>NC_067138.1:2607741-3269616 GCF_903995435.1 Acomys russatus
GTCGTACAACTGGATGCCTTTGTGTTGGGAGCGGACACTCTCTTGCCTCTGGAATTCTGCAGGGAAAAAGGAAGGAAGGAAAGAGACAGGTCACAGATGTACAGTCCTCACCAGGGACAGATCTGAGGTTAGAGCTGCCAGCCAGAGAGGTGGAGCCAGCAGACAACCCCTCTCGACTCTTGGCTATCCTGTGCTGAGCGTGTCTTTTTGACTCTGAGCGAGGACCCTGCTTGCCACAACTGTTAAGCTACCAGCCACATCAAAGCACCTTGTTCTCTCACTGTCTTATCTGACTTCAAGGACTGAGCAGGAAACGGCCAGTGTGTTCTGGTTCTGACCATGTCACCACTACCACCTTCCAATCCCACGTGCACAGAGCCACGCTGGGCCGGACCACCCTCCTGTTCTCACCCAACTCAGAGGTTATTTAAAGAGCCAACAAGCAAAGGCTCCCCTGGAGAGGACCTGGCCAACCTACCTGCCAACCCTGTGGAGCTGAGTGATGCTTCCCTGCACTGCCTCCCCCTCCCCTACTCAACAGAACCAAACACACCACCGACTTGGAGGTGTGGGACCAGGAGCTGACTTCTAAGACGAGTGACAGGAATGACCTAATTAGTCATCCCTGACAGCTGCTGCTATTCCAGGAGACAACACACCTATGTTATCATGACACTGACTTGCGGGTATGAGAGGCTGGGCACAGGGGACTGGGAGGGACAGGACAAGAGGGAAGAGGCAGCATTTGAAATGACAGCTCTGACAAGTGGAAGGACAAGGGGATGACGTCCCCCGTGGTGTCACCAGGGTGAGCCAAGGCCCCATCGCGTACAGACAAGCCCACAGTTTGTTTGCTTGCTTTCCTTTTTGAGGATCTCACATTGTAGCCCATGGAACTTCTATGTGTTCCAGACTCGCCTTGAACTTATGACTCCCCAGTGCGAGGGTTATAGGCATGTAATATAGGTACGTGTTACATACATATAGGTATGTAACCACTCTCCGTTGTAGCCATTCTTTCCTGGGCGTTCAGTGGCGTTAAGCACATGGACCCTTGGGCAGGCATGACAACCTCCCATCTCTAAAACTTTCTCATCTTCTTAAACTCAAACTCTGTACCCATTAAGTACTGCTCTTCACCCCCAGCTCCCTAGCACCTAGAAAAGTCTATCCCACCTCTCTCTTTAAGCCTGACTACTCTGGCTGGCTACTTCCCACAGAGAATCAGCATTCGTCCTCCGTGGCTTGCTTACTACACATGGCATTGTGTTTTTAAAGGGGAGGTGCCATGTAGCAGAAACATCATTTGTCCTCAAGGCTGAGTAACGGTTTGTGACATGGATATTTACTGTCCGTTTGTGCTGTGGTCCCAGATTCAAGGAGGGAGTGGCCATAAGGCCAGCTACAAAAGGGCGAGGGTGGAGGCAGGATGTGTTTCATAGTCCGTGTGAAGTACACACTAAACCAGAGGCTGGATGCATAAGCACGGCCAAGGCCACAGGCCTCACTGCAGCTGCTTCAACTCATGTGGGTGGCGGTGCCTTCCCAAGCAAGAGCCATCCCTGGTCTCTGCTTTACAAGCCAAGGCCTCCTCACCAAGATGGCCATGCCCCCCCCCCCCCCCCCGTGCCCTGGCCTGCTGTGCACTGCCCTTGAGTACAGCATTAACCCTTATGCTGGTACTTCCCAGGCTTTGGCTCTTTCCAGTGCAGTCATAGTATTTGTTGTTAAATTCACTTTAAAAGGGAAGTTTTGGTAAATATCCTAGAAGCCATTATCTTGCCAAAAAAAGAAAAAAGAAAGGAAAAAAACAAAAACAAAACAAAACAAAAAACAACAACAACAACAACAACAAAAACAAAAACAAACAAAAAAAAAAAACCCCCACCCCTGCTGCTAAACACACAAAAACTGAAAAAGAAACAAACCCAGATGCAGAGGGAACCCAAGGTTGGTGTTCTCCTGTGAAAAGGGGGGATTGAAGTGTTAGAGGGGATGCAGGCACAAAGTACTAAGAATAACAATTTTCCTTATCTAGAAAGGGAGAGAATGAACAGGAAACAAACAAACAAACAAACAAACACCACTGGCTGTGGTGTTGCAAGCCACGTAAAGTTATCTCTTGAAATGTCCCCACACACTGGTAAAATGTAGATTTTACTGGGTTCTGTGGGACTGTTAAGTTTAGAGCACTGTGCATCCCCTTTTCAGATGGGAAGGGTCCCAACTGCAAAGCACTGCATGTAACTTTGTAAATCACTTCCTGAACTCAGCCACCTGGGCTACACCCTGCTCTGCAGGGGTCCTTGACATCTCCCTATTGGTTCTGAGGAGGACACAGAGCCTGGGGACACTGGGCTACAGCTGATTCAACTGACTTGGGAATCCCGCCCTTTTCCTTACTCTTGCACCACCCCTGTGAACTGTCACGAAGGCAGTGGTTCTCAACCTTCCTAAAGCTGCAACCCTTTAATACAGTTGTGGTGACCTCTAACCATAAAACTCTTTTTTGTTGCTACTTTATAACTGCGCTTGGCTACTGTTGTGAGTTGTAATATAAATATCCATGTTTTCCAATGGTCTTAGGCAACTCCTATGAAATGGTCATTCAACCCCCAAAGGAGTTGAGACCACAGCTCTCAGGGCATGAAGCAGCTAACGGATGCCCTTCCATGGACAACACCTTGCTCCTCCCTCCAGAAACCACCACAGGCAACCAAGTAAATGGGGGGGGGGGGGAGGGGGGAAAAAGAGATGAACAAGAACCGACAGGCAGACACCACACTGTACCCCAAATTCTAGCGATGAAATGCCTGGAGACGCCACCTGCTTGTGATTTCCTGTCAAGCAATACTCAGAAGAAACAGACACACTACTACACACTGGCAGAAAGGAGAGTGTCCTGAGAACAGACCAGCATCGCAGTGAGAGGCACCCACTCAGGGGCACTTCTCACGCAGGACTGTCTGGAAGCACCCACTCCTTACCAATGCTGGGTTCACAGTGGCAGGTGAGGCTGTCACAGGATGCCACTGGGGTCACTAGAGCCAGCTTCTCCCTGTGTTACGGATGGATCCAAACTTTCATTAGGGCTCCACACGAGGGAGCAGCCAAGTCAATCACCACACGGTAACTAGATGGAATATTAAGCAGTCATTAACGTGATAAAGAGGAAAATAATGTAGCTACATGGGAACACGCACATGAAATTATGTTAAGCTAGAAAGTAAAACACAGACACATTGTGTGTTGGGAGCCAAAGAGTATAACAGGACTTGTAAACAATTCCTGGCAAGGTGAACACCTTGCAAAGGGAATTCTGCTCCCTGCTTGGGAACTGCTCAAAGCGAGCATGGCACATTTAGCTTATAACATCCGAACTGAGATGAGAGCAACGTCCCAAGTACAGACACCCAGGAATAAAGAGCTGAAAACCCTACAAAGGAAGATAAATAGCTACTGTGGAGCAGAAAGAGACCATTGCTTAATTAGTTTTCAAAGTTGTTGTGAATAACGAATAAAGATGCTAGTAAATTGAAAGATGTAATTAAGACGGGGACATGGGAAAGAAAGCAAACACTGCTGCGTTAAGCAGACTGCAGCTCTCCAAATCTGGGCCGTCATCGCAGAAGCAGCCACCAGCCCCAGGCCCTGGGAATGGGGCAATGAGGAACAGTCCCTCTCCTGAGAGGCTGCCAAAGTGCCTGCAAGTCAAGGGTCACCACGCCAGGCCACCTGGCAGGACACTTTGTTTCCTGCCTAATGACCGTAGCACACCCCTCTTATTAGCAGGGCCCATTGGTGACAGTCCCCAGGAGGGTCTAATAGGGGAGTCGGTGCCCATATGTTCTGAGCCACAAGTTATCTAGACATCAGCATCCATTCTTCCAAGGAAAATGACTTTCAACTCTGGGTGGCAGGCTGTGATTTCATGCCTTGTAGGCTGCAAGCAGAAACATTAAATTGACAGTGCAGGAATTTCTCTTGACCTCTGGAGTAGAAAGGCTTAAGAAGACCCAGGGGAAAACAAACAAACAAACCAGAAACAAACACACCCTATATGCCATGGAACCAAGGAAATGTTAGACCTGGAAGGGACCCTAAGACCTTTAGCATTCACCAAGAATGCTGGGGAAGATGGAAACCGCTAATCAAGGAAGGGAGAGAGGCAAGCAGGGTAGGCAGATCTTGCTGCAACCCAGAAGGCTCTTGGAATGGATGTCATGAGGGTTAGATCTGGAGCTGACAAGAAACAACCTACACTCTGCCCTGTACTCACTAACTCTACTTCCTACCGCCAAAAAAAAAAAAAAAAAAAAAAAAAAAAAAAAAGCTACATACCTAGGTGGTGGTTAAGCACACCTTCAGTGCCAGCGCTGGGGAAGCAGAGCAGGCAGATCTCCCACTTTGACAGCCCAATATCTTAAAAAAAAATATTTTTCCTACAAAGGTGTGCGCGCTATTGCTCGCTCTCTCTCTCTCTCTCTCTCTCTCTCTCTCTCTGTGTGTGTGTGTGTGTGTGTGTGTGTGTGTGTGTGCCTGTGGGGTCAGAAGATGGTGCTGGAGCCACTAGAGCCGGAGTTCCAGGCAGTCATGAGCACCCTGATGTGGGTGCCGGGAACTAAACCCGGGTCCTCTTCAAAGGCAGCACGTGCTCTTCAGCTGCCAAGCCACCTCTTCAGCCGTGTTACTTTTTAATATTTCTAAAGTACACCACTGTCTAGGTGGCCAGGCCACAGAGGAAGAGGATAGAGACAGTTGGGATGAAACCTGACAGGCTGAGGTCAGATGTTAGGGGACTTACTCCCCTTTCTGAGGACTAGAGGAGGGAGGGAGAGGGTAGGAGGGAGGGAGAGTGGGATTGGGAGGTGATGAGGGAGGGGCTACAATTGGGATGTAAAGTGTACAAATTAAAAATTTTTAAGCAAAGAAAACCACTATACAATATACTTTGTAACAACTTCCAGTTGGAAGACTAGAATAAAACAATTCTTGTGTTCATTTGTGGGGAACAAAGTCTCACTATGCAGCTCTGCAAGGCCTGGATCTCCAAGACCCATTTGCCTCTGCCTTCCTAGTGCTGGGGTTAACAGCAAGTGCCATCATACCAGGTCTAAAATACTTCTCCTCCTTACCTTTCCCTGCCCTCCAGGAATCTCTTCTCTTCAAAAGATTGAGCAGCTTCACCGCTGAGCTCCCATCTCAGGTGCAGCCCCTCCCCAACAGCCCAGCACCCACCTGTCCTCAGTGTCCCCCAGCATGGGAGGGCCAGAGGCCCAATCCACAGAGGCAAAGCCCAGGTCCTAGTGAGACTGGATGCCACCACAAGCAAACAACAAAGCAGGAGCTGCGGGCGGGGACAGTCTATCGAAGCCTTAAGAATGTAGACCTGAGCTCATGCACAGTGCTGTGGCACAGAAAATGGGCTCAGGATAGAAGAGGCCAGCTTGAGGGACTGGGGAGTCTCTAGGTACGCCAAGGTAGGTGAGGCTGTGGGAAGGCGGAGTGGCTCCTGTGGCGCCTTCAGAAGGAAGTCCCGCAACTGCGTGACTAGCTGTCTTGGAGCCTCCGGACAAGGTTGCAGCCTCCCTGCAAACAGCAGTGCTGGCGGCAGCTCTCGCCTCTTAACTTCTCCACCCAGGCCTTTCTGAGAATCCACAGCAATTCTCAAGTCATAGGATGGCAAAGCTCACTGGGGACGTGGTTCTGAGAGGCCTCCACTTACTACCCATCTCGGCCAAAGAAACCTTTCCTCTGCCAGAAACGGGTACAAGCAGATCACATCACCACACCCTCACCATGCCCATCAGGGACAGGGCACCTGAGGTGCTGGGGCTGTAGGTGGATGACACTGAGTCTCAAGTACGGTTAGGAAAGGCTGCATTACCAGAATGAGGCAGCTGTTATAGACCAAGCTACCCCACACGGAGCCCTTGGAGAGAGGCTGACCACTTGGGCTGGAACACAGAACTGCAGTGAGACTGCCTGGACTGACAGAGGCCTTGTTTCAGCACTCGCTTGCCTTGGGACAAGCGGCCTCACCTCTGGGTGGGAGACAACTACACTAACTCGGGACGATGTCATGAACATAATAAACCTACACACACTACACGGTGCCTGGTGCAAAGAAAGCGCTCCAGGAACAAGGCCGTTAAAGTTATATGGGGTTCCTTGGAGAGCCACTCCGGAGACCTCGTCTCTGGGACTGCCCTTGGCTCCACAGCTTCAGCGGTCCACTTGCTGCCACTGGACAGGCCAGTCCTACCACATAAACTTTCAGGAAGTGCTTCAACACCAACCTCTGAACCTGTTTCTACTTCTGACTGCACAACTTGCCATTTTCACCAGCTACTCTGGTGGTCTGACCCCCTCCCCGTCCTCCTACCCCGGCACTGCCGTGAGCGAGCGAGTGAGTTACACGAAGCGCACTCAGGGAGGTTTTGGTATGTCCAATCCTCGCAGTGCACACTTGGGGAATCTGAGGCCCAGAGAAGTAGGGAAGAGGCCGGAAGACCCCATACTCCTGGACCAGGGCTCTTCCCGCCTCTCCCAGATGCCTTCTGACATCTCTCTTATTGGCTTGGCTTGTTCTAATCTCCAGGAAGCAGGCCAGGCCTCAGAGGTGTTAAAAGCACACCCAGTACCTCAACCAAGGGAGCTCAATGGGGAGTGGCAGGCGGCTGCTCCTAATTAGACACACGCTGAAACCCAGCCTGGTGCCAGGGCACCACATCAAACGACTAGAAGACTTCCTCCTCACCTGAACTGCGTAACACCTGCCAGAGACAGACCCTCCCCCTGAGGCACTTGCCCAGCCGCTTTGAGCTCAAGTGCTCCTTGGAGGCTGTAGGCAAGCAGCCTGAGTCCTTTGGGGGTGCGAGTCAGATAGGGTAGGCCAGCTCGGAGGCAACCTGACCCTAGACGCAGGCCTTCCTCCTCCTCAGTCTAGTTCATTTCCAGAGTTGAACAGAGCCAGGAAGCTGACAACTAATTAGGCTTCTTTGGGCATCGCTCATAGGTATGCGGAGACATAACAGAAGAGGCTAGGCTGTGCAAAGCAGGGGTGTGGACAGAGCAGTGACCTCGATGCAGTTTGCAAGCCTGCACATGTTCTCTGGTGTTCATCCCAGGGAGACAGAACAGCCCAGTCTGAAGGCAGGAGGAAGTCCGGTCTGGTCCCATTCCGGTGGCTCTTTGAGCAGGGACAGAGTGAGTCCTCTCGAGGGCCTCAAGTACCAGAGCCTGCATACCAACATGCCTCCCCTGGGGCTTAGCAGGCCACACAAGCCTCACCACAGAGCTCACAGGTGTTCTGTGTCATTTCTGCTGTGTTCGTTGCTTTCCACCTTTATGTGTGGAGGCCTATGGTAGAGTCACTGGGGCGAGGGGAGATGAGAGATGGCTTTCCTTTTAAAGGGGCCACTGTATCAGAACACTTTTTTTCTTTTAAAGATGTGTGTGTACGCGGGCGTTTGTGCATGCACGGATTAGTGTGGGGGTGGTAAGTACCAAGATACTACCATAGACCATTGATTTATCTTAATACATTTTTTTTGTTTCTAGTACATGATGATGATGATGCCGCCGCCGCCGGGCACTACTCTAGGAGCTGGGAGCAAAGTGTTCTTCATCCCAAGACACAGAGAAGAGTAATACATGTCCAAATCCTAAAATTCAAAGCTCAAAATTTTTTGTGTGCTGACATTATTCTACACAGGCCTCCGGCACGTATAACCTATGCAATTTTTATCTTCATGCCATGGTCTCACTACATGAAAATATCCCCAAATGCAGAAAATACCCCCAAATCTCAACACTTTGCAGTCCCAAGCATTTTGCCTACTCAACCCCATACTGCACTGTATAATGCAGAAATAGGGGCTCAGACAGACACAGAGGCAATAAAGATACACAGCCCAGGGTCAGGTTGGTGGGGTTACCAGTATCCTCAGGCCAACCCTGAGAGGATGAGCTGGGCATTGCTGGGCTCTCCATGCTGCAGAAAGAGGCCAGGGCCCAGCAGGGACTCATCCGTCTCTGCCAGCAGACCCAGACATAAGCCCATCAAGATCGCCCTAACGCAGAGGGCCTGCACCCCTCTGGGGCAATCTTCCAGTCTGCTGAGCACAATGAAGTCTGGCTTCTGGAGGGACCTAGGGCCACTCTCTAATGTGGTAACGTCATGGGAGATGGGCTTTAACGCCAGACCAGTCTGAGCTACAGCCCTCGCCCTTATGGAGCAGGCCCTCACATGTCCTCAAGGAGGCTCAGAGCCAGCTCTGGAAAAGCCATGGGACCATCCTGAACTGATTAGAAGTCTACAGTAAGGCCACTCTGAGTACTGGGTGCTAGGTCCAACATCACAGCACATTCTGACAACTAGGAGGTTGTCAGGAGTTCACAGACCTGCCCGTTTTACCATGGCCACAGAGTGAGGGGTAGGCAGCGGCAGCCTAGCCCCAGAGCTCACGTTCCCAATACTTGGTCATCTATGCCACCCTTTCAGCCGGAGTCAGTGCCCCACCCCCACCATTCCATTGGGCACAAAAAGAACATGAACCAAAGTCACCAAGGGCCGTAAGTCCTGAAAGGACCAGGTTCAGCCAAGCTGAGTGACCAGACATGCTACCTTCCTGCCTCTGGCAGACAGTCTATCCATTAGGATTACTGGGGCTATCTCAACAAGTTCTGCCCAGCCCTGAGGACTATCTGGCAAGGCCATAGACGGGTGCCTGCATGCATCATTAGGGTCAGCCTTTGAGGAAAGTGAGGGCAGTATCCTGAGGCAGACCACCTGTCTACCAGCCAGTCACCATATTCTGGACGCCACATAGGCAGTCAGCCTGAGTGCCGATCCCCAGTCCTGTGGCCCTGAGCTGGCAACTACAAGCTGACAGGAGGCACAGAGGCCTCCTGCCCAGAGCTGCCAGATCATCTTCTGGCTGCTGGTCCCAGTCACCCAGCTGAGGCACCCTGCCAGGCTTCCCAGGCACACTGGTCAAACCCCAACTTACAGGGACACTACCTCAAGCTGAGCGAACATTGCTGGCATCATGCCCCATGCCCAGTGCAGCTGTCCACTGGAAGCGACCTGGTGAGACCTGGCAAGAACTCTACCTAACCTTCCTCATGAAAGAGGAACTAATCCCTCCCGGGACTGACAGACAATGCCAGCCTTCTGGACAGAGGCAGTGAGGCTGCTGGCCCAGGACCAGCCTGGCCCTCTGCTTGTCAGTCCTTGAAGCTGACGTTCCTCTCAGGTGAGGCAAGAGGGTTGAGCAGATGATCTCAGGGCCTTTGTCACTTTGTGGAGTCCCTCAACCTGGTTTCTCCAGGTACCCAGGAGGCTCACATAGCACTTCCTCACCAGCCTACCCAGTCAGGATCCTAACCAAGCTCATGAAGGACGGCCAGCCAAGGTCCAACCCAAAAGAACTTAGCAGAAGAACAGGCTGCACCGAGTCCCTTGTTCCACAGAGCACTCCTGAGCTCAGAACACCCTCTGTACCGCTGGGTTATTACAGCCAACCATAGTAGGGTCCTGGCAGGCAAAGCTGCCATGCAAACTTAGTGGGGAACTATGAAAATCAGAATGGAAAAGACTTGCCAAAGTCCTGGGTGAGGTCAGTTTCTGAGTGAGGGGGGTTTACTGCCCCTTCCCTCAGCTCTTCCAGTTCTGTTGTCACCTCTTGTATTTCTCAAGTGTCACAGCACAACAGTCCCAGTGAGGGCGTGGGAGGGTGATGGGACAGGAAGGTGGACTGGAGAGCCAGGAACCTGACCACTGCCATTGCCCAGGTTAGTTTCCAGTGGACCCACCTTCCACCAGCAGCTCATACAGACCACTGGACGCACACAGCCATCTGAAGAGCTATTTGGGGAAAGCATCTGGCAGAAATGAAGCAGAAGAAACCAACAGCAGCCCCTCCTTGGGGTCCTGAAAATGTATCCTGCGGAGACTCATCACTGAAAAGTAGCACCTATTTCTGGAACCCAAGAGTAAAGGCCCTAGGAGACTGTAAGCAGAGACAGCCTTCTCTCCACTTTCAATTTGCTGCTTGCAGTGACCCAGCCTGAAATGACCTGACCCCAGGGTCAAGTTCAAGTTTTTGCTTAGTTTTGGACAGGGAGAACTGAACGGAGTGTGCTAGAGACAGTGCGGAACTCAAAGATAAATCCAACAAAGGCAGTGGAGTCTCTGTTCCACCCATGGTGTGTGTGTGTGTGGGGGGGGGGGGGGTATGGTGTGTATAGTGTGTGTGTGTGGTGTCCATGGTGTGGTGTGTGGTGTGTGTGTGTGTGTGTGTGTGTGTGTGTGTGTGTGTGTTGGGGGCAGGGCTGGAGACCACAGCACCTTCTAGCAATGCGGAGAAGCAAGCTCAGCTCCTGGCTCCTTCTGCTTCCAAGGGCTGGGTTCAAGTCTAATGCATCTGACACCCCCGCGATTCCTAACACGGAATCTTGCTCTGCAAGATGCTCAAAAAATACTAGCTGAAGGAACAACATAAACAAACAAATCTGCTACAAACTCAAAATTTAGCACAGAAAAAAATTTATTTTTAAATTACTTGTCTACTCTAGAAAAGAAATAGTACTAACAGATTGCTGGAGGGAATATAAACTGAAGATGGCCTTTTCAGAGGTAAGCTTGGTAGGTTTAACAAGAATTCAACACCACATGGCCCAGAGTTTATTTCTAAAAATACCAAGACCCACAGGCAGAAATAAATGGACTCGGATGTTCACCACGAACACAATGACGGAAAGCACCACACTCCAGTCACCTGATAGAGCCATCTGCAGGAACTAATGACCCCAGACAAGATCTGTGACCAGCCAACATTTACTCAGAAAAGAATGTGCTTGCACATATGGATGCGTATAGATGCCTGCTGTAAGCAAGTGAGGATGAGGGTGAGCCGGGCGTGGTGGCGCACGCCTTTAATCCCAGCACTCAGGAGGCAAAGGCAGGTGGATCACTGTGAGTTCGAGGCCAGCCTGGTCTACAAAGTGAGTCTAAGATAGCCAAGATAACACAGAGAAACCCTGTCTTGGGGGGGGGGGGGGGGGGAATGTGTGAGCGGGGCCAGTGAGACGGCTCAACAGGAAAGAGAATTATCTCTACGTTTCACAGCTAGAGTTGCCGTGAGGTGAGAGAGTTGTCCTCTGACCTACATATGTACACACGGATGTGTATATATATACACACACACACCCCTGCACAAACCCAAGTGCACATATACACATACAAATGAAAAATAATTTTAAAAGTAAAAAGAACATATTTTTTCTTAAAAGAGAAGATACAGATTATTGGGTTGGGGAGATGGCAAAGAGCAATTGCTATGCTGAAAACTCTGCTTGTAATAGCATTAGGGGGCAGATAGACGGACCCCAGAGCTTGCTGACAACCCTGAATCTCAAGGCCGAGCTTTGCCGTCTCCAAGGAGTGAGGTGGAGATAGCTGGTGTCCTCCTGTGGCCTCTCCCTGCTGCACAGGCACACATACTCCACCACACAAAAAGAACATCCAAAAACGATTAGCCATCCACGTCCCAGAAGACACATTCACTCACTTTCGTTCCACTCTATGTCTGAACACTGACTCGTTTACACTAGGCACACAGCAGAGACTTTGGCCCACACTCCTCAAGGACTGGGTCCTACTGTGTAGCCCTACTGGCTTAAAATGTGCAATCCTCCTGCCTTAGCTTGTTGATGCAGCAGCCCTCGTTAGTGATCCTGCCCACACCTGCTCCTGTCTACACTGAGATAGGTACCGTTAGTTTTACCTTAGCTCCGAGGCAGATGGAGACACAGAGGCAGAGATAAGAAAAGATGCTTGAGCTTGTATATGGGAGTAGGAATTTCCCGCATCTGCTTTCACCAGATACTGTGGAGAACCTTGTTGGCTACCATGTTCTGCTGGGACAGGCTTTGGACCGAAGGCTCTGTCCCAGTGATTACTTCTATACTCCTTCTTTCTTCATTTCTCAAGATAGGTTTTCTCTGTGTATCCTTGGCTGTCCTGGACTCACTTTAAAGACCAGGCTGGCCTCGAAACCCACCTGCCTCTGCCTCCCAAGTGCTGGGATTAAAGGCATGTGCCACCACACCCAGCCCTACAATACAGACAAAGAAAATGACACAACATGATTAATTGGTCAGATGGCAAGTGTCATCTATGACATGTTCCTGGCCAGAATCAAATGCCGTAACCATCACAGATAGAATCAGGGCCCAGGAGCATCATCTGTACACACATGTACACATAGGCTCACACGTTCCAGCTTCTCCCGCAGGCACCATACGGAAACCCAATCAGTACATAAATGTAAATGTCTCACACCAGAGCTAGAGACAGGAGGGGATGAGTGACAGGTGAAGAGACTTTAATAAAAAAAGAGAAGCAGTATGGCAGTATGTGTGTTACAAGCAGGTCCTCGAGACTGGCTAAAGCTACCGCCTCCCCTTTCTTCTCGCTAAGTCAGAAACTTAGCACTTGCCTCGTGGATTGAGTCCTGTGACCTGGTGAGTGGGAGTGAAGGGTCGGGTGGGGAAGAGCACCTATATGAGTGTGTGCGGGCTAAATTAGAAGGAAAGGAGAGTCAGGAAGAGAAACAAGCTATGCTAAAAATAAGGCAGCTCCAGCACCATTGCCAGACAGAAAACATACGCTCAGCTTGGGGATGGGGCAGAGTGGGATGGAACTCAGACTAGGAAGTTCGCACCTAAAAATAACTGTGTGGCTGCATGTGGACTCAACACTGAGAAGCAAGGCGCTTCAGCTGTGAGCCTGGGGCCCCAGTTATGGGGTCCCTTGTACTCCGCAACCTCAGCTTCTCTCCCAACTTCTGGATGATGGAGAACTGGGATCAACTCTCAGAGCACCCCAAAACTTACAGGAACCTCACATGAAGGCTTGTCTGAGGCTGAGGACTAGCAGGTGGAGGATGGGCTGAAGGAACAATGCGCAAATGCAGGCTGGAGGTCAGGAGCCTGGCCAGCTCCGCCCGCAGACCAGACAGCACCCTTCCCTCGGGCAGCTTTCCTTATCTTCAAAGTGACCAAACCTATGGCCTGCTAACCTCGTGGCATGCTCATTTACCGAATGACCCTTCTATAAATTGCTTGTTCTCTTTGTGTGTACTTTTATGTGACTGTGGCATTGGTAGAAGGCACCCTGGCACGTGGATTGGCCTCTTGGCCAGCCCCCTTCTAGCTGGTGACCCCAGCAAGGCCTCCAACCTTTCTGGGCTTCCAGTAGCTCACATATAGATGACATCACCAGGCCTCAGCAAGTAAGAAATAAGGCATAAGGGCATGTAGGCACTACGCTCTTCTATTCCCTGCATCCTCACTGGGGATGTACTGCTCTGGGGCTGAGGAAGGCCTTGTGCGGGCCGGGCAAGCATCCCACTCCATCCCACCTCTCACTCAACCCTCAACCCTGGTTCATGACAGAACAGATGCAAATACAAATCAAACAACTAAGGAGTCTCTCTCTCATTATCTGTCTGTCTTTCTCTCTCTGTGTCAGTCTGTCTGCCTTTGTCTGTCTGTCTGTCTGTCTCTCTAGCTTTACATATCCATGGGCACACTCTGGAGCTGGGTTCAACCCCTGGTCTACAATACACTAGCCCATGGCTCGAGGGGCCTTCCCTGGCAGAGTCTTGTAGGCTCAGTTGTGGGGCGGGGAGAAAATTAATATCGACTTCACGGGGCTGTTATAAAATAAAACCAGACAAAGGATATAAAAGAGTCTTGTAAACCATAAACCCCTGTGCAGATGTTACACATTAGGGAGGGATATACACTCACGGACAGAGGCCCACAACCTCGTTCTTAACTGACATCTGGTATACATGACTCACAGCCAGCCGGGTTGGTTCAAGTCCATACGACGAAGGCATGTCATTTTATACTGAACAAAGTCAACTTCAAACCCACAATTCACCATTTTCCATATCCACCTCGCCACAAAAGGCAATTCTGCTTGCTCCTAACAAGGTTCTGAGAAGACACAATCTGGTTCCGAGGGTTCAAAAGCCTGACAGCTCTGCACCAGAGGAGCCACCAAGCTCACAGGAAAGGAGCACCTTGGCGCTGCACCTCAAACCTGCTGTCTGGAGCCAAGCCTCTCTTCCTGAGTGCTTCGTTAAGTACATCATCTGCTGGCGTTTGGCATGTCTCCCTGAGCTGGGAACTACAGCCACTGATGTGCTATGACAGCTGAGTACTGCTGCCAGACAAGCTTCCTCACTCAGCACTGGGGGGAGGCGAGGGCTGGCCAGCGCCTGAGGGGAGGGCGGCAGCTGTCACAGTACATCTGCCACCTCACAGACACTCACAGACTCACACTTCAGATTTCACTCACGTCCCCCTGACAAGGAGGCACCGGCCAGAGGCCACATGACCAAAGGCTCTGGCTCATCTTCCTCCTGCTGCAGAGACAAAGAGGTGACCCCCCCACACACACACACACCTCTGTCATGAGGCATCTTTAAATTCCTGGGTGCAGAGTGCTTTTTACCATGGATGCCTACTGCCACCAAGGCCCGATTGCTCAACCATCTGCCCCCTGCCCCTGACTAAGAAACACCTCTGTTTTTTCAAATCTTAACTCCAGCCCCATCAGAGAGCTGGCTGGGCGCCTGCCAGCCAGCAAAAAGGCAGCGGTCACAGCATGCGCCAAGCTTGGGGCATGACAGAGCCACAGAGACCTTGCTGGGGGAGTTCCTTGTCCACTGGGGGAGACTCTTGTCTAGTTTGCTGTTATCACTGGACAATATCAAATCCATTAATAAAAGAAGGCATCACATGAGAAGCAGGGAGCCAAGGAAGGGGGAGGGCTGTCTAGAAACCTCACAGACCCATGCAAGGGGTCCACATCACAGGCTAACTACACTGGCCAGTGCCCCAACACTCCTACCTACCCCACAGGCGGGGTCATTGCCATGAGGGTCTTTGAGCATGCCCCACGCTACCTTCCAAGACCCAAACTATCCTTTCAGGCAGAAGTCTTTCAACACCCAGGTGGTTCCCACCCAGCAGCACCATAGTTCTGCTTCCTGGGCTTTAATTTGCAACTAATTCCTCTTACAGGTTTCGCAGGAAGCTCCTGCTGTTTAAAACAGAGCTACCGCTGGGTGTGGTGGCACACACCTTTAATCCCAGCACTCGGGACGGTGGATCACTGTGAGTTCGAGGCCAGTCTGGTCTACAGAGTGAGTCCAGGACAGCCAAGGCTACACAGAGAAACCCTGTCTCGAAAAACCAACAACCAACCCAACCCAACCAAACAACACAGTTCTACTCTCCTCCCCCCCCCCCGCTGCTTGGAGATGGTCTCCAAGCCAGACAACATGAAATGGCTGTTTCGAAAATTGCCCAAGCTGCCATGTTGTGTGCCCAGTGCTAGCTAGGAGCCACAGGTAAGAACAAGACAGAGCAGCCACCTGTCCATGGGCCTGAGTGGACAGCTGAACGTCCAGGGGACAGCGCCTCCCAAGGGAAGCTTTCTGACTTTTGTAGGCTCAGCTGGGCTCAGGCTGAAGTCTGCTCACGCGAGAGGGTCAGTTCTATGAATAGCAGTCTTAAAAGTTTTCCCAGTTCATACACAGAGGGTCCCAAATTCCAAGCATGCAGTATCAATGACCAAACCGCGTGGGCCTGGGTAACTAACTTCAAAGGCAGCACTTGTATAAAGCGGCAGGTGGTTGAAAAGAAATGTTAAGCCAGTGCACACTTGCACATGAATCTACAACCCTTATCTCCAGGACATGGCTGGCTCCCTAGCCCTTGAACACCAGATTGCGGGCAGCCACTGACGGGCCTGCTCTAAGTCAAGGTCAGCACCTGCGCCCATCCACCAACAGTGACTTCTCTCAGCTCCTCCTTCCAACACTCCAAGGCTTCCAAAGCCAATGTAGACTCCCCCAAGTGCCATCCCTGACCCTCTTGGGAGGCCAATGTCCCTTTGGTCCCAGAGCCGGCACTGAGAGCCCTGTCCTCTTCTAGCATCATGCCATGTGACTGACAGTAGATGCAACTTTTAGTCCTAGACTAGGTTTCCACGGGTCCTGGGCAGCTTGCGAGTGGAGGCTTTATGAGAACCGTGCCGAAGGCTCAGCACCCACCTGCCATCAGCAGGACCCCAATGAGCTTGACAATGCAACGCAGGAGAAAGACTGGCTGAAGGAGTTGGGGGAGAGGGGTGTGGCAGAAAAGTGAAGGTTCAGCAATTTCAGACTACCTCAGGGGAATGCCCAAACTCCTACAAACGGGATTGGGAAGTTCTGGTCACTGGGTATGCTGGCAGCCACATGTCCTCATAACCCTGTGACACGATAGCACACTGGCTCCTTGGGGTGGCTGGCTCTCTCTACCTCTGGCTATTGCTAGACTGTTGTCACTCCTACAAACTTACCAGTTTTCTTCTTCCTCACACAACTCCCACATCTGGATGCCCTTCAAGGCCCAGCTCTGACATCAGTTCAGGGTCCATGAAGGCGCTGACAAACCCTCAGGCTGTCACGTCATCATGCTGGTCCACTCCTCCACTACCCAGAAGATCTTTTACCTGCTCATCTTCTGGGGTTTGACTCAAATTTTGATCACTCCAAAGTCTTTCATATTCCCTCTGTCCTAGAATTTTGGTGACCACACAGCATCTTTTGCAGGGCCCCATGTCCAGGAAACCTAACCTAGGGCCATGCTTGACCCCTTCTTCCTGCGTGCGTCTCATTTATGCCAGTCCTTTGTTGCCACAAAGTACAGTTATCACTGCTGAGTGAACAGCACCCAGGTTTAAGAGTTGCCACCCGACCCCAAATCGTCTCTGTAGCTTTCAACCTCTGCAGTCCAGAGCCACCATCCTCAGCGCCCCTGCAATCCAGCCCTCCATCCCCAGGCCAGGCAGCCACACTATCCAACAACAGGTGTTCAGGTAGACAGTAGCATCCAACAACTGGACAAAAGCAATGGGGAAAAGACCAATACACCTTGGTGTCCGAGTCCCAAACAGAAATCCCTGCCTGAGGAAAAGGCTTTGGAACAGGATGAAGACAGAGAGGAGCCGGGCTCACAGCACCACTGGGGACAATGAAGCAGGTAGTGGCCCCAGCAATTTTTCTGTTGTGGTGGAGCTGCCTGGTCTATAAAGCAGTTGCCTGGCTTACCTGCTCTCATAAAGGGAGCACAGTGCAGACTGTTAACAACTCCACGCAGCAGGGGCAGTGATGGCCAGCAGCAGGGCAGCCCTGTGGGAGAGGTGTTGGGAACCAGGGGCCCTAACAGTCAGTCCCTGATCCTGCTGCTGGCCCAGGGCTCCTCACCACAGCTGGCTCCACCGCAGACGCCCTGGAGACTCTGGACGTCCCTCAGAGCCAGACAAACGGTGTCAGCATGGCCTGTTTTCAAGCCCAGAAGAGCACATGCTTGGCTGGTCCCCAGACAGTTTTGGGATGCTCATGGCCCCCCTCCCCCACCTAGGGCAGAAAAAGGGATCACACAGTTGAACCCGTTTACTCTGTAGCAATCCAACAGACTTCAAAGCATGGTGTGGAGGCAGAGTCATCACACTGCACTAAGTGCTAGGCGCTGTACTGAGCCGCCGGAGGAGCCCCGAGGATGGGAGGGCACGGCTGGAGGAAGACCTGGAAGTCTGTGGATCCGTGGGACAAAGCAAAGGCTTCCAGTAAATGAGTAACATGATCTGTGAGATCAGCCAGACCTGGGAAACTCATTAGCAGACTGTGAGAAGAACCTAGAAACTCAAGCTAGCAACCAGAGCCCGCCTACTCAGGCCTCACTCCCTCCTTCCCAAGAGCTCTCCCCAACAGCGGTGGGAGACAGCGCAGGGCAGCCAGACTCCAAAGGCTTCACCTTTCGCCTCTTCTGATGCTGTGTGCATGTGTGCAATTAACTACAATTAAGAAATATTTTGAAAGCGGCTGGGTGGGGCACGTGTCTTTAATGCCAACGCTGGGGAGGCAAAGGCAGACCATCTCTGAGTTCCAGGCCAGCCAGGGCTAAGTAATGAAATTCAGTCTCAAAGGGGGATTTTTTTAAAAAAAAAAAAAAAAAAAAAAAAAAGCAGGCATGGGCTAAACTAGGCCCTACTTGGAAGCCGGTATGTCTTCTGTTCGCAAACTGGTTCCTGCGGTGCTGAGGGGAAGCTGCGGATAGTAAGCTTCACATGTTGCTTGAGTCTGACAGCAGCCCCGCACCCTGGATGGAAACCAAGAGCCAGCAGGAGGAAGAAGGCCTGTGTTGGGCGTTCCTGAGCTTGGTGGGCGTTTCTGAGCTCGGGAGGATCTGCATGGTTCTAGTGCATCTCCTGCTACTATGGCCGGCTGGAGCCTCCTAGTACTGAAGTCCCCTCAGGGTTAGAGCTCTGAATGGAAAGGCAGGGATAACTGAGACCCCACTATAAGCAGTGCACTGTCCAAGTGTGACCAGGAGAAGGCCCTCCTGCCTTCTGCTCTCTTCCCAGGCTGGCAAGTTGTCAGAAGCACAGCTCTGCGAGGCCCACACATGGCTGGCACCTCCACACTACGGTAGGTGGCTTCCATTGTTCTCCCAGCCGGACTAGGTCCTCCGGATTTGCATGGCAATGGCAAGGAGACACACCCACCCACCTGCAGCAGACAGAAAAACAGGACGAAGTCACGGAGGAGAACTCTGAAGCTGCTGACAGACCATGCCGAGCCCGAGATGCTTCAGTAGACCCTCTAAACATGGAATCCTGACCTCAGAACCAGAGTCACGCACTACAGTGTTGATTCTTGGGTGCCAATAGGGGTCTTTGAAGGGCAGGGCCTTAAGGTGGCTTGCCCCTCAATACAATCTGGAGTGATAGACAGAGGACCGGATGGCCAGCCACAGAATGCCTCTTTGCAGTGTGCAGACTCCCCTGGTATAAAGTCTCTGTGCTCCCCATCACAGCTCTAAAAAAGTATGTGGTACCCAGCCCCCAGCAGCTTAGGGCCCAGGGGCTTTATCTGCCACAAGAAGGCCAGCGCTCAGAAAGCCATACATCCAGTCTGGCCCACAGTAGCCTTGTTTATGGCCTGGGGCTGGGTGCCAGACTTGTTTTTCTGTGTGACTACCGGGAAATCCTTTAGCTTCTCTGGGCCTTCAAGCTCCCACCTTGATAGAGGAGACATCACTCTGTGTATGTGGTGCTCAGCATTGAAACTCGGAGGGGCTTTCTGTCCCTTTCTCTAAGCTTCTGAGACTGAGTCAGCTCAGAGGTGTGTCAGCGGGCTGCAGGAGGAGGAGGAGAAGGAAAGCACTTGCTTGGCTTCTAGGTGGGCTGCGCCTTCTCCTAGCAAGGAAGGCAGGAGCCCCAGGGAGGGCAGCTCTGAATGGCCCTTTTTGTAACAGCAAAACCTCAGGTGAGCATGTGTTCCTGTCAGCGCTTACACAGGGAGCCGGAGCCACCCTGTCAGGAGAGGAGATTGCCAAGCCTGGCACAGCAACGTCGAGTAATTAAAGACAGTAATTACAGCCCTGAGTCTAGTGTC
The DNA here is from genome assembly GCF_903995435.1 of Acomys russatus. Lineage (NCBI taxonomy): Eukaryota > Metazoa > Chordata > Mammalia > Rodentia > Muridae > Acomys > Acomys russatus. The sequence continues at coordinate 2,627,271 of NC_067138.1, forward strand.
AAAGCCAGGGCTCTTTCCAGACACGACTATGACTCTCCTCTCCCTGAGAGCACCAGCTTGCGGGCTCTGGGGGCTGGGGAGCCTGGCTGCTCTGCGCTATGGCTTCTGCTCACGCAAGTGGGCTAGGCTAACAGGCGCCTGAGATGGGTCCTCTGCAGCCCTGCTTCCAGTGGAAGCTACCTATCCCTGGGCCTGCACACTGGGCCCAGCCTGCTGACTCCAGAGCCTTGCCTGCACATACATACTTCTGTGGCCCTGCAGACAGGAGGCGGGAGGAGACATGGAAGGAATAGAAAGCCAGCTGTCTCCCCCTCAGCCTCAAGTTCTAGAGGACAGGAGTGGTGACCCAAGGCCTAGAACGAAGGCCTAGGCAACTGACCTGGGTAGACAGACACTGCACAGGACAAACACAGGGATTCTGGGTTGCTTTGCAGGACAGACCCTCTGGCGACCCTTCCAATTGTAGCCAGCACATCACTTGCCTCTGAGTCCAACATTTCTCACCAGTCATCAGAGGAAAGAGTTGGCCAGCACCCACCAACAAGCAGAATGGATCCCGTCAGGCCCCATTCAAATGAGGCGGAAGTCTGTAAGCATACTGGATACAACACCAGGTCGGCCACCCACTAATGGACTGGTTCCTGGTTCCCTTCAGGCAGGGCCCAGGGAGGCTCCATCTTGCAAGCCCAGGCTGCAGCCAGGAGCTGCAGAAAGGCACCCCTTCCTCTGTCTCACTTTACTGTGACACTGCCCCAACAGCAGCGCCCAGGCCACACCTCAAGCATTTCAACAGATTCTAGGAAGAAGCTATTGGCTCCTGTTCTGCCTTCCCCTCCCCCTGGAACTGGGGAGGAAAGGGCCTGGCACCAAGGGCCAACTGAGGCTGACCTCACAGCTGCCAAGCCCCAGCACTGCCACCCCCAGGACCACAGGCTTCCCTCAGCTCACCGTGGCCTTGCTGACTCACTTCTGCACAAATCCTGGGACAAAACTCCCTGAGGACTGTCTGGAGCTCCTGCAGCCACACAGGCTCTACTCCTGCCTCTCACAGAGAAGAGAAACTTGGCCTCAAGGAGGCAGAGGAGGGGAGCTATCAGGTGAGCTCAGTGAGCAGAAACTAGAGCAGCTGCTGTCGCGGGGTCTGAAAGACCGTGGGAATCTAGGGAAAGCTGCTGTTTGGCAGGTGGAGGGCTTCAAGGGACAGCCAGCCTGAACTGGCTGAGCCAGTAATGCCACCCTCCAAAATTCATGTCCAGAGTGAAGGTCCAGGTCAGAGCGCAGCAAGTAAAATATCTGCGAATCTCCCAAGGCAGCAAATTCTCCCCCAGACCCCCATGTGCTGGGCCACAAACGGGAGGTGCTTGTGAAGGCCACATGGCGTAAAACAGTTCACATGAGGAAGATGAGGACACCCCAGGCCCATGGCTAGGGGGAGAGGGTAGGGCTCACCAAGGGCTGAAGTACTAGGTAGGGTAGCTTCATGAAGGGGACATGTAACTAGGAAGATGGGGACATGAGGGCGTATGTGCCAATCCCAATGTACATACACTTAAAGCCTGGCAGAATGGACAGCCCTCCAGAGCCACGAGCCATGGCCAGGGAAGATGGAGTGGACACTAGCAGAGGGGTGACGTGGCTGGGAGACTTCAAGGCCTCCTTCCAGAACAATCTACTTTTTCACAGGAAAGCTTAGACAGTGTCTCAGACCCTTCCTGGTGCTGCCAGTGTGAGAGTAGCACTCTCAGCTCCACCCACCTCAGCTCTTACCTTCAGTGTGGGGGGGGGGGGGGGCCTGAGGGGGAAGGGGGAGAAGAAATGGGGTGAGGGGCGGGGAGATGGCTCAAGGTTAAAGGGCTTGCTATGTCAAGTGTAAGAGCTGACATTCAGATCTCCAGAACCCATGTACATGCTGAGTAAGCACGGTGGCCTGCCTGTAATTTCAGCCTCAGAAATGGGAGATGGTATTTCCCCCAGAGCAAGCCGGCTAGCAAAAATGGCCACTTTTGAGACTAGCCATGGCAGTGGTAAACCGGGTTTGACTGAGATCCTGCCTCAGTCAAATAATGTGGAATAATATGGAATAATGTGCAAGAGTGACTTCAGGACAGTTCCCAGCGTCAACCTTAGGCCTTTGCATGCATTCCCATGTGTGTGAGCACACAAAACTGGAAAGGGCATGCTTGGGGGCAGCAGGGTAGGGGTGGGTAGGATTATGTGCTATTAGAACCTGCAGTGGGGGTGGTGGTGGGGGCAGGGGTGGGTAGGATTAAGTGCCATTAGAACCTGCAGTGGGGGGGGGGGCAGGGGTGGGGGTGGTGAGATGACTCAGCAGATACAGCTCTTGCTATTCAAGGCTGTCAACTTATCCTCAGGACCCACATAGAGGTAGAAGGTGAGAACTGACTTCAAAGTTGCCCTCTGACCTGCGTGTGTGTGGCACGAACAGGCCCACTTACAGTGCCATACGCCTGTATTTCAAACAAACACCCCAAACCCACTTGCAATGCAACCAGGCTGTGGGGAGGCTCCTTCTCAACACCCAAATCCCTGAGGGGTGACAAGGTGTTAGAGAGCCCCCTGCCCCCCCCCGCAAAAAACAAAACAAAACAAAAAACACCCAAAGCAAAGCATCATTTTTGTGTTCCTGCTCAGGACGCCTGATTCAGAAAAGGACCAGAGGCAGTACGCCACAGAGAAACATACCAGAGAGGGAAAGTCGGAGCCAGAGGCATGCGCAGGGCCGGTGTAACTTGCTGTCCTCAGCGTCCATCCTCCACTCCCATCACCAGACAAGAGAGCCCTCCACGAGAGGCAGCGTTCCCATGACCTAGCTTTCTCATCGGTAAGATGGAAACACTCCTCCCAGCTTCTTCCCAGAGCCCTACAGAGGGTCCTGGCTACAGTTTAAATACAAACTTGACACCTCTTAGTTTCCAGAAAGCCACTTGAGCTCTATTTGGGGGTGGGGGCAAGAATTAATTAGTGAAATGATAGGGTTCAGGGCAGTTCCCTGAACCCTTCTTCCAGCTAGAGGAGCAGAAGCAGACAGTGGTGTTCTCCTTAAGCCCTGTGGACCACCCTCTCCTCAAACCAAGACTGGGCTTCTGGGGTACTTTGGGACCTGCTCTGACCTGACCCTAGCTCCTTCTCCGGTACACCAAGAGACTCTTGTGTCTCTACCCCAAAGGTGTCCACATCTGAATTCAATGACTCCTACCAGGTGCCTCCCTCCCTCCCTCCCTCCCTCCCTCCTCCTCAAGGAACCAGGATATCCCTAACAAGTCACTGACACGAGCATCTTCCCGCTCACTGAGGGCACCAGGGAAGGTCACCTGGCTTCTCCTGTCCCTTATGCACTGCGCTGTGATGGCTGGCAAGCTCTCCCCAGCTACCCTCCAGCGGCCTGCACAGCCACTGCCAGGTCCCTGCCTCAACTCTCTGACCTAGATCACTGAGTGTCCTGGCCACAGAACCTGTCTGCCAGCCACTGTTCCTTGCTGCTCTAACCTGTCCCATACCCAGGCAGACACATTATCCTAAACCACTTCCGAAACACGTCTCGCCCCTGCAGAGTGTGGTCAGGATAGCAGAACTGGGCTGCAATGCACCCGAGTTCCTGAGCCTGTCTGAGAAGAGGACAAGTCTCCATGTTCCAGGCCCCGGAAACCGTGGCCAGGTGACAGTGACCCACTTGCCCCCCTTGGTCCTGAACTGACTCCAAGCTCCATGAGCCCCAAGACTCAGAACGGTGCCAGCACAGAGCAGCATTTGACACCCCCATTGGCTAAGCTATACATCGTGCCTCCACTGAAGCCCGGTGCTTAAGGACAAGTAAGTCTTTACCAAATGGGAGAAGTTGTCCATGTGAGCTTTTGTTTGTTCCTGCTCTTCCATTTAGTCTCCATATAGGCTTGCATTCCAACACTCAGTGCCTATTTACGAAATCCAGGTGAGAAATGAAGATGGATTTCGACCAGCCCAGTCCCTTCCTCCAAGCTTTCAGCCCGGGGGATGGAAAGCAAGGGAAAAGAGGTGAAACCAGAGCTTCTGACACAGTCTGCCAGGTAGAGACAGAACTGGCCAGGAGGCACCAAGGGGCTCTGCTCACCTCCTACCCCCAGCATTTAGCAACGTCAGAAACTCAGACTTGGTAGACTTGGCACTCCTCAGAAGACAGGTCTCTCAGGCCTTGAGGGGCACCAGCACCCTGTAGACCAGCCCTGGGTCCCTTAGGTAAACTAGCACACTTATCCATTCAACCAGAATGTGCCAGCGCCTACTTCACATCACACACTGACTGCGTTGGTACTGAGGCTCCAGCAGGGAACACAGATAGCTCTACCCTTGAAGAGGATGAGATTCAAGTGAAAAGTCAGAAAACGCTCAATAACGCTAAGGGTGAGACAAGGTCGAGGAGAAAAAGAGGGGTGAAATATCCGGCACAGCAGGAGAGTCCTTGCCAAGACTGTAGCACCCTCTAGCACCACTCTGTGTAGCCCACCCAGTCCAAGACCAGATTCTCTCTCCAATGTCATGTTTGGCTTGCTTTATACTACTAAAGATGATCATGTGCTTGCAGGCAGAAAACACTTCCTGTCCACAGGAACACAGGGTCTTGCTACATAACCGAGGCTGGGCTCAAACTTCTGCCTTGACCTCCACATGTTGAGGTTACAAAAGTCTATGCGTCCAGCTCTGTTCTGATCTTGCTGATCTTTCCTGAAAAACCTGGAGGTACTCAGGGTCAGGGGCACTGGGGGAGAGGCCGGTGTAGGAGAGAGCAGAGGAAACAACTCTGAAGGGCCCTGTCACCATGGCAACCCAGCATCCCACAGTTCTATCCACCCTGTAGCTGGAGAGGTGAGTGGTACCAGGTTGGGCGTGTGAGCGCTACTCTTTCTCAAGAACAGGGAAGTCATCGCTGACTAATACAGAATCAATTTACACTTGATTATCTCCTTCCTGTCCGGTAGGTAAGTTATTCCAGTAAAGGAGACACCAGCCAGGGAACTCGGCACCATCCCTGACAGAGCCCTCTTGCCTGCCAAATGGGAGGAGGCCAGGACAGGCTTCAAGCGTTTCAAAACAAATCCCAGGAGCCCTGGGCTGCAAGTCAGTCAGGAGGCCTGTTCTGTTCTCGTGCTTGCTGTAGTGTGACCTTGGCCAGTGCGTGCCCATCTGGGCCTCGGGCAGAAGGAATGCTAAGCCAAAAGGACTGTTCTTCATCCTGTCACACCATTTGTGAGGACACCGTGACCACTGGGGCAGGCTTAAGCATGAACCCCCTCCCGGGGACTGGGGGGGGGGGGCAGCTGGGGACAGAGGTATGTGATTGGGGCCAGGAACACTTTGGGAAGTAGAACTGTACAGGGCAGAGCAGGTGACAATGAGAGGCAGATGAGGACATGGTGGGAACAGAGTCTACAGCACTGTGTAGCTTGGGAGCAGAGAGAGAGGCCTGACCTCCACACAGGAAGACCCTGAGCTCTCCTGAAACCAGACCAGCTGCCCCTAACAGCAGAGATGACAAGGAACATAGATGGGACCCTCAGGCAAGGCCAAGGCCCTTCTCTCAGAAACATTTACTGGTCTCCAGGCCAGAAACCGAGAACAGAGTAAACAGCAGGGCCAGAGGATGCGCTGCCTGCCCGCCTGCCCGCCTGCCCGCCTGCCCACCCGCCCGTCTGCCACCCGCTAAAGACCTAGGGTGCTGCAGGGGGAAGGTCAGGAGATTCAGGACTCTGGGACAGTCCCCAATAACACCCTAAAGATTTACAGTCAAGCCAGATTGGCTACCTTATTTGGGTCCTTCTGACACCTGCTCATACAAAGCAGAATCCAGATTTACAGATGAGGAAAGCAACCTGTCCAGGGCCACACAGCAAACCAAGGAGGAACCAAGATTAGAAGCCCCCACTGTTTCCTGCTTTTCTCATGAAAAGTACTGTTCTCAATACATTTGCTACTATTTCTGGAAAGCACACTGACACAAGAAGAGACAACACCAAGGACATCCCTTTCTGGCCTCTGGGCAGCACAACTACCACAAATAGAGTTTCAAAGGGATGAAGTCAGTCACATCAGGGCAGCGGGGCTGTGCTCTCTCTTAATTTCTCTTACTATGCCATAAAGGTCATTTAGTAATAACAACAGGCTAAGGAGTTTTTAATGTGTAATTGCTTACATATTAAAAAGTATGTGAAAATGCTTTCAATTAACACTGAAGTGAGTCATCCTATGAGCTGACACCAAGCGCTTCTGTAAAGGACGCTGAAGGCAAAGGTTAGAAATGTTAGAAACCAGGCGCTTAGCCGGGTGGTGGTGGCGCACGCCTTTAATCCCAGCACTCAAGAGGCAGAGGCAGGTGGATCGCTGTGAGTTCGAGGCCAGCCTGGTCTACAAAGCGATTCCAGGACAGCTAAGGCAGAGAGACCCTGTCTTGAAAAAACAAAAACAAAACAAAAAAAGAAACCAGGGGCTCTCCTAGCCTGTCTTCAGTGACTCAGTGCCAGCAGCCAAATGGGACACACATACCCTTTAAAGGGCCCCCTCTACCATGACCTGCTCTCTCACTCTCTTGTTCTCTCTCTTGTCTCTGCTCTAAGGCAGCCTCTCAATCCCCTAACCCCCATGGTGTGATTTCTTTTCTTTTTTTAATATTTTTATTTACTTTTAATTTATGTGCATTGGTGTGAGGATGTCAGATCTTAGAGTTACAGACAGTTGTGAGCTGCCATGTGGGTGCTGAGAATTGAACCGGGGTCCTTTGGAAGAGCAGGCAGTGCTCTTAACCACTGAGCCACTGCTCCAGCCCCCACGGTGTGATTTCTGAGGCATTCCTTGGCCTTGGTGCTTCTGCTGCATAAACCCTAACAAGTCACAGCAATCTTCTTCCCTTACTTCCTCAGCCCTCCTGGGAAGAGCTCTGGGGGTGGGGGTCGGGGGCTTCTGAGTTATGCACTGTTGGCAACCATGCAAGGACTCCAGGACAGGATCTTGGTGCTGCTGCTGCTCCCTTCACTAGTGCTTGTACCTCCTCATAGGCTCCAACAGGGCTGAATGAGCACAGCCTGGGAGTGTGACGGGAAGTCCTCTGAAGAGTGGATGCCAACTGTCAACCACATCACCTCAATCAAAGCCTCCTCCTCTCCTGCGAAAAGGTCCTGTGAGGGTATCAGTCAAATAGTCCCCCACACCTGAGCTACAAACCCAACCCTTTCACACTCTCTTCCCTGGGATAGGCAAATGCTGCCCCCACTGAGCTGCATCCTCTGATTGGCTGAAAGTTTAAGCAGACAGTTCTGGAAGCAGCTTGGGTAGGGTGGTAAACAAGGCTCAGACAGTTAGAAGGCACTGAGGCACAGAGGCCAGGGAGCTGAGCACCAGTCTCGGTCTAGACCTACACAACACTGCCCCATGACCAGCTACCCAGAGCCAGGGCCACAGAGGGGCAGACACTATCAGTGAAGCCTGAGCTGGCAATGCTGTCTAGAAACTGAAAACTAACTAAGCCACAGTACTCAGCCCTTAGGAGAAAGTACTAGATAGTTCTGACAGGCAAAGCTGCCTCAGGACCAAACAGCTGTGCGCACCCCCCCTCAACTACTGCAAATGAGGACGAGAGAATTTGACAGCTTCCACTGTCACTGACACAGGGAAAAACAGAGGCACTCAACAGTCACCACTACTGAACAGCTCAAAGCAGCCCTGTGCTGTCATTACCTGATTTAAAGTTCTGAATCTCAGAGGTTGCTTGGATGGCAGATGTCTACTCCAGATGTGCTTAGTTCCAGCCTGGGCTCCTTTAAGCCACAGGACACTGCCCTGGTACTAGGCCCTGTACACAGAACACAGAAACTGAAATAGTACACCCAAAAGGGTCACTCTCAAGGCTTAATTTGATGGGCTGGCAAAGTCCCAATGTCACATAAGCTGGCCATGGTGGGTCCTAAGTTCAAAGTCATCCTTAGCTACACAGTTCAAGACCGATCTGGGCTAGAGATCCAGTCTAACCAGTTACACTTCCTGGGCCACCCCGCTCCATGGCCACCTGCAGCACTACCAGGTTTTGGGTCTGCCCAGCAAGCTGAATCCTTTCCTGGAGCACTTAGACAGGGGCAGCTCGCACAGGGCCACACCTACACATCAATCACCATGGTAATGGTCCACAACAGAAGTCCAGAGTCACAAGAAGCCTTGGCAAGATCCTTACAACCATATACATTTGCAGGCCAGAAGAGGGCACCAGATCTCATTATAGATGGTTGTGAGCCACCACGTGGTTGCTGGGAATTTAACTCAGGACTTTTGGAAGACCACGGAGCACCCTTAACCTCTGAGCCATCTCTCCAGCCAAAATTGTCCCTTTTTAAGTAAAAATAAAAGATGTGGGTAAAGTGAGTCATGTTCTCCAAGCGAGGAAGAGGACGGGCACTTCGCAGAGAGGCCCCTTGCTCTAGCAACCACGGAATCTCTTTCGGTAAAAACAAGGCACCCTCTTCTTCTACTAGTCAGTGAGTCACATGAACTGGTCTGCTTCCGCTTCTGACCTGGCTGGTGATTAGCTCCACGTAAGACTTTATAACTACCTGTATCTTCCACACATACATGTGGCATATGTTTTGCATACAGTACGCACACGTGCACACATAAACAGTGAGTACATCTGTTTTTAGTATAGGGGTAAAACAGCGCACTGACCCTCAACTATCACTGTGAACAACATGCTTCCAGCGAAGGTGTCAAGGTGTCCAGCAGACCCCGCTCTGTTCTTCATGTTGAGCTGGAAGCCCTGGGTGTTGAGTTTTCAAAGTGCTCTGTCCACCCAGAACCGGTGTGGGGTGCACTAGCTGCTCCATGTTGGGAGGTGGGATTTAATGGGAGGTGTTTGTGTGTGTATTAAAGATGGACCTTCATTAATAGACTAATGCCGTCTTGTGGACAAAGGGGGAAGGGGGAGTAGGGTTGGGGAGGTGGGTTCCTACTCTGTAGGGTTGGCCTAGTCACTGAGAACAGCCAAGGCCTTCTCTTTCTTGGCAGGGGGAGTGGGGTTGGGGAGGTGGGTTCCTACTCTGTAGGGCTGGCCTAGTCACTGAGAACAGCCAAGGCCTTCTCTCTCTTGGCTCTACTGTTGGGTTTGTTCGCTCTGTTTTCTGCCACAGGATGATGTGGCATGGTGGAGCAGTGTGTCCGCCTGATCTTAAATGTACCTCCCGGTAGAACCACCAAAGCACAGCTCTTTAAGTTCCACATTCCTTAAAAATTGCCCGATCCCAGGCACTCTGTTCAGCAATGGCAACAGCCAGCACTCTACTCACCTGTCATGATCCTCTGGGCCTCATAGGGCTCCATGTAGCCGGCACTCTCCCCCTTTCCCGCTTTGCTCTTGACGTCATTCTTGGCATCGAAGGGATCTGAGTAGTCGTCAGCTATGGTCACCTGTAGGGAGGAACAGAGTGTGAGGCCATCTTTGGCTTTGTTTCACCACTGTTCACAGTCAGACGGTGCTCAGGCCAACAGAAACTGCTCCTGGACCAGCTTAGCAAAGAGGGGAAGGGAAACCAGAACCGTGAGGCCACCCTGGGGGAACTGGAAGGGCAGAGATGGGGACCAGGAGGAGTCTTGGGGAATGTGCTACTAGGTTTAACTGAACAGCAATGTGGAGAGGAAAAAGTTGGGAGATCAAAGAAAGCTTAGGAATGCTGGCAGGCCGCTGGTGCTGGCAGAGGCGCAAGACCTCAGCTGACGAGAGCTGCACTCAGCATCTCATTTTTCTCCAAATCTGGAACACAATCATGCTGTGGGTCATCACGCAACAATTTGGTGAGATCAACACACTATAAGCAATGAGTATGTCCACAGACAGCCCAAATAAAAACACCAACCTCAGCGAGGCACAGATACCAGGGTCAAAACGAAACAAACTGCGGCCCTGGAGCCCAAAGGCCAGCAGATGGGCCACTGAGGTCCAGGGTGGGCGGCAGTGCCCTCAGATCCTCACTCACAAGGCCTAGCCTGGTGCCCTCACTTGGCGGCAGGCCAGAGCCCTGCCAGCCCTTTGACTAACAAGAGGAAGAATGAGTCACGGGGCAGGCATCGGGCTGGGCGAGGTCTCTGGGGAGTGCACATATCTGGAATTCTGCTCTACAGGCAATGCTCCACGTTTCCTGGTGAAAGGGGACAAGTTCCAAGTGTCGGGCTTCAGGGGAACAAGTCTTCAGCAGAGAAGAAAAGGCCAGGAGCCTTCCCTCCCTCCTCAGCCTCATCCAAACTTCAAAGAGGCCGTCCCCTCACCCTCTGGGCCAGGTGTCTAGCAATGGGTAAAGAAGTCTTCAATCTCCCAGCTGCTGCCCCAGGGAGGGAGGAGGTCAGCGCCGTCCCCCCCTTGTTGGATTGTTATTTAAATTGTGGGTTTAATTAGAAACCACAGGAGCCGCTCTTCTCACTGGGCTCCTGGAATGTAAGGCATCTGCAAGGCCTGTAAACCAGGCAAAGGGAAAAGACCCTGTGTCTGCCTGTCGAGCCACAGTCATGGCAGCAGCCCTGGCAGGAGGCACAAGTGGCTGCCTGCTGCCCGGAATGTGATGCCCACAGAGGGACAGCGAGCAACTGCCCCCGGTCACTAAATGAGAGCACACCCACCAGGGAAGGCCCAGGCCTCCAGCACCCAGCACCAAGGGAGATGAAGTCAGGTCAGGCTCTGGTCCCAGGGGCCCCTCCAGATGATGACAGAGTAATCAGTGCCTTTCGGGAGACTGGGGAAGCTCAAGTGACACCAGGCCAGGAAAGAAGGGGGCTGGGGAGAGCTGGGCTCGCTTTGTCTTTCCTTTGATACTTGCACTCTACCATTTGCAAAATGGGAAGCAAGTCAAGAGGAGCAGTTCAGATTCGGGTCTTGTGGGTGGAGCTTTGAGTTCAAGGGACCACACATCCCAAGGGAGAGCAGTGAGTACACAGCTGCTGCAGGTGACACCTAACAAGGATGTTCCCACCCCACAATCCCTCATTGTCTTTGCAAGGTGAAAAAAAAAAAAATCCTCCTCGGGTCTGCTGTGAAAAGAGGAAGAAGTGTTTCCCAAGAAAACAAAATTATGTGGGTTTTTTTGCTAAAGACCACGGGTGGTAAGGTGGCCTGGCCTGACTGTCGCCTCCAAGGTAATTCAGCAATCAGCATTCCAGCCCCTCTCGGAAGTGCTCTTGTCATCTGCAAACATATATAAATCACATCTTTGTTCGCCTTGGGTAAGAGTCCTGGGAGGCCTACGATAAAGCAGGCACTATCTATATTTTCTAATTAAAGTGAGATCTGAGCTCAGGCTGGCTGTCATAGGCCCCAGCTGCCTGGCCTGCTTACTTCCTTTTCAATAAGAATTTACAAATCCTAAAACCAAGACACCCCTCCTCCTGCCTCTGATGACATGTGGTTCCAGTTATACCTGCTGACAGCTGGAAATCCTTCCGTTTGGAGAAAAAAAAAAGTTTAGAATTCTGTTAGTTTAAGAAGCAAATCGGAAAGTTCCTAAAATGTATATTTAATCAATTTGCTTTTGAACTTCAAAGTGAGGCTGGTGGAGGGGAGGAAAACGAAGGTTTAAGCAACATGAAACTTGGCAAACACCGCACCGAGCAGTCGAAACATACCTTACGCAGGCAGATCACATCTTAGTTCGAAGTAAAATTTTACTTCCAGGTGTTAGTTGGGAAATGGAGCAGAGGGGCAGCAGGGTCCCTTGTGAACAGCCCTAAGCCCCTGGCCACAGAGGCTGGGTGACAGGATTGCTTTGCTTTAGAATGCCCCCTCCAACCCCCCACCCTTTAGCAGGTCAGCCCTGCACCAGATGAGGTCAGCCCTGCACCAGATGAGCAGGTCAGCCCTGAGGACCAGCCACGCTTCTCTGCAGGTCACCTGACTGCACATGCAGCCCTCTGGCAAGCGAGGCCACTGGTCCCTGCTACTAATCAGGCAACCCCACTGCCCAGGGCACCTGCACTAGGGACCTAGACAGCAGGATATGTTATCACTAGCTGCCAAGATGTGACATAGTCCTAGATCCTCCCTCTGCACATGCGCTACGGCGTCCCCTTATAAAAGGCCACAACGAGAAACCCCACGCAACGTCTATAGTCATCAACAGGGGAACGACTAAGCACGCCGTCTCATCCCACCCCGTGGAGTATATCCTGCAAGTTCAGATCCACAGTGCCAACGGCGCTCTCCATGAGCTGCTTGCTCTGAAAGGAAGGGTCATGATGGGATGTCAAGCACAACATACCTGTTTATGAGAAACAAAGCAGGGACCTGAACTGATCAGCTGGAGGAAAAAGTCAGGGTAGAGCTAGTTCCTGGACTGGTAGGTGTGGGGAGAGAGTCAAAGCTACAAACAAGGAGGACCTATTACAGTGTGTGACATGCAAACCCAAACTTGCTAATACCAGACGCTATTTTTGGAACAACAGACAGACTGCTTCCCCAAACCTGTCTGAAGACAGAAATGGCCTGGAATGATTGCTAAGACAACAGACTCCTAGCCCCAACAGTCTGAGTATTTAACAAGCAACCCAGGTGATTCTTATCAGGGATCAAAAAAAGCAGCCAGCCCTCCCTGCCGCTGGTCTGAAGGCAAAGCTCCAGTGGTTGTTGTGGAATTCACTTTTCCCGCAGGTTTCTCAGCCCTGCTCATGACAGTAAGCAACTGTGGCTTTCCTGCTGACCCCTGAGGGTCAGTGGGAGTGAGAGCTGACCTAGCGTGCCTCCATCCATCGCCTGAGAATCCACTTTAGATGCAGAAGACAGGGCATCCTCTGCAATCTGGAGAGCTGGTTACTGAGCGACGTGGACTGTGCAGGAGTAGAGGGTTCACCAGGCAAGCATGTAGCCTGTCCCCTCCGCACTCGGTTCACAGATCAGGAGAGGGCACACTGCTCACTGTTCAGGCTCTGAACACACACACACACACACACACACACACACACACACACACACACACACGCATGCACGCACGCACGCACGCCAGCTCCAATCTGCCAACAAAGAGAGAAGGCGAGAGCAGCTGCCACCTCCTACGAAGAGAGACATGCAGCATCTCACGCCCACTGCAACTCCCACCTGCCAGTCACTTCCCGGTAGGTACCTGATGTTTCCAGGAACTGGGGGTACAGAGGCTTCAGTTCAGCAGTGGGCTTGCAGGGTAGGGATCTCTATGCTCTTTCCCATCCCTGGAAGGGAGGCAGTGGCACCCCATGAGAGCCCAGAACTGTCATGTCATGCCATGTTTCTGTTGACTTCCGGTAAAGACATTGAGTTTCCTTCACGGTCCCAGTCAGATCATTTCTCACTGACTCATCACTAGCACAAACCTTAGCTTCATTAACAGTTTGAGGCCATGGGGAGGCCCTCCATGCTTACACAAGCCACAAAGAATGTTATAGCTACATGGTGAACCCCAGATCCATTACACACCTAACAAAGTGGCAGGTGGCTGGCCATCAGGAGCTGGCTCCACAGTAATTGCCCTGGCTAAAGACACAGGGTACAATGTGATAGGGCCCATTGTTCACTGACGGATGGTGGGGGTGGGGCACCACAGGAATCATGGCCTTGGGCTCTTTCTCTTGCTTGCTAGCTTTGAGTTCAGGGACCATGACCTTTTCTGTCACTTGGGGCTCAAAAGGGCTCCCTGAAGGTCAGCACAAACATGTAGACGCACTGCATTCTCACTGCAGTGAGAAGGGTCTGTGACTGTCCCCTTAGGAGCCCTAGACAGCTTTGGGCCCACTGTGACAAAGGACCTGGCAGGCCTGGCATCACTGGATGGAGGCTCTGTTGCCATACCAACAAAGAGATGGTGTTAAAGAAACAGGGGTGTGGGGGTATAGATAGGGCTTCCTACAGCCAGGGGGATAAGGGGAACCAGCGCAGCAATGCACACACACTGTCTGGGAAAGCAAACTCCTGCCTCTGGTGTTTTCCAGTTAAGAGGCTCTGGTGGCCCGTCAGCTACTAAATGAATGCCACAGACCTCTTGGTGTGTCTCTTGACTTGAACACGCAGCTCTGGGCACCCCGAGGCACAAGCAGCCCAGCTTTAAGGGCTGATTAAATGAATGGGCTTGTCCTTGGAGTGTCCACTAGGGCAGTGGGGCTGAAAAGCACCTGCTTGGGGGCCATCGAGGGGGGGCAGTGGTACTGCATACAGAGAGAGGGCGTGGTTGAGCAGCGACAGCTCAGACAAGCTGCACTATGAAACAGGCTCTGCTAACCAGCTCTGGGTAGCTCTAGACAACTCGCTTTAGTTCTCTGCACTCTGAGCTCCCCTGGGAGCTGGGGCGGAGTGGTTTGCTTCTTGGCTTCACAGAGGCATTGCAAGGAGCAAGTAAGATGGTTCTGGGATGCATCAGCATTTGTGAAGAACAGGTTCCAATGCACGGGGAACCTTCTGGAGTGCCCAGGACCCATAAACACTGTGGTGTAAAAACCTCAAGACAGGGCCTCTGCCCAAGAGAAGACAAAAACTGAAAGTGAAAACAAAGACTTGGGATCCCCTCAGCCCCCCTTGCTCAAAGCCCCAGTAATTACACACAGGAAATGATGGTTATTAAGCACCACAACAGCTGCCATAGTTCTAAGTAACCCCCAAAAGGAAAGCCTTGAGGAATGACCTTGTCTCCCCCCCACTGCACCCCCTTACAACTGTAGCAAACCCCCAGAAGTTCAAGGCCACTCTTGTCTGGACAGTGTGTGCCCCATGGCCAGCCAGTGTACAAGGCTCAGGTGTCCACAGATCCAGCTGTGATAGACACCTTACACAGATGTGCCCTTACTTGCCTCTCCCTGTCCTCTGGGGGTTTGACCAGCACAGACCAACCCCCCGCCCCCGTATAGGCACGCCAATAAATCATTTCTGACACAGTAAGGAAATTAATTTGGGAAAGATTAATTAGCTGCATTCATGCAATCAGCCAAGGCTTCTGGAAGAGAGGGCGGGAGGGCACTCCTCAGCTGGACTTAGAATGGGCTTTCTTCCTGTCAGTGTTTGATTCAGTCTCAAGCAATCCAAGCCTAAGCCCCCCCTTCACCCTCAAACTCATGGAAGGGTACCACTGAGTGCTCATCACCCCCAAACTCTAGCAGAAAGGAGTCCAGGACTCAGTGATTCCGTCACCAAGTGAAGAGTGGGGACGCTACCATTTTTACACTGAGTTCTCCTGCAATGCCTATGTCTAACCATGTTACTCCTTCACTGACTGTCCTTACCTGTCCAACATGAGGAGGTGAGGAGAACAGATGCAACACCCACTCCCCCACTTTCTCATCCTGCCTCTGGCATAGCCACAGCTGCCTGCCTAGACACCTCCAGGTTCCAGCTTGTCAGGAAAAAGACATTCCAAAGCAGCCTCTGCTGGCTCCTGTCAGGCCCACTCACAGCCCTCCTCCTCTCTCATGCACCCACTCTACTCTCTCTCTCTCTCTCTGCATAGCACCCTCCACCCAGGCTGTTAATCTAAGTAGGAGACTGAAACATAGCCTGGTCCAATCCTGTTTACCCTGGAAACTTACTGTCACATGTCAGGGACAGGCCTGCCAGCATCTCTGTGAACTCAGACATCCAGACTAGAGACCAGGCATCCGCTGAAGATGGGAGGGGATAAACTAACCAAGGTCCATGGGGGCCACACCATTTCTGCAATTCCTATAGTTCGTTTTTCTTTTAAAATCATCAATACAATTTTCAAAGAAATTTCAGCACAACCACCTTTCAGGAAGAGCTGCCCCCCTTCACTGTAAGGAGCACCACCCAAAGTGATAGAGAGCTTTCTGTGGGAGGTGGGCACCAGGCCAGGCTGGGGCTGTGGGTTGTGTCTGACTATGGCTCCCATGTTCTCTATAGCAGCCTCCACCATGCTGAGCCAACCTTCCAGACCACCCTTCAGGTCCACAAAATCAAAAGCAGGGTTGTCTCTTTCTGCCCAAAAGAGCTAAGACAGGAAAGAAAAGCATGCAGGGCTGGATGGCTGCCCTCTGCCTTAGACTTCTTCCATAAAAACACAATGAGCCAAGGCCACCTCAACACCTGAGCAGGCCCTCTCCATACTGACTGGGAGCAATGAGAGGCTTCTTAACACAGTCCGAGGGAGGCAAACAAAACTCTCAAGTGAAGGTGACAAAAGCAGAAAGGACCTCAAGGACAAGAGGCACAGCCAAAGGAATCTCCTAGTAGCCTCCTTATGCTGGGCCAAGCTACCAGACAGTGTGGGTATGAATGTGTCCACTTCCAAAATACAGCTGACACTACCCAATCTTCAGGGTATTTTCCTGTTCCCGATAGGCATAGCCCATCTAAACACCACTCTCCTCACAAGGAAAGATCAGGAATGCCAGTGAGGCTTTCTCGTGGTGAAATCAGGCCCCAGAAAGTCCTAACTCCCAGTGTGCTCATGGGGAAGGCATGCAAAGCAAAAACAGCAGTGCCTGGGAGCCAAAGGCCTGTCCTGCGCAAGGTAGGACCTTCAGAAACCAGTCTCTATGCCCCATGAGAGAAGTCACCAAGCAGAGCCGGTCCCTCTGGTGGCCCCCTCTGTGCTGAAGCTGTTGGGGAGGGGGGGGGGGCGCGGGGCTGCTGGCCTGGTGCAGCTCCTGGGCACAAGGTGCATCTCAGTAAGCAGCAGAAAACTATACTAAGTGAAGGGTCATTTCTCTCCGAACGGAGCCCATTAGGATGATTCATGCACAGCTCCTCTCCAACCCCAGAGGCAGACCAGGGCATCATTAGGCACAAGCAGCAATAAAGAGCTGCCCTCCCCCAAAAGACACTTTCTTTTTTATTGAGGACACAAGCATCAGCCACAACTACCACCTCCATTCGTGATCCCCAATTATGTTCAGCTTAATAGTGAATGCTCAATGAATGTTGATTTCCTTTTTTTTTTAAGAGTAATTCTGTCTTCTTGTCATGCCCAGCAGCCAATGCAGGAAAAGCTTCTCCGTGTGCAGTTAGTTATAGGTTAACTAACTGTCCTCAAACCCAGAATGCTACAGCTCACATGCCGTTGGCACTTAGTAGCAGAATGTGGTCACACTGCACAGGGCCTGAGCTGCCTGCTGTTCTATCCTAGTCACTATATACTGACTGGCACCACAGAAACAAGCTCTGTGCTGGCAATACTGAAGAAAGTCTGTTCTCAGGATGCTTCCAGGCCCTAAGAAGGATGGCATCTATAAGTTCGCCTCACCTAGGAGAACTCACATCACTAAGGCACGAGAGGGAGGCACTTGTGTCAGGCACACGAGTAAGTGCACACGAAGGCCTACAAGCCTTGGTCCACAATCTTTAACAAGCTTGTCTGTCTTTTCCTGCTTCACCTAGGAGAGGTAGGTTCTGAAGAATGCCCCTTATTTCACCATAGCACAGTTCCTGGTGGGTAGCAGGGTTCCAGGAAGGCATGCTGAGCAAGAGACAGGGGCACAACATAGATTGCAAGCGGTGCTAGACTGAGTCAGTGTTTCCAGGGTTCTGCCAGCTCTGGGCTCTGGGCATGTCGCATACATTCTCTCAGCCTGAGCGAGCCTAACTCTTGAGGAGGACACCTTCCTCCTGTGTATGGAGGACACAGGGTCAATGAACCACAAGACAACACAATCAAATGCCCGGCACACTGAACTGGCACAGCGAGGACACTAGAGGATAAAGGATGCTACCCTCTTCCCTTACAGGCCACAGGCCTGTGTCAACTTCCTCAGACACAGACCTTTCATCAGGGAAATGTGAAAAGGGAAAGCAGCTAGGAAAACTGGGCTGCAGGGTCAGCTGGGTAGCTGGCCAGTCTCAGAAAGCAACAACAGTAAGAACCCTCAGGCCGAGATGAAAAACCGGGAAGGGCCCCCTGGAGAGAAGCTGACAGAAGTCAAGAAAGCCTTTCAGGTCAGGTCATCCCAACTGAAGCAGAGGAGCAGCAGGCGCATCCCCAGGGCTGCCACCTCTGTTCCTTCACTGTGAGAGGGGCAGACCAATATCCATGGTCAACCTTTCTCCGGGACTCTGAGCAAATTCTGTAGAGACTGCCCAGAACAGGAAGTCAGGGCTCCCCAGAAGCCACCCTCCCAGGAGTAGGCAGCTTCCCCTAAAAATTCTCATGTCCCCTTTTCACCCTTGAAATAGACACCTGGACAAAATCACAAGGACGGACTCGGCGACCGCACAAGGGGAGGTGCTGCAGGCCAAGAAAATGGAGAAGCCCTGCCCCAGCCCCCTCCCTCCAAGGCGCCCAGGTTGTCGCCTGGACAGCTTCCCCTCTGGCTGCTTTCTAACCTCAAGCTGAAGGTCTGCAGGGAGCAGAAAGAATGCTCGCTGGGGATCATCTTGGGTGTCTAAAGGGCCCAGAGCAACATACTTCATTTCTTGGATTAAGTACTATAGGATTTTATTTATAAGGGACTTTGACATCTATGGTCCCCGGGGCCAGCTTTGTGACATGTGGCTTATGCGGTCACATTGGCCCTGTACTTGGTTTAATGTCTTGCTGGCACCAATTTGAAAATTCTTCTAGTAAGAGGGACTGACCCCAGGGCCTCCAAAGTTGTATGCATGTACTGTACCTCTCAGCTACATCCCAGTTTTCAATAATAAAATTTTTTTCAATAATTTTTTGAATGATGGGATTTACGTTATTTTGGGAGGTGTTGGCCCTGCAAATTGTGTTGCTGGTTCTGATTGGCTTCCCCACCCAGAAGTTTCCATGGAGCACCTAAGGCTCAAATTTGCTTGTTTTTGTTTTTCAAGATAGGATTTCTCTGTGGATCCCTAGCTGTCCTGGAAACTCACCCTGTAGACCAGGCTGGCCTCGAACTCACCACCTGCCTCTGCCTCCCTGAGTGCTGGGATTAAAGGGGTGCGCCACCACACCTGGCTCCAGCCCGATTTCTTTAATGCCCTCTTCTCCCCAGCTTGTCAGTATTTGCTAAGTTACATGCTTAGTGCCTCAGTTTCCCCATCTGTGGGACAGATGCCATTTAAAAACAAACAAAGCCAAGACACAAATCAAAATAAACCTCCCTAACTTTTCGTTCCCATGGTTCCACTAAGAACACCAAGCCTTTAGGAAGCAATACAACCAATCAATCACCTGTGTGGATTCCGAGGCGACTCATATGTGTGACTGCCTAAGGTCCTGGCCTGTGCCAACCCTCTCCCCATCTGCTGCCCCACTTCCCCCCCCCGCCCAGAACTTCTCTAGACTACCTCCAAACTATCTCTAGAAAATACCACCACAGTGGTCACTGCTCAGACAAGCGCTCCAGGCCCAGAACAGCTCTTATTTATTAATGCACATGGTAAAATCTGCTTCCAAACAGGCTATAATTCACCAGCCACAGTAAACAGCTCATCCTTAAACAGAGACAAAGCTATGCTGAACTAAAGACCAGACTTATAATTAAAAAAAAAGGGGGTGGGGGGGCGCTGGAGAGATGGCTCAGAGGTTAAGAACACTGACTGTTCTTCCAAAGGTCATGAGTTCAATTCCCAGCAACCACATGTTGGCTCACAACCATCTACAACGAGATCTGTATACATAATAAATAAGTAAATCTTAAAAAAAAAAAAAAAAAAAAGCAAAGCAAAGCAGTACTGGCTAGGTAAATTGGGAGCTGGGGAAGGGACAGCCCCTTGATGATGAGGCAGTTATCTTAAGGTGTCCCTGATCTACCACCTACTTCCTCTCTGCTGAGGCCAGACATGACTCACAGGGTTCGGGTCCTGGAAAGTCCAAACCTCTTGTGCCAGGACAAAGCAACCTCAGACCAGATCCTGAGGGAGCCTGCTGCACCCTGAGAATGAGAGCCGGCTCAGGGTGAAGTGGCCATGGAAGTACAGGTCAGGCACTTGGCTCTGGGCTTGCAGATATCACCTGAGTTTATCATCCTAACCTTAGAGTCAGTGCCTTACCCCAGTCCCAGCCCTCCCATGCCACCCACTTCTTCCCAGCAACAGGAAATCTCCAAAGGAAGGTTTGACAGGAAGTGGAGGAAGCTTTGCCAACTTGGCTGAGATGTGCCAACCCTGGGCCACCTGACACTCCCTCAGTCAGCCAGTACTGGAAGTCTCTCTTCCTTAGACAGCCGCCCTAGTGACTTGACTCCACACACCTGCCACCTGCCAGAGCCACACCTGGGGAAGCAGGGCTTCCTCTTGTGGCCTGTGCTAACAGGCTGCTGGCGGCTAGCTCTCACCTCCCTCCATCCCTACACCAGGCTCATCCTGCCTGGGAACCACAAGGCCCCACCCAGAGCAGCACACCAGGCATCATCCTTAGTGGCAGGCAATGAATGCAAGCACTGTTCTCATGGCGTTCCGTGCAAGAGGCCCTTGGACCACCCTCTCCCCTGACCCCCAAACCTTTGCACATAAAAACATCCTCTGAACAGGAGGGAACTAAAGAAGGAAGCTGAGAACTTGCCTCCCTTCCCGTGTGGGGAGCCATGGGAACCCTGGGTGAATTTGTATAGAGGACCAAGTCCTCCTGATATGCAATGTATGACACACACACAGCCACACCAAACACCCCAATGCCTCAGGTCCGTGGAAATGGCAAAGCCTTCCCTGTACCACTCAGGCAAAGCAGAACACCAGAGCCCTCCTCTGGCTCAAACACTAATGGTGTCGGTGTGTGCTTCCTCCTCCCCCAGGACTGCAGCGGAAACTGCTCACTGGAAGGACCTCCAATGGAGATTAGCTAACCTCTCCCCCAGTGCTGCCCTGAAGAAAATCCTGAGGTTCCTGGTTGCTGTGGAGTTGGCTGGTGCTGCTCCTGCAAAGTCAGACTGCCCTGGGTTAATCTCAGCTCTTCTAGGCAGTTGTCTTTTCCTCCTTTATTCCCTGGCCACCCCGATCAGGTCAAGCCCCAGGCATAAGAGATGTGGTGGGTTGCACTGCAGCAGATGTCGTTCACTCCTTACACGCTCACTTAGGGCATGCTTGGCTCCCCAACTTGCTGGAAAGACATTCTTATGTGGTGCTAGGTACCCAGCAACACACTAGCTTGTTTTTGTTTGGTTTTCAAGACAGGGTTTCTCTGTGTACCCTTAGCTGTCCTGGACCCGCTTTATAGACCAAGCTGGACTCGAACTCAGAGATCCGCCCGCCCCTACCTCCCTGAGCGCTGGGATTACAGGTGTGTGCCGCCGCCACATGGCCACGCTAGCTTTTGGTGTTCCATGCTTTTAGTAAGAAGGAGAAAATGTCCTTGTTAGAGCTACCAAGGCACGGGAACAGTGTTAAGGCAGAGCCAACTCGTTTTTCTTGGCACTCAGTTGAACTCAGCTTGGTTAAAAAGGCTGAGTGTTCATATTTGTAGTTGAGACTGTTAAGACTCAAAAGGGCCCGCCCAGTGGGAGTTCTGAGGCAGAAAGGGGCCCAAGAGAGCCAAGCAATGACTCAAAGCGGCACTCTCCAAAGAGACAAGTGAGCTCCAACACCCTGATGGCCATTGACTGGGAGTGACACAGGTGACCTTGGAATATCACAGCTCTTCTTGTAGACACATCAGCCATTTTGGAGGGGCTCAGACAACACAGTGGCTTAGTGACAAATCTCTCTGTGACACTTTTGTCAGCCACCTTCCAACCAGTGGGCAATGAGACCAACAGATGGCTCAAAATGCCCAGTCACAGCCTGAGCCTCCTACCCTGTAGACTGGCTTGGGTGGGCTTGCTTGCTTGCTGAGTGAAGCGGGAAGTGGAGTCCTGATGCCCCTCCTGGACCACCTCCTGCACTTAGGGAGGGAGTGGTGATTCGGGCTTTAGAGAGAAAACTGGATCGCCGTTCACGAAGGCACTAACAGGAAGAACAAGTTCTGCTGCTGCTGAATGAACTCCGGTAATAACAGGGCTCGCCCTTCGCCATTAAATATTAACCTTGTTCCCAATGATGTCATAAAACCAAGGCCCAGGAAGCTCTTTCATGGCCACACTCCCCATCTGCTACAGGAGGTGGTCAAGCACTCGCCTCTTCCCTGGTAGCAGGCCCTTTGGTGGACCAGAGCTGCAACATGCGTGCTACGCCCAGGGCCTCAGCTACCTGAGACACCTTTGTTAAAGTGACACTGTACACATGTGGCCTAACAGACGTGCCATACCCCTAAGCTGACCTTATCTCAGGCTGTGCTCACTTGGGAGTCTTCTGCCTCCAAGGAAGCATGGCCCTCAAATCTCTGCACAGACCGGGGGGGAGGGGGGGTCCCTGGAAGAAGTACTTTCCACTCTGGACCCCGCTCTTTCGTCAGGAGCTATCACAATAGCATGGCGCCTGGACTCTGTCTCACGGGCATCAGTGGAGGAGGAACCAAGGAATGTGTTCTGGGGAGGACTGGATGTGTGGGGGTTGCCGATGAATAGCTAATCCCTACATGAGGGACGCAAAACGTTCTGTGGGGTCAGAAAGGACAGAATGAGCAGTAGTACACAGAAGTTATAGGAAATGCTTCGACTCAATTTCCGCATGACTTGAGAGCAGCTCCACACAGAACAGGATACTATGGGAAGCAGTGAGCTCTCTGCCACGGAGGACTCCAAGCAGAGTGGCTAGGACCAACTGGCATACCTAGATCACTCACTATCTTCTGACACTGGAAGCTCTACGCTCCTCCTGAGATCTCCACAGCGCTGCAGGGCATGGCTCTGGGGACAGGATCACCGTTCCAGGTTAAGGGGAGGCGAAGGGCATAGGCCAAGGCCCAATGTCTCTAAAGGCTAGCTTCAGGGAGCGTCCCAGCAGTACCAGAAGGGTTGGGTGCGGAGGGAGAGGCACAAAAGCTCTCTGACTTCCTGTGTCCGGGAATTTGGAGATGACCGTGGCACAGAGAAACCCGATGATGGCTCAGTGTTTCCCTCCAGGAGGGATAGACCCGAGAAGGAATCACACATTTTCTCTGGAGAGCCAAATGGTAAAGCTTTGGGCTTTCTGTGGGGTAAAGTGTAAGGTTCTCACCAGTCACAGAAGTAACTCAACAGGACACACATAAGACGAACAAGAGCATCCCCAGGTCTGACCTCCCCTGGTCCAGTCTCACATTGGTCCAGCGCAGCATCACCACGATCTAAAGCATCCATCAGATAGTAAGACTCAAGTTACCAGGCAGGACCAGGGGCCCGTGTTTCCTGAAAGCTCTCTGGGAGCTTTGGCATAAACACCCAAGACTGAGATTCCCCAGTAATAACAGACGTGTGCAAACACCTCACTACTAATCCCACGATTTCACAAACCCAGGGGGCGTGATTTGCTCAAGGTCCCACAGTGAGTCAAGAGGGAGGGAATCTGGACTTGTGGAATGGCAGCCCGGACCTTCACCTCACACAGAGTAGATAGAGACGGGTAGAGAGCTGGGAGCGCCGAGAGCCTTCCTGGCCGTATCCCTCCACCCCAGGGAGCTGGGGACCCCAGAAAAATACCAGCCATGTTTGCCCCACCCCTCCCCAATACAGGAGCCACTCCCCTCTTGAGGATCTAGAAATACCATGGGAACGGAAGGAATTCTCCCAAACAGCTGTCTTTCTTTCCAGAAGCAGCATTTAGCTAGTTTGTAACTGTTTATTAGTATCTGGGAGGAACAAAAGGAGGCTGTAAAAACTGGGTCTCTTCAGTCCTAATGAGCACACAGCCATAGGAAGCTCTTCTCCAATGACACCACCAGAGACTTGCCAAAACGTGCTGCCTTCCCAGAGCTCTGCCCACGCAGGACTCAGCACAAGGAACCCCCAGGGCCTTGGCAATGCTGTAAGAGTTTGGCCGAGGTTGGGCAGTCTCTAGAGTGATGACCTCAATGTCTGCAGAGCAAGGAGTTCCATTAGGAAAACCCTGGCATCCTATTCCTGTGGGGACCCTGCCATGGCCATAGGGCCTGAGTCCACTGATTCCAGGATGGCAGAACAGACCCAGAGAGGGTCAAGGGTAAAGAGTGAACCACACAGCTCAGGGACAGGGAAACAGCACTTGCACACGGTCCCTGCCAGGCCAAGTTCTGTCCTGCAAACAAATCCTATGCCCCATGACATCTGCCAATGGGCTCCAACAAAGACGCCAAGAGCCTGCTGAACAGGGAACGGCCGGCTCCCAGGACTCTGTTAGGTTGTATTATGTACTAACTGCTTAGGGAACAGCGCCACTGGAAGTCTCCTCTTCCCGGCCCGCGCCTCTTGCTGCGCCACCCTACTCATAGCCAGCCTCCAGCTTCTTCCGATGGCTCTCTGTCCACACTGTACTCCTCTGGGAAGATGCCTGTTCTTATTACTTCAAGTTCAACATTGACCTGGTCCCCTCGGCAGAGTACTGAAGACACAACCTCTGAGTTCAAATCCTAGCTGTGCCATACCTTGAGAAGATCCCTTGGCCTCTCACGACCTTCAGTGCTGGGCAACAGCAAGGGCTTGACTGGGGCTGCCATCGTTCCAGACTCAGTGCCCCACTTAATGCCGTTTTCCGAGGCACCCCTCCAGCATCACACACAGAAGTGAGCCCACCGCTCCATCTGCTGCACCACACTGCCTGGCCAGAGTGGGGTCCATGCTGGGCCCCCAGGGGTTCACAGGTTAGCCAGGGGACAGACAGCAGTTCACAAACAACAGCGATACAAGGTGCCTCAAATAGAAGTGATTTTTCACATTCTGTCACATGCTAACAGGATTCTTTTTTTAAAGTCTGGCTTTACTGTCACTAACTCCTGACAAGCTGTACTTGGTTTTTGTTGTTGTTGTTTTTGGGTTTTTTTTTGTTTTGTTTTGTTTTTGTTTTTAAATCAAATAAACTACATTTGGAAAATTCCATACAGCTCCCAGAAGCCTCATCTCTCTGCAGCCTGGGCTGGGCTGGGCTGGCTGCCTGGTGTCCCCCAACACTATAGTCTCAGACATGCAGGCCTTATCTTAGCCCCTAGCCAGAGGCTGGTGACCAGAGGACAGGGTGTGCACATGGGCACCATACTTGAGGGGACCTCCAGGCTTGAGTACCAACAAGGCAAACCTTGTAATACCACAAAAACAATGGCCCAGCAAGATCAGGAGGCAATGCTTTTCATGTGCACAGCACTGAACAGCTCTTAAGTCATTTCTGTGTCTGAGTGCTATGTGCTTGGCCCCAAACACCCACTGAGTCACCTTACTATGCTCATTAAGACTCCTTAAAGCGAATCTTCAAGGGCAGAGTGCACTCACCTTTATGATCTCTGCATCTAGTGCAAGGCCTGACATAGAGACCGCGAAAAACTGAATTATTTAAGAAAGGAAATGGGCTCAGAAACCCACTCAGGGTAGCAGAGAAAAGTAGCAGGCCTGCCTGACCCCTAGACTCCTTCTTGCCTCAGACTACTGTGCCCTTTGACACAGGGTGCACTGTCCCCACTGCCACTCCACTGGGTAATTTATTAGCCAGACCCTGCCAACCTATGACCTACCTAGGCATGGGAGGTCCAGAGACCAAGGCTACTCATCAGGGAGGTGCCTGGGAAGTGAGACGGAGGGGTGAGAAAGGACAGATAGGACTTGGAGGGAGACTGGCTGCTAAAGGCAGAACAAAGGCTGGGCTGGGCTGGGCAGGATGGGAGGTTGAGGAAGTGAGGAGATGGAAGTTTCTGAGCTAGACTGGCAACCGTGAAGAACACAGCTTATCAGGCATGGCTGGCAGGATGGTTGGCGCCCAGGACAGCACAGTTCAGGAAGGGCTCCATCCCAGACTTCTTTCCTTGCAAGTGGACAGCACTGGGGTGAAGAAAAGCATTCTTAGGTCTTGGGTCAAATACTGCTGCTATCTGTCCTTCAAGCCTCCAACACTGTCCTGCCACAGTCTGAGCTCTTTAACAAGCCCGGCCCTTCCCTGATGCACCATGGCGGCGCCATCAGAAGAGAACAGATAAAATGGGCCTTTATAAAACAGTGCTTTGGGAAACACTAAGGCCAAGAGCAAGTCACCTGTATAACTTTATACAGGATGGGCACTGCTGTCCTTAGCTGGTCTGTGCTGCCTCTGACTGCAAGGAATTAAAAAATGGAAAGAAAGGAGGTCATGGCTCCCGGCTGCACACTTTTACCTTGCGTGGGAATGGACCCATGATTCCTGGGTTTTATCTCCTTTCCCGACTGGCTCTGCCCATCGACTACTGGGCAGATCTCATGGGGTCACTGCAAGGCCCCCTTCAATCATATTTCCTGTGGATGCCAGGCTAGCTTTCGACCTTTTTAACCACACAACCAGTTTAAAAGTGGAGCAAAGGGGTCACCCAGATGCAGCTTAGACTTAGGCAATGCCACCTCCTAGAGGCTCAGCTCCCTCCCAAGTCCTGGCCACCGTGTCCTTCTCTTCTCTGGGGAGTGGCTGCGCGCAACCCCAAGAGCAAGAAGGCCTCTGGGCAGTTCTTGATGCGAGTCTGGCTGCGCAGGCTCTGTGCTCCACAAACCCTTCAGCCAGCTTGATTGGGGATCAGATCACGGCGTTGGACTCAGGCCACACTTCAGGTCTGGAGTGCGCACAGTGTGACTATTGGCAAGCCTTGCTATACTTCTCAGAAATGCACAGGCCACTCCGTTGCGGGGTACACAGACCCTAGCTGCAGGGAAAGCCACGTCCTCAGAGGCTGTGACTCTAAGAGGGGAACGGGCAATCAGGCTGAAAGAGGCACAAAGATACAGGGCCAGATGAGGTAAGGCCACTTCAGGCCCTGCCTGAGCCATCAGCTGGAATGTGGCTGATCTAGGCAAGTCTCAGGTGACGGCCCGCTGAGAGGAGGAAATGAGACCACGTGTGCAAAGTAACCTCACAAGGATTAGATGTAACCTCTAAAGCCAGGCTCCTCACCTGCACATAGAGGTGCAAGATGGGATGCAGAGGGGACGTGGGACCAATCTGCAGGCTATGCTACGCTAATGGAGGTCAAGAGCCGCTGCTGGATGGATGCTGAACGTCAATGCTGGGCTGTGCTGGAGTGGTCCAGGCCTTCCTGGAGGAGATGGCTCGGGCTGCTCCCTCTAACAGAATTAAGACATATATATGGGGATGGGTGTGTGGATAGAAATAGAGAGGCCAGATTATAGGTTCTAAGACCCTGCATACCAGCCTTTTAGGGCTCATTTTTACCTTATTTAGTGTGTGTGTGTGTGTGTGTGTGTGTGTGTATAGACCAGAGGTCATCTCAAGTACTGATCCTAAAAAACATGGGACTTTTTTTAAAGCCCTCTCTCACTGGCCTGGGGCTCATGGGTGGGTAGGCAGCGAGCTCTAAGCACACTCTGGCTCTCCACCTCCCAGAGCACCAAAGTGTGTGCCACCGTGTCTGCTTCTTCTTTTTAGGGTTTTAGACAGATAAACGGTGGCAAAGAGCCAAAGCAAAGGCATTACGTGGGTCAGGTCCACAGCCAACCTTAGAAGAGAGAACAGGCAAGAAGAAAATATTGTCCTGTTCTTAGTAGGGAGGCCGCTTCAGGGAGGCTTGGTACCAAGGGGGGAGAGCATCTGCTTTTGCCTGAGCATCCTAAAAAACATAGGTGAGAGTAAGTACAGTCTCCAACCGCCCTTTGTTTGCTTTTTGCAGACCTGAAACAAGTCCTCTGGCCGGAGACTCACGCAGCCCTCTTTCCTTGTAGAAAACCTTTCTTTGACTTCTTGCCAGTTGGTTCTCTCGAGCTACTATGGCCAGAAGCGGCCCACGCTGTGAGTCCAGCGGCTAGGAAAGAGCAATACAACTGCCAAGGCACAGCATAGGTCTGCAGTCGCCGGCAAGGCTCCCAGGCCTGACCCACACCCGGCTATGGGAGTGTGAGGGGAGCCAGGGCTACTGAGGGGACAGAAGTGGAAACGGGAGACACTAGGCAGCTGGGAGGACAGGCCTGCCTCTTTCTGCAATGGGCACAGGTGGAGAGGCCAAAATTCAATAATTCGGGGCAGGGCTGTTCTTTGGTGAAGCAGCAGAGAGGAAAAGGCCACCATAATGGGAGGCATGGGCCCTGAAAGGCAGACTAAAGCAACTGCCTGGCAGCCCAAGGCAGGAGAAGCTCCCGCAAAGCCAAGTGGCGGATGCAGTGACGTGCTTTTATGGGAGGGATGTGGTATGTCCTGTCCTCGATAAAGACTTCATGGCTGGGTGGGACCAAGCTCACAAAGCACAGCGATGCCTACAGTGTGAGCCTTTAAACGGCCAGAGCCAGACAAAGTCAGCTTCCATGCGCTGCTTTTAAACGGGTCTTGAGCTCTCCTGGTTCAGACCACCTCAGTCTCAGCCTTTTCTTCTTCAGCTTCCTCCTGAGTTTCTGAATATTAATCTCACAGGGATGTCACGAGCAGAGCTGCTGTCTGCTCTAATTATAAAGCATACTCGGAGCAGCAGGGCTGACGAGGGGCTGTGCAGGCGCCTGGCTCTCAAAGACACTGGAGCAGCAGGGCCAAGGGCTCAGGCCCTGCAGAAGAACCAGACACAGGTCTGTCTGGGCAAAGTTGCCAAGCAAGTTCCTTAAAGCGTCGTCCTTGGGTCTCCTGAGGAAAAGGAAGTTACCTGCCTACAAAGGTTGTCACAAGAATGAAGGAGTATGCGTTCTTAGCACAGTGCCAGGCAGGCTTAGTAAGTTTGAGGAAATCCAGTCATGGGGCTGCGGCTGTGGCTCGGTGGTGGAGTGTATGCCTGGTACGGTTTATAGCTAGCCCTAGGTTCCGCATAAACCAGGACTACAGATGCAAGACTGTAATCGAGGGGTGGAGGCAGAAGGATCGGGTGTTCAAGGTCATCCTTAGCTACCTATCAAGTTGCAGGCAGGCTGGTGTTACAGGAGACCTTGTATTAAAAGGGGAGGGGGCAGAATCCAGCCATCACCCAGTCTTCAGTTGTCCTTTAATTACAAGCCTTACCTCCAAAGGGTGCACGTGCCCTTTAATTATTGAGGGCAGGGCTGTGTGAGTAACCTACTGGGCCAGCACTCGGCAGCGGAACACTCACAGCCTCACCTGGCATTTTCCCTGACTTTGGGGTGACTTGAACCATCAGTTCTCTATCCATGAAATAAAGGGGAAGGGGAGGACACCCTTCTCTCTGCCTTCTGAGGCCGCTGAGACAGAGGGGAACTGGTGGCTCAGGGCAAAGTGTAAAGTGCCCACCTGGGGCCAGTGCTCCCTGCCTCCACAGGAGAGCCACTCCATCCTGCCATTCTGTCAGCCTCCCTCAGAATTCACTTGTGAAGCCTCTTGGAAGGCTTAGCCAGGAAAACAGCAGGGCAGCAGGAGGAACAACAGGGGCCCAATGCCAGGTTGGCCCAGCACTGGTCTGCTGGACCTAGCCTAGTAGTTGAATTCCTGTTAGCTCTTCTCAGATTGCCGCCACCACCACCACCACGGGCCCCCCTCCCCTCCCCCCAACACATACACCCTGGGTTTTCCTTGAGTCTCTGCAGGGACAGAGGCCACTCACACCCATTTACTACCACATGGCTGACCAGCTCCAGAGGCCGTTTATATGCTCCCCTCAAGCAGGCTCCAGACTCAACCTTCCTTTGGCAGCTTTCAGGATTGTGGCAAGCTGTGCCTTGTGCCTAGCATGCTTTTATTCCACCCCCAGCCACTTCCCAGGGTCAGACTAAAACCTACCCCACTTCTTCCCCAAGGAGTGTCCACCCTGATTCCTTACCTGGACTTCCCTCCCAGAATCTGATGTCCATCTAACGCTCCGTCTCCTTTGCCACCACCCAGCTACCCTGCTGCTATCTTCTCTCTGCCAGGTCCACAGGGCCTGAACCTGCCCTCTACATCAGCACCGCAGCAGATGAGCTGCTAACTTTCCTCCCCGGTGACTGCCCCTCGTACTTAAGATGCTGGGTCGTGGTGGCTCACGCCTTTAATCCCAGCACTCGGGAGGCAGAGGCAGGCGGATTGCTGTGAGTTCGAGGTCAGCCTGGTCTACAAAGTGAGTCCAGGATGGCCAAGGCTACACAGAGAAACTCTGTCTCGAAAAAACCAAAAAAAAAAAAAAAAAAAAAAAAAAAAAAGAAAAGAAAAGATTCTGGGGCTTGAAAACAGCAAAACAGTATGTTTAGTTGGGAAAAGCCTAAGGTTACTAGGCTGGAGAGGTTGGGAAAAGCCTAAGGTTACCCAAGCTGGAGAATAGGTTCTGGAGGAAAAGAAATCGAGCGTCAGTGGTGCCTGCCCTTGCCGCCGTGCTGCAGGAACAACCAACTGTGTTGGCCAGTCCTGGGAAGAGCCAGCACTTCAACCCTCCACAGCACAGGGACAGCAAGGAAAACTCAGAAGCAGGCCTCGAGTCAGGGCCACATCCCCTGGGCTGGAGCCAGAGGCTGAGTGGTGATCAGCAGAGGCGGGCAAGCCCTGGCCCTGCCTGGCGGCCCACGCCAACCTGCCACTGCACATCAATTACAGGGAGGAGGCTGGTGGCCAACTGGCTTCAAGACTGGCCCAGCCTCTCTCCAACACAAGGAAGCACTTTATGTAGCCCAACACCTCATTATCTGGCATCCCAGTCACACCGGAAAGGACAAATAATGGGCTAAGAGAGTGACACACGTTGCACTGTGAGGTCCCTCCCTGCACAACCCCTGTCCTGGAGTCCCCACTGCCTATGTGGCAAAGGCTCAATTAACTCCTTACTGTGACATTCGCAGCCCTTCAATCTGACAACAAAGCACCCCTCCCCTCCCCCAACACACACACACACACACACACACACACACACACACACACACACACACAGCTCTATGTGGTCTAGTTCATTCATAAAATATTTGTTGAGTACTTCTGATATGCTGGGTACTACGCTAAACCAG
Source organism: Acomys russatus (assembly GCF_903995435.1). Taxonomy (NCBI): domain Eukaryota; kingdom Metazoa; phylum Chordata; class Mammalia; order Rodentia; family Muridae; genus Acomys; species Acomys russatus. Next base: position 2,658,066 of record NC_067138.1, read on the forward strand.
TTGAAGGGCCTCTCCGCCCCACCCACCTGGTACCCTGAGCAGATCCCAGCCAAGTCCCTAGCTCAACACTTCTGCCCCATTTGTGGTACTGCTGCTCCCCACCACCACCACCACCAAATGCCTACCTGACACACTCACCCAAAAATCTCTGTGCCATACCAGAAAAGCCGGCAGCTACTCAGCCTGTTGAACCACAGATGCCTACAATGGGGCGTGTCTTGGCTCCTCCACAGGACCCTGGGTTTTTAGGTGTTTTCCCATGTTGGAGTTACAGGAAGTCTGGGGACTGTCAGTATAGAGCACAATTGAATCAGAAGGGACTTAACTGACAAGCAACCCTAGGCCCACTGTGGGGTCAACTTGTATGACATGTGGAGCTCTCACTGTCTCTTTCCAGAAACCCAACAGCGAGTGGCAAAAGGCACAGGAGGGATGACTCCTCCCTCCTACAGGGATGCAGACATGTCCGCAGAGAAAGAAAAGGAGCTGGGAAGCTGCCTGGTGGCATGGCAGCTGAGTGGACAGGGCAGGCTTATGGGGACGAATGTGACCTACAGGCATGTAGATAACACCGCAACTCTAGGCAAGGCCAGAGGTTTCCAGCTGGCGGGCCCAGAAGCAATGAGGCAACAGGAAGCCTCTCTAAGCGGCAAAGGGGAGCTAGACGTCAAATTAGGAAGCTGGACACAACAGAAGTCACGGAGAATATTAAGCAATGAATTATCTAGCGTCACTTTCAGAAGACAGAAGTTCTGATTGGAAAAAATCATCAGCAGGTCAGCAAGATGGCTCAATACCAAGCCTGATGACCTGAATTCAATTCCTGGATCCCATGACGGAAGGAGAGAGAATCAAGTCCTGAAAATTGCCCTTTGACTCCCACGTGTGTGCTATGCCATACATGAGCACACCCAGCCACACTTGTACATACTAATAGTGAATTTTTTTTTTTTTTAAACAAAAGCAACAAGGGCTATCAGTCAGCTGTAGGGCTTTTCTTGTGACACCATTTAACAAAGCCGTTAACAATAAGCAACCTGTCGATATATCTGATTCTTCTTTTTGTAGGGTTTTTGTTTTTTGAGACAGGGTTTCTCTGTGTAGCCTTGGCTGGCCTGGACTTGCTTTGTTTTTGGTTTTGGTTTTTGTTCTTTTAGTTTTCTGAGACCGTCTCTCTGAGTATCCTTGGCTGTCCTGGACTCACTGTGCAGACCAGGCTGGCCTCAATGAACTTGCTTTATAAGCCAGTCTGTCTTCAAACTCAGAGAAATCTACCTGCCTCTGTCTCCCTGAGTGCTGGGATTACAGGCGTGTGCTACTGTGCATGGCGCTATGTCCACCTCTTAACCCTTTACAATGAACCAAGACTATTTGATGAGAGCTCTTACCCAGGACACCAGAGCTTAAAACAAAACAAAACAAAACATATTTTTGACATGAGAATGTGGGTAACTTAGGTGCAACTCAGGAGAGATCAAAGACCTTCTGCATGCCTGGGCCAGAGGTGACTTGCAAGGAACTAAGGGGGTGTGGTAGGTGGGGTTCTCCATGCACTCAGAAGGTCAAAATGGGCTTGGATAAAAACCCAGCAAGAAAAAGTCAATATGGGCTATGATTATGAAGAGGTAACTAATACTGCATCCTGTGATGAGCAAGTCTCTGTTTGTGTCAACAGTGTCACTGGAGCCCAGCCACACCTACATCTGCATACCATCCATGGCCTTTTTTGCACGGCTAGGGCAGAGTTGAGTTGAGTTGCTACTGTAGAAACAGGGTTGCCAAAAAAACCTAAAACCCTTCATCTTTAGCCTTGTACAGAAAGTCTGCTGAGCCCTGTGTTATACAAATGAGAAACCAACACAGGCAAACAACACGCAGGCCTTCAAGGAGCAGGGCGTGAGCCTTCCACACAGGAGGACTGGAAATCACAGCGAGAAATGCGGTTTCCTTACAAAGTTGCACAACTTTGCTTCTTGCATCTCACTAACTGAGGGCAATGGTCATCTGACGCTTGGCCTCTGCCTGACAGTAAAAAACCCTCGCTCACTTGTAGTTTGTGATTCCTACAAAACCAACTGTGTTCCACAGGAGCCTGTGGTTGGGAGACGGCCGAAGGCTTTGGGACCTGTGCACAAGGATAACACCAGGCCATTTTACAAATGCAGACACTGCGGTCCAGACAGGATGGGACCTGCCAATCACCTGGCCCGGGGAAGTTCAAAGTCCAACTCACCCAAAGTGGCTTCAGTGTTCCAGGTTGTGTGGCAGCTGTGAATAAGTGTTCTCAGGGGACCAAGCCCTAGGGTCCAGCTAATGCAGGAATGACAATAAAAACAGAGACTCTTGGCAGGCCTTGGGCTTGGCCTGTGATTTCAAGACACCTCCCCTAGAAGAAAAATGGATGGTACCTGCCTTTCCCATCCATATGGACCACGATGGGGCAATGCAGGAAACTCATGTGATGGACAGAGCACAGCTCACCCTGGGAACCCAAGCTGAACCGGCTTCTCTCTGTGAGGCTCTGGTTCCTTATCTACCTGACACATCTGGAGCACAGGGAAACAGAGGCACCTGCCATAGCTTCTACCCGCCTCCTGCTCAGAGGAAAACTGTCCCGTCTCTGGACCAGCAACATTCCACAGCTCGATCACAGATGTCACAGCAGGACAAACAGACAGGACTTGAGAAACAGAAGAGATCAAAAAGCAGGCTCTTTTTTTTTTTTTGGGCAGGTAGCCAAGATAATCTCCACCCCTTCCTGGGTCAGGAACACAGCCAGCCAGCCCTCCCCTCCTGGCCCACTGCGCCTGAGGGAGTTAAGCAAGAGAGGGTGTGAGCTTCCCGGCCTGACAGTGCAGTTCCCTTTGCAGTGCTAAGCACAGGCTGAAGCCACTGATACAGACAGATGTCCGTCTGCCTCCAGCACCGAGGGCTAGCACTAGCATGGATGAGCAAGGCTGGTGAGCTTATATAACAAAGGGGTTTGTCACCACTTCCTGTGACTGCCAGCATTCCAACACAATGACCCACGGGCTCAGACCTGGCTTTGAAGTTCATCAACTCATTCAGATGGCTCCAGCACACACTGCAGCTGGGGGCTGCCTACACTTCCTTACCTCCTCACTCTCTTAGTGGCGAGCTTGTGACAACACAGTTTTGTTTTTTAGTTTATCTCTCGCTAAGGTTTTTTGTTTTTTGTTTTTTTTTGCTTTGCTTTTGTGATTAAGTAATCTGCATTGGTTTTTGAACCTTCCTGTTACAATCAACCTCTGTTAACATTTTGGTCTAGAGCCGGGCATGGAGGCGCACGCCTTTAAATCCCAGCACTCGGGAGGCGGAGGCAGAGGCAGAGGCAGGCGGATCTCTGTGAGTTTGAGGCCAGCATGGTGTACAAAGTGAGTCCAGGACAGTCAAGGCTACACAGAGAAACCCTGTCTCAAAAAAAAAAAAAAAAAAAAAAAAAATCAAAACTCTTTGGGTCTAGTTCCTTCCAGCCCTTTTTCTACCAGTGGTGGGCGGGGAGAGGAAGGGGAATACAAACAGGGCTTCTTATATCTTACTTAAGCATTTTATCTGGAGCTCATCTCTCCACAGTCCCCCGGTAGTCACTCAATTTAGCATCTGTGGACTGCTCCTATTCACGACAGGCATGTGCCTCGCATTAGCCGTTTCCCATGGTGGGATGCTTCAGGAGTCCCCAATGTTTTGTTCTTTTCCAAGTACTGTTTAGTGACCTGTAACTAAGTCACTGTAACGCTCTTCATTCTAGTCTTAAATTTCTCAGCCTCGCACAGTTCTGCTCAGCTGTGCCACCATGGTCCCTTGTTGCTTCTGGTCATTCTTTTTGACCAAAAACCAACCAACTACCTTTTTGTTTGTTTCAGACAGGTCTTGCATATGCCAGGCCGGCCTAGAATTTAAAACCTTTGTGCACCACCACACCCCAGTTTATGCCTTGCTACTGAACGAACCCCGGGTTTTTTTTAATACTATATGTGTATGTTGTCCATATATGTGTGCAGGAATGTGGGTGAAGGCCAAAGGTCAATCCTTGGTATCCTTCCTTCCTCCCTTGCTGTCCACCTTGCTTTATGAGACAGGATCTCACACTGCCAGGAGCTTGTCAAATAAACTAGGCTGACTGGCCAAGGAGCCCCATGGATCTGCACACCTCTGCCTCCCTGATGCTGGGATTACAAACACATGCCACTACAGGGCACAGAGTCCGGGGGATCAGGCTCCGTACGGTCCTGCAGGGGTGTTTTTAAATCATGTTAACAAGTATAAAAGGACTTGGTTATGTACTTGATACCTGATGATTATGTATATATGTATATGTGTGTATATAGTTCTTAATTTTTTTAAAAGAGAAGGGGGATGTGTGGGAAAGATTAAGCTTTGTCACAGGTGGAAGCAGTCTTTGCTGGCTTAACCCTTGGGGCACCCCATGAGAATACCTTGTGACAGACTGAGTGGAGCCATCCTGGGCCTGGAATTCAGGAAGCAGACCTGGGAACCCCAACTGGGCTATTGTTTTTCTAATTGACCCTCAACGGGAGAAGGAGACCGCCCTTCCCATGTGACTCAGGCAGGTGGGGAGGAGAGAACAACAGGTTCAGCCCAGGCTTGGGCGCGTGTGGAGCAGCGAACAGGCCGGACCAGCAGGCGGGCCAGAGAGACACCTAAGGACCCTTCCCCTGGAACGGATACCGGAAGGTTCACTCTTTTGTCCCTTTAACCATTTTTCCTTCTTGTGTAAGCTAGTTGGGTTGTATAATAAAGCTTAATTGTTAAAAAACAGAGCCAACACATGACAATCTGCAATGCACACAGCTGCTGCATCGTAATCTCTAAGGCAAACTCGTGATTTTGAGTCTACCCACATATGCCAGTCGGTGTTTGGACATCACTGGACGGACGCTGGTGAGTGCCAGAAGTCCTTTATTAGGGAGCCAGGAATGTCACACAACAGCTATAGGGACAGACCAAGGGTGGCAATCTCACTCGGGGTCTTCAGCCTCTAGACTGAATCTGAAGTTGCCTTCCACGTCCTATTCACATGAGCCTTTGAAATTCAAATGTATAGATCTTCATAGGAAGGCAGGTCTCTCTACCAAAGAAGCTCTGGTTCCTGTTTTGAGTCTTTTTTTTTTTAAAGAAAAGTCTGCTGGGGGAAGGCATAAGAACGTGTGAGCCTGGTGTTCTGTTTCAGTGCCCTTAAACCGCAGAGTATAAGATAATGTTAGAAATGAGAATGACGCCCACCCAAGTTTACCTTTGTGGTACCAGAAGGCTGGAGTACCAGTGGGACCACAGGCTGCTGAGCTTTGAAGCAATCCTACTGAGGAGATGAGGGAGGGTAAGTAAAGAAGGAAAAGCTGGGAAGACTACATTCGCGGGTTACAAACTGACCCAACTACTTCATCAGCAGCCACCGTGAGCTGTCGCTGCCAGCAGTTTGCTTGCCACCAAAGGCTTCCTGACTAAAACCTTTGGAGATGCCTCCAAACAAAAAGCCTGCCTGGATGGAGTTGCCTGCTTCAGAATCAGCCCCACAGCCACCTTACCCTGCAGGGACCAGAAGTCAGACCCTGGCGTGGGGGCAAGGGCAAGGTGACAAGACCCAGCCGCACACCCGTGCCTGCACTTTAGGCCCAAGTTCTGGCGATGTGATCCAAGCTGTCACAGCACTCTCAGCTGTCCTGTGGGTGACTGGCAAGTGCTGACACTGACTCCCACCACCCTGTCACTTCACAATCGCACCACAGATGGGTTTCAAACGCCTCCAGGCCCTGTGGAAGCCGACGGGGAAGTGGTGCAGTTCTTAATCTTTCAAGTCTTCCTCACTAAGCAGAGTGGACAGTGACAAAATTACAAAAGTGAAAAAGAACTGGCTTGAGACTCCTCAGGGTTCCCCCCTGAGACCAGCAAGCATCTCTAGAGGCTTCTGTGTCCCTTTGGTAACCCAAGGGGGTCTGAGCATTTATCGTTTCTCAAAGGTCTTGTCTCCTGGAAGGACACTGTCCACAGGCCACACATCACCCTGAGCCCAGAACCCTATGCTCCCTCTTCAGAGTATATCAAGGACCACAAGGTGGCTTCCCTGTGACCACCTTCTAGAAGTCACCATTGGGAAGGCCTCCACCTCCACGTGATGTCCGATGAGACAGTTGAATCTCACCAACCAGCTCTGTCCATCCTCCAGACACGCATGGCTGTCCATCAGTCCCTGAGCCCCATGTGGACAAGCCAGTCAGTTACTATGCCCTTCCTCGCTTTGAGTTCCCTCAGAGGTGAGCAGCCAGGTCTGTTGGGCTTCCTTCACAGGCTCGCGTCAAGGTATGACACACACACTTTGCCCCTACCTAGACCTTGGTACCCTGACAGAACGTGGACAGCTATTCTGGAAGCTGAAGTAACTTACAGACGCCCACAGAGGCCATTTGAACTATTGACAACAGTGATGCAGAAAAGCCTATACCTTGACAAGTGCTTGGTCAATTCCCTTCCGTTGACCAGTGTGTGTTCCGAGAGCTGCCTGAATGGCCAGCCAGGCATGTGTCTGTCACATGGCTTAAGGATGCAGACTTCGGTCAGATCCTTGCTGCCCCTGCCTAACACACCTGACATTTGCTTAACTGAGGTCCCCACCTCCCATCTCAGCTTAGGCCCATTCCCCCAGGCTGAAGGCACGCAGGCTTTCTGAGAGCACAGACCTGACCCAGTTGCTTCCTTGTTCGAGTGTTTTACATGACCGACCACATAAGGACTATATGGCTGTGGCTGGCCTCACAGTTCTGAGGCCACCAGGTCCTCCCTCAACTCCTCCCACCCCCACATCTGTGCAGACAAAGGGAGGCTTAAGGGCAAACACGAGATCTCAAACCCCAGGTCCAGCTCTGCCTATTACTAGCTGCATCACTTGAATGCTTCAGTTTCCTCCTCAGAAAGGGGGAAGAAGGCGCGAGCGCACGTGTGCACACACACACACACACACACACACACACACACACACACAGACAGACATACACACAGACATGGCTCTATACTTGGGCTAGTCCCGGGGAAATGGTCTCCTTCGGTGACCACAGGCAGAGAAGGAAACGGACGGGGTCCTTTCTGAGGACAGCCAGAGGCCTGAATGCCTGTCAAAAGCTGGGCTAAGGACCAGGACAGGCATTATCAAAGTGACATGACAAAGACATAAGGCTCTTCCCACAGACCAGACCCTGAGCTCTGCCACAGAAAGCAACAGCTTTCTTCCTCCCTTATAGTGACTGGCACACTTCCCCTGAATATCATCCCATTTTGCCATCTATAAAGTAGGGATCCCTATATAACCCCTCAAAGACCAATCAAACATGGCAAGAGTAATAATACACAGTTTGAGTGGTCAGGAAACACCATTCTCATTAACTCCGTGTAACAGACAGGACATTGCAGGCCTGGAAAAGTTAATTACTTATTCCATGTTACAAAGCTTCCAAGAGCAGGCCTTCTGTTCTCGATGCCAATGCTGGCTTCATGCCACAATCAGTGAACTGCCACTAGAGTCCTGCAGTGTTTAGATCAACAGTTTTGAACCCCCATGATACGGCCTTGCTGGCTAGCCCTCAAGACAAGAAGCAAGAATGTCCAGCCCCTAACACCACTTGCTGACAGCTAAGTGCTGAAGTCTTGTCATTCCTGTGAAATCTAGTCCCGCCTGCCCCCTTCTTTCTTTGCATCTTCCTGGATTCACTCCTGAGTAAGACTCTGCTCCTCATCCAATCACTGTCTTTTCAGAGAACTTCTTAGCACTTACCCTGGCCCACCTACTGCTCTGACCTGTCTCTTCCTCTTTATAGCAAGCTCCTGAGTTTAGGCTTCATCAAAGGCCGCCACTGTAATTCCAAAGGGTGCCTGTCCTTGGCTCTTGGTGCCTTGGCTGGGCATTTGGCCTTGTAAGACAGTGTTGTAGCTTGCTTTGAGGAGATACCATCACACAGCCATGGGATATGGAATGGAAGAAGCAAGGTCAGACTGGTTCTGCATGACCTCAGTTTTACCAAGATGTGCTGTGTGCCACAGGAGGAAAGGAAATCAGCGACAGAGCCACAGGAGATACAATCACAAGTCCAGGGGTGGGGGGTGAGGGGGGGTTCCAGAATTCCAGAGACAGGAGAGACAACTCAGTGTTAAGAGTACTTGCTGCTCTTCACAGGACAGTTCTCGGTACACACCAGGGAGGCTCACAACCATCTGTAACTCCAGTTCCAGGGGATCTCACACCCTTTTCTGGCCTCCAAAGGCACCAGGCATGCATATGGGGCATATACATTCATGCAGGCAAAACACCACATGCATAAAAGAAAAATAAATTACAAAGAAAAATTCAATCCAAACTGTCTCAAGTTGGCTAGCTGGTCTGGGTGGTGAGTGACAAATGAACTTGTCATTGAAGTTTCCAGGGGCGGATGGGGACATAATTAAACTAAGAGATCCCTGGTGTTCGGTCTTCTGCCTGGGCTGCATGTCACACAATCAATCACCATGGAATACTTTAAATTACTGATATACAGGCAGGCTTTGCCATCAGGAATCACTGCTTAGAAACCAGACAGGGAAGCCGGGTATGGTGGTGCATGCCTTTAATCCCCAGCACTCAGGAAGCAGAAGCAGACTGGTCTCTGTGAGTTCGAGGCCAGCCTGGTCTACAAAATGAGTCCAGGAGAGCTCTGTGTATGTAACAGAGAAAACCTGTCTCGAAAAACAAACAAACAAACAAACAAACAAAAAAACCCAACAATGACAAAAGAAGAAAGCAGGCAGGGTACACACCTGTAAGTCAGAGCATGTTTTGTTTTGTTTTCTTTTTTCGAGACAGGCTTTCTTTGTGTAGCTGTCCTGGACTCACTTTGTAGACCAGGCTGGCCTCAAACTCACAGAGATCCGCCAGCCTCTTCCTCCCGAGTGCTGGGATTAAAGGCGTACACCACCACCCCAGCTAAGTTAGAGCATATGTTTAAGGCCAACCAGATCAACATAGTCTGTTCCAGGTCGGCTAAGGCAACATAATAAGATCTTGTTTCAAAAGAGGAGGAAAGAGAAGAGGAAGAAAAGGTGGTAGAAAGGAGAAAGAAAATAATCAACAAAACACAACATATGACACCCACACACACATGCAAGCATACACACACACTCTCAAAAATGGGTGTGCGCACACACGTGAGCAAAGGTACACTTACACACATGTGAACATGTGTGCACATTCACACACATGAGTACACGTGCACCCACATACGAACACACAAGAGGAATTATTACTTAGTTAACTGAGGTATGAGCTGAGCAAGTCAATTTTAAAAACCTGTGCTCCAGCTGGCCCTATTGGCTACCAGGCTGGCCTAATGGTTAACGATGCAGTGTTACACACAGTGAGTGCACTGAACTATATAAATATCCCTTGGCCTCTTCAAACCATAGAAACCGTCAGTGTTCAAACATCTGTCCTTCCCTGGGTTGATCCCCCCACCTCCAAACACATCTGGTCTTGATCTGGCCCTTCAGCATCAATTCATTAAAGTCACAGCCCCACAGCAGACATGGCAGGATGTACAGGAGCCTAGCCAGAGCCAGGAATGAGACAACAGGCCAGGCCATCTAGAATGGGCCTCTGAGTGAAGATGGGTTGAAGGGGACAGAAAAAAAAAAAAATGGAGCAATTTGTGAATACTACTTGAGTTAAATTTTGTTAAAGTGTTAAAAAGTGCAAGTGACACTAGGCCTGCAGTTATCACACCTTCCAAAGTCTCACCCATCTTTCATATCCAAATGGACCGAGCCACAGGTCTTCTATCTCCTTCCCTACCGCCTCAACCCATCTTGTACTCAATGCCTCTTTGCTGCTTTGCAAGTCACTCACCTGCAGCACTACACTAGCACCAAATTGTCCTGCACTGCAGACATCCCTGGGCCTTTCTAGCATGTGGCTCCTCTCAGGTTCTGGGCTTCATTGCGTGACTTATCCGAGGCTCAGCCCAGGCTGGAACAATGACAGCATCTAAAAACTGAGCCAGGCAGACACCTGAATGCCTCGTCTCTCTTTACAAAAGCAAAGCAGATTTTCTTCAAGTAACGTTTCAGAGGCAGAGTGGACCACTGTGCATGACTGCCCCAGTCACTCAGCCAGTCTAGCTCCGAGGCTCTAGAAGCCAAGGTATAGTTACACACACACACACACACACACACACACACGCGCGCGCGCGCGCGCGCGCGCCAGACCTAGCATCCTAGGATTAAGAATTAATACCTGGTTTCTTTTTTTGGTGTCAAGAGTCATAACTGTAATAAGTGCAAGGGTATCTGCAGATAAAAGGCATTTTATAAAAAGGCTTCATTGTCATTATAATCACCTGTGAATTAAACACAATCAGGGCAAGAAAAGCCAAGCTACTTTAGTTTAAAAAGGCACCTGAAGGAAACGAGGCAGATCTGGAGCAAGGAAGAGAGGATACACAGAATCACACTACCTATTCATTGAAAAGCAAAACAAAACACAGCTCTCGGGAGGCAGAGCAGGCAGACCCCTGTGAGTTCAAGGCCAGCCTGGTCTACAAAAGGAGTCCAGGACAGCCAAGGCTACACAGAGAAACCCTGTCTCGGAAAAACAAAACAAAACCCAAAAAAGATAACATCATACCATGGGATGGCTACAGGTGAATTCTGGAGTAAGGGAAAGATACCCTGGGAGCACTGAGCCTCATCTGACCACAGAAACAACTCACTGTGAGCAACCTCAGTCACAGACATAGACCCTAAACTGCAACATTTTAAAACCACTTACAACCCAAACAGTAGGCTGCTGTCCTTACTGCGGGAGTTCTTACAAACCAACAGGAAGATCGCTCTGCAATACGAGGGAATGGGCAGAAGACGGATCTGAACATTTTTAGAAAGGTAACAACAGCTAAAACTCACGCACCAGTAAACCCAAGAGACCGCAAATTAAACCAAACTGCTTCCAAATCCCTCAGTTCTTGAGAAGAGTAAACAGGCCTACAAGTGAAAATGTCCTTCTAGAACACGCTCTGAAAGCAAGTACCAAACATTCACATTGTATCCAGCAACTCTTTCGATTAAGCCGGGGAAATCATCACAGGAACTTCAGCTAAGAACTTAGTGTAAGTACAAAGCTGTTCCTCAGAATACTGCTACGTTGGTGAACACTAGTCAAAGAGACACAAACAACACAATACAAACATTAATCACTGCTGTTGCACATTTCAGACAGTGTAGGCAACAGCCCATGTCTTTGGGCAGAAAGAAAGAATTTTTTTCTTTTTTTGGTTCTCAGGTCAGGGTTTCTCTGTGTAACCCTGGCTGTCGTGAACTTGCTCTGTAGACCAGGCTAGCCTCCAACTCAGAGATCCACCTGCCTCTGCCTCCTGGGGTGCTGGGATTACAGGTGTGTGCCATTGCACCCAGCTAAGAAAGAATTTTTATGGCAGGAAAAATAGATACATATACTGAAGATGGTGAGACATAAGAACATTAACAGGGCCAGGAGCGGTGGCGCACGCCTTTAATCCCAGCACTCGGGAGGCAGAGGCAGGCGGATCTCAGTGAGTTCAAGGCCAGCCTGGTCTACAGTGAGTTCCAGGACAGCCAAAGCCACACAGAGAAACCCTGCCTTGAGAGAGAGAAAGAGAGAGAGAGAGAGAGAGAGAGAGAGAGAGAGAGAGAGAGAGAGAGAGAGGAAGAAGAAGAAGAGGAGGAGGAGGGGGAGATAGAGAAGAGTAATAGGTTAATAATAGTATGTTTTTCTCTGAACTGTGTAGTTAGAGTTGGCATCTGTGTTAGTTTTCTTTATATTTTCTGTTCAAACTTTAACCCTGTTGTAATAGGTAAAGTTACCACAGAGACGGATACATAACACTCTTCCCAATTCCTGCTTCTGAGAACTGGCTACAGACACAGCGAGCTCACAACTAAAGGGGCTGGTAGCGGCTGCACCACCTTGCAATGCCACACACTCCGAGAATCTGGCCCTGCAGGAAGGTCCTTCTGCACATCTGCATAAAATATTTAGGCCAGTTGGTGGTGGCGCACATCTGTAATCTCAGCACTCTGGGAGGCAGAGGCAGGTGGATCTCTGAGTTGGAGGCCAGCCTGGTCTACAAAGTGAGTCCAGGACAGCCAGGGCTACACAGAGAAACCCTGTCTTTTAAAAAAAAGAGAGCAGCCAACCTAAACATAGCTCTCTGTCCTGCACACCCCTAGGGGGAGCGAGGTATGCATTCCTACCACCTGCACAGAACAGTACCCAGCATGAAGCGCCTCTAAGCAAGAGATGCTGAGCAGATAAAAGAGAAGACATAAACCCTACCCAGATCTAACCAATGGACAGGACATTCTCCACAGTTGAGTGGAGCGTGGGGTCTGACTTTCACACGATCTCTGGTGCCCCATATTTGACCACATCCCCTGGATGGGGAGGCCTGGTGGCACTCAGAGGAAGGATAGCAGGCTACCAAGAAGAGACTTGATACCCTATGAGCATATACAGGGGGAGGAGGTCCCCCTCAGTCACAGTCATAGGGGAGGGGAGTAGGGGGAAATGGGAGGGAGGGAAGAATGGGAGGATACAAGGGATGGGATAACAATTGAGATGTAATATGAATAAATTAATAAAATATATTTTTAAAAAAGGAGAGAGAAGACATAAATGAGACCCTTCTCATTCCAGCTGGAGACTTTGGGTTTAGCCTGCAAATCCTGCTCAGAGGACCTCCACTCTCCAACACACACACACACACACACACACACACACACACACACACACACACACACACACACACACACCTGTCAAGCCACTCCTTCCTTCTGGGCCTCGGAAAACCACTTTCTGACCATTAGTTAGTCCCCAGGGCCATGGCTAAGCCCTTGTCCATCCCCTGGGCCCACCCCAAGCTCTGTGCCTCCCAGTGTGATGAGAAATCCAGAGCTCCCCTTGGAGAGAACAGAAAGGAACCGAATGACCAAGAGGGAAAAGTCAGTCCTTCCTGGCTCAGCACTGAGAAAGCTCACACTTCTCAGGAAGTCAGTCAGCACATCTGAAAGTGAAACATTAATAGAAATATTACTGGAAAATACCAAACAGGAAGCAAAGGAAAATTCCATTGCGGAAGGCCCTCTGTCCATGTGCCTCAATGGTCTCAGCAAAGTGTTTCAGAATCAAAACATAGGAAGAAGTGGAACTCAGTCAGGCTGTCACCCTTCCTGCCCGGCCGTCTCCCCAGCCTGACTCAGAGGGCGCCGGCCTCAGAGAGGCAGGGCAGGCCCCTTTCCTCCCAGTGCTTCCACTTGGAAACACGGACCGCAGTGCCTTCCCCAAAGCGGAGCTGAGGGCAGATGAGTTCCAGGTATAAAAGGTGAATGATTACAAAAACGTAGTACCAGTCGCTCTTACAGGGAGACTGCGGAAGAGTGAAACAAACCACACGGCAGGAAAACTCCAGGGTGAGATTATGCAACTTGAGGCCATATACCTCAATGCCAGGTTCAGATCTCATCTCTGCCTTGTGCTAGCAAAATAAATACATAAAATGGGACTGAGAGTAGTATATCCATTAAGGGAGGGCAGTGAGGAGTAAGAACTGCATATAAAGTGCACAGAACAGCATCCGGATCAGGATACATGCACTGATAGGACTAGCTAGCATGGCCTGCAAACTCTGGTAACTACAGTAACTTCCTTCCTTTCTTCCTTTTGTCCTTTCTGTTTGGCTGTTATTGTTGTTTCGAGACAGAGTTTCTCTGTGTAGCCTTGGTTGTCCTGGAATTCATGAGAGATCCGCCTGCCTCTGCCTCCAGAGTGCTGGGATTAAAGGGATGCACCACTACCACCCGGCTTTACAGTAGCTATCAATGCACCCAAAACCAATGGGGTGCCACCAACCAGCCAGCAGCCCAGCTTTCAGCTGTAACAAGCCCCAAGTCTCAGGCTTCGGTTGTGTGCATGTGTGCATGTGTGCGCGCGCGTGTGTAGGCTCCCACATGGAGGTCATAGAATAACCTAAAAAGGTTCATTCTTTCTTTTCACCATGTGGGTTCCAGGCATCAAACTCAGGTTGCTGAGCCGTCTCCTGGGCCCCAAGGGCAGGGGATTGTTTTGTTGTTGCTGTTGTTGTTGATTTGTTTTGTTTTAATGAGCAAAGCTGATCTCTGCTTCAGTGGTTCTGCAACACAAGTTAAACTCACCAGGGCAGGGCAAGGCGGGGCTGGGCTACAAGGCCAGAGGAAACCACACCTGCTCTGCTTCAGAGTTGCGTTTTAAAGCCAAGGTACAGTCCAGCAATGCTTTGGGAGTAGGGAGAGAACGGGCATCATGTCCTGAGGTTAAGTCCTAACCAGTCTTGTTCCCAAAAATGCCTAATTAGAGAAGACAGTTGCCCAATCTCCTTTCTAGAGATGGGCAGAGGTACCACCACCAGCTTTCATCTTAAAGCAGAGCACATGCCGGGTGGTGGTAGTGGCGGCCCACGCCTTTAACCTCAGCATTTGGGAGGCAGAGGCAGGCAGATTGCTGTGAGTTCAAGGCCAGCCTGGCCTACAAAAGCGAGTCCAGGATTGTAAAGGCTACACAGAGAAACCCTGTCTCGAAAAAATTAATTAATCAAAGAATTAAAGCCGAGCACACACAGCCTAGCCAATCCTTTGGAGGAGGGAAAGGTCTGGCATTCGAATGAGAAGACATGACAGTTACAAGACACACGTTTTGTGCAGCTGTCCTCTGGGATGCGCCTACTCTGTGTGCAGAATTTCTATGTAAAAATAACTCAAGTGCAGCATTAACATCTCCTTTATGGAACTCAGCAGCAGACAGGGAAGAGAATCCAGCTGTGGGTAAAAAGGGAGGTAAGGAGGGGACCGTCCAGAAGCAGGGAGGAGAAACAGGGCAGCCACCACAGCCTACAGCAGGGCCTTCTTGTGGCCGGTGAAGCTGGGAAGGTGAGGCCACCAGCAGGAGGCACAAGGGTGGTGGACCCAGAACACACATCTGTACGCCTTGTCCTGATACTTGGAAGCCGTGGCCTGAGGTTCATCACTAACTCCTCTAAACCTCGTGTCTTCATCCATACAATGGGCTGACGGTACTTACGGCAGATGAACAGCACTGAAAGCCTGGAGAGCATCTTGCCTGCATCCCTGCCTCTCGCCCACAACAGTTCCACCTCTCTTCCCGAATTTTGGCCTTCTGTCGTGTCTTGTTTCGGTCATCGGCATTCAGAAGAAGGAACCCCAAGGGCTTCCGTCTTCTCTTGGAACTCTGCCCTGCCACGTGAGCATGTGCTGAAGAATGCCAGGCCAAGCCACAATGAAACAGAGCTGATAGGCACAGCTCAGGACCACCCTACCCAGCAGGGGCATCAGTGAGGCCCATCAAGACCAGAAATGATACTCAGTGGTTGGTGCCTGGGTAGAAAGCTATAACCCCACAGGCCAGGCTGCCTGGCTTTCAAAATAAAAGTTTTATCAGAACACAAGTATTCCCACTAATAACATATTCTCTAAGGGTGCTTTTGTCTACAGTGGCAAAATCGACTCCCTGTGATGGAGACCATCCAGCTTTCAAACCTGAAAACATTTACTACCTGGCTCTGGCCCTAAGGGGGGATGGGGAAAAAGGGGTGTTGGCTGACCTCTAGTTTAAAACCCAGAGGCTCGCCTTTAATCCCAGCACTTGGGAGGCAGAGGCGCTGTGAGTTCGAGGCCACCCTGGTCTACAAAGTGAGTCCAGGACAGCCAAGGCTACACAGAGAAACCCTATCTCAAACAAAAAACAAAAAAACAAAGCAAAAACCAAAATAATAATAATAATAATAATAATAATAATAATAATAATAATAATAATAAAATAAATAAAACCCACAGGCTGGAGTGACCTGTGATGGAGCAATAGCTGATACAGTATCTGGACCTAGTACCTAACATGACTGTGAGGACTTTGTGACCCCGGAAATGGTTACAATGACCTGGGGAACTAATGCTGAGAACAGCTTTGATATGCATCATTTCTCTCACTCTACTTTCAAGGGTTAGGACATGAATGGGGAACCTGCCCTCAGCCATCAACTTTGGTCCTAACCTTTTTCCAGAATGGCATTTTAAGGAATGGAGAAGACGGCTACTAACCAAATAGGAATGGCTGACTGGCCTCCTGATCCTGACTAGTGATTTTATGTGAAGAAGACCAATTGACAGGTCAACTCCCCTGCAGCAAGGTCTCTAAGATGCGTTCTGCCATCCGTGGGGACTCCTGCACCTGCGAGTTGGGCCCACCACACTCTGCATGGCAGCCTTGTTCCCCACGTCCTGTCAGGCATTCCCACTCAGCCCTCAAGAGTTTGCTCCAGCGACCCTTCCAGCGACCCTCTTCACCTGCCAGCATCCAGGCCCGTCCAGCCCTTCATACACACGTCAGCCTTTCCTTAGGTTCTGATACTGTCTCAGGCTTGAGAACCTAGTGGCCTTGTTCATTTCTTGATAACCATGGGATGTTGTTTCCAGAACTTTCCTTGGACACCACCAAACAAGGATGCGTAAGTCTCCTATATAAAATAACATAGTAGACCGGGCATGGTGGGCACACATCTTTAACCCAGCCAAAGACAGGATGGTGTCTGTGAGTTCATGGTCTACATAGTGAGACCCTATCTCCTAATAAATGAAATAAAAAGGGAAAAGGTACAGTGCTATTTGCCTTTTGTGTACCTTACATAGTGTCTAGCTAATGTATAAGACCTAATACAAAGACGACTACATACAAAGTTACACAATTGCTTATGATTAGGAAAATACAAGTCTATGTATGGTCAGTAATTTTGTTTCAATTTCAGGGCAAAGTACTGGGGATTGAATCCAGGGCCTGGCTGTTGTGTAAAACATTCCATTCTTCAAGAAAGCTCCTTGAACGGAAAGGTAAACATTCAAAACAGCTTCAGGAAGTCCCTGAAACTGATCAGAATCACTAGCCTCCCTCCCGGCCCAAGTAAGCAATAAAAGCCCAGAGTTCCCCTCAGAAGGAAGCTGAGCTGAGAGGACTCAGAAGAAAAGCAGTTTTGCTTCTCCCCACGAAAAGTTTTTTCACACAACACTGGTGTATGCTAGACAAGCGAATGCCACTAAGCAACACCTCAGCTCTCTCTTCGCTTTTCTTTTCTTTTCTTCATACTTTTTGTTTTCTATGTTTTACCTGCATGCTATCTGGGCACCATGTATGTGCTTGGTGCCCAGAGGCCAAAAGAAGGTATTGGATCCCTGGGACTGGAGTTACAGATGGTTGTGAGCTGTATGTGTGAGCTCCTGTGGGTGCTGCGAATTGACTTTTTTGTTTTGTTTTGTTTTGTTTTTAGTTTTTCGGAGACAGGGTCTCTCTGTGTAGCCTTGGCTGTCCTGGACTCACTTTGTAGACCAGGCTGGCCTCGAACTCACAGTGATCTGCTTGCCTCTGCCTCTCGAGCCCACCTCAGGTGCTGAGAATTGAACCCACATTTCTGGAGAGCAGCGAGTACTCTAAACCACAGAGCCATCTCTCCAGACTCATCTCTCTCAGTCTTTACATCTGACTTTGCCCAGACTAGCCTTGAACACACTGTAACCCAGGTAAGGCTTTGAATTTATAATCCTTCTCTGCCTCAACTTCCAGAGTAGCTGCGAATACAGGCCTGGCTTTCCCTGCCCCCAGTCGAGTGGCTGGTGGCTCTGGTTAGGGCCACAGACAGCGGCAGAGCACAGATCTAGAGCCTGCTGTACCCTGGTGCAAGCCTCTGTGGCCACACTTACTGTCCTCTCCATTCCCCGCCTAGCAGAGAGCTCAGAAACCGCTAGGTGCCTTTTGTTTTGTTGTTTCGTTAAGTTAAACTTTATTATTATTATTTATTTGGTAGCTATGGAAAACGTGTTCCTACTCAACTCTGTAGATGACAACAATATACCAAGTGCTGGTACACATTAGCATGTATTTAAAACCTGGGAAAACAGATGTCATGACCCATCTTGACTTTCTCAGGTGTACTGGTAATACCACCACTTAATTATGACAAAGGAAACAAGACCAGCAGAAAACATAACTGGATGAGACCGGTTTTGCTGCATCCAAGGAGATCCAAGAAGACCCACAAAATAGCTGGCTTTGGGGGGGAGGGGTCATCTTTTCTTCCAACAGCATGACTGAAGGAATATTAGCTCTGCCTACTTCAACCCACCACAATTTTTTCTTCCCTCCCAGGAGCTCAGGCACTCAATACCTCTCACCTACAGTATATCACTACGGCCCCCTAAATCTGGGCTGTCCACCCCCCCAGATGCTCTTAACTAAGGTTCTAAGGATCTCCCTTCCCTGGGGCTCACCGGTCTGCATGGACTCCCCTATGCAAAAACTCACCTGGGAGAGCCAAACTGAAGCTACCACCACCCCATATCATCACCCCACCCTGCCTCCCCTGTATTGTCACCTCTCCTTTCCCAAGCAAGACCCACTGTGCATAAGCTCCGGCTTCCAAGAACACACCCTACAATGAGATTTCCCGGTCATGAGCACATTGTATACACACTCAGTGTGTGTATACGCACTGTACAGGCCCCTTACAGGCTGCAGTCATCCCATTCTGCTTAAATCCCACTTCTGCCCCTAGGTTCACCTTGAACGCCTACTTCCTGGATAAAGACCTCCGGGAGCCCTCAAGACGACAACACTGTTGGGGGAAAATGATGAAAACTCACACCCACTTCCTTCGGAAGCTCAGACAAAAAGTTACTACATCCTTAGCCTCTGCCTGCTCCCGGACTCAGCTCACTCTCAGACCCCATCACTGAGCACAAAATGCTGGTTAGTGGGAGAATCCAAACAGTGAAAAGTGTCCTTTCCCAGA
Source organism: Acomys russatus (assembly GCF_903995435.1). Classification (NCBI taxonomy): domain Eukaryota; kingdom Metazoa; phylum Chordata; class Mammalia; order Rodentia; family Muridae; genus Acomys; species Acomys russatus. The sequence continues at coordinate 2,676,980 of NC_067138.1, forward strand.
GTCTACAAAGAAAGGGAAAACTAGATGTTGCGGTGGGGGAGTGGGAGGCTGCCAGGCAATGTGCCCCAGGACTCGCTCACTCACCCAGGGAGAACAAGTGGATGGCAAGGAGTGCAAAAGAGGAAAGGACAGGAGAGTTCAGGGGCAAGAATGGAACCCCAAAGCTGAATGGCAGTGTGAACTGCACAGGAAGATGGCTGCATGGACACCAGCTCCACTCTGGAGTTACAGCTGGACACTGGCACAGACCAATTCTCTAAGGACTTCAAGAGGAGGCAAGGCTGCCGCAGACCATTAGTGGGGGGCTGAAGACAGCTCCAGGGCTGTTCAGGGCCGATCACAGTAGGTCTGGCCTTCCAAATGCTTTCTCCTAGAAACAATGTGAAAACCAGACTGCCTCCTGACTGCCAGCCAGGGAGGCACTGGTCACATACTGGACTGGAGATGGGCACCTGCCGCCTGTATCTAAAGTGGGACCCAGGACCAGTAGGAGCAATCACTTGAGATACCTGTCAAAACGCAAATTCTCCAGGCTTTCACCAGCCCTGTTGGGAGTCACAAGTTTCAGGGACTGGAGGAAGACTTGGAACATTAAGACTATAAGAGAAAGAGGGCGGGGGGGAGGGGGGAGGGCGGAGGAGTACTGTCTTCTAGCCAAAGCATGGCCACTGTACTCATGACCTCACGGTAACTACAGTTACCTACACAAGACCTGTACAATGTCAAGCCAGACAGTAATTCTAGAAGAGGGACTCATGAGGCTCCCTACTTGAGGAGCTGTTGAAGGTGGAGGCGGCCCCTGGTTGTTTGCCGATACCCACACAGGAGCACTAACTGGACTCAGTAGGTGGTTTCTAAACATTGGAGAGTAAGGTAGAAGCAGCAAGTGTTGGGAGGGGATGGGGAGCGAAGAGTGGAGTCCTGTATGTGTACATTTGTGTATATGTATGAAACTGTCAAGGGAGCCAAAAACAAATGTGTGGGATTTGGTTTGGTTTGGTTTGGTTTTTTTGAGACAGGGTTTCCCTGTGTAGCCTTGGCTATCCTGGACTCACTTTGTTGACCAGGCTGGCCTCAAACTCACAGAGATCCACCTGTCTCTGCCTCCCAGTGCTGAGATTACAGGCCGTGAGACACTGCAGCGGGCAATTTTTTGCTTTTTAAAGAAGTTGCAGAAGAGGGCTGAGGATGTGCAAAGTACTTCACTCAGTCTCCGTGAGTGCATAAAACTAGATGTGGTCCACACCTGTAGTCCCAACACACAGCTCAGGCCTTTACTCCCAGCTCTCAGGAGGCACAGGCCAGCCTGGTCTACAGAATGAGCTCTAGGACAACCAAGGCTACACAGAAAACCCCTGCCTCTAAAAACCAAAAAAAGAAGAAAAAAGGAAGGGGAGGAGCAGGGAAGAAGGACGCCAAGCCCATTCTTGGCTACCTAGTGAGCTTTAAGGTCAGTCTGTTTTCAGCCTTATCGGGGCTAGATTCCCGCAGGGTTTTAGCCAGCCTTCCAAAACACTCAGCCCCTGTGTCTGCTGCCTCGCAACCACTCCCTTGCTGCCTCCTTCCCTCCTGAAAGAAGGAAAGTCTGTAACTTCCTGTCTCCCAAGAGAGACAACTCTTAATAGATCAAAGAGTCAACCTAAGAGAGGAAACCCAGCTCAGAGAGTTCCCTTAAAAATGTAGCCCAAACCACCACACAACTCAGCCTTTGACCCCAGGCTCTGAAGACCAACCCTCTAGGGTCCTGTCCAACTCCAGCCACATAGACCTTACCATCGGTTCTCTAAAGCACCACACATTTCTCCAGCCACCCCATGACCGGGGGACTGGCTCCAGCTCAACAGTGGAGCCTCCATTCAACATCAGGCCCCCATCACAGGATGGCCTCTGTCACAGCACTCGTCACAGACATGCACTGGGCAGGGTTCGCCTTCCAGCACCTACCTGGGAGAGGAGAGCAAAGACCCATGGGAAAAATTAGAGACCCGTGTGTGTGTGTGTGTGTGTGTGTGTGTGTGTGTGTGTGTGTCTGTCTGTCTGTCTGTCTGTCTCTCGGGGGGGGGGGGTCAGGGAGGATCTCTGCGTAGCGCTGGCTGTCCTGGAACTTACTTTGTAGACCAGGCTGGCCTCGAACTTACAGAGATCCTCCTGCCTCTGCCTCCTGGGTGCTGTTGGGACTAAAGGTGTGCGCCACCACGCCCAGTGGGCAGGCCAAGTCTTATACACACTTAACGTTCCAGCTACAAAATATGATCACTGAGCATTTGAAAATCTTAACTCTAATTGGGAGAAAAATTGTTTACTACAGTTTATACACACACACACACACACACACACACACACACACACACACACACACACGAGACTTTAGAGAACAAGATGAACGTCTAGCAGGACAAAGAAAGTCTGTCCCCTGGGGGCGGGGGCAGTGATCTTGGGCAACAATGGGATGCTGAGTCCAGTGCTGTGAGCAGCAAACCTCTCCCGAAAGCTTTCTCCTAACTTTCATATGCAAAAGTTCCAGATCCTCCCAGACTGCTCACCAATCTGAGCTTGAGCCACAAAGGAAGCTGCAGAAGCCTTGCATCTTTCTGAAAACATCAACCACAAGCCCAAAAGCTCAGCTCTGTCAGGGAAGCCGCCTCTCTCGCCTGCCTCCTTGATAGCTGTGTGGACCACCAGGGCTTCCGGCTCACATGGCATCTGGGGTACCTGGGAAGCCTGGTGTGCAAGCTCCCAAGGTGTGTGCCCACACGTTTCGGGGGGCAACTAGGCTTTAGACTGCACACACCATCCCAAGCAGACACAGCAGGAGAGAGGATGAGCCCAGGAAGAGGAGCAGGCAGGAAAACTCAAGGCATCCCTTACTTGTCTCTCCCATAAACAAAAAGGCTTTGCCAAGCACTGGCTGACAGGTAGAAAATGTCTCCCTGTTAGGATATCCAGTCTCTATCAGTCCGGGCAAAAGTTCGAGCATGAAAGAAAAATGTGGGGGAGAACCCAAGGGCAGGAGCCTGACAGGCAGACAACCCTGCCTTACTGAGTATCAAGATCGCTCACTGAGCCTCAGATTTAACCAAAACACTGCCCCCACTTAGAAGTACACAGAACAAGTATTTTATGGGGGAAGGGAGGTTCCCTCCGGAGTGTGAAGGGAAGGAGCAGAGGGGCCTGGCTGTAATTAACTCCCTTGTTGGGAAGCAGGAACAACAAGATGGCCTGATAGATTGGGCCACAAAGGCTTCCCATCCCCGAGAAAGTACTGTAGGGATGGAATCGGAAAAAGAGGATGGAGTGGGCAGAGCCTCCGGAGCTGGATAGATAGGGTAAGGAACTGCCAGATCGCTGAGTTCTCTGGAAGGACGGACATTTAGACCGGAAAAGCCTGCGTGGGGGTTCCCAATACCGCTCCAATACAAAAGGCCGCTTGGCTTCGGAAACCTGGCACGCAGACCGCGACGTTTAGAAGCATTCACATATACATATTGAGAGAAAGGCCAGTCAGGAAAACTATGACCCAGAAAGTCCCATTCCCACTCTTGATCTCAGTTCCCCTTTGCATGTGGGAGGGAGAACACCACACGGCCCCTGGGTAAACAAGAGTAAATGCTCTTTTAGGCCCACCGCCGCTGACTTTACTAGGGGTGCCGGAAGGGCTGGCCGGGTCTGTCTTATGGGTAAAGTTAGGCGGGGTGCTCTCGCTCAGGCTCCGGGCTCGGTAAGTGGACGTTTGGTGAGCAGAAGCCAAAGAGAAGGAGTCTAACCAACCATCTGGCAGAATGCGCACGGTAGCCTTGACCCCAGCGTGCCAGAGCAAAGTTGATGGAAGGGGTGAGAAACCTGGTGGTGCCTCAGTTTCCCAAGCACACCGGTAGCTTTCCATACAAGTCTTACCTTGTCTTTCTGACTGGCTCCGCTTTCCTCGGCGGCGCACTTGTTGAGCAGTTTTTTGCCTCCGCAGGTCGTCGGGCTCCAGGTGCGGCCGCCAGAACACACGCCTCCAGGAGGGTCCCCCGCAGCGCCCGTGCTCTCCACTTTGATGAGCCGGTGCTTAGGGGAGATGTAGCGCACCTCTGCCGGCGTGGCGGGCCGCCGCTCGCTGCTGCTTCGGTAGAGGTGCGGGGAGCCCGAGGATGAGGACGAGGACGCGGCGGCGCCCGCCCCGGACGCTGCGCAGCAGCAGCCCGCAGCTCCAGCCGCCGCCGTGAAGGCTCGCTGGCCCCCGCCAGGCTCCCCGCCGCCACCGCAGTAATCCAGGCGGCACATGGCGCGCAGTTTGCGCAGAGACGAGCCCGGCCCGTTGTAAGGGTCCTCGAAGTCGCGCTCCTTCTGCGCGCGGTAGGCACGGATGAGGTCACTCGTGCTGCCGCTGTCGTCCGGCAGAGAGCCCGACGAGGCCGAGAAGCAGGCGGCAGCGGACCCGCAGGACGCCGAGGACGCGGAACAGGCCTGCGGCACGGCCTGCGGGGGTTGCTCGCGCCGTTCGCCCCGGCGCCTCTGCTCGCGATAGTCGGGCCTCGGCGGCTGCGGCGGACTCTTCGTCTTGCTGTTGCCCAAGCTGAAGTACTTGTTCAGCCACTTGGCCATGGCGAGAGGCCGCCTAGGGCCGCGGCGCGCGAGCCCGGTCCGCCGCCGCGGCCATTCGGGGGGCAACGCTGCTGCCCAGTCCCGCAACGCCCGGGCCCCGGTGGGGGGCGTGCGGGGCACCCGTCACCAAGTTCAAGTTCTCGCAGCCGCCGCCTCCTGCCGGCCACCGCCCGATTCGGGCCGCTGCTGCTGCTGCACAGCCCTCCGCTCGCGCTGCGCGCCGCCCGAGCTTCGGATCTCGCGCCCCTCTCCGACCGGTCTCATAGGGGCCCCGGCCGCCAAGAGCGCAAGGCCGGGCGCCCCCCGCCGCGCTCGCCCGCACCAAGCGCCCTCCCGCGGAGCGCGCCCCTGCCCCGTGCGAGCCGCGGCCAGCTGCAGGTTTCTCGAGTGCACCAGGGCGAACCCGGCCCCGCCACGGGTCGTAGAGCAAGCGAGCAAGGAGGGAGGCGGCCGGCGCCCGGCAGAGCCCGCGCGCTCCTGCCCGTCCCGGCGGCGCCTGCCTCCGCCGCTACCTCTGCCGCCGCCTCCCGAGCCGCCGCGTGTGTGACACCCGGCCGCCAGAACCCGCCCTGCGTTACGGCCCTGCCCCGTCCCCCAAGGCCCCGCCCCCTCTCCCTGGCCCCGCCCCCGCGTGCGGCCGGGCACCTCCCCCCCTGCTGCAGGAGCCACCTCCTGCGGCCGCCTAGGCGCCAACCCCCGGGTCGTGCCCGAGGGCGTCCGCGTCCTGATCAGCTGGCCCTTTCTCTCACCAGCCGAGACTGGGGCGCTAAGACTGTCAGCGCAGTCCCCGGGGGCCCGCGCGCCGTGCACCCCAGGAATGGATACCCACTGCTGAGGGGTGAACTAACGCACGACCTCTAGTTGACCGACGGTACCGTGCGGAGGAGATGCCCTGAACGAGAGTGCCTGTCCCTCTTCTCTTTAAAGGGACAGAGACTCCGGTTCAGTTTTTCCGGCGCCAGGTCTTCGAAAGGCTCTTTATGCTAATGAGTGTATTAGCAATCCAGATGACGGATGAGGACGCGATAGGCGGCTGGGACCTAGCGGGGCACCAATCCGGGTGCAAGGCTAAGGGGAGGTTGGAATGTTTGCTTACCTTTTCACCTTGCAGGAAGTGGGGCTTTAACCCTGTTCACTGCCAACCTAGTGGAACCAGCTATGTAAACATTTAACGCTTAAGGTTGTCGGAGCTTGGCGAGGCTCGGTTTAATCCAGAGATGGTTTTACAGATGGAGAAACTGAGGCCTCGAGGTAGATCACATGGATGGACTTGGATACCAGTCTTGGGGTCTGGTGGCACCGCAATGTTGTGTCTTAAAACAATGGGGTTGTTATCCAAACGTTAGGAAACTGAGGCCAAAGTGGGGAGCTTTTGGAGGAGCCTGCTCTCAGAGGCTCCTTTTCATGAGCAAAATCTTGCTTTCTAGACCTTAGTTCTATTTGGAATTTAACTAAGCAAGCCCCCTACCCCGCTGATGTGCCGGAAGCTGAGACATTCCTTTAAAATGCTGATTTGCAAAAATAGCACACTATGTCTGTAATTCCTGCTTGCCTTCTGTACATTACATGTGAGTTTAGCACACGGTTTGTCCTGTGTTCTGTAGGAGTAGTCACCTGTTGGAGGCCAGGCTCTCATCCTGAGACTGGGATCTGGTGGGCCACCATGTCGCCTCTTTCAAGCTCTCCCTGTGACCATACTCAGGCCCTAGTGAGAAAGACAGAGGAGAAAGACAGGCCCAAGGACTCTGAAGGCTGTGCTCTGCCTACTCAGCCACACACGGTCAAGCTACTTGCTACACTCGGTCCCCATGGCCACTTGAGTTTTCCAAACCCCAACAGTCTGAGGCAGCATTACCACTTAATTTTTACCTGAGACCTATTCATTTAGCATCCCTGGGAAATAGTCCTAAACTGTGCACATGCAACAAGGCTGCACATTTGGTGTCTGGAGCATAGGGAGAGGCCCCAGAAGTTGAAGCTAAGATGTTTATTTTGGGTATCCCTAGACTTAAATGTCTCAAATTACCCTGTAAATCCTCGCTCTGCTGCATAAGCACTTAATCATCCTGCATGGAGAGAGGCCCCCAATTAAGGAAGAACAAAACCTGAAAGGCCAGGACATCCTCATTTTTAGCCCCACCTCCGTCCAGCTCCCTCCCTTCAGCTTCCAGGCTCAGGAAGGAAAGGAGGCCAGATCCTGGCAGTAGGCCAGGCCACCTGGGCCAAGAAAGCCCTCCCCAGGATCTGGCTGCCTGTTCCCTGTTCCCTGCATGTGGGCTGCACGTGGAAACATTATTTTTGCTTTGCTGAAGGTTTAGGAAGAGACATTGTATTTCACAACTTAACTTTCTACATTCTGCTTTCAGCCGGCCATGGAGTCAGAGATGTTTCCCCTGTAATGCTTCTTCTGGGCTATAATTTGCAAGCCAGAATTATTGTAATGCTATAGTATTATGTCAGGAACTTCCAGAGTCCCTGTGTAAGTGCCCAGCCCCTAAACACTGTATATAATTAACCCTAGCCAGTATCCCTGCAATCTGCTGTTATTCCTGGTTTACAGATGAGGTGGCTGGTCTAAAGTGGTATTTACTTGATACAGGCAAGAAATCTATGGGTGTTTTCCTTTGGGAACATATAGAGATACACTTTCAGAGATGGAGTCAGAAACATTAATTCTGAAAAGAAACAGGCCCGATGTTTCAAGAAACCAGATGCTTGTAGGAAATCGTCAGAACACCAAGAAGATGGACACTTTTTCTTCAGTCACAGCTACCTGGTTTTACAGAGGAGAAACTGAGTCAAGAGCAATAGCCACAATTGGTTACCATTCTTTTGATATCAAAAACTTAACCCTATGTAATGCCTAATGCCATAATAAAGCATGCTGTCCCTCCCTCCAACCCCTCCCCACCACCACACGAGCCCCTCAAGTATCAAAGATCCAACTAACACAGGACTTTACACTTCCTAGGTGAGGACTCTACTTAGTACCTAACTTAGTACCTAACTGCTGGTTTGATGCTTATGATGTGTGTGTGTGCCCCCTCCCTGCCCCAATTATGTTTGTTTTGTTTTTTGTTTTTTGAGACGGTTTCTCTTTTAGTCCTGGCTATCCTAGACTTACTTTGTAGACCAGACCCGCCTCCAACTCAAAGCAATCTGCTCGCCTCTGCTTCCCGAGTGCTGGCTGGGATTAAAGGCTTGCATCACCACACCTAGCTCCCAATTTTCTTATGGAAGGAGTACAGATAGCAATGTTTCATTTTTCTGCCCTGTCTCGGCTTCTTCCATTAGACCCAGGGCAAAAGGGCCAAACACAACAGCTGCTTTTTTTTTTTTTTGTGCCTTCTTCTAGTACCAGGACAAAGAAAATGCCTCCAAATGATGGCACCAACTCAGGGTGTTCTTAATGAACATTCAAGAGAACTAAATTTGAAGTCGATGCAAAAGCATCTCGGTAACATGTGCCATGACATAAATCTTCTACTTGTCAGTCCTTAACATCTACCTCTCAGAATTTTCATGGATTTCTGTTTCACAAGGTTTAACTATTTTATATACACTGGCTGTAGCACATAATAAAACAGCATACAAAAAAAAAAAGAAAGAAAGAAAGCGAGCTATGATTCTGGGGAAGACTATGGGGGAGAGAGAGTTCTCTGAAAAGATACCAGGGGTTACCTTTGAAGAGCAAGTGGCATTTTTATTTTAAGACAGGGCATCATGTAGTTCAGGCTGGCTTCAAACTCACTATCCTGAGATGACTTTGCACTGTTCTCCCTAGCTCAAGCATGAGTGTTACAAAGGTGCCACTACAGGTGATCATTGTGTCCCTGAATGGCCCTCCAGAACCTCACACTTCACTTGATCAATGGGGAACCCAGCATCTTTCTTTCTGTCTTAGCTCACCGGGGCCTTCTGGAATGGCTCTTGGGAAGTGAAGGCAGGAGGATCAAAAGTTCAAGGTCATCCATGGCTACAAAGTGAATTCAAGGCCTATCTGAACTACTCAAACAAGCAAAACAAGACCAAAAAGAAGCAAGGGAGCTTATGCAGAGGGCTTGGCATTACAAAAGCAGAGAAGGTGCCCATAGTTGAGGGGGGCGGGGCATTGGGTGGGGGCGGGCACTGGGTGGGAGCGGGGCCACTGGAGCAATGGTGCGTGGTGCCTTGTGAGTATCCAAGCAGTCGTGAGGGCCGAGAAATGGGTGAAAATACAAGCACAGACTGTCCAGGAGAAAGAGCTCTGCCTCCAGACTAAGAAAAATGAATTTTCATCTTTAGGTAGTGGGAGGTGGGGTCACTCGTGATCTTTGCTAAATAAATAAATGACTTAATTGTTCCCTGTATTTTACAAAGATCATTTCGGGAGCTGCATACAGGATGCTCTTCATGGGGTGAGCCATAACGTAGGCAGAGCAGTGTCTCGTCTTACTCCGTCATTGTATATGCCTATGCGTTCTTTTAAATATTTTTTTAAAAAAAATGGTGCCAGGATGATATCTAGTACACAGAATGTGCTCCATCTCTTTTGAATGAATAAGTAACGCTGGGGTAATGGTGGTGTAACGTGGTGTAATGGAGGAAGAGTGTTAGGTAATGGACTCCGCATGACCCCCAATCACTTGTTAAAAGCTGGCCAGCCCTTGCCTGGTGATGGGTAATACGGGAGGAAAGAGAACAGAATTATTTCAAGGGAAAAGACGCCTATGACTCCAATGGATTAGTTACTTCTTTTTTGCTGGGCTAGAACACCATGACCAAGGCAACTTCCAGAAGGAATTGTTTATTTTGTCTTAGGATTCCAGAGGGATCAGAGTCCCCGAGGAGGTGAGAGCTTACATCCTGAGCCACAAGCACAAAGCAGAGAGCGAACTGCAAGGAAGCCAGGTTGTTTTGTTTTTGGGGGGTGGGGTGGGGTGGTTGGGTTTTGTTTTGTTTCGTTTTTTCGAGATAGGGTCTCTCTGTGTAGCCTTGACTGTCCTGGACTCACTGTGTAGACCAGGCTGGTCTTGAACTCACAGCAATCCGCCTGCCTCTGCCTCCAGAGTGCTGGGATTAAAGGCGTGAGCCACCAGGCGCGAGGCCAGTTTTGTTGTTGTTGTTGTTGTTTTTGTTTTTTGTTTTTCTTTCTTTCTTTCTTTCTTTTACTCTCAAACCTGCCGCCAGTGACATGTTTCCTCCAGCAAGGCCTCATTCCCTCAAATCCCATTCTCCTAGTAGTAACTGCCAAAAATCTTCACCATGGCCCAAGAGCTCTCACATGCCGAAAGTCCCGCCCTCACCACAGATGCTCCTCCACGCAGCAGCCAGGTGTTTGCTGTTCTGCTGCCTGGACCCTTCCTCTGCTTAGACTGTTTTTCCAGCACCCCGCACCCCGACCCCACACGCTCACACCTAGTGTCCTTTGGGTCTTTATTTAAATGTCACCTGTTCAGCGAGGCCTCCCCTGAGAGCATGATCTCCTTGTTTTATTTGTTATGTGTCTGAGTGTGGCTCATCCCATTTCATCCAGTGCCTATTTGCTTAATTTTCTTGTTTACTTTTTATCTCACCCGACTATGGTTAGAGGATCTTTGCCCTCATGTTCACCGCTATTGCCAGTGTCCAGAGTAGTGTCTGACATGTGGCAAGTAGGCAAACAATTCCTATCGGCTGAACGAGTGAATGTGTGCAGTTTGACTGTGAAAGGCAGAGGGCTATAGTTTGATTCTGTCTGTCTGTCTGTGTCTTCTAGTGGCTGTTCTTTGCCTAGAGGTAGAAACACAGCAAACTTGGGGTGGGGATAAGGAAGACATATTTAAGAATCATGACATGATGTCTTTATTTTCCCTCTCCCACTGAGCTATATTCCTAGTTCTATTTTTACTTCATATTTTAAGACAAGGTCTTTTTTTTTTTTTCTTTTTTTTTTTTCTTTCTTTCTTTCTTTTTTTTTTTTTTTTTTTTTTTTTTTTTTTTGACAAGGTCTTACTAAATTGCCCAGGCAGGCGGCCTTGGACTTGTAATCCTCCTGCCTCCTATGTTAACAGTTTCCTCGAGTTTGAAACATTCCATCCTTCAAGGAAGTTTCTAAAGCAGGAAAGTATACAATACAACTCAAAATAGCTTCAGGAAGTCCCTGAAAATGACTAGACTTACGAGGCACCTCCCTCCCATAGCTGAGAGTCTCTCTCAGAAGGAAGCAAACTGAGCTGCAAAGAAGACCCTGACACCAGATCAGTTGCCTGGGAGAACTAGAAACAAGCCAAGCTGCCTGGAAGAGGTTTAGACCAGAGCCTCTTGGAAAGGATGCTCTCCAACTTACAGAGCTGCCTGCACACGTGCTGCAGTGTGTTCTGGGTTCCCGGCTGCTATGAGCTGTCACTCATGCTGGTGTGGGCTTCGGTGACACAGCATGACTTTGAGTCATTTCTGCTCTTTTAAGTAACCGCTCAGCCACCGTCCTGCAAGTAACTGCAATAAAACTCACTGGTTTACCAAACTGGGCTTTGGTGGTATCCAAACTTTGGTCTGGCATATGTTCCCTTATCTGGAGTGAGTAGATGTGTGTTGCACTTCCCTGGGAAAAGTTTTGTCACACAACAGCCCCCCAAGTATGGGCCTGCACCATACAGGGTCTACCGTCTATTCTATTAGCTGTCATCCAGTATTAACTGTAGTGCTCATAGTAGACATTAAATCTCCTGGACTTACTCATCATATGCAATTATAGATACCCTCAGACTTCATTCTCCCACCACTGCCTCCATCCTGCTTGCGGTTTTCGTGTATTTTACTTAAATTTTTTTTCACATGAATGTGAAATCTTGTAACATTTATATTTCTATAATGTTGTCCAGACTGACAAGATCTCTTTGTGTACTCCGCTGTGTGCATGTTCCTGTATGTGCACATGTGTGTTGGCTATGCATGTGCTTATATGTGTGGTGTATGTGGAGGCAGGAGGTCCATATGGGTGTCTTTTTCAATCACTCTGTTTTATTTTTTGAGACAGGGCATCTCATTGAGCCTGGAGCCAGTCTGCCCAGCGTGTCCCAGGGATCACCCTGTCTTTGCCTCCTCAGCACTAAGGGTTCAGGGATGCCCCGCCATGCCTGGCTTTGTGAGATTGTAAGAATCCACTGCTCAAGTCCTCAATGTTTCCACAGAAAGCACTTTACTGACTGAGCTCCCTGCCCTCCACCTCTCTGAGACAGACTTTCATGTGTCCCCGCATATGTACCCTCATATGGACCATAAATACCCACGGCTGGTCTAGAACTTACTATATAGACCAGGCAGGCCTCCAACTCCTAGATAATCCTCCTGCCTCTGCCTCCTGGGTGCTCAAGTTATAGGCACATGTTATAACTTTTGCTTTGTTTCATTTTTTCTTTTCTTTTTTCTTTCTTTCTTTCTTTCTTTTTTTTTTTTTTTTTTTTTTTTTTTTTTTTTTTTTGAGACACCATCTCATGTGATCCAAGCCAGACTCAAACCTTACTATGGAGCCAAAGTTGGCCTTGAACTCCTGATACCTCCTGAGGCGGAATGTCTCACCCTGTGTCACAGTTTGCTCCTTATTATCCTACACTCAGGCTACCTCCACACCGTGGCTTGTTGTGAACCGTGCTGCAATGAGAACTGGAGTGGAGAGGTGTAGTGACAATTCTGGAATGTTGGCTTCTTTAAAAACCCATGCACGCACGTAAGTATTATAAGAATACATTTTCATTTTAATCCCAGCTCTGGGGATACGGGGCTGCTTCGACTGTCCTCAGCAGCTGACTGTGGTTTGCCTCGTGCTCCAGCAGAGGCGTGTTTTTGCCAGCTGCGGATAGTTTCTTTGATTGTGTGACATTTGGACTTCTGGAAAATTTTCAGAGGGTATATAAATGTAAGGGCCCTGAGAGGCGTAGATGGTGGTTGGTGGTTGTTCATGGGGGTTAGTAATCATACTCAAAGAAGAAACCAAAAAGAACAAAAAAAAGAAATTAGATTTAAGGATCTCTTTCTTCTATCCTTCTTTCTCTCCAATCTAGTGACAGAGAGGTGAAACCAGGGGCATAAAGGGTGGGAAGAAGAAGTACCCAAAAGTAGAAAAGTCGACCAGCTACACCGGTATCTGTGTGGAGTGATGGTTTCATTTTATGTGTGTACATACCAGAAAAGGATAGTTCTATTTTTAATATATTTGGAAGAACCCCTGTGTTTTCCCGTGATGGCTGTAGCAATTTCATTTCTATCAGCAGTTCAGAGTCCCTTTCCTCACACCCTCACCTATACTTACCACGTCTTTCTTTCTGACTATAGCCATCCAAACAGTATGAAGTGACATCTCACTTTGGTTTTAATTTGCATTTCCTTCTTGATTAGTGGCTTAAGGCACTTTTTTTTTTTTAACTTATGGTGGCTTTTTTTCCCCCTGTCTTTGAAGACATACCAGTTTGAGCCTTTTGTTCCTTTTTAATTGGGTTACTTGTTTTTGCCACTGAGCGGAGTCAGCTCTGAGTCTATTTTGGATACTATTCTCTTAACAGGCATATAGATTGCAAACATTTCACTTTGTGTGTGTGCTTGTGAATGTATGTGTGTGTACGCATGCATTTGGTGCATATGCACTATGTGTGCAGCTGTACATGTATGTGCATGTGGAAGCAGAGGCTAGCAATGGGTATCTTCCTCAAATGACCTCTACTTTATTTATCTATTTATTTACTAATAAAGTAGTTTTTATGCGTATGGGTGTTACCCTGTATGCAAGTCTGTGCACCATGTGCATGCCTGGTGCCCTCAGAAGGCAGAAGAGGCCATCAAATCCTCTGATACTGGCATTGAAATTGTTAGGAGTTGTCACGTAGGTTCTGGAAACCAAACCCAAATTCTCTACAAGGGTAACAGGGCTCTTTTTTTGTTTGTTTGTTTTTTGAGACAAGGTCTCTTTGTGTTAGCCTTGGCTGTCCTGGACTCACTTTGTAGACCAGGCTGGCCTCAAACTCACAGCGATCCGCCTGCCTCTGCTTCCCAAGTGCTGGGATTAAAGGCATGTACCACCACGCCCTGCTTTTTTTTTTTTTTTAATACAGTCTCACTGTATAGACTAAGCTGGCATTGACCTCAAAGACCTGCTAGGTTAAGGGCCTTTGCCACTGTGCTCAGCCTTATACCTTATTTTCTAAAACAAGGTCTCTTGCCAAACCTGGACCTCAGGTAACTGGCTGGGTGGCTGGCTAGTGAGCCACCTGTCCCTTCCCTCCCCACTTCCCCAGTGGGAGTTACACATGCAACCTAAACAGACACCTGGCTTCTACTTGGGCTCCGGAATCTGCACTCGGGTCCTCTTCCTCACACAGTAGGCACTCCTGACTGAGCATCTCTCCAGCACCACCTTTGCATGTCATGTCCTTTACTGTGCAGCAGCTGGATGCTCAGTTTGATGCCATCTCTTTGGCTTATTTTTGCTTTGATGGTCTGAACTTTTAGAGTAGTGCTTCTCAACCTTCCTAATGCTGCAGCCCTTGAACACAGTTCCGCGTGTTGTGGTGACCCCTAACCATAAAGTGCTTTTGTTGTTACTTCATAACTGTAATTTTGTTACTGTTATGAGTCGTAATGTAACTATTTTTGGAGACAGAGATTTGCCAAAGGGGTCACAACACACAGGTTGAGAAACACTTTTTTAGAGGGATATCCAAAGACCTCATTCCCAAGGTCAAAATCAATGACCTTTTCTCTTAAGCTTTTATAGACCTTTAATAATCTATTTTGAGGTGTGTGTGTGTGTGTGTGTGTGTGTGTGTGTGTGTGTGTGTGTGTGATGAGCCTAATTTCATTCTTTCGCACATAGATCGCCAGTATTCCTAACACCATTTATAGAAGAAGCTGTCCTTTCTCCACTCTGTGTTCCTGATGCCCTTGTTGAAAGCTACTGTAGATTGCGTGGGTTTATTTCTGGCCTCTCCGTTCTGTTCCCTGGCCGATTGTGTCTGTTTTTATGCCAGTGCCATACTGTTTTCACTTGCTGTGATCATGAAGCAGATGTATCTGAAGTTCTGCTCCCAGACCCTGTCTCTTAAACGGAGCCCGCAGATTGTGACTCAGTCCTACCTTCCCAGCATGGGGAGGGGCTCGAGGAAGGGTGTGTCTTCCAAGTAGCTCCTCCCACGGGAGCCCAGGTCCTGCTGATGTGAAAGCCTCTCCCTAGCGGTATCATTGAGCCAGCCACTTCTTCCACATCAGGTACAGCTAATCTTAGGAATCTCATTACGAGGCCAAAGATAATCCCCTATATCTAGATTAAAGGCAGTGTTTTGACCATTACTGTGCATTGAGCATTGAGCCGACAGCTTAATTGAGCTGTTTATGCCGCTGCCTTGATCTCTTCCCAGAGAATTTGAAACTAATTCCAAGTGTCTCTGTGAATTAAGTGGGCCTCTTCCAACATGCTTTGCCCGTTGCTTGCCTGTGCCAAATCCCGTTTGTCCTTGTGTTACCTAATTATGGGCTCCCGCTCGCAGCTGTCTCTGGCCACGGCCACTTGCAGCCCACTCCCTTCCTGAGATGACCATTAATGACACAGCCCTGTAAAGGACCATGCCTCAGGACAGCATATGAGAAGGGCAGTGGAAGTGAAGACTGAGGTGCAGCAGCAAGTACATAAATCACATTGACCCCTTTGAAGTCACCTCCTGGCCACTAAATGACAGCAGCCCTCTGTAGAAGACTAGGCAGCCCGGCACTGAGTGCAATGGAAGGACAGTGTCCCAGCCGGGATCCAGGCTTCCAGCTGGGCTCCACGCTCCTGAGCCCTTACCTTGATCCTTATTCTGATTCCCTCTGGGACGACTAGACCTCAGTTTTCCTGTCTGTAAAATGGAAGCTGGCAGGCCATTGGCTGTCTTTCTTTCTTTCTTTCTTTCTTTTTTTTTTAAAGATTTATTTATTACATATACAGTGTTCTGTCTGCATGTATGCCCGCACACCAGAAGAAGGCATCAGATCTCAGTATAGGTGGTTGTGAGCCACCATGTGGTTGCTGGGAATTGAACTCAGGACCTCTGGAAAAGCAGAAGGTGCTCTTATCCGCTGAGCCATCTCTCCAGCCCCCTGTCTTTCTTTCTTTCGACTTATTTTTACTTATGTGTGTGCAGATGTTCACTGCTCAAAAGAAGACATCGGATCCCCTGGAGCTGGAGTTATGGGCAGTTGTGAGCCATCCAATATGGGTGCTAGGAACTAAACTTGGGTCCCCTGCAAGAGTAGTATGTGCCGTTAACACCTGAGCCATCGCTCCAGTCTAGGTTTTTCCTTCAGTGTTCGGGAGATGTCAGAGAGTGAGGGGAGGGAATTTAGAAACAGACAAACACACAAACAAAACAGCAACAAAGGACTGCCATGGACTATTTGGGGTATTCTTAGGGTCACCAAGATTTGCTGTTTGTCTGAAATTCAGGTTTTACTGAGTGTTTTTTGTTTTTGTTTTGTTTTTGTTTTTGTTTTGTTTTTCTTCTGACTTCAACTCCAGGTCCACTTTGAAGGACAGGGAAGACTCTGTCCCCCTTGCCAGACTCTAGTGAGGGCACAGACAAAAGCAGAGATTTTTGGCGCTGGGTAACGACTACCTATAGCATCCAGATCTGATCCATTGCATCAGAATTTGTACCGGCTGTTTCAGGTATTTTAGGTGTGGTTTGTTTTTCTCAGATAAGGTATCCAAGGCTACCCTCAAAGTTACTATGTAGCTAAGGATGGCCTTAAATGCTTCCTCTTCTTTTATCTGCTCCTGAATGTTGAGATTGCAAGTTTGCATCACCATGTCTAGCTTCGGATAGGGTCTCTCTCTGTCTGTCTGTCTGTCTGTCTGTCTGTCTCTCTCTCTCTCTCTCTCTCTCTCTCTCTCTCTCTCTCTCTCTCTCTCTCTGTGTGTGTGTGTCTGTGTGCCTGTCTTCATTTTATACTTCCCAAGTGAGTACAGAATACAATTAAGTTTGAAAACAAATGGATAAGAATGCATGATGGCTTCCAAACTGAGGACCTTGGACCAGTACATTTCCCAACCCGAGACAGATTAGAAAAGCAAATTCCTGAAGAGGTTTCCAGACCCTCAGAATTAGAATCTGGAGTCTTAATGTCCTGTAGGTCATTTTGATGTAGGCCAAAGCCTTAGAGTCAGTGGTCCAAATATGTTGAAGGTTTCTTGTGCAAAAATGGGGTTCTTTACTTAAGGCCAGATCCCAGAGGAGTTGGGGAAGCAAATGACTGGCAGGCATCTTTATAAGCAAACTGCCTGCCGCCTGAGGACTGTGGCAGAAACTATGAGGTTGCCAATTGGTCTGGCATGGTGCACGCCTTTAATCCTAGTACTGGGGGAGGGGGGGGGCAGAGGTAGGCAGATCTCTGTGAGTTTGAGACAAACCTGGTCTGTGTAGTGTTTCTGACCAGTCAGGGTTATACTGAGACCCTACCTCAAGGTACAGGGGCCAGGGGCATCTCTGAGGTTGTAAGTCCACTAAGAACAAGTTTGGGCTTTCAGGCCCAAGCATCAATCTGACAGCAATCTTGAGGGCTACCACAGGCATCCAAGGCTTATAAATGCACTCAGAAGGCAGAGGCAGATGGATCTGTGTGTGTTTGAGGCCAGCCTGGTCTATAGAGTGAGCTCCAGGACAGCCAGGAGTACACAGGGAAACCCTGTCTTAAAACAAAACAAAAACAAAAACAAAAGAAAGGAAGAAAGGAAGGGAGGGAGGGAGGGAAGGAGGGAGGATAAGGTATAAGTTAAGTTAGGCCAGGAAGGAACAGGAGTAGGCCAGAGGGGGTAGGTTCATGGGTGTGGGTCAGGCAGCATGGAGGCCAGGTCCAAGAAGCCGTGGAACCCATGGGCCAAAAAGTGAAAGTGTCCAGGCCCAAGGGAAGCAGAGAGAGAAAAAAAAAAAAAAAAAAAAAAAAAACGGTCCCAGGAAGCCCTGGGGCTGAGGAGGCAGAGGCACACATTGCTTCTGTCCTCTTTCAGGGCATGGAGGATGGAGGTTGACAGCAGGCAGCCGTCCGAGTGGGGAGTGAAGGCTGTCATTGGTAAATGTGTCTTAAGAAGTAAGTGGCAATCAGGAACAGAACAGCTTTGTTGTGCAGCTGAGACAAACATCCCCAACTATAGAGACCAGGGCTATTAGTTTTCTTTCTTTCTTCTTTTTTTCCCCCTTTTGGTTGGGGTCTCAGCCATAGATAGATCAGCCGGGGATACCAGGGGCCCAGACAGTGGGCCTCCTGTCCTCTACGGCTGTTCTGAGGAGAGGCAGTGGGAGCTTCATAGGATTCATTTCTACCCACCTCAGGGCTTCTCTCGGGGCCTGCCAAATGCTAGGCCCTGAGTAATGGTGTGTGGGACTGGATTCCACGGAGAGCCAGCGAATCCTAGCTTCTAAAGATGAACTCTCACCTTGGGCCTCAATAAACCACGCCACCAAAAGTCCAGATGCTGTGCATGTGGGGAGAGAACGTTTAGCCCTGTAGAACCCTGCAGACTCTTTCCCTTCTTCCCTCCCTCCCATATCCTCCTGCTGAGCATCAGAAAGAATAGCCTCAATCCTAGACCCTCCCCACTCCCTACCCAAGGAAGGTTCCTTGAGCATACCTGTCAGAAACAACTGAAAAAGGATTCCAAGCATGGTAGCACACAGCTGTAACCTCAGTACCCGAGAGAGACAGGGTTAGGAGGATCAAGGAGTTCAAAGCTAGCCTGAGCTACACAGCAAGGTGAGGCCAGCCTGGGCAACTTGAGCGCTGTCAGAAATTAACTAATTAATTAATGCCAGGTATGGTGGCACATGCCTGTATCTCAGCACTCAAGAGGCAAAGGCAGGTGGATTGCCGTGAGCCTGGTCTGCAAAGGACAGCCGAGGCTACACAGAGAAATCCTGTCTCAAACAAACAAACAAAACACACACACACACACACACACACACACACACACACACACACGCACGCACACACACACACAGAAAGGCTGGGCGTGGTGGCGCACACCTTTAATTCCAGCACTTGGGAGGCAGAGGCAGGTGGATTTCTGTGAGTTCGAGGCCAGCCTGGTCTACAAAGTGAGTCCAGGACAGCCAAGGCTACACAGAGAAATCCTGTTTCAAAAAAAAAAAAAAAAAAAAGTGGGGGCAGGGGAGGAAGGGAAACTAAAAAAAAAAAAAAAAAAAAAACATATAAACAAACAAACAAAAGAGACATAAAGATACTGCACATAGAAAACAGCACAATGAAACTTACCTGTGTTTACTTGTGAATGGCATCGCATGCTAGGGTACAAGGAAAGCACTTTAAGTTAAAGAGTTTACTCTGATTCTCCTCACTTATAAATGTGTGGGTTCCTGGGAAGGTAAAACATTAAGACCTGCCTGGGAGTGGGGGCTGGAGAGTTAGTTGCTCTTGCAGAGGATCTGGGTTTGACTCCCAGCACCGATGCACAGTCTCATAACCGACTGTGATTTTAGTCCCAGGGGATGCAACACCCTGTTCTGGCCTCTGAAGGCACCACGCATGTACACAGTATCCACACACACAATGCGGGCAAAGCACTCATGTATATAAATAATGAAATTTAAAAAACAAATTTTAAAACATTAAATAAAAACAAAAGTCTTGCCTTTGGGGGCTAGAAAGATGGCTCAGCTGGTAAAAATGCCTGTAGAAGCCTGGGGAGGAGCAGTTGGTGGCTCCTGTGACCCTGTGCTGGGGGAGGGGTGGGTCTCTAGAAGCACTGGCTTCCCACTATAGCTGTATTGACAAATTTTAGATGGTGAAAGACCCAGCCTCTAAAACCAAAGGGCTGGGATGTGGCACGCAGGTTAGCGTTGGCCAACTTGGCACAAGCTAAGGTGAGCTGAGAAGATAGAGCCTTGATTTAAGTGATCCCTCCACCAGATTGACTTTAAACAAGTCTGTGGAGTATTTTCTTGATTAATGATTGATGTTCAAGGGCCCAGCCCAGGGCAGCTAGTCCTGGATTGTGTAAGCAAGCAAGCTGAGCAAACATGAGAGTGAGCCAGTGAGCAGCATGCCTCCTCCATGGCCTCAGCCTCGGTTCCTGTCTCTCAGTTCCTGTCCTGAGTTCCTGCCCTGACTTCCTCAGTAGATGGACTATGACCCAAGACTTGTAAAATGAAATAAACCTTTCCTCCCCAAGTTGTTTTTGGTTAGTGATTTTTTTAAAAAAGATGTATTTATTTATTATGTATACAGTGTTTTGCCTGCATGTACACTTGCACGCCAGAAGATCTTGTTATAGGTGGCTAGAAGCCACCATGTGGTTGCTGGGAATTGATCTCAGGACCTTTGGAAGAGCAGCTAGTGCTCTTAACCACTGAGCCATCTCTCAAGCCCAGTGATTCTTTTTGTTTGTTTGTTTGTTTGTTTGTTTTTCAAGACAGGGTTTCTCTGTGTAGCCTTGGCTGTCATGGACTCACTTTGTAGACCAGGCTGGCCTCGAACTCACAGCGATCATCCTGCCATTGCCTCCCAAGTGCTGGGATTAAAGGCATGCACTGCAGCCACCACCGCCTGGATGGTTAGTGATTCTTATAACCACAACAGAAACCTAACTAGAACAGGTGACTCAGGAAGTGAAGGTTTGCCTCTAACCTAATGACCCATGTTCGATTCCCAAGACCTACATGATTGGAAGGACCAAACTAACTTTAACAGACTGCCGTCTTGACCCCCACACTCATGTTGTGGCATGCCCATGCCCACACATATACACTCGCATGTACAAAATACAAATAAAATCCAGATTGAGAGCTATTGAAGAAGGATACCAGATGTTGACTTCCACACAGACATGTATGCACACCTACACACACACACACACACACACACACACACACACTTGGGAAAGTTCTTCTGATAGAATTTCCATATTCTTTCTTTGTCCATAATTATTTAAAGACAATGTTTAAAAGTCACTTTTCTTTTTTTTAAAAGGATTTCTTTTTTATTTATTTATTTATTATGTATACAGTGCACATCAGATCACATTATAGATGGTTGTGAGCCACCATGTCGTTGCTGGGAATTGAACTCATGACCTCTGGAAGAGCAGTCAGTGCTCTTAACCGCTGAGCCATCTCTCCAGTTTCTAAAAGTCACTTTTCATGCATGATTTTATCCCACCACTTTTTGCTATTTATATATTTGTGCGTGTGTGTTTAACCATGCTACCATCCAAGGTTTCGCTAAATAGAATGGGGAAAAAACCCCACTTGAATCAAGTGAAAATTTCACAAGGCTGTCTGCTGGTCCTCAGCTGGAGGTGGGTTGAGGTGGGTGGAGACAGCCAAATTTACCCTCCCTTCTTCTCTCTAGGGCTTGGTGCTGAATGCCGAGCCAGACAGAACAGCTCAGGCCCTGGAGAAAGATGCTTGCTGTGAGGAAGCAGAGGCTGGTCGAAATCCACATTTTAGGATTCCAAGGCAACGCCCTGAGCCACATGGTCTGATGCCGAGGGCTGGAAGGGCGTGGAGCTCATCAGCCTTCTAAACAAATGTGCACTGAGAAGCTGGGTGCGCTCCCTCGGCATCTCCATCCAAGAGTCCTGTGGGGCGGCTGGGCACTGCAGAGAGGCTGCGTGGGGAACAGGAGCTATCTTTGGTGACCAGAATTTCTGGAATGTACAAGACGCTGCAGAGTGGACGCTTGTTCCTATCTAGGGAAGGCAGTTGCTGGTTTTGTTAGTTTACTTGTTTTGATATTGCATTCCCACCATGGTGGGTAGAGGGACTCTGACTCAGGCTTTATTTTTATTTTATTTTATTTTTGGTTTTCCGAGACAGGGTCTCTCTGTGTTGCCTTGGCTAGCCTGGACTCACTTTGTTGACCAGGCTGGCCTCGAACTCACATTGCCTCTGCCTCCCAAGTGCTGGGATTAAAGGTCTGCACCACCACACTGAGGTCTTGAGATGTGCCTGCCATGCGTCCCTGTCATGATGTGTATGTAGAGGTGAACGTACATCTTTGTGGCATCAGTTAGATCGTTTCACCTTCCCAGGGGCTCCAAGAATCACAGTGAGATCATCAGCCCTACAGGCTTTATTATTTATTTATCTGCTTACTTATTTATTATGTGTTTTAAAGGTTTGTTTTGTCTGTATTTTTCTGCGTGTGTGTGTGTGTGTGTGTGTGTGTGTGCGCGCGCGCGCGTGCGCACCACTGTGTGTGCAGTGCCCAAGGAGTCCAGAAGAAGGTGACAGAGCCCCTGGAACTGGAGTAGCTGATAGTTCTGAGCTGGCACATGGGTGCTGAGAACTGGCCTGGGATCCTCGGCAAGAGAGCCACGTGGATTCTCTAGTATCCTAAGCTGCAGAGAGTAGCCAATCTCAGGTCTTTTTTTTTTTTTTTTTTTTTTTTTTTGGTTTGGTTTTTTAAGACAGGGTCTCTCTGTGTAGCCTTGGCTGTCCTGGACTTGCTTGGTAGACCAGGCTGGCCTTGAATTCACATCAATCAGCCTGCCTCTGCCTCCCCAGTGCTGGGATTAAAGGTGTGAGCCACCACACTGAGGTCTTCAGATGTTGTGCAACAAAACTTTCCCAGGGGAGACACAACACACAGGCCTACTCACCCTCGGCAGGGAACGTATGACAGACCGAAGTACGGATACCATCCAACTCCGGTGTGGTGAACCCATGGGTGTTGCTGGGTTACTTACAGGAATATGGCTGAGCTGTTACTTATAGGAGCAGAAATTACTCACAGACAGCTGCACCACCAAGGCCCACCCGAGCAGGCCTAACAGCTCACAAAAGCTGGCAACCTAGAGCACACTGCACAACCTGCAGGCAGCTCAGAAGACTGGAGACTGTGCTTTCCAAGTAGCTCTGGTCCACATCTCTCCCCGCAGCTCAGCTAGCTGGTCTCTGTGTCTCCCAGGCAGCTTCTCTCCTCTGAAGCTCTTCTTGGTAGCTCAGCTTCACTGAGCTGGGACGCTCAGCTTTTATTGCTTATTCTGGCAGGGAGGGGCCCAGTGAATCTGGTCAGTTTCAGGGACTTCCTTAAGCTATTTTGAACTGTTTACCTTCCTGCTTAAGAAGCTTCCCTGTGGGGCTGGAGATGGCTCAGTGGTTAAGAGCACCGCCTGCTCATCCAAAGGTTCTGAGTTCAATTCCCAGCAACCACATGGTGGGTCACAACCATCTATAATGTAACCTGATGCCCTCCTCTGGCCTACAAGCAGACAACACTGTATACTTACTGTATACTTAATAAATAAATCTTAAAAAAGAAGCTTCCCTGTGGCAGAGGCTAGGCAGATCACTATGAGTTCAACACCAGCCTGGTCTACAAAGTGAGTCTAGGACAGCCAAAGCCTGTCTCAAAAAACAAACAAACAAAACAACAACAACAAAAGAAGCTTCCCTGTAGGATGGAATGTTTCAATCTCAGAGGAAACTGTTACCTAACACTGGCCTAAGTGCCTTCTTTGGAGCCTGGGCAGAATTTCTCTCATGTGCTTTTGAGTCTGAGTTCTCAAAGCACAGCTTGAAGCACTGCTTTCTTCTCAAGCCCCAGGCTTTTATTAATATGTAAAACTCCACCTATTTCTACGTGCTCCCATTTGCAGACATTTTTGTGGTGGGTATAGCCTTTTTATGTTATTATTAGGCACTGACCGCAGGAATTTGTTTTCCCACAGACTGCTTTTGCTGTTATATAAAATATATCTACCTCAGCCTATAGTGTAGGTCAGAGGTGCCTAAACCACTCTAAGGAAGTTGGCCCAATGTAGCTTAATGGAAACCTACATTTTCCGCATGAACAATGGCAGATCCTGCCCCAAGTTCTTTAGAGACAGGTGCTTGCTTCCCTCAGGCAGTAAAGACAGATGCCATGATGGACTATTTGAAACTAGCCACATAGCTCATGTGGCCCCTCCCATTCATGGACACATAGCTCTCTGGTTGGGTGGAAAGAGCATGTATGCAATGTGTGGACTCCTTAGTGAATCACACAAGATGTGTGCAAAAATCCTAATAGAGCTGGCCTTGGCCTCTATCCAGTTCCCACCATGAGATCCATAAAAGCCCATTGGGCAGGGCTCCAGGCTTATTCCTCCCTTGCAGCCACTCTCTAGGGAGTTCCTTGTCACTTTTTTTTTTTTTTTTGAGATAAGGTTTCTCTGTGTAGCAGCCCTGGGTGTCCTGGACTTGCTTTGTAGACCAGGCTGGCCTCAAACCCACAGAGATCCGCCTGCCTCTGCTTCCTGAGTGCTGGGATTAAAGGCGTGTGCCACCACTGCCTCACCTTGTCACCTTTTAACAAAACCATGCTCCCTCTGCTCTGCCCACTCCCTGTCCATCTTACTCTTCTTGGGTGTGCTACAACAAAGTGGCTTGGGATGGTGTCTCAGTCAGGGTTCTATTGCTTTAAAGAGACACTGTGAGACTGGCGAGATGGCTCAGCAGTTAAGAGTGCTGGCTACACTTCCAGAGGTCCTGAGTTCAATTCCCAGCAACCACGTGGTGGCTCACAACCATCTGTAATGAGATCTGGTGCCCTCTTATGGCCTACAGGCACACATGTAGGCAGAATACTGTATACATATATAATAAATAATTTTTTTTTTTTTTTTTTGGTTTTTCGAGACAGGGTTTCTCTGTGTAGCCTTGGCCATCCTGGACTCACTTTGTAGACCAGGCTGGCCCTCGAACTCACAGCGATCCGCCTGCCTCTGCCTCCCGAGTGCTGGGATTAAAGGCATGCGCTACCACGCCTGGCTTAATAAATCTTAAAAAAAAAAAAAAGAGAGAGAGAGAGAGAGACACTGTGACCAAGGCAACTCATTTATTCATTTGGTTGGTTGGTTTTTGTTTTTGTTTTTTGTTTTTTGTTTTTTTGAGACAAGCTTTCTCTGTGTAGTCCCAGCTATCCTGGAACTCACTCTGTTGACCAAACTGGCCTCAGAGTTCAGCCTCCCAAGCGCTGGGATTAAAGGCACACAAGACCCCCACCAGCTAAGGCAGCTCTTACAAAAAGTATTTAACTGGGGGCTTGCTTATAGTTTCAGGTGCTTAGTCTATTATCAGCATAGTGAGGCATGTGGTGGCAGGCAGGCAGGCATGCTGGTAGATAAGCAGCTGAGAGCTCACATCTGATTCAGGAGGAGGCAGAGAGAGAGAAAGAGAGAGAGAGAGAGAGAGAGAGAGAGAGAGAGAGAGAGAGAGAGAGAGAGAGAGAGAGAGAGAGAGAGAGAGAGAAAAGAAGAAGAAGGAGGAGGAGAGGAGGAGGGAGAGGGAGGGAGGGAGAGAGAGAAGGAGGAGAGGAGGAGGGAGAGGGAGGAAGGGAGAGAGAGAGAGACAGAGAGAAGGAGAGAGACAGAGAGAGAAAGGAGGAGGAAGGAGGAAGAGAGACAGAGAGACACACACACAGAGAGAACACCTGGGCCTGGCTTGGGCTTTTGAACCTCCAAGCCCACTTCTAGTGACACACCTCCCTTAACAAGGACACACCAGTGGGAGCCATTCTCATTTAAACCCCACTGGAGGCTTTGGTAGGCTCATGAAGTGCCAGGAAAATCTTCCTCACACTCAAGGGATCCACATCACCAGGGCGTGGGTGTTGGTTCCTGCCTTCTACTTCCTCGGTTGAGGCAGGGTTTCTCATTGGGCATGGAACGTCAGGCTAGATAGTGGGTGAACTTCTGGCTCTTCTCCTGCCTCCACCGCTCATTTTCCCACAGGAGTTCTGGGATTATAGATGCCAGTTTCCTCCCACCCTCCCACACGCCCAGTTTTTCATGGGTTCTGGAGCTTCATGGAAGAGGGTTAATGGCTTTGCTTTTCTGATGTCCCAGCACTGTCTCTCAGGGGACTGAGTCCGGCCCTTCACACTATTAAAAGAACCTGTTGTAGAGAAAGAGGCATCGGGCTGGGATGAATGTAGGCTGTGAAGCAAGAGCATAAGTAAGTTCAAGCCTCGACTCTCATCTCTGATCCCTTGAGCATGTATCAGTTACTGCTCCTAGGGCCGGGTATTCCCCTGTGTTAGTATAGGTGCTGTCGGCCTTGTACAGTCTTGAGGAACGTAAGCCAAGAAGCTCCCAGATCACCTGATTATAACCAGCATAGTTTGGCAGCAGTTATTGAGGCAAGGGCAATATACCAGTATGTCTTGTACTTCCCACTGCTCTCAGACTCACCTTTCTTCACATCCTCATCCTGGATACCTCTGTGTGGTCTCTGCCTCTCCCCTGCTGTTTACCTGCCAGTGGTACTCATGTCATTTCAATCTATACATTTCTTTTGCACTAATTGAAGTTGGATTTCTGTCCCTTGCAACAACAACAACAACAACAACAACAACAACAACAACAACAACAAAAACAACCAAGGCCTAATGGTTGGCAGGAGGAGAAGAAGGAGGAGGAGCGTATGAGGATTAGAGTCAAACTGTAGGGCACAGCGCTGCAATGGGGACTGACACAAGGGTCCAAATAAGCAGAGGGAAAATAAGAAAGGAAGCCATCTTCTTTTTAATCTTCTGTCTTGGGGATGCTACTTTAGCTGAAGCTGGTTTTAGTTTTGTCATGCTGGGGAATAAACTCAGAGCCCTACACATGCTAGGCAAGTGCTCTACCACTGAGCGGCACCCTGTAAACCACTCTCTCCATCTCAGTTCTAACATCTGTGGATTTTGTTTCCTTTTAGAATGATCTATTTATTTATTTATTTATTGCCCTTTGTTTTTAGAATACTTCTTGCTTTCCAAAGACCAAGCCAACTTTATTCTCTCTAGGGGCCTACCAACCTTTCCCTCCAGCTCTGAATTCTCCAAGTTCCTGGTACAGAACAGTCAAAGCTTAACTGTATCAATTAATTTATTAACTCAGTTGTTTTTGAGACAAGGTCTTGTGTGGCCCAGACTGCCTTCAGATTTACTGTGGAGCTGAGGATGACCTTAAACTTCTGACCCTCCAGTCTCCACCTCTCCAGTGCTGGAATCACAGGCAGGCAAGGGTCTTTGCGGTATGTTCATGCAATGCTGGTGTTCCAACTCCAGGATTTGTACCTGTGGGGGTGTCTTTTCATGAACTACAACTTACATCCCATTGTGTCGCCATCCCTTATCACCCTCAACTGATGATCACTGCTTAGGAATTGATAGATTCCTAATTGAATTGATCAGTTGGGGGCAGGCACTAAAGTTGCTGGGGACAATTATTGGAGGAGTAGGAGTGAGGAGAGGGATATCACCCACGTACCATCACCAGAAATAAGGAAGCCTTCCCAGCAAAACTAGTCAAGAGAACCCCGTATGTGTCTGGCATGTGTGTGGGCCCACCCAAATCCCAGGCCATGATGCTCTCTTTGTGGACACAAGGGGGCGGCAGAGGGCACATCCGGGTGCCAAGCCTCTTGTGGCTGCTGTGGGGTCATCCAGAGGGTTATCTGTGTCCTGCCAGGCAGAGTTCTTGGTTTGGGTGATTTACACAGGAAATAGGTTAAACATCCAGTCAGAAGGCTTGGGAACAGGTGCTGGACCAAGAGCATGTGCAGGTCAATAGGCACCTAAGAATATAAACTGGATTCTAATAACAACAAAGCAGTAGAGGGCTGGGGAAACAGCTCAGTGGGCAAGAGCGTCACCTATGCAAGCAAGAAGACATGAGTTCAAATCCCCAGTGCCCAAGTAAAATACAAGGCATGACCACACTTGCCTGAAACCCTAGTCCTACAGGATGGAGACAGCGAGGGTTCTGGGAGCTAACCAGCTAGCTTTGCAAAAGCAATGAGCTTCAGGCTTGGTGAGAGACACACATGCCCTTAATAAAAAAAAAAAGTAAGATGAGAGTAATAGAGGAAGATGCTCAGTGTCCTCTTCTGGCCTCTGGATTCGACACCTGGGCGTACTTGCCAGCAACACACATGTGTAAATATCTCACCTAGCCCAAAATAGTTTCTGAAAAGCAATAAGTGACCTTTGAGAAATTCAGATAATCCTTAAAAACAAAGGGATGGTGCCTCCGTGCCTTAGCAGAGAAAGCAAAAAGGAAGATATTTCTGTATATAGTGCGAAGGGTAAAGTCTGGGGCATAGGAACCTTGGAGTCTCATTCCTAAGCTTGTAGGTTCTGCACCCTATATCTATGTCCTCCACCCCCACCCCCACACACTGTCTTTGCAGTATGACCTAAGCAATGACCTCATCTTTTCTGAGCCTCAGGTGTCTCATCCTACTTACACAAAAAGGATTGGTGTCTGGAGACCCAGAGGCCAACCTTACCTTTGAGTGGGACTCCATAATAATCAGGGTCCTTCCAGCTTAAATGGTCTCTGGGGTGGCATGAATAAATCAATTCAGTTGCTCACAAGAGCGTTTCTTCATTACCCCCTTCCGTGTGCACCTGCTCTCCTTACAACTTCTGATGGGCCCTGCCCATTGGTCCAGTGTTGTTCAAAAACCTTTGTAGCAGCCAAGGCAGCCAAGTTATAGACACACTATACCCCAGAACTGCTCCACAGCCTGCTGCAAATTCAATTAATTTTTCTCTTGCATAGGTTTGAGGGCATTTCTGCAGTTCTTTTTTTTTTTTTTTTTTTTTTTTTTAGTTCATTTTCAAGACGATTTTGCTAATTTAATCTTCCGTGGTTATGATTTCTTAGAAGTCACTGTGCATAGTTAGGAATTCCTTGACGTGAATGAGTCCGTTAATTGTTTTCAAATATAACAACTACAAAAAAAAAATTATGCTTGCCTAATTGCACAATTTCTAGAGCTGACATAGGTGGGATTTCCTGAACTTTAGTTACATTTCCTTTGGGAACCTCTGTTCTGTTTTACAGAGTCAGCAAAAAATGCAAAAGGTTCGAAGGATGTTTTTGAGAGTCTTGTACAGGCTTAGCCCTTAAGGGCAGCTGAAGTGGGATTTGGTGTGTGGGGTGTCATGTGCTTTAGCTATTGTGACTGTCCGGTGTTGTCTGGCCTGAGCCTGGAAGCTTTGAATGCACCAACAAGAAGAGAATCCTCCCTCCCACTTTCCTTTAATCTCAGAAAATTCATTTTAGGAGTAGTCACGCACATAGGCACTGAGGTGACAGAATCCCTCCACCTCTGGGTTTTATTTTTATTTTTTTTCAAAGCCATCTTTCTCTGGTTCTTTCAGGCATTCCACGTGTCCCAAACACCAGTCCCATTGTCAACGTTTCCACAGAAACAGGTATCCCACAAAGGGCAGCATCTCACCCGAGACTTAGTTTTCTCCTGGTGATAATTCCTCTCCATAAACATTTTTTTCCCATAAACATTTTTGAGAAAGATGAATAGGTGTACCTTTCTGGAACAGCGCACAGACACCGGGGCATGAAATGACTTTGCATGACATGTTTTATGGATGAAAGGAGGGTCTTGAACACTGCCTTCTATCTTCCCAGCTTCTGACTTGCTTGTAGGTTGCCAGGTTCTGCTACAGGTAAAGTTTCAACAACTGTGCCTACTGTGGCTGTCCTGAGAGTTTCCCAGTCCAGTCCAGCCTGGGAGAAAGCTAGAGAGGTCCAGAGAGTTGGCTGGTGGAGGTGGGGGCGGGAGGGCCAGGTATTGGAGGTGTAGCTCAGTAGTAGGGCACCCCAACACCTTAAAAACACACAACAGCCAACACAAACATGAAACACCTCCAGCCTGTGGCAGCTCTGGGTCCACCCTGAAGATAAGGTCCCCTCAGGGCATGCCACCACAAGCATTCTAGTTTTCAATACCTGATTAAGCTGGTATTCCCCCACCCCCTAGCCCTGTCTCTACTGAAGCCATGAAAAGAATGGATTCCTCCCATCCTGGTGCTAATCAACACCAGGGTTTGTGTGTATGGGGAGATTTGACCTCAAAAAGATAAAGAAGCCCATGTGAAAAAAAAATGGAAGACACTGTCAACCTTGCACAAAATGAACAAAGGTGGAGTTTTCTCTTTCATCTCTGTCTGGGGGATGGAGGGAGACCGACTGTTAACAGCACAGTGGCACTTGACAACCTGCTGGCATTCCTCAAGGTCCCTCTACACCCAGAGTCAAGAATGCCAAATGACTCTTGAAGGTGACAACCCAGAAACTAGGTCAGAGGGGACACAGAGCTCAGGCTGGTGTCTGGGTGGGAACGGTTTCCCCCACCCCAGAGGAGGAGGCCAGACCCAGCAAGTGAACGTGCAGGAGCCATTTAGGTTTAGTTTCTTGTATGCAGTTGCTGTTTAGTGCATCTGGGAAATAATAATGCTAAAAATGCACTTGGTGTTTATTTGAAATTCAAAGCAGACTGTCATCATTGTCGTCATAAATTTTCTCCACAACTCTAACCTAGGAGCTGGGTGCCTCTTAACTCCCAAGGGCTACACCAACTTCAGCACCTCCTGCAGAGGGTGTGTCCGAGCCTCTTGGATCTTACCCACTGAGATCTGGTGTCAGACCACATTTTTGTGATGATGTTTTGTTTTGTTTTGTTTTTTCCCCCATGAACCCCTTCTTTTCACTCTCTGTCCTCTTGCCCCACAGTATTTTATTTTCCTCTCTTGGCTAATGTTTAGCTGTTCTTGCTCTTAAGTTTCTTCCCCCTTCTAGACTGGGAACAACTCAAAGGCACTAGCTAGACCCCATATATGTGTATATTACATGTGTAATTATATATAAGATGTATACATATATTATACATATAATTTTTGAGAAGGAGTCTCATTAGCCAAGGCTGGCCTTGAACTTGCTATGTTTCAAGAATGACTTTGAACTTCCGGCCCTCCTAACTCCACTGCCCAAGTGAGGGGATTACGAACTTGTGTAAGTACATCCAGTCTCCTGTCCTCTTCGCCCTCCTTTCTCCAGCATGGACCGACTTCATCTTCCTCTACATAAAGCTTAGACCGGCAAAGCTACCATTGTCTACTGGGGCTGTTAGCCAAGAGTTTGAGAGTCACCACAGCAGGTCACTTTGACTGTGGGGCCTCCTTGTCCCATGGACTAGCCCAGTCTCGCCATGGGTGTGACATGATTTAAGATGTGACCCACGGAGGGTGGAGTCTGTGCCATTAAGCCATTATAGAACTGTATCTAGTTCAAGTCCATAGAAAAAGTGTACAGTGTCTGACCATTCAACCTGAACGTTTTGTGGGTGGGGATTAGAGAGACCAAAGCTGAAACCAGGGCCTCTTGCACACTAGGCAAGCGCTCTATCACTGAGCTACACTCCCCAGCCTTCCTTTCTTACAATTATAGAAATTTAAACCATTCTTGTTTGTTTTGTTTTTGTTTTTGCTCTCAAGACAGGGTTTCTCTGTGTAACAGAGCCTTGGATGCCCTGGACTTGCTTTGCAGAGGAGGCTGACCTCAACTCACAGAGCTGCCTGCCTCTGCCTCTGCTAGGATTATAGGCGTGCACCACCATGCCTGGCTACCATTCTTGTTTTCTTTTTTCTTTTCTTTTCTTTTTTTTTTGGAGACAGAGTCTCACTATGTAGTTTGGTGGGGAATTCTTTTTATAGACCAGGCTGGCCTGGAACTCAGAGATCCATCTGCCTCTGTCTCAAGAGTGCTGGAAATAAGGGGTGCATCCCTACCATACCTCACCATTCCACCCTTAAATGTACAATGTGGTAGCTAAATGTCTCCACTTCCACCTTGCAAGTGTTTCTTCTTGCTAACCTGCAACAGTGTAGCCATGAGATGGCATCTCCTTCTTCCTTCCCCCAGGCCTCCCTGAGAACTAGCACTCCAATTCTGCTTTTATAGCCTTGACCGTGCAAGAGGAACTGTGCAGTGCTTCTGATTTCTCCCAGCATAATGTGCTCAAGATTCACCCACGCCATGGCTTGCTGTGTGAACCAGAATCTCATTCTTCCTCCTCCTTTTTCTTTTCCCTTTCTTTCTTTCTTTCGTTTGTTTGAGAAAGGGCTTGGGCTGGAGAGATGGCTCAGCCGTTAAAGGCTAGGCTCACAACCCAAAGTATAAGAGAAAGGGCTCATACTATAGGCCAAGCTAGCTTGAAACTCACTGTATAGTACAGGCTGGCCTCAATCCAAAGGCAATCCTCCTACCTCTGCCTCGCAAGTGAGGAGGTTACGGGGTGACGACCGTGCCTGCCTTCCTCCATGCTCTGGATGATATTCCAGTGGGCACATACCATAGAGTGTTTCCCTCTCCGTGGGCTTTTGGCTTGACTCCACCTCTTGGCGATTGTGAATACTGCTTCTGTGAACATGCGTGTGAGGACATCTCTTGAGACCCTGCCCTCAATTCTTTGGGAAATATGCTTAGAAGAGGCATTGCTCAATTATATCCTATTTCTAGCTTTTAATTTGGGGGGATGATTATGACATTGCTATTCACAAGGACCGAATGAAGACTGAGCTGTCCATCCGCATATAAGGGTAGGGGGTTCAGGTCCAGTCCACACATGCACTTAGGTTGGTGGTTCAGTCTCTGTGAGCCCCCATGGGCCTATGTTAGTTGACTCTGTTCTTCTTGTGGAGTTCCTGTCTACCTCGGGTCTCTCTATTCATCCCTTGACTCTTCCACAAGATTCCCAGATCTCCATTTAATATTTGGCTGTGGGTCTCAGCATCTGTTTGGATCCACTGCTGGGTGGAGCCTCTCAAAGGACAGTTAGCCTGGCTCATGTCTGTTGGTCCCTGATAGCTGCCCGTCTCTGGGATTGCAGGAAGAGATGGGGGCTTGAGCTCAGTTCTTTTTTTGTTTTGTTTTGTTTTTTTTGTTTTGTTTTTTTGAGACAGGGTTTCTTTGTGTAGCCTTGGCTATCCTGGACTCCCTTTGTAGACCAGGCTGGCCTCGAACTCAGGTCGATCCACCTACCTCTGCCTCCTGAGTGCTGGGATTAAAGGTGTGCGCCACCACGCCCAGCTTGAGCTCAGTTCTTAAATATATCTTTCTTTGTATGAGTCTATATCTTCCCCGGGTCACTTTGAGGGAAGAATGATTAGTTACAATGGAAACATTGGTTGGGGATGTTGTGTAAAATTATGTTAATACTTGGAGCAAGGGGAGTGTCCTGCTGGGTAAAACAGCTGAAATGGATAATTTCCTGTCAAGTCTCCAAACTTCAGCTCTGTATATTGAGGAGAGGACTGCAAACTGTGGTTCTGACTCCAGTTTGCTCAAATCGGTATGACATAACTGGAAAAGTTAACAAGCAGTAGGGAATAAAAGAGCTGCTCTGCTGTCACTTAATTCTTACTTATTTGCTTATTGAGACATGGTCTTGTGTAGCCCAGGATGGCCTTGTAATTGCTGTGATGTTCAGGGTGACCTTGGTCTCCTAACCCTTCTGCTTCCACATCCCAAGTGCTGGGCTTCCGGGTGTGTACTGCCATCCCTTGGCACACACTCTACCAAATGAGCTACAAGCCCAACACTGCTCTTGCTGGGCATGGTGGTGGGCATTTAATCCCAGCACTCGGAAGGCAGAGGTAGACAGATCTCTGTGAGTTCGAGGCCAGCTTGGTCTACAAAGATAGTACAGACCAACCAAGGCTACAAAGAGAAACCCTGTCTCAGAAAAAGGAAAAACAAAACAAAACAAAACAAAAACAAAAACAAAAAAAAACCACTGCTCTATCAGTGTGGGGTTAAGATAAAAATGTGAAGATTTGAAAAAGTGCTTCGTATGAGAGTACTGGGCATGAAGACATGCTTAGAGGAAACAATTCTTGAGGTTCTTTGGAACTGGGACTCCCTAAGGGGGTGGACTTTGGGGGCACATGAGCCCCCAGAAGGCTCCATCTTCTTGGCTCAGGCTGGTTGGAACCCCTGAGTATGGCCTGACCTGGTTTCCAGGTTGGGGGCTGGTCTGTGAGAGGCACTTAGCGCTCGGCTCCAAGGAAGTGCTTGGTGGTTGTTTGATATAGTTTCTGTGTTTGGGGTGGGGATGAGAAGGCCTTCTGGGGGTCTCTGGAGGGGTGGGGGGGGGGCGGAAGGAAGAATCACAGGTAGAAAGGAAAGGGGAGGAGGGAGACTCGGAATCTGCTCTGCTATCCCCGTTTGGTCTAAGCTTCCTGGGTCCTGGCTAGAAAAGGCGTGTAGGAGTGTGGATGTGGGTGTGTGTGAGCAGTGTGTGTGTTTGTGTGGTGTGTGTGTATGTTTGTGTGTGTGGTGTATGTGTGTACATAGAGTATGGGAAGGCAACAGCATGAAGAAGAGCCAGCTAATATCTATTAAGCACCTACTGTATACTAGACACCATGCTAAACATGTAAGGAAAAAACTCGAAAGAGAAGGGTGGCACCATCACTAAGCACGTGGACCAGGCTTGCCTGCCTGAGCCCCAGGTCTGAGTGCAGCACCTATCCATCTCACCAGCCCTATAAAAATATTTCCTCCATCACTGTCCATCAGAGCCAAAGGTCCAGCTTTACCTTAGGTAAGGTTTCAAGAGGCAATGTATCTCAACCCATAAAGCACAGAGATTTCCCCTTGGGGTGCTGAGGGGAAGAAGATTTCCCATGCCTTCCTCCCATGTTTCACTTGGGGCTTTAGAAGGACATCCTGCAAATGCTCAGCTGGCCTCATCAGGCACTCTCCAGGCCACTGGACATCCAGGAGGCTCCAAGATTCCTGACTGGTCTCACTTAAGCCCTGGGTAGACAGGAAGCAAGCTCCAACCTGCAGGTCAAGCCTGGCACACAGTGGAGCTGAGGGCAGACTGCCATCCTCAGCACCAATGGATTAAATTTGCCAAATGGGCTTGAGTTTGAACACACTGGAGAGCAGGGAAGCCTGTGGATACAACGTGGTGGTGCATTCCTTTAATCCCAGCATTCGGGAGGCAGAGGTAGGCAGATTGCTGGTCTACCAAGTGAGTGCAGGACAGCCAAGGCTACAAAAAGAAACCCTGTTTCCAAAGACCAAAAAACAAAAACAAAACAAAACAAAACAAAACAACAACAACAACAACAACAACAACAACAACAAAAAACCCACTAAAACCAATTTTGCCATCATCTGGGCCAAACAACAATGGCCCATGCCTTTAATCCCAGCACTCAGGAGGCAGAGGCAGGTGGATCTCTCTGAGTTCGAGGTCAACCTGGCCTACAAAGAGAGTTCCAGGACAGCCAAGCAAGGCTACACAGAGAAACCTTGTCTTGAGAAACAAAACAAAAACAAAAACAAAAAATGATTCTAGCACAATGTAATTCAAAGATACAGTCATTTGGCACTTACATGTTAAACAACCATGGTGGGAAATGCTTGTTGTCTTTGTTGTTTGTAATTAAATCATCAGAATTTCATTAAGAGTAGTAAACTTAGGGAGGAGGAATGGGAGGATATAAGGGATGGGATAACAATTGAGATGTAATATGAATAAATTAATAAAAAATATTTTTAAAAAAGAGTAGTAAACTTGGTATGTACTGTGTGAAAGTTGCAGGTTGATAGCATAGAACGGTCTCAAAACTGAGCCAAGTGTTGACGACAGCATTCATTAATGTTGCACGGTGGACCAGCATTCAAAGATCACCTGCATGCAGAACCAAACCTGCAGTGGCGTTGCCCCATGCACCATCAGCAAGTCTTGCCAGATACACCCTCCATTTATCGCGTACTGGACTTAAAACTAATTTTTGGTTGCTATGGGCCCAGAAGCTTTCTATTGTTGTCAAATGTTTCGCAATCCCCAAATTTAGGTGCATGACCACATATGGGGTTGCAACGTGTGAGATCTGGAGTCGATTTCTTTGTTTTGTGGTTGCCCTTGTCTCCGTTCCTTACGTCCTCCAACGCAGTGCTGACATGCAGCGGAAAGCGCCAGCTTCCTTTTTGCTCTAGTTTGTAAATCTTAGCCTAGAGGTTTAGGGCTAAGTGGAGTGTCAGAAATGACATATGCGTCACCTTGTTAGGCACCCTCTAACATCTGCAAAGCCATCATCTAAGGGAACAAAAGTGCCTGGTGACTGCTATACTCTGCCCATCATGCAGTGTCATGCTGGGCTTCATTGGGTCAGCTCCTGAGCCCTGCCTGAGAATTCACAACAGCAGGGGCCTCTGTGGTGGACGTGACTACCCGGGGCTCTGAATGAGTCTCCCATGTGCTCAGAAGTGTTCAAGGAAATATGAGGAAAAGATAGCATATTGATGACCTTAAAAAAAAAAAGTTCTTAAATTGAGGAACTTTTCTCAGAGTGTAACTTTAGCTAAAACCCCAAACTCTTTGAAGACTGCAACATGTAGACTTTTGATTTATACATTTTTCCTTTCAAACTTTTAAAAATTTGCCCCCGCTGCAGCAGAAGCCACTGTGCCCCTTCCTGCTGCTGCTGCTTTAATGTGGTCCTGCTGGATTTGAATTTATAATCCTCCTGCCTCAGCTTTTAGAGTACTGGGATTACAGAAATGATCCCCCCTACTACCACCCCCAACACTCACCTCACCTTTTTTTTCTTCTTGACTTTACTATTTTGCACAGTGAAGTAAAGTGAGGGTTTTCCCCCCTTTTAAGTCCAATGCTTTTATTCTGCTCTCATTCGCCTATAGGAATTTCCTTTTTTTTTTTTTTTTTAAAGCACAAGCCTGGGGCTTAATACAGCTGTGTCAACTAACTAGCTGAAAAACTTCACTGGATTATATCAAAGCGTGTATCTCATTTATTTAATGTTGCCTGGTATCCCGTAAGCCCGTTTGATCTGAAAACTGCACTGTTTGTTCGGGTCAGGACATTTTATTCTGCTCTTTCTTTGATTATTGTTTCTCCATCTGCTGTTTTCTCTCTTTGATACTAATATCTGGCTCATCTTGCCTGTCATTTCTATTTTCTCAGTTCTTTCCCTTCCATTTGTCTCCAGATTCACTGAGATGCAGACTCTCTAGAGGTTTCAAACCTCACAATTGTGTTTTGCATTCCACAGCTGTCCCTGAGTGGCTCGCAGGCTTGTGCATGCGGCTGCTCCTCTGCTCCTGTCTCAGCAATCTAAGTAACTCCCTCTGCATGCTCTGACATCACGCCCTCCTGGCTCACCTTCCACCCACTGGCCTGTCCATCTTAGCTTCCTTCCTAGCTCTTCCTCAACTGGGCTTTGGGCCGATGGGAGCACTTTTGTTCTAGGCCTCTTTTGTTTTCTCTTATCTAAACCATCAGGCCAGGTGGTCCAATCCAAGAGCCTTGAGAGACACCGTCTTTGTGCTAAGCCTCTCAAGTCCCTGCGTCCCTCACTTGGGGAAAGGTCCAGTGGTAGCATCACATGCCTAGCACGGCTGAGATCCTGAGTTAGATCCCCAGTGCTGCAGGTGGGGGTGGGGGGATGGGGGGTAACCCCAAACTTATGTCTGGCCCATATTTCCTCTTGATCCTAGGCTTGTAGAGGTCACATTTCCACTTGGCCAGTTCCTCCTGTAACCTTAATGGGTGCATCTCCAGTACCATGGGTAAAAACAATGCTAGATTCTCTCTCTCAAATCAATTCCTCTCCATGTCATTTTCATTTTCACTAAAGGCTTCAAATACTTCATCATTCATGGCAAAACCAGAAGCCTTCCCCCTAGTCTGTTTTTTTAAGTTATTATTACCATAGGTGACGCATCCTAAGACTTTGCTGAGTCTCTTTCTGACACGGAGCCGAGCTCACTTCCTGGTCTACGCCTTTGCGGCCATAACCTGAGGAGGGCTGGGCTGGAAGAGAGAGTAGGGAGAACATGGAGACAGAGAGAGCATAATTTGAAAGAAAGGAACTAATTCAAAAAGCTGGGTAGTGTTAACTGAAAAAGTTCCGGCCAGTCAGTGCTGGCGCATGCCTTTAATCCCAACACTAGAGAGGCAGAGGCAGGTGGATCCGAGTCCAGAGCCAGCCTGGGCTACAGATCGAGTCCCAGGACAGCTAGAGCTACACAGAGAAACCCTGTCTTGAAAAATGGGAGGGGGGGTGGGGGAAGAAAGTAAGAAAGCAAGGAAAGAAAGAGGAAAAAAAGAAAGAAAGGAAAACAGAAAGAAAGGAAGCTTTCTGGAAAATCACAAATGCCTGGAATGGACTCAAGAAGAAGCAGAAGATCTGAAAGTGACAAAAAAAAAGTATAAAATCAAAAGATCCCAAACAAAACCTTCACATTAAAAAAGCCAGATGGCAAGCTGGGCGTGGTGGCACACGCCTTTAATACCAGCACTCAGGAGGCAGAGGCAGGCGGATCCCTGTGAGTTCAAGGCCAGCCTGGTCTACAAAGCGAGTCCAGGATGGCTAAGGCTACACAGAGAAACCCTGTCTCGGGGGGAAAAAAAAAAAAAAAAGCCAGATGGCACCCCTGGTGAATTCTATGAGATGTTTACTGAAGAATTAATGTTAACACTAGTATTTCACTAATTGTCTCCGAATGAGGACACTCATCCTCCCCCATTCATTCCCCAGGATCTGAGTTACCTTAATCCCCAAATATGTCAGGTAGCACAGGAGAGCTGCTCACCGCATCCTTTACAAACGCAGAGGCAGAAACCCTCGGCAAAGCACGCAAGAACGGAGCCAGTAACACATTAAAAGAATTCTGCGCACAACCAAGTGGTTTTATTCTGGGACTGCAAGGTCTCTTCAACACAGGAAAACCCATCTATTTATCAAGTACCCTTGATTATCTCAGATGCAAAAAAGGAGCAGACAAACCCCTTTTATGGTAAAGAGAAGTCTCTCAAGAAGCTGGGCGCTGGAGAGCTTGTCTCAGTAGACAGCCGTGAAAACCCACAGCTACTATACTGTGCAATGGTGAAAGAGGCAAAGCTGTCTTCTGGTATCGGGAACAGGATATAGGAATGTGTGCTCGCGACACATTAAATAACACTGGACGTTCTAGCCAGGGAAATTTAGCAAGAAAAGGAAATACAAGATATCCAAACTGGAAAGGAAGAAAGTATAACTCGGATGATTTATAATCAAATATACATGAACTAATATATAGAAAAACCTTATGGAAGCCACTAAAGATATATCAACGGCAACGATTAAGTTTAGCAAGGCTGCGTGCCACTTATGAGATCCAGGCACAGAAATTCACTTATGCTTTTATACACTACCGAGGAAGAATACAAAACCAAAAAGCAAACAAAGCCCCCACAAAACAGAAAGCCAAAAAAAAAAAAAAAAAAAAAGGCAGTTTGCTTTATAGTAGCAGCAAAAAGGATAAAATTGATAAATTTAGAAATAACATCAACCAAAGAAATACTATTACAGTGGGAACCATAGACCATCACAGGAAGAATGTAAAAACTGCATATTTGGTATAGCATGCCTTCAAAATCCCGTGTGGCTGTTCTTCAGAATTAGCAACCTGCTCTTAAAAGTGATATGGAAGCTGGGCGTGGTGGCGCATGCCTTTAATCCCAGCACCCGGGAGGCAGAGGCAGGCGGATCGCTGTGAGTTCGAGGCCAGCCTGGTCTACAAAGTGAGTCCAGGACAGCCAAGGCTACACAGAGAAACCCTGTCTCAAAAAACCAAAAAAAAAAAAAAAAAAAAAAAAAAAAAAAAAAAGAAAGAAAGAAAAAAAAGTGATATGGAAATGTAAAGGGTGCAAAGTAGCAACAAAACAAAACAAAACTTAAAAAGTAAAAAATTGGAAAAATATAATATTTCCTAGTTCTAAAACTTAGCAGGACCACTGGAGCAGGGCACATGCGTGCAGCCCTAGCATTGCAGGAGCGGAGGCAGGAGAATTGGGAGGTTTTAGGTCACTCTCATAACATCATGAGTTAGAAGCCAGACTGAGCTATGTAAAAGGATGTGGGGTAACAATGGGTTATAACTGGAGATGCAGAAATAATTCTCAGCAGTTGTAATTATATTTTAAACACTCACATTGGTTTTGTGTGTGTTTGTGCACATGTATGAGCCACAACATGCATGTGGAGGTCAGAAGACAACTTTTTTTTTCTTTTTTTTTATTAATTTATTCTTGTTACATCTCAATGTTTATCCCATCCCTTGTATCCTCCCATTCCTCCCCCCGCCATTTTCCCATTATTCCCCTCCCCTCTGACTGTTCCTGAGGGGGATTACCTCCCCCTATATATTCTCATAGGGTATCAAGTCTCTTCTTGGCTACCTGCTGTCCTTCCTCTGAGTGCCACCAGGTCTCCCCCTCCAGGGGACATGGTCAAATGTGAGGCACCATAGTACGTGAGAAAGTCATACCACACTCTCCACTCAACTGTGGAGAATATTCTGACCATTGGCTAGATCTGGGAAGGGGTTTAAAGTTTACCTCCTGCACTGTCCTTGGCTGGTGCCTTAGTTTGAGCGGGACCCCTGGGCCCAAATTTGCGTATCATATTGTTCTACTTGTAGATTTCTAGGACCCTCTGTATCCTTTTATTTTGCTATTCTCCCATGCGTCTCTCATTTAGAGTCCCAATAGGATGCCTTCCCCTCTGTCCCAGTTTCCTGGTAAATGAAGGCTTTCGTGGGACATGCCCCTTGGGCTAGTATGCAGATATAAGTGAGTATATACCATTTGATTCTTTCTGCTTCTGGGTTAACTCACTCATTATGATCATTTCTAGCTCAATCCACAGAAGACAACTTTTAAACCTTATTTCCCTCCTTCTACCAGGTGGGCCTGGGGCTTGAACTCAGGTCTTCAGGCTCAGTGGCAAACTGTTTTACCTACTGAGCCATCTCCTTGGCTCAAATGAATTAACTTAAAATGACAAACTAAAAGCAGATATATTTATGTGATTTTTAACATGCCATTGCGAGGCCGATGTGATTGTGGAAAGCTGTTAGCTGTTAGTATCTGAGGCACCAGACGCGTTTCTGCGTGAGAACATTTTAAAGTCAGCGGTTGTGACAGACGACAATACTACTACACGTTGCCATGTTGTAAGAGGAGGATGAAGGTGGTCGGAATTGCTTTTCCTTCCTAGCTGAAGTCTTCCATCCTTTGACTTGGAGCAGCTCCTCCCCATCTCGTCTCTGCTCCTCAGTGCCTGGCTGCTAGCATCTCTTCCTTCGGCCCTCTGCTTCCCTGAGATCAGCTTTTCCAGTCAGTTCTAAAGGAGACCGCGTGATACATGACTTTCAGTGCCCAACTTATTTAGCATGGTGTCCTCCAGGTTCACACGTGTTGTCACAAGTGTCATGGTTTGTTCCTCTTTGAAGGCTTTAATAGAACTGAGTCCCTTGTATGAACCACTGTCTTTACCTATTCATCTGCTGATTGGCATTTAGGGTGATTCTGTGGATCTGTCCCCATAGTCACAGAACATGTCCGTCTTCACCATGAGACAGTCTGTAAATCACCACATCCCATGGCCAGTCTTTATGGTCAAAATCAGCTCACTGGGCACCCGAGAGCCTGAATGGCCCTCATCAGAGCCAGGGATAATTGCTCATTGCTATGATGCATTTTTAAAAAAAGATTTATTTATTTGTTATTATGTATACAGTATTCTGCCTGCATATACACCTGTACACCAGAAGAGAGCATCAGATCACATTATGGATGGTTGTGACCCACCATGTGGTTGCTGGGACTTGAACTCAGGACCTTTTGGAAGAGCAGGAGGTGTTCTTAACCACTGAGCCATCTCTCCAGCACACTATGATGCATTTTTAAAAGCAGAGAAACCATGTGTGCCCGTGTACAAATCCTCTCTGCAGAAGGAAACGGAAGATCAGGAACTGAATCAGGAAGTCTCCTGTGCCTTTCAGAGGACATCCCAGCACTGCCACTTTACCTGAAGGGCAGACCCCACCCTCCCCAACGAGCTCTGCGTACTCTTGTTTGTTTTGAGACAAGATCTCATGGAGCCTAGGCTACCATTCTAATTGTAGCTAAGGATACCCTTCAACTTATGATCCCCCTGCCTCCACCACTTGAGTGCTGGGATTGTAAGCATTGGCCACCACACTCAGCTACTTTCATAGACTTCTAATATATTAGCTGGGAGGAGCTTCTAATCATTGTAACCCTTTAAATGGACCCAGCTCACCCACACATTAGGCCTTGCTTACAAGGCTCTGTGCCCGTGTCTGGATTTGCTCTAGCCACCTCCAAATTAGGGACCCATCTCCCCCACTTCCCTGTTTTTACCCTGAACTGTTCAGAATTTTGTCCCTAGACCTTGCTCTTTTAGCTGGTGATCAGGTTTTGATTGTGATTTTTTTTTTTTTAAAGACAGGGTTTCTCTGTGTAGCCTTGGCTGTCCCAGAACTCGCTCTGTAGACCAGGCTGGCCTCGAACTCACAGAGATCTTCGTGCCTCTGCCTTCCCTAGTGATGGGATTAAAGGCGTGCTCCACCACTGCTCAGGATTTGAATGTTTAAGTAACACGCATTTATTTACACGTGTGTATCTGTGTGTACATCTGGGTGAACATGTACATGTGTATGCCATGGCGCATGTATGAAGGTTAGAGATTAGCTGGAGTGGATATGTGCCCCTCGGAGGTGGCTGTGTGTAACTGCCGGGCAGCAACAGGGCCCGCAGTGGGACCATCCAGCTCTGTTTACATTGCCACAGCAGCCAGGCTCCAAAGTCCCCAAGGGGTCTGTCTCACCAGGTCCAAGGGCTCAAAGCCACAGCAGCCAGGCTCCAAAGTCCCCAAGGGATCTGCTCTCACCAGGTCCAAGGGTTCAAAGCCACAGCAGCCAGGCTCCAAAGTCCCCAAGGGATCTGCTCTCACCAGGTCCAAGGGTTCAAAGCCACAGCAGCCAGGCTCCAAAGTTCCCAAGGGATCTGCTCTTGTCAGGTCTGAGGGTTCAAAGGCAAGCCTTGTGGGGACAGTGGCACCTGGAGAGTAAGGGTGAAGACACAGTCTGAAACTCCTGTGCTGTCTGGGGTCCGTTCATGAGGCGAAGGCTAGGCTTCTGACTGCAAGAACACCCTGTACAGCCTCCGGGACCTCAGCGCTTCCTGGGTGCTGGCTTTGTGCCAGGCCCTCTCCTGCCCGCTGGGACCTAGACCAAGTCACAGGAGGAGGATCTTCGCCCACAGGAGCCATCAAGCTCACAAAGCCCAAGCTGGGAGGGAGGCCACCTGTATAATTAATAGATGCCTCTTAAAGACATCAAGACTCTTCGTAGTATTCTAGAAAGCTGTACACTTGGTGATTATAGCTTTTAATTTATTTCAAAATAATTATAGTTTTAAACATTTGGGCCAAAGTGAAAGCTTTGGTTGCCTTTTCGTTTTATTTGTGTGTAATAGAGGGTTGGTTTCTGTAAGTTGATGAGGAGGCACAGCTGACATCTGCACCAGCAGGCCCCAGTCCAAATGCCTCCCTCCTGGAACATAGAGCCAGAGTAAGGTACCTTGCCTGAGGTCACACAGCCAAGAGTGGAAAACTTGGATTTTTTGCACAGGGAGTAAGGGTAGCTCCTGGGGCCTCATGGCCTCCAGGCTGGCTCCCCAGCCCCTCTATGCAGGGCAGTGTGTTCTAGCTGTCCCAGCTGGTATGTTTGCTTTCTTTCACATGCTCTTCTCTGTTTCCATCCTTTCTTCTGATTCTTCCCTTCTTTCCGGCTCCTTCAATCCCTTTCTCTCTGACAGCATCTCATGTAGTCCAGACTGGCCCCAAACTTGATATGCAGCTGAAGATGGCCTTGAACTTTTGATTCTCCTGACTTCACAGCCATGTGCCATGGTTTATAGGGTGCTGGCGGTCAGACCCAGAGCTCTGTGCATGTTAGGCAACAACTCTATCAGTTAAACAATAGCCCAACCATCTGCTTGCATTTCACATGTCGAGGGGCCTTTCGCCATGTCGCTAAGTATTTTTAAAATATATTTAATGCTGGCTCAATATTCTGTTTTTTAAAATCTTTGTGGCTGCTCTCATTGGATGCTTTGGCACTGTCTAATACTATGCTAAACTGAGCATCTTGTACTAAAACCTATGAGGGCACTGGGCATGGTATGATCTCAGCACTCAGGAAGGGCAGAGGCGGGCAGATCGCTGTGAGTTCGAGGCCAGCCTGGTCTACAAAGAGAGTCCAGGACAGCCAAGGCTACACACAGAGAAACCCTGTCTCGAAAAATAGAAGGAAAAAAACCAAACCAAACCAAACCAAACCAAACAAAAACCCTATGAGGGTATCCAGGGTTCTGAGTTGCCGGCTCAGTCTGTGTAGTTCTTGTTTATCGGCCTGATCTACTTCCCACCAGCAAAAGGACGACTTGTCCCTCCCCCTTTGAGGTAAGGTTCTCCATGTAGCCCTGGCTAGTCTGGACTCTTTGTAGACCATGCTGGCTTTGAGTTCACAGAAGTCTTCCAGAGTGAGAACTTTTTTTTTTTTTTTTAAGTGGTGGTTCTGCGGGACAGAATTCAGTGTCTGATACTAAGGCAACTTTCTATTAAAGAGCCAAGTCCTCAGCTGAGCTCTTCAGTCTCCCCGCATTCCTGCCAACATTATTTTCTTTCCAGAAACCCTGCCACTTATTGGAGGAGAAACAAGGCGCTCTCATTTTATTAAAGAAGAGTCTAAATTTAATTAGTAGAAGTGGGGGCAGGGGCAGTTGGGGAGGCGCACAGAGAGATAAGTGACAGGACAGGTGG
This sequence comes from Acomys russatus, assembly GCF_903995435.1. Taxonomy (NCBI): domain Eukaryota; kingdom Metazoa; phylum Chordata; class Mammalia; order Rodentia; family Muridae; genus Acomys; species Acomys russatus. The sequence continues at coordinate 2,721,053 of NC_067138.1, forward strand.
TGTGGCTCTTCCAAGGGTTGGCACAGCCTCCTGAGGCCCCTCTGTGGAAGAGTCTGGAATGCTTAAGGGAACTGCAGAGGGCTGCCCTGGGCTACTGGCAACCTTCCTGAAGTCATGGGAGCCACTCAGGACACTGCCACCTGGAGAAGTGTGGCTGCTGGGACACTGGCTGGGCGTGGTGGCTCATGCCTTTAATCCCAGCACTTGGGAGGCAGAGGTAGGTGGATGGCTGTGAGTTCCAGGCTGGCCTGAACTACAAAGAGAGTCCAGGACAGCTGAGGCTACACAGAGAAACCCTGTCTTGAAAAACAAACAAACAAACAAAAGAAATTAGACTTTAGGAGCCAAGCATAGTGATGCAAACACACTGTAATCCCGGTACCAAGGAGGCAGAGGCAGGAGGCTGCTCTGAGTTTTAATCTTGTTAATGTTATATAGTGAGCACCAGGCCAGCCAAGGTTACATAGAAAAATCTGCCTCAAAAACCAAAACCATCTGGATGCTGGCAGTGCATGCCTTTAATCCCAGCACTTGGGAGGCAGAGGCAGGTGGATCTTTGTGAGTTGGAGGCCAGCCTGGTCTACAAAGTGTGTCCAGGACAGTCAAGGCTACACAGAGAAACCTAGTTTCAAAAAACAAAACAAAACAAAAAAACCAAAAAACAAAACCAAAACAAAACAAAAAACAAAAACAAAAAACACCAAAACAAACAAACAAAACAAAGAAGCAAAAAAAAAAAAAAACAAAAACAAAAAAAACACACACACACACACAAAAACCACACACAACAAAATAAAACAACAACAAAACAAACAAATAAAAGCTAATAAGCAAGCAAGTGAAACAAACAAAACAAAACACCACAACAAAGTTTGGAACTTTATATATTACTTTGGCCATAAAATTGGTTCAGCCTTTTTGGAACGCACTTTAGCAGCATGGCTCAAATTGCAAAGTATGACTCCTCCATAATTTTACTTAAAAATATGTGTGGGCTGGGCATGGTGGCACACTCTTTTAATCCTAGCACTTGAGAGCCAGAGGCAGATGGATCCCCCTGAGTTTGAAGTTAGCCTGGTCTACATAGTGAGTTCCAGAACAGTCAGGGCTATGTAGAAAATGAAGATGTCTATGTGCTGTCCAGGTGGCTTAGCAGGTAAGGGTGCTGTCCTTTAAGCCTGACAGCCTGAGTTCAGCCAGATCCCACATGGTGGAAGAAAAGAACGGATTCTGCAAGTTGCCATTTGACCAACACACATGTACACTGCGGCATGAGTGTGCCTGAGCACATACATACATATACACACTCTAAGACAAAAAATGTAAAGTCACCATCAAAGAAATGTTTATGAAGACACAAATATGAAAAAATATGTTTACAAGGTGTTTGTATCACATATTTTAAGTATTTGTGGAAAAAAACAACAATGTAGTGACTATTTTTTATATTCCTGAGAAATGCAGACTTTGTCTGAAAAAGTGCATGGAGGATGAATTGAGGAGAGCATTAATATTAGCCAAGATAAAAACTGGAAAATAGGGCTGGAGAGATGGCTAAGAGGTTAAGAGCACTGGCTGCTCTTCCGGAGGTCCTGAGTTCAATTCCCAGTAGCCACATGATGGCTCACAGCCATCTATAATGAGACCTGATGCCTTCTTCTGACCTGCAGGTGTTCATGCAGTCAGAACACTGTATACATAATAATAAATAAATAAATCTAAAACAAAACAAAAAACCCAAAACTGGAAAATAGAGGTAGGTGGTTCTCTGTGAGTTTGACACCAGCCTGGTCCACAGAGCAAGTTCCAGGACAGCCAGGGCTACACAGAGAAAGCATGTTTCGAACAAACAAACAAATAAACAAATTAGCCAAACAAAACAACAACTTGAAAAACATCCAGAAAGGTCCTCTTGCCAACCCAGGAACATCTTTCTCCCATGTGTGTTCCATCTATAGAGAGCAAAACATGGTTGCTGCCAGCCAGGGCCACACGCTGTCTGACTGGGCCCGGGATCCCTTCATTTGAGTTCTGAGTAAGGTTGGGAGCACTGTCATTGTGTTGGGGAGACTGTGGGGTCCTCATGGAGAGGCTGTTGGAACAAAGGTATACTGTGAGGTACTGAGAGTACTCTGGTGAGAAGAGGCTGCTGTGTGGCCCAGGTCTTGACCCTCCCCTGATCGTTTTTTTTTTTTTTTTTAAATCTATCTATTTTTGTTATTATTTGTGGGGGGTGTTTTGTCTGCATGTCTGTGCACCATACGCTTTCGCAGTGAATCTCCTGGGACTGGAGTTATAGACGACTGTAAGCCACCATGTGAGTTCTAAGAATTGAAGTCAGGTCTTCTGGAAGAGCAGCAAATATTCTGAGCCACGTTGCTTTGAGCCATGTCTCCAGCACCGACCCCCTTCTTTTAATGTACTTATTCAGTTTATTTTATATGTATGTTTTGATTGCACGTCTGTGTGTATATGGACTAACGTGTGCACTGGGTACCCATGGAAGTTAGAAAAGGGCATCGAGACCCCTATAACTGGAGCTACTGGTGGTTGTGAACCACTACGTGGATATTGGGAATTGAACCTCAGTTTTCTGCAAGAGCAGCCAAGTGTTCTTAACGGCTGGTCCATCTCTCCAGCCCTCCCCTCATCTTTATAATAATGTACCAAGGGCTTTAGAATGATGTCTCAGCCATCATGAGTGTCCAGTGGGGGAAGATACAGGGACATGACCCCATGCTAGCCTAAAGGGCCAGCCAGGTCAGAAAGATTCCAGAATGCATTTCACAGGGCACACGCTATGATATTCTCTCAGAAGCGTGTTGCAGCTGGCCAGGTCATTGTGTCTTCAGATCTGGTCCTCCTTCATTCCTGATCTCTGAAAGAGTGGATCCACCACCCACAGAGCTGGGAAACAGAAACTTCAGCCTTCCCCAGACTTCTCTCCCTCTGCTACCTCCATCAATCAACTAGCCAGTCAATCAGTCCATCAACCACGCACTCCTCAGTCCTTTTCAAGACGGCAGGACCGCCTTGGCATCTGGCTCCCGCCCCCCAGCCTGCTGTGCTATGCTAATTCCCAGCTTCTTTCCCTGGTTCTTGTTACTGCTTTGGGTCTGACTGGTGGCAATCTAGCTGCTTACTACTGACAGTGGTGGCACCTGTTGAACATATTTATCATCTCCCCTGGCCTCTGGGTAAATCACAGATAACCCCTGCACTCAATGTTCTCCCCAGACTGGGTTCTAGCACTGTGTGACTGTTGCCTTTGTGAGTTTGGGACCAGCTTGGTCTACATAGAGACTTCAAATATTCTTTCCAAGGTTCCTTTCTGTTCTGACGTGGCGTTATTTCTGAAAGTTTCTTTTAAAGCAGCTTTAATTTTGTCAGAAAAATTCATAGAGGGCTGGGGATGTAGCTCAGTGGTAGAGTGTTTTGCTAGCATGTACAGGCCCTGAGATCTCACTAGCAAGCCACCCAACCAAATGGACCACACGGAAGAAAGACTGGAAAGCAGAAAGAGTTGCTGTGTGTATCCCTAAATTCTGCAATCTGCTTCCATTGTTTGATACATTGTTACTAAATCTGCAGTTACATCCCAATGTTGTGCATTCTATGACCTGTACCCATTGTTACTGTGTCAAACAGAATAGTTTCACTATCTTAAACGGACAGATGCCTTTAATCCCAGCACAAGGGAGGCAGAGGCAGGCAGATCACTGTGAGTTCGAGGCCAGCCTGGTCTACCAAGGGAGTTCAGGAGAGCCAGGGCTACACAAAGAGACCCTGTTTTGAAAAGCAAGCAAACAAACAAACAAACAACAGCAACAACAACAACAAGCACCCCCCCAAAAAAACAAGCCAAACCAAACCAACCAACCAAACAAAAAACTGGCTTCTAGTCTGTGGCAATGACTATTTCTGCTTTTCTACAAGTCAAAGTCTATTCTTTTAGGGTAGATTTATATCAATCCTACAAGTGGATGCTACCAACTTCTAGAAGCCCTCTATCTCCTCATGTAGTCAGTGTGCTAAGCACAAGCTCTCCCTTGCTTCCTCCTTTTTCCCCCTCCCTCCATGCTGGCTTCATGCACCAACCACATCGAGATTAGCAGCGAAGGAGCAGAGGTCTACTTATTCCAGTGACTTCCTAAGGCCACATAGCTAGCAATCGCAGGGACCACGATTAGAATTTAGGCCTGCTGAAACCTTTCCGGAGCCCTGCAGTCATGGGCCCTGGACTCTCTCTTCTTTCCCGTTTGGACTTGGGGTTGAAATAAAAGTCAGTTCCAATTTGTAGCTGAATCTTTCAGAACCAGGAGCTGAAATAGCAGAGCCCTGATAAAAATGTAGATGGATGGAAAAATACTGTGTTTTTGGAATACTAATGAACTGCTAGCTGGAAGGATCAAAGTCGGGAAATATGCGGAGCTCTGGATTGTCTGCAGGGAGAGATGCCCACTATACGTGTGCCCCAGACTCTCCACGCCCAGGCTCCTGTGAATTCCCACTACATGACCTGAGGTGTGGTGTCTGCTCCAGCCCCAGTGCAGCCAGGACCCTATTAGAAAGAAACCAGCTCCTTTCATACTAGTCAGAAGAGACTTGGTGAGGCCCAGAAAGGCCCACCCCTCTGCTGGACTCCCCTGGAGCGAGGCCAGGCCCTAGAGTTATCACGTGTGTACACTTGATGGCAGCGTCTCTTCTCTGAGCACGCCATGAGACCGTGTGGTTCTCTTCTCTGCTAATGCAATTTATATGTCTGAGCATGAACAGAGGATTTGAGAGCCTTCCAGGTGCTGGCTTTGAAAATTACCACAGCAGGCTGGGGCCGCCCCACAGAGACCCGAGGCTTTAGAGGACTTTGGAGGACTAAGTTTTCACTGTGCCGAGCCTCTTCCTGGAAGGGAGGAAATGTCTCTATTGCCCATCCCCCACAGTGTCCCTCTCCCAGGCCCTTCCGTCCACTCATTTATTCATGTGTCAGATTTCCTTTTTGGAGACACAATCTTGATACATAGGCCAGGCTGACCTCTAACCCTCTACCTTCCTGACTTATGAGAGCCGTGATTACAAGTGTACGGTGGGTAGCATACCTAGCTCCTGGGCTCCTATTAAAATGCTGCTAATCTGCACAAGATGGTGCACTGGGGAGGTTGAGGCAGAAGGATCGTGTGTTCAAGGCCAGCCTGGTCTATACATTAAAATCATGTCAAGCAAGCAAGCAAGCAAACACCCCCCCCCCTAACTGTAAACTAAGCGGCCATTAGCTGAAGTAGACTGCATCTCACTGCATCATTGAGAGCTGGAGATGTAGCTCTGTGGTAGAGCACTTGTCCTACCACAAGCGAAACCCTGGGTTTAATCCCCAGCATCACAGCCGGCCAGCCAATGGTGACACACCAAGAGCTCAGACCTGCAGTTCTGGCACTCAGGTGGCCGAGACAGGAGGATCTAGAAATCAAAGCCTACCTGGACTGCATAGGGAGATCCTGTCTCAAAACTGAACCAAAACAAAGATTCAGTGAGGCTGGGGCCAAGGCTCAGTGGTGGGGCATTTGCACCTATGAACCCCAAACTCTCAAACCAAACAGCCAACGTAGGCTTGCTGCCTTCACAATGAACACCTAGGAGCTAACACAGAAGGCTCCTTTCCCAGGATTTGCTGAGGTGGGAGTGAGAGCCCTTTTCAGACTTCGATTCATGTCTAGATGTGGACCCTCGTGAGCTGGTATAACACATGTTTTAAAATCTCTGAGCCTGACTCTTCAGGACATAAGAGAAATAAAAATGTACACCAAGGCTGCTTTTCCTCTCCACCTCTCCGCTGGCACTTGGTAGTGAATGTTCTTAGTCACCCTGTGAGACTGTTCTGAGGTGCCGAATTAGACAGGTGTAGAAATTACTTTAAGTGGGGGGCCGGCAACATAGCTTTGTGAGTAAGGGAGCTTGCAGCCAAGCGTGATAACCTAAGTTCCATCCCTGGGGCCTACAGGAATTCACAAGATGGAAGAGAGAAGCGACACCTACAAGTTGTCCTCTGACTACCACGTTTGGGCTATGGTACTCAACACCCCCAACACAATAAGTTTAAAAAAAATAAATAAGTGTGTGTGTGTGTGTGTGTGTGTGTGTGTGTGTGTGTGTATTTGAAACAGGATCTCATTGTGTAGCTCTGGCTGTTTTGAAACTCATTGTATAGCCCAGGCTGTCCTTGAACTCACAAAGATCTGCCTGCATCTGCCTCCCAAGTGCTGAGATTAAAGGCGTGCTCCATTACACCTGCCAGAAAAAGGAAATCCTTTGAGCAGAGTCTGTTGCCAGTTAGGAGCTCAGCAGACATCAGTGTCTTCCTTACTGTCCTCCAAGGCTGCCTAGAAAGGCTCTTTTTTATTTTGAGACAAGACCTTAGGTAGTCTAGGCTGGCCTTGAACTTCTGACCCTCTTGCCTTTCCCTTCTGAGTGCTAGAATTGCTGTCCTGTATCACATAATGCCAGGCTTAGGAAGTGCTGGGGATCCAACCCAGAGCCAGATAAGCACCCTGCCAACTGAGCCGCAGCCCCAATTCTGAAAACACTCTTTTTGAAACCTATTCTGACTATGTAATTTCCTGCTTAGGAAAAACCTCTGTCATGGACCTTTGCCTGTAAGAGCAAGCAGACTTGACTGACATCCACCTCTCCAGCTTTGCTTCCTCTTACTGTCGACCCTACCCTGTGGGGTCCACAGCAGCGGCTCCCAGGCTTAAATGTCTCTTCTCCATATTCTTGTGTCTCGTAACAGGATTTTATTACTCTTCCAAAGATGAGGATAGCTTTCAAAAGGAATTTTGAAAAGGATGGCTTTCTGAGCTCATTCAATAAATAATTCTAAGAAAAAACAATATAGCCAATTGCCCTCTTCGTGCCTTAGACTGTAGCAGGAATTCATTCATTGTCTCCCAGTGAGCCACTGCCATAGCATGTTCAGAACATTCTATTTCTTTATAATTTCCCTATATTGGGTTGCAAGGCTGGAAAATGATAGATGCTTGAAATTGATCAAGGTAATCGATGCCATGTGAAGTATTTACACAGGATAGATGTATCACCTGCCAGATGTGAGCTCTGGCAGGGGTTTGCTTGTTTATAAAGCCCCCGAGATCACATTTGTATCAGTGACTAATGTTTTGGTACCGCACTGCTCACAGTGCTTCAGAAACGCCTGTTTATTCGATACGACCACCTCGCTCCTTTGCTTCCCCATCCATCACAGGCCTAGGTGCTCTTTCCCACATAACAAAATCAGTGTTTTATTCAATCTCCCTTCTCCGTGACCTCCATGATATACGGGGGTGGTTTTATTTTTGCATTTGTAACTGGCCTCTACCCTCACCACCCTCTTAATTCAGAGCTTATGTGATGCTGGCACTTGGGTCCTGAGGCTGTGACTTTTCACTTATTACGCCTGTAATACAAACCCTAAGCCCCTCGGTCCAGCTTCAGCTGATCTTTCCAGCCCTGTGTCTTACAAAGACGGCCAGCAGCAGACAGGGAGGGATATGCTTGCTACTAAGAAAGAAATCCGAGCATTATACACACAAAGGTTTTACTGAAAGATCCCTGCATAGGACAGGATTGAACCAGCCCAGCTCTGGGAATCCTGGAAGCTGGAACAAGTGGGCTTCAGAACTACGGGCAGCTGCCCGCCCCCTCCCCCCTTGCCACCCCCCAGCTCCGGAGTGGTTTGAATATGAACTGTGCCCCACCCCACGCTCAAGCTAGAACACTTGGTCCCCAGTTGATGGCGCTGTTCTGAAAGGTTGTGGTTTTTATACCAAGCAAAGCCACAGAGGCAAGGGTGTAACTGGGTAGATCCGAAGGCTTTATAGCTCGCTCTCATTTTTCTTTTCTTTTCTTTCGGTTTTGTTTCACGAGATAGGGTTTCTCTATGTAACCCTGGCTCTAGGAGCTCGATCTGTAGACTAAGCTAGCCTCAGATATACCTACCTCTCCCTCCGGGGTGTTGAGTGAGATTAAAGGCGTGCGCCACCATGCCCGGCTCATTTTCATGTTCTCTACGCTCAGCAGACACAAAGTGACTAGCTGCCTCACGCCCACGCCATCATGCCTTCCAAGCCACAAGGGGCTGAATCCCTTCTTAAACCACGAGCCACAACAACTCTTCTCTTCAATAAGCTGATTTCCTCAGGGATTTTTGTCATAGCCCTGAGAAAAAGTGACCCCTTTGCTGGGGCGTGGAGGCGCAAGCCTTTAATCCCAGCGCTTGGGAGGCAGAGGGCAAGGCAGGTGGATCATTATGAGTTCGAAGCCAGCCTGGTCTACAAAGTGAGTCCAGGACAGCCAAGGCTACACAGAGAAACCCTGTCTCGAAAAACCAAAATAAATTAAAAAAAAAAAAAAAAAGCACCCCCTTTCTGCTTATCCTGTGTGATGGCTCCATCCTCTTCTGCGGATGCTTTCCTTTTGTTGTGGGGGGGGGGGTAGACCATGGTGTGCGTGGGATGGACAATGATCCGTGTCACTTCTCACCAAGGAAAGTGTGCTTCCTCTGGGCCACTGGCCAAAAAGGGAGCTTTTACTGACCCAGCAACACTATCTCAACTCTGCTGTCAGGTGGGCAGGGAGAGAGCGCCATCCCGTTAGCCTTAAGCTTTCACTGGGCAGCAGCAGTGCTCTGGGCCAGCCTCAGCTTCTATTCAACTGCTTTATAAACCAGTGAAGGAAACAAATGTCCCGACTGGCAGCTGCAACAGCAGGGGTACAATGTAATATCGGAGATGCCTCCAAGTGCCGCCTGAGTCCAGGTGTGACCTTTAACCCTGCTGGTTCTGACAAGGTTTGCAGAAGCTGAAGTTCTAGCCTCAGAGAGAGCAAGAGTGAGCTGGGTTGGGGAGGGGTGGGCTGAAGGAGGGAAGGGCTGTGCAGGGGAGCCCCAAGAAAGGAGGGGAGCTGCAGGCCTGCACCAGCGTACCAGGAAGGCCAGGCCTGAGTGCAAAGTGAGGAAGACCAGGGAGGTTAGCTAGCGCCAGAACATTTTCATGCACAGCCTTGGCTCTTGCCTCTCCCCTCTCAGCCTTCCACAGAAGGCAACCTGGAACTCCCTTCAATTTCAAGGCCAAGTTCTAAGGCTCCTTGCTCTGAATACCTCAGCGACGGATCAGAGCTTCCTGAGGGATTCCGCAGAGTCTGGCAGCGTCTCTGTCCTGGGCTTTCATGTTCCTCCTTGCTCTTGGTTATTTATTTACACGTCTTAGAATCTTGACCGCATCAAAAGGCCCGGAATGCAGGACTCAGGGTCTAAACGTCCTTCGAGCTCACACAGGCTCTTGGTTAGTGATCAGAAAGCAATTGAATTGTGATCACTCAGCTAATTGGACATTTTTTTCCCTCCTGGGAGCAACCAGTAAGATGACATTGGTTTCATGTAGAAAGAAGTTTGAAAATCACCTAACATTTCCTCGACATATCCAATTATTTTCTTTTTTGCCAAAACAAAAAGAGCTTTATAGATTTTACTGATTATAAAGTTGATAACTATGCATATAGAAAATGCAAGGGATATATAAAAGCATGAAGCATAAATTTAAAAATCACACAAGCTATTTTTTCCCAGAGGCAGCCTGTTAACATTGTAGCTAACAACCTTCCAGACATTTCTCTGTAAATCTAGCTGTTACTAATATGTAACTTAATAAGAAGCTAGTAAAAATGCAACATAAGGTAGCCCTCAGAGAAATGCATTCAAAAGAATTAACTGTTAAATAAAATGTGTTTTCTTTTTACGTGATCTAAGTGGGTTCTCTGATGTTCCCAGAAGGATTAAAAACAACAGTTTTCAGTATTTGCATAAGAAGATTCTAGCTACTCTCTCTTTTATAGAAATGTACTTGACATTCTATAAAATTCACCTGCTAAAAGTGTATATAATACAGTGGTTTTTAGGGTACCCAGAAGGCTGTGCAACTATTACAACTACCTAATTCCAGAACATTCCAGAGCACCACAAAAGGAAACCTGATACCCTTAAGTAATCACTCTCAATGCCTCTCCTAACCACTCCCTGACAACCACTAATTTACTCTCTGTCTCTATGGGCTTGTCTGCTTTGGACCTTTCATATAAATGGGGTCACGCTGGGGCTCGAGAAATGGCTCAGCAGTTAAGAGCTCATGTTGCTCTTACAGAAGACCTAAGTTCAGTTCCCAGTGCCTGTGTCAGGCAGTTCGCAATTGCCTGGCATTCTAGCCTCAGGGTTCACTCTCTTATGACCTCTGAGGGCATCTGTACACACATGCACACACATACACACATATGCACACACACACACACACATAAATAAAAATGAAGTAGATCTTTCAACAACAAAACTTATCTGCTTGAGCATACTAGATATTAAAAATAATAAAATAGGAGACCTTCCAAGCACTGTCCCACCTGGCTCAGGCAGGGAAAGACAGCCACAGACCTGCCCCACACTGCGTGGCACGGGCAGGCCATTGACATGCAGAGCCCTGCCTACCACCACAAAACATGGCGCAGGAGGCAGGGCATGTCCACAGACTCACCCAACACCATGCCACACAGGTGGTCTGTAAACAGGTGCCACAATGCAGCATTGACAGAGGAGGTCACTTAGAGGCCCTCCAGCCAGCCTTGTAGCCCACCCACAGCAGGAACCACTACAGTGTGCAACTACGTGGAGGACAGATGGGAGAGAAAGAGAAGTAGAATAGTTTGAGCATTAAGAAGAGAGATGGAGGGCTGGAGAGATGGCTCAGTGGGTAAGAGCACTGGCTGGTCTTCCAGAGGTCCTGAGTTCAATTCCCAGCAACCACACGGTAGCTCACAACCATCTTTATTGGGATCTGATGGCCTCCTCTGACATGTAGGTGTACATGTAGATAGAACATTCTTACATTAAATAAATAAAATTTTTTTTAAAAGAAGAGAGATGGAGCTGGATGTGGTGGTACACTTCTTTAATACCAGCACTTGGAAGGCAGAGGCAGGTGGATCTCTGTGAGTTCAAGGCCAGCCTGGGCTACAACCTGAGTCCAGGACAGTGGGGTTTTGCTACACAGAGGAACCCTGTCTCGAAAAACAAACAAGCAGAAGGAGGAGGAGAAGGAAGAAGAGAAGGAGGAGGAGGAGGAGCAGAGATGGAACCGGAAATGAGAGGGTGGAGAGGAATAACCTGTTGTAAGTAGTCAGCCTTGCCACCTGAGGCCATGGTGAAGTCCCAACCTATGCTGCTGCTCAGGACCTTGTCTGGGTCCGTGACCATGCAGCACCAGGGGTCAGTATCAATGTCCATGGTTGGTATTACCACTAGAGGTCATGGGAATATCCCTGGTCTGGAAAGCCGCCAGGGATCATGTGGATGTACAGGGGCTGTGCAGAACTGGCCGAGCTCCTCACTGGCTGTGGCACTCTGGAGAACTGGCCCCACCTCTCACCAGCCCTGCACCTCACGGGAACAGCACAGTGGAGCTGGCCTTGTGGGTGTGAGTATGGGAGATCTGACCCTGCCTCATTTGCCTTGGGGTGGGGCTGGGTGGAGGTGATGCTCTCCCTTCCCTTTGCCTTTCACTGTCTTCAGCAGTTGGGAACCATGGCCATGGGGTTATGAGAACAGGAGACTTGGCCTTGTACCTCACCTGGTTAACATAGTCGGCGGGGCGGGGGGCGGGGCGGGTGCTAGTGAGCTGGTTAGGACATGAGGGATGGAGAGCTGGCCTCACCATTCATCTGCTATGAGGTGGCCTAGGAGTGGGTAGATTCCCTGTACCTCCTTACCCCTCACCACCTGCAGCAGTTGGGAGAGCTACTCCCAAAGGCTTGTGAGTGAGAGAGCTGTCCCTGTCTCTCACTGGCTGTAGCACTTGGGAGAACTGGCCCTGTGCCTCACTTGGGCAAAACAGAGAAGCTGGCTCTGAAGGTGAAGGTGTGGGTGAGCCAGCCCCGAGCTTGTGAGAGCAGGAGAGCTGACCCAGCCCCTCATTGGCTGCAGCACTTGGGGAGTAGGCCTAGAACCTTGACGGGGCAGTACGGTGCGGCTGGCTCTGGAGGCGTGGGTGAGGATGAGCTGGCCCCAAGGACATGAAAGCAGAAGAGCTGACCCTGCCTCCTGTTAATGGGGACAGTGGGTGGCCTTAGCCAGAGCAGTGCTGGAGAGCTCTCCCTAGTGGTGCAGATAAGGGGGAACAGACCAGCTGACCAGCTCAGTTGCCATTCAGGCACAGATCCACAGCTTTAAATTGGCCTACCCTAAAATCTACATCATCTGTGAACTACTGGGGCATGTGAAATGGCCAGGCCTGCTGACCCAAAACTGCAGGATCTCTATAACACAAGACAACAACAGGATAACTGGGAGGAGTCCCCATGAGGATCCAATATTGATGGTGTTATAGACGCCAGAGACATTGAACCAAACCATGACTCATTGCAATAAACATTTGTAAATGAAGATGTGTGGACAGAGGGGTATACTGTGTGACACACTGTGACACACTACAGCTTCCACAAAGAGATGTTTTCTATGCTTTGTTTTGCTTATTTTTTCTTTGTATGGTTTTTTTTTTTTTTTTTGGGGCCGGGGTGAGGAGGTTGCAAGGGTAGACAGCAGATACAAGGAGACAGAGAGAGAAGAGAAGAGTGGGATTCGGGTGCATGATGTGAAACTCACAGAGAATCAATAAAAAGTTAAAATAATTAAATAAAAAAATAAGAGTCTGATGTCTTTTGTGACTAGCTTTGATTTAGCATGACATTTGTAAGTTCCCATGTCAATATGTGCCAGTACTGACTTTCTTTTATGAATGAATAATATTGTGTTGTCTGGAACACCACTTTTCACTTACTCATTTACTGGTTGGTAGATGTTCGGACCATCATATTTGTTGACTCTAATGAGTGGTGCTGCTATAAACACTAGTATAAAAGTTTTATTTGAGCAAATATGTTTTTGTTACCTCTCTTGGGTATATGCCTATGAGTGAAATATTTAGACTATATGGTGATTCTATATTTAACTTTTTGCAAAGCTGCCAAACTGTTTTTCAAAGTGGCTGCACCATCTTACATTCTCCCTAGCAGTGCAGATGGCTTCTGCTACGTCCCACCCTCAGCTCCATTTATTATTGTTGCTGTTTTTCTTATTGTAGTCTCCTGGAGTGAAGAAATATTTCATTGTGAGTTTGGTTTGCACTTTCCCAATGACTAATAACATTAGGTAATCTCTCATGTGCCCATTGGTCATTACATATCTTCTTTGACAAATGTTTTTTGTTTTTTTCCAAATCCCTTACCCACTTTGTAATTAGGTTATTTATTTTTTGCTTTAGTGCCACTTGTATTTATTGATTTTTCCTTAGTTTAAATCCCCGAGGCGTACAGCACACCTGGGTCCTTTTCTTTTCTCTTTTCTTTTAAGATTTATTTATTTATTATTATGTTTACAGTGCTCTGCCTGCATGTACATCTGCAGGCCAGAGGAAGGCATCAGATCACATTATAGATGGTTGTGAGCCACCATGTGGTTTCTGGGAATTGAACTCATGACCTCAGGAGGAGCAGTCAGTGCTCTTAACTGCTAAGCCATCTCTCTAGCCCAGACACCTGGGTCCTTTTCAATGGCCGTCTCAGGGAGGTTGCTATGGTGTTTGGTATGGATTCAGGAAGCCTTTCCTCAGATGTTTTCATTTTGTTTGGTTTGCCACCAGGAATCACTGTGTGGTTTTTTTTGGTTTTGCTTTGGACATGAGCCCATCTCTTGCACAAGCTGAGTTTGGTTTCATCTGAGGCATAAACACCTGCCCGTCTTCATTCTGGAGACCTGCTTACAGCCAGCAAGACAGCACTGCCCCACAGCCTTTAGACATGTTTTCCCTTTAGATGCCCTGCCTCCTGCAGCCTCCACAGGCTCTAAGATAGTGAAAAGAGTTGATTCTTTTTTTTTTTTTAATCATTGATTTTAAAAGCTCCTTAAATATGTTGAGTTTAGACCCTTATAAGATTTACAAAGCCATCCCTTATGCAACGTCTTACTTCCTTGATGGAGTTCTCTGAAGCATAGGCATTTCCAATGAGACCACAGTCACTTCCCTGTTCTTCATCTGTGCTTCTTCATTATCCCTGTGGTGATTATTCATGATTGTCAGCTTGAATGGACTGAGATGCTCTGAGCTTAGCCAAGAAGGTGTTTCCGTACACAGTTACTATGGGCAGCAGACTCACCCTGACTGAGCACCGTACCATCCCCTAGGCTGGGGGCCTCAGGTGGGGGGTAGGGGAGAGCAGGCATCTCTCTCTGCCTCCTAGGTGTGGGCTGCACCTTCCCTTCCATGATGCTGAAACCTTGGAAACTGTGAGCCAAATGAATCTCTTGGGTTATTTCTCAGATATCTTATCACAATAACAAAATATCCACACGTGCTCTCATAGGTTTGTTTGCCTTCCACTGCGATGGGAACCTGACCTGCTTCCTGACTCTGTGTCCTGGCAGCCTATGTGCTCATAAACTCAAGGATTTCTTGCTACCCAGGATTCCTCTGTGTTTTACTGTGATCTGCACATCTTTCACACAGCCCACTTGGACTGACTTCTAGACTCACTTTCAGATTGGTTTGAGACTTTTGCCAACTTCGTGATAAAGGCTTTCTCCTCTTGCCTCCCTGTACCTTCTCTGTGCTTGTCATCTTGTTGGCTGTCCCATCTTCTCACTCTTCTCTCTCTCTCTCCCTTTCTTTCTGCCTTCTGTGTTTATTCTGTGATTGTCTAGCTCTCCTTTCCTTGGCTCCTTAGTGATGGAGTAATAACAAGGCTGGTATCGCTGAGTTGCAATCTAGATCGGACGTTTACAAGCTGGGGAGCCTCGGGCAGATTTACTGGTGGCTTTGTTTCCCAGCTGACTCATCTGCCCAGTGAGGATCATGATGCAGGTCTTTTCAAGATCTGTGCGATGCAATGAAGCACTCTGTGCCAGTGACGGAGGACGAAGTGACTTTTGAAAGCACTGGCCATTGCTTCCAAGTCAAGCTTAGATCTTTACTCTAGGCCATATCTTTCTGTCTTCTGTTACCTCTGTGCTCTCCCCCTGCCTGCAACCCCCCCGCCCCCCGCCCATTCCCCCGCTGGCCTCTCCATTTGGAGCCTTCTCCCACCAGACCTGTTAACTCTAAATAACATTCCTGGTGGGTCCTGTATCACCAGAGCCTGTCTCTCTCTGTGTCCCTGTCTTTGTTTTTATTTTATGCATATGATGCTCCATCTTCATGTACACCTGCATGCCAGAAGAGGGCATCAAATCACATTATAGATGGGTGTGAGGCACCATGTGGTTGATAGGAATTGAACTCAGGACCTCTGGAAGAGCAGATCGCTCCCTTAACCGCTGAGCCATCTCTCCAGCCTCTAACCTTGAATCCTTGGTCCCTCCTGCCTCCACTTCCCAAATGCTCAGCTTATAGACATGTGCTACCATGCTTGGGTTATGTCGTCCTGGGAACTGAACCTAGAGCCTCATACATGTTAGAGAGGTACTCTACCCACTGAGCCACACCTCTAGCCCTACCACAGAACCTTCCTCCCTCAAGTTACTCCTTTCTTTCATCTGGGGCATCATTCACTCGATCTTGCTAACTTTTCTTTTGAAATCTTTCTTCCTCCAGCTTTCTATCACCTCTGTCCCTGTCTCTGAGTCCTCCTGGACTCTGCATTGGAAGACAGGAGCTGCCTCGCTTTGCTTCCTGCTTTCTGAGTTGGGCCCTCATAGAAGCTGGGATTCTGGGCATCTCCCTGTGGTCCCCGTGGCTCTGTCTCTCTCCTGACAAGATGGCACTCTCCACAGTCCTGGGAAGGTGTAGAGTCGGGGTAAACAGTAGGACTTTGAGGCCAGAGCTCTGAATTCTTGGCTGGGCTTGCTTTTCCTGTCCTGTGACCTCCATCTTCCCATTCGTGTGGTATGGAGGAGGAAGTGAACAGGCCTAAGGTTTCCTGCCAGCGCTGCTGTACGGTGACCTGCCTGCCATGTGTGATGCGCTCCAACACACGGCCCATTCACAGGGATCCTGAGACACTGTTCTTCCTCCCCCTTCTCCGACTTGACAGTCTTGTTTTCTAAGGTGAGCGTCTTCTTTGCCAAGTTCCGCTGAGACTTCACTTCCTGCCTCTGACTCACTTTGCCTGGCTGTCGCCCTCACCTTACAGCCTAGCTAGGGTGTGTTGTGGTACAAATGAATTCAGCTCTTGGCCCAGCTTCTGTGCCGTGTTTTTCTGAGAATTTCCACGTTTGGTCTCCACATTCCATTCCAAGCCCCTACATTGATAACCCGTGAGATTGTTTTCCCAAACCAAAAAAAACAAAACAAAACAAAACAAAACGCAAGCAAACTGAAAACCAGAATCTTGCTAGTTAGCCCAGAGAAGACTTGAAGTTGAGATCCTTCTGCTTCAGCCTCTCAAGTGCTGGAATTACTGTCACCCACAGCTCTCACGCCACGCTGTACTAGGAAACCCTGTCTCTGCAGCCCCCTGCCCTCTGAGCTCCCAGATTCCCTCGCTCCCTCTGTCCCAGTTGTTTATCGCTGCCCTCCTTTCAGGCTTCTCCAGGCAGTGAAAGTCTACTCACTCACTGGCCTTCAGAGCCACTGTGGCTTTCTCAGAAGCGTCCCTTGAGATCTTCTCGTTCAAAGAAAAACGTTTTCCGTTTCTGTACTTCCTGCGGTGCTCCCTTGGGAAGGCTCCTTCACTTTCCTTTCCTTACTGTGGACAACGCAGACAGTGTGTGTGACTCAGTCAGGCTCTTGCACACTGTGGCTCCATTCTGTAAACACTTCTTGTCTAAAGGATGCCTTGGCTCTGTGTTTCTGGCTTGTCTCCCTCCCTGGGGGCGGGGTGAGGGGCTACATGAAAGGTCCTACCCCACCTAACACCACAGATAGATTCTCCTGAAGGGCTCACACAACACACACACACACACACACACACACACACACACACACACACACACACACTGCCAAGCCCAGAGCACACTCAAGAGTTTACACAAAGAAGCAGCAGGAAGCAGGGATTAACGCAAGATCCTAGTCAGCAAGCTCTGAGCCACCTGCTGGCACAGGCACCTTGGGGAGGGCCCAGCCAGTGCCCACAAAGGCAAGTGCTGGATGACATCCACTGACAGGTTCCAGGTGGTTGGGCTGGGCAGCCCTTCCTCTCCTAGAGCTGGCTAGTGGCAAGATATAGGTGCAGGGGGTTGACACCTAAGGAAGCTGCCAAGATCACCTAGCAAGTCAGGACAAGACTGAGGAAGAAACCAGGGTACTCCCCCGACCCCCCCACCCCCAGGTGTGGGTATACCCTTTTCCAGCAGGCTTCGGGCTTTACGAGTGTGCTTGTAGTGAGCACAAACAAGGATTTTCCTAGACCTTGAGTAGGCATCTATCTGGCTTTGAAATTGTAAGAGCAAAGTCACTGACAGAGTGACGATGGTGGGAGAGGAGGAAGAGACAGCAAATGAATAAGACAGCGGGGCTGGAGAGATGGCTCAGTGGTTAAGAACAGTGACTGCTCTTCCAAAGGACCCGGGTTCAATTCCCAGCACCTACATGGCAGCTCTCAACTGTCTTTAACTCCAAGATCTGACATCCTCACACAGACATATGTGAAGGCAAAACACCAATGCACATAAAATAGAAATAAATAAATTATTTTTTTTTAAAAAAAGAATAAGACAGGGACAGAGAAGGAGGTACATGCACAAGAAGACACAAACAATGATTCGAGGACAAGAGCAAAGACCCAAAATGAATTAGAATGAGACACAGGGTATGTGAGAGAGAAAGGAGAAGAGCAGGCAGTACAGTTCATGCTGTTGCCCCTCTACTGCCTCCTGGAAAAGATATCAGTGGTGATCGCATCTGTTCCCCCTTTGGGACTCTGAGGTCCACAAGATGACATGACCTTAAAGCCTTTGTCCTCCTCCTCCTCTTCCTCCTCCTCCTCCTCCTTTGTGTGTGTCTCTATCTGAGCATATGCCACAAGTGTATGGGTTCCCAAGGAGACCAGAAGAGGGTGTTGGGTTTCCCTTGAGCTGGAGCTATGGGTGTTTGTGAACCCAACATGGGTTCTGGCCCTGCTCAACTTGGGGGAATCTGGGAAGAGCTTCCTTCCAGAACTTAAGCCAGCTGGCTCCCGGGGACTTTCCAGCTTTGGATTCCTGGCAAGCTGAGACCACAGGACCTGAAGGTGAAGCATGCTGATACGGTGCTTTGGAATGATGTGTGCCACCAAGTACATAAACAAAGGAATCATCCAAGGAGGCTAACGCCACCTATTGGTCCCTCCAGCAAAGAACTCTCCTTGGTGTAAATACTAATGTTCTGCCCATCCGAGCTGGACCGGCCAGCACTCCTTGCCTAACGTCCTCATTGCCCAGAATGAAGACAAACCCAGAAGCTCACTCTCAGAACAGGTGTTAGAATGTGAACTTGGGACCTTCTGCATGCTCAGGGGCAAGGGAGAGAAGTTGGGAGAACTAAACTGAGGTTTCTACAGATTTGTTTATTTTTATTTTTAAGAGTGTTTGCCTGTATTATACCACATGCATGCAGTGCCTATGGGGGCCAGAAGAGGGCGTCAGATTCCCTCGGTTACTGGCTGCTGGCAACCGCCTGACCTGCGTGCTGGGAACTGATAGCTGCTTAACCCTGGAGCTTCCCAGTCTCTGGAACTGCAGCTGTCACAGCTCATTGCCTGCCTCCAACCTCCCTCTGCTCCTGCTCTTCTACCTTATGGAGACTTTGAGTCTGTTCCCCCAGTTCCGCGCAGTTCCGCGCAGTCTCTTCACATTCTCAGCCACAATCTATAGAGTCAAACTAGCGACTCCACTCGTTCCAAAAGCCAGCGCTGTTACCATGCCAGCTTCCGTCTGAACAGAGAAGCAAGCTGCTCTGTGTGAATTCTGGCTGCATTGGAATCTTTTGGAAGCCCTGAAGAAGTGTTCCATAGAAAAACAGCTCCTTAGTTTTACTGAAGCTGCTTTGGGAACCTTTAAGTGAGGCATGGGTGTGGGCAAGCTCAGATAAGACAGCTGGAGAGTAGAGGACCATGGGGGAGGTTATTGCCACATCTGGGGCCCCCACCCACATTGCTATGGGACTGCAGCCTTTGGGGGCTTAGCATGCTACTGGAAGGTTCCCCGCTCCCCATCCTCCAGTAAGCCTCTCTCTCAGCAGGGCTGATCACAGAGGATGCTTCCTAACTTTCCCCTGGAGTACGAGAGAGTGGTTACAGCGGGGTCTTAGCATCTTCATGCACCTGCAAAATGCAACTCAGAGTCCTTGCTTTGGACTACAGGGGGGCCCCAGGCAATCTGTTCTTCGCTTCTTCCATAATTTATTGGCCAGCAGGAGCTCAGTATGCTGTCCACACCAGGGTCTCTGCTCAGACAGTAAGCAAGATCCAGCCTCCACACCTGCCCTTGCACCTGCCCCACTCTCTGCTGGATGTCCCCCACCCCACTTGCAGACATCCCAGTGGCCTGCTCCTTTTGCTCTTCATCCTTCGCTCAAAGATCCCCTTTGCAGAAAGCCTTCCCAGACTGCCCCCCATAAAAATCCGCACACTGTCGTTCTCTGTCTCTTCAGTCTGCTCACATTTTCTTTATTACCGGATGTCACAGTATAATTTCCAAAGAGTCGGAAGCATGATTCTCTCATCCAGCATGTGCCAGAATGTGAGTGATTGATTCCGTTCATTAGGGAAGGGCTCATCCAGTCCACACACTTGCTTGGAGGGGTCCGAGGTGCTGACCCAATGGGGAGGGAGATGTGGGTGGGATTGCCCAGGTGGCCACTAAATTGGTGAATGTCCTACAGGACATTAAAACTGCAGCCTTCAGGGTTCTCTTTTCATCTAGACAGAAATCGTTTGCATCTCTGCTGGACAAAAATCACTTGAAGCTTATCTGTCTGTTTTAAGTTAACCGCTCACTTCTAGGAGTTGGAGCCCTAATCAATAGTAGCTATAAGTCAACAAAGCCACCTCCTGGAGCAGAGGTGTCCAAAGGACCTTCCCACGGGAAGAAGAATTCTATGAGACACTCCACCAGACAGCCCACTCCAAGGGCCCATTCAGCTCTTGATGTGTGGCTAGTATGACTGGGAAACAGAATTTTAATAGTTTAAATCAATGCTGTAGTTAATTCACATATTAATACAACCTATAGCTTAAATTTTTGTTGGCTCCAACTTTTCCAGACCTGCTTTATTTGGGGTTCTTTAAATGCTTGTACCTCCCTTGCAACCCACCTATCCTAGGTAGGAGAGAAAGGAGGTTTATGGGAACAGGGGAAGCAGACCTTGTTGGATTCAGTTCCTGGGAATGATTCCCCTGGCGTAGTAGGTAGGATTGCAGCAGTCCGCAATTCCATCAAAGTTGCTGCTGGAACCTAGAGTAACCAGAACCCAGAGCCTCAGCCAGAGCTCAAAGCCTCTAAACCTTCGTTGGAATGGTTCTATCTAGCACCATCTCGAAGTGGAGCAATGAGCAGCCAAACAATACCAACCCCCCCCCCCAAAAAAAAACCCCAGCCTCCTGTTTTGAGCTCATATGTGTTTATCTCCTCTCAGAGTCTGTACTAGGATGTTTTTCAGCTGGCAACAACCAAGTCCCCCCACGAAGTGGTCACTTCTAAATGGATAAACATCACCTGTTCTCTCACAAGCCTGTTTCCCATCCCATACCTGGGATCAAAACAAAAACATGTTTATATCCACTACAAATTGTGATGGCTAACGTTATGCTTCAAGTTGAAATTACTGAGATCTATGAGACAAAAATGCCTCTGACGTACAAGCCCCATTTGTGCCCAGGGCTGTTGTTCATTGTAAGATAACAAACCACATGTTTTCACCTTGTAAACAAGCTTGGTTGCCCCAACTGCACAGGCTGTGCTTGACCACCACATAGGTGGGGTATGGTACCTAGGCAGGAAGTACCTCAGGATGTGTGCTTGCCCCTGATTGGACAAAGGCAGGACTTAATGTAGCCTTTTGGGTTTTGCTTTTATAAACTTCTGACTAATGTAAATTTGGTGCCATTCTCTGGGAATTCTGGGTATGAACCTGGCCGGTAATTAATAAAGCTCGCTTTAGCTTTTCTAGGATGGTCCTTAGAGGCACTCAGAATGGTTCATTATATGGCTGTAGGCTTCTCCTACAGAATAGCCACTAACCAGACTAGGCTGTCTCAGACCCCTGGCAACAGGATTGTTCACTTGTATGACAAAAAGGTTGGGAAAGCAACTGAATCCGCATGCGGTGTGTGCCCAGGCAGACTGTGAGGGGTTCGTGCCATGAGGCCTAAAGTCCTTATGGGGCTGTCTCAGACAGACATCAGCAGGGGCCTATGGTGGTTCCCTGTGTGCCAAGTGTGTCCGTGCCGTGGCAGGATCAAGCAGGCTTTCTGTATTGAGGAGCAGAAAAACTGTTGTGCAAGTGTTGAAGGCACAAGCACAGTAAGAAAGCCAAATAAATATACAACTTTTAAAAGTCAGGGCTTGGTCTTAAAAAAAAAAAAAGCTTGCTTCAAATTTGGCCCCAAAATTGTGGTAGTGGTCTTATTCTCTCCCAGTGGGATTAGCAAAATACATTAAGGTCTAATGTCAGTATTATGTTTGTATAATTATAGCATGTATAAATGTATGGTTATTATTATATCTTACCTATTTAGTATAAAGTTAATAAATTAAATTTAAATGGCCAACTGTGGCTAGTGGATTCCATATTTGACATACCAGTCCTAGGAAGTTTGATGACAATTAGGCCATGTTAGATACTTTTCATTGCTATGACTAAAATAACTGGAGGACAATTTAAAGGAGGGTTAGGGTTTACTTTGGGGTCATGATTTAGAGTGTTCAGTCCATGGCTGCCTAGCCTCATATGCTTATGTGGGGCATCATAGCAGCAGAGGAAAGTCTCCACTTCACACTGGCTAGGAAGCAGGGGTTGCCAAAGGAAGGGACCCCCGGCTAATATCCTCAGGGACCCCCTAATTCCCCCAATGAGGCCTTATCTCTTCAAGTTTCAACAGCTTCCTGAAATAAAGCCTTAAGCTGGGGGAAGAAGTGTTTAAAATATTTCCCGTTTATCTTGTATTAGGCAACTCGTTAGGCTTTCTTTTTGTGTTTTGAATCTTTTCTTTCATTCTGGCATCATATTTGTGTGTGCATAGATGAGGGAGAGAAAGAGAGAGACAGAGAGAGAGAGAGAGGGGGGGGGAGGGAAGGGGGAGGAGAGAGAAAGGGAGAGGCAGGCAGTTGTCTTTTTTTCCTTAGAGGAAAGCAAGGCTTGAGTTAACAGGAACTTGTCTTTGCGTTCTCCTAGCACTTAGGACGGGTGTTTCCAGAAGGAATGCAATCGATAATTGTTGACTGAATAAATAAACCCAAAGCGACCAGGGTCTTGCCAGAAACCAAAGAGTAAAAGACTCCCTGTGGTAAAAGCCTGCTTCAAACGGCTTCTTCTTCCGGCAAAGTGCTCCCCTGTTGCTCCCTGCCCCTGTTCCCTGGAGTACCTGACGGTGGTTAACTAACGTTCATGGGGGGCACGTGGCAGGGCTGAGTGAGGAGCTGTGGGAAGGTCTAGGACAGTAAAGAAGCAGTGGGGATCAGGGAGACCGAGATGGGTGCAGACCCACAGACACGGGGTGGCTAGAGGAACTGAGCCCGGAAGCAGGGTCTTCTGTCATCCATGGATTCCCCTCTCTCATCCTAGTTCCTAGCCTCTCTCACCCTACTCTTTGGGCCCTCCCTGCCTCATTCTCTCTTATCTAGGGTAGTGACAATGAAGCAAGGAGAGATGCTAAGAGCTGCTTTTTTTTTGCTTCAGGAACTTCCATTCTGGGGGTTTATTGAGAGATCATATCAATAAGGTCCTTGATTCTGGGGGTGCCCCCTTATCACCTGACTGATTGAGGGAGGACTTGGATGGGGTGCCTAGGACTGGCTGGTGTGGCTGTGCCTAGGGCTGTACTTACCTGAGGTTTGAGGCACACTCCCCTCCCATCCTAGGAATGCCCAGCCATTCTCCCCCCAACAATGGAGCTGGAAGGGCCTTAGGAACAGTCTCACCCCTTCACGCTCCAGCTGGGGGGATCCAGTCAGGAGAGAGTTGGGCAGGAGGCCAAGGCTTCCTCGCTGACAGGGGCTCGCTCTTGGGCTTATCTTACCTGTCTCATTTTGTCCTAGCCCCCTAGGAAAGAGGGGCTGGAGAGGCAACACCCAGATCTCAGGCACCATGCTTCAAGATGATCTTGGGGCTATGTATGGCTTGTCCAGTGTGTCTCCTTCTCCTCCACACCCTGTCACTCAAGCCCGGGAGAGGGATCAAAGCCCAATGGGTGAAGCCTCCTGATGAAGTCCTGAGGGGAGGCGGGAGATAGACAATATGGGTTGGTTTTTAAGTGTGTCACTGAATCTTCTGGAATGGAGGGCAGACTTTCCTTCCTGGAAATGGAAGCTATGAGAGGTCAAGAAGAGCCAAGAGTTGGAGGCTCTTGCTGCCCAGGCATTTTTACTGTGCTTACATTTTCTCAATGTAGCCTACCACAGCTGCTCTGCACTGTCATCTTGACTGGACTTTAAACTACTTAGGAGACACACCTAGGGTGTTTAAGATTGAAAAGAGCTGGGAAAACCTACCCTGACCGTAGGTGACACCGTCCCATGGGCTGGGAATGAATGAAAGGGAACAAAGGAGAAAGAGAACGGATGTGCACAGTCCCATCTCTCTCCACCATGATGAGTGAGCCCCTTCTCAAAGTCATGAGCCAAGGGTCTTCTCTCCCTTAGGTTGCTGTGTGTCAGGTGTTGGGTCACAGCGCTGAGAAAAAATGACAGTCTGGAGTTTTTCCAAGCTTGGCTGCAGACTTCCTTGTGGCAGAGGGAAAACACGGGTCATACTTGGTCCACACGGTCATTTATGGTTAAGATGTTACCATGGAAACCCAGCTCAGACAAGCCCAGAAGACTTGTGAAGACTCTGGGGCTTCCTGAGCCCCTCAATAAAGGCACCGCTTTGCTCAATCAGCTAGCTGTGTTCCTATTGAGAGAGCATCAGGGCCCTCCTCCGGTCTTCCACTTCTTCCTCTGTGTGCACTGTCTTCTCTAATGACTTCTCCAAGCCAGGGCTCAGGGCTGAGCACTCTCCAGTGCCCAAAGCTTAGAGCTTTGCCTTGAAGGCTTTACTCTCTCCACAGACAGACTCAAACTGGTCTGGCAAGGGCCGGGTGCATCCTCTTGCCTTGTTCTATGGGGTTGGAAACTGTTTCCTGACAGGAATTCAGGCAGCCAGGAGTTTAGGAAACTCCTCTATCAGCCCCATGTTTGTTGTACTATTTCTTCCATGAGAGGCCCCAGTGGAGCAGAACTGTGAGCAGTCTCCAATTTAAGGAAACCGCAGACTAACAGAGGCTGGCGGCAAGGGGGAGCCATGTTAGATTTATCTGGCTCTGTCCTACAGAGTCCAGAGCTGTCTGGCAAGGAGCTCCGTCCCCACTAAACGCTAACCCCCCGCTTTTCTGCTTTTCTCAGCTCCCAGGCCCTGGGTGCTGCCATTCTACTTCCTGTCTCTGTGAATCTGAATATAAAAATAACCCCACAATGCTTCTCTTTTGTGTTTTAGTATATAAAGTCAAGAGTTACCAATGTTGCGTCAGTTTTGTGTGGCAGAATTTCCTTCCTTTAATTTTTTTTTTTACTTATTAATGTATGAGTGTTCTGTGTGCACATATGGTGCATGCCAGAAGAGGGCATCAGATTTCATTATAGATGGTTGTGAGTCACCATGTAGTTGCTGAGAATTGAACTCAGGACCTCTGGAAGAGCAGCCGGTGCTCTTAACCACTAAGCCATCTCTCCAGCCCCTAGAATTTTCTTCTTTATTGAGTGTGGGCAACACGTTATTGTGTACATATCCAACTTTCTGCTTGTCTATCTGTCTCTCCACTACAAGGGGGAGTGGATTCTTCCTGGCCCCGGCTTAGTGCATGGTTCTGCCTTATGCAGAGTGCACACATGCCTCTTTGGGACCCTTATTCTGCCTGTTATGGGCATATTGGGTCCCAGTTGCTGCTTATCTAGGTGCTCTGTGTTTGGCTTTCCAAAGGACTGCCAGCATTCCTGAGGCAGCTGAGTGGTTTCCTGAGCCCTCAACAGGACCCCAGGGTTTCAGCTTTTTCAGATCCTCACCATCACTTGTCTCTGTTTCCTTAATAGTAGAATCCTAATAGGCGTGAGGCTCTGTGCATATAATTTAACAATTCATTAATTAATTAGAGGCAGGATTCTGCTATGTAAGCCAGGCTGGCCTGGAATTCCACATCTCTAAGGATGACCTGGAACCCTTTATCCTCCCGCTGTGATCACCAGTATATGCAACCATAAAAACCATATAGTTTTAAAATATCTATCTCTTGTTCAACTATCTATCTATCTATCGTGCATGTGTATGTACGTGGGTGAGCTGGAGGACAACTTTTGGGAGTCTGCTCCCCCCCATATGGGTCCCAGGTCTCAGGTGGTCAGATTTGGAAGCAAGCCTCTTTACCCACTGAGCCATCTCACCTGCCCTGTACATACACATCTGAAAAGGAAAGTGACATCTCACCTTTGACCTCATCCTCTGAGCTTTGAGACATCCAGAGACGCTTTGCTTCGAAACAAAAGCCAGAGAGACGCTGTGCCAACTTACGGCACAGCAGGTACGCTTGAGTAACCGGCCTTTCCCATTTCAGTCGCCCTCACAGCCCGCAGGAAATGATGGGAGTCAGATTGAGATGCCTGCCACTAAAAGCTTGGAGTACAGGACAGGTCTGCCATCTGGGCATGCCTGGAGGGCAGCTTTATGGAGTGTGGTGGAGGAGGGAACTTTGTAGCTGAGAGATGGCCGTAGAGGGGAAAGCCGCATGTGGGCCAGGCTCGATTGGGGAAGGGAGCCGATTGGCTTTCTGTTACTAACAAGAACCTGAGATAATCAAGGCACGAAAAGGGTTATTTTGGCTCACTGTGTAAGAGGTTTCAGCCCAAGATCAATCAGCCCACTGGCAAGGCAGCATAACATGGTAGAACAAAATACTGCTCGTTCTCAACCTGGGGGTGGGAAAGAGAAAAAGAAACGGTGAGAGGAAGGAAGGAAGGGACTGGAATGCCATGCCATCAGTGACCTAAGCCCTCCCACTGGGCCCAGGTCTTATAGGTTCCACCACAGCTCAGTACCACCAGGCCGAGGACTGAGCTCAGACTACGCAGGCCTCCTGGGAACATCCTTGATGCACAGGGTAGCAAGAAGAGTATGGTTTCCATGCCACTAGTTAGGCAGCAGATGTGAGGGCTTTCAGTGTGTCTAGAGCTCAGCCACCTCTCTAGTCCACCTCTGGCCGCACTGTGCCTCTCTCTTGGCCAGGCCACCAAGTGTCCTCTGCTTCCTTCCTCCAATCCTACAGACTCACCCTCTTTCATTTGATACGTGGTGCCTGGATCCTTGGATTTTCCTACTCTGTTCAATTGTCCCTGGGTATCTGCCTTGATTATTCTTTTAGCTTTAAAAAAATCTACTTTATTTTATATGCATTTTGTTTATTCTATGTGTTTTGCCTGCATGTGTGCGTGTGTACCACACATAAGACTGGGGCCCAGGGAGGTCAGAAAAGGAGTTGGATTCCCCAGGAGGTAAAACTGTGATGTCATCATTGTGGGTGCTAGGATCCAAGCTCATGTCTGCTGCAAAAATTCCACGTGTTCTTAACCACTGAGCCATCTCCAGCTGCCCTTCTCCCAGCTCTTGACTGGCTCTAAGAGGGAGACTGTGTCAGCCTTTTGTACTATGTGGACTTGTACAGATGTGTTACAGGGAACAGCGGTCAGACCAGAGTTTGAAGGAGAAAACTGGACCTGCAACAACCCGGACTGCTGGTGCCCCAGGAAGAGAGCACTGCACATGGCAGCAGCTGCCCTGTACAGCTGAGCTGATTGATTCAAACTCTCAGAGGAACATGGACAGCATGGGATGGTACCAATGAGGCATGAAGCGAAGACATCAGGGGTCTTGATGGAGACAAAGATGGGCCCTCCTGGCCCCTATACAAGAAGAGGAGAGGGGTAGCTGTCTTCCCGTAACTCGCCAAAATGACAAACACAAAGGGAAAGAGGAGGGGCGCTCGCCGTGTGTTCTTTAGCCCTTTTAGGAAACATGGAGTGGTTCCTTTGGCCACATACATGCGAATCTACAAAGAGGGTGCTATTGTGGACATCAAGGGAATGGGCGCTGTTCAAAATGGAACGCCCCATAAGTGTTGCCACGGCAAACCTGGAAGAGTCTACGACGTCACCCAGCATGCTGGGAGCATCATTGTGAACAAGCAGGCTAAGGGCAAGATTCTCGCCAGAGAATCAACGTGCACAGTGAGCACATCAGGCACTCTAAGAGCAGGACAGCTTCCTGAGCACGGGCAGGAGAGCAGCCAGAAGACGAAGGAAGCCAAGGAGAAGGGCACCTGGGTTCATCTGAAGTGCCAGCCTGTACCACCCAGAGCAGCAGACTTTGTGAGGGCTGAAGGGAAGGAGCCTGAGCTGCTGGAGCCCACTCCATATGAATTCATGGCCCAGTGTACACAAATAAAGGACCTGGACTGTAAAAATAAATAAATTAATTAAAATTAAAAAAAAAAAAAAAAAAAAAAAAAAAAGAGGAAAGGCAAAAGAAGACCTTGTCAGCTTGTTACGGTGAAAGGCAGTATTGTTAGGGGAGTTTAAAGGAGGTTGACAATCCAGCCTCAAGGCCAGGCCACCTTGACTCTAAAGCCTCTCAGGGAAATGAGCGCTATGACCCCTACATGGAAACAAAGCAAACACAGTTATGTTCTTAGAGACCCCAGAAATATGGACGGGAGGATGAAGGCGCCTTGCCTACCCAGAGCAGAGTTTGATTCATACAATGGCAGCCAAGAAGATGCCACAGCAGGAGGAGTAGGAAGGGAAGCAGGGAAGCCCCCAAGGGTAGGAATACGTGCTGTCTGTCCAGGGACTCACAGATGACTCATGGTGGCTGGATGCCCTTGGTCCTAGGGAGCCACAGAAGGTTCTTGGAAAGTGAGGCGATGGGGACTGGGGACGCACAGTGACGAACAGCCTTTTAGCCATCATAGTGCGGCTGCCATTAGCTGAAAGCGTTCAGTTAGGAAAAGGTGGTCTGATGAACGATGGTCTCCAGAGGTGAGACAGGAGAAACTGTAAGTTCTCGGAAAGCAGTAGCTTCAGGCACCGCCACACAGCTCCTGTTAGCAGGTACCTGGTTGCTCTATAGACGACACTGAAACCTAGTTTCCCTGGGGCTTGTACAACTGAATATCTGTATTTTAAACATTGAGAGAAAATTTTGCAAACCAAATAGAAAAGCTACTGTTTCAAGCTTTCTGTTGCCCTAGCATTAGCTTGTGTGTCTAGGGAATCAGACAGACTGGAAAAAGATATGGGTGGAGGCCAAGCCAGCTAGGGCAGAGGAAGATATGGGCTTTCTACACAGATCTAGGCTTAGGCTCAGGGTGGTTCACAGGAGGCAGCCCGCAGGCTGCTGTGTAAGTTTATCCTTTGGGAGGTGAGGGCAGGAGGACTGGAAGGTCAAGGTCTCCTCAGCAGCATAGGCAGTTTGAGGTCAACCTGGGCTACAGATCCTGTCTCAATCAATCAACCTATCTATCAACCCATAACAATAAAAATACAAAAGGTCTCAGGCATTGCTTTGGTAGAGTATCAGTGTTTTTTTCTAGTGTTAAGAGATGTGATTCTGCTGGGCACAGCGGCACCCGCCAGTAACCCCAGCACTCAGGGAGGCAGAGGCAGGCGGATCTCTGTGAGCTCGAGGCCAGCCTGGTCTACAAAGTAAGTCTAGGACAGCCAAGGCTATACAGAGAGACTCTGCCTCAAAAAATCAGAGAGAAGGAGAGAGAGGGTGTGTGTGTGGGAGGGAGGGAGGGAGAGAGTGATGAGGGGGTGGAAGGGAGGGAGGGAGAGAGAGGGGGATGGGAGGGAGGGAGGGAGAAAGAGGAGGGATGGGAGGGAGAGAGGGAGAGAGGGGGATTGGAGGGAGAGAGGGAGGGAGAGAGAGAGAGAGGGAGGGACAGGGAGAGGGAGAGGTGATTCTAACTTAATAGCACTTAAGTGAGGAAGGCAGTGGAAAGTGCGGACCATTAAGCTTGACAGTGGGCGTGGCTCTATTGCAAGGTTACCAATGTTCAGTGAGGGCAGATAGCACCTGCCTGTCTTCTACTGCCAGTTCTTCTAATCTTTGCCTTTACTCTGATCACTGACTCTCTCGGCTAGCCATGCTCAGTTCATCCACTGAGTGGCAGGAGATTGTTCTGACGGCATCACTGTCCTGGGAGAACTCTAGTTGCCTGGCTTGGGTGTAGAAGGTATCCCAGCCCTGAGGCCAGGGGAGGGTGGCTGCCATGGCCTGTAGTGCCACTGTGGCTGTGGAAATGGGGAAAGAACTTTTGCTCAGGGAAGAAATGTGGATTCTCTTGGGAGCACATGCTGGGTCAAGAAAGAGTCCAGCACCCGTGGTGCGTGCACAGCGTCCTCCCCACACACGTGGTGCGTGCACAGCGTCCTCCCCACACATGTGGTAATTCTGCAGTTAGAGAAGCAGATGAAGTCAGCCATAGAGATGATCTTCCCAAGTTTAGGCCAGACAAATAAGCAAAGACGGCCCAGCATCTTCCAGGTTTTGGGAGAGTCAGGGAGGGCTAAGCCAAGTCCCAAGAGGAGGCATAGAAGGAGCGAAGATGCTACGAGCTGCAGAGAGATCCAGGGACGTGGCAGGAGGAGGAGGAGTCTGGTTTATCAACCACACCATTGGAGAACTTTTGATAAGGTAGGGTAAGTAGGTTGGGACGCACCTTCAAGGGTCAGTACCTGGGAGAGAGCACTGGAGCCAGGCAGGCTTAATGGGGGAGGGGGTGCACCTGTTTGGTGGATTTGGCAGCTAAGGGAGGGGCTGATGTTTCGGGGACAGAGGTATTGGGGTTATCTTCCAGTCCAAAGACCCTGTTGCAGCGGGAGGGAGGAATGGGAGGATATAATGGATGGGATAATGATTGAGATGTAATATGAATGAATTAATAAAAAAGATATCTAATAAAAAAGGAAAAAAAAGTCCAATTTAAAGTATTTGTTTATAAAAAAAAAAGATTCTGTGGCATATGCAATGTGCAGAGCACAGGGTTCACCTTGTTTTATTGTTTTGGTCACTGAATGTCGTTTGTGTTTCCCACCTGCAATGTTGTATAGCATGTATCTTCTAAAATATAGTTTTGAACCACACAAGTAAAACGTGATGGCAAAACAGAATACAAGCAACTCAGAGCGGGAATAAAAGATGAAACGGAAGGGTCTCGCTTTCTTCCTCCAGCCTGCTCTCCCCAGGTTACTTCTTTTTATAATTTTCTTGGGAATTCCTTCAAATACTTTTAATGCATGGGTAGGTGCATATATGCATGGATTTAAAAGAGACCAGTGGGATGGCACCAAGCACTGTCCTGTCCCTTGCTTCTTACCCTCACAGCATCTCTAGGAACTAGCTCCTCATCAACATAGATGGAGTCTGTTCCTTTTGGGGAACAAGATGACTTTCTGTTGTAGGGCTTGGATGTCCTGTTTTCCCGCATCTTTTGCTATTAAAAATGCCACCTTACTGGGTTATGGGTGTAGCTCAGTTGGTCGAGTGCTTGCCCAGCATGCACCAAGTCCTGGGCTTGCTCTCCAGTATGGAGTGAAACTGTGTGATGGCACACACCTGTAATCTCAGCACTGTAAGGTAGAGGCAGGAAGATTAGATATTCAAGGTCACCTTGGGCTTTATAGAGTCTGAGGCCAGCCTAGGCTACAGGAGTCTATGTCTCCCAACAAACAAACACAAACAAACCAATTGGAGGGCTGGGAATGTAGCACAGCTGGCAAGGGCTTTGCTTTGTTTTCTATCACTGCCTCAAACAAAACAAATAAAGCAACTCCCCCAAACAAAAAGCCAAATACAAACAACTTTAGCACATCTTAAAAATATTTATTTATTTATTTATTTATTATAGGGAAGGGAGCTTCATGATGTGTGAATGAAAGTCAAAAGACAACCGGGTGTGGTGACTCACGTCTTTAGTACCAGCACTTGGGAGGCAGAGGCAGGTTGGATTGCTGTGAGTTTGAAGCTAGCCTGGGCTACAAAATGAGTCCAGGACAGCTAAGGCTACACACAGAGAAACCCTGTCTCAGAAAAAAAAAAAAAAAAAGTCAAAAGACAGCTTGTGGATGTCAGTGGACAACCTATTAACATCTTTTAATAGATTCACCTTTGTACACAGAAGGAATTGCTTTTGTACATTAAATTCCAGGGAATAGAATTATTAAAGAGTTTGCATACAGATCTTGGTCCCTAACCTATGATAATTTCACTTAATGATTTCTCCTTTTTCCTTGATGCAAACTGACATGCATTCAAAGGAATGCATGTACTTTGACTTTGAATCTTTATCTTTTCCTGGACCACTGGTGTGTGGTGCTCTAAGGATGATGTGCAGCAGTGGTGTGTGGTGCTCTAAGGATGATGTGCAGCAGTGGTGTGTGGTGCTCTAAGGATGATGTGCAGCAGTGGAGAGCTGATTCCTGCCACAAAACCATGATACAAAACACGATACAAAGCAGCGTGCTGTGATGCTGCTCCGTGGTGGGAGGTAGGCATTTGTCTTAGGAGATTTTCAATTTATGAGGGGCTTTGAGAGACATAACTCCCATTGTAAGCTGAGAAATACCTGTGTACTTAAGAGTGTGATTGACAATGCTAAATTGACATTCAAAGAAGTCACATGAATGTTTTGATTGTGAGGTTGAGCTGGAAGCACACAGCTGTTGTTAGCTCCCTTTTTGGTGTGTGTGTGTGTAAGAGAGAGAGAGAGAGAGAGAGAGAGAGAGAGAGAGAGGCAGACAGACAGACAGACAGACAGAGAGATACAAAGAGAGACAGACATACTGAGACAGCAAGGCGGAGAGTGTGTGTATGTGTGTGGAGGTCTGAGAACTTGGTTGTTAGGCTTGGTGGTACCTTTCCCTGCTGAGCCACCTTGTTGGCCCATCTGCCTTTCAGTATAACATTGGATAGCTACATAATGCTCGGAAAGTCCCAACATTGCTTACGTCTCCACAAGTGACAAACAAGCATGCCATCACCTTGCTAAAGTGACATTAATAAAAAACACTAGTCTTTGTTTGAAGGACAAAATGGCATGACCTTTCTACCTCAGTTGCATTAACTTAATCATAGCTGTGACTGATGACCTTCACCTAGGGAACTGGCTCTCTCCAGGCATACTTTTGTGTGTGTGGTGATGATGGTGATGGTGGTGGTGGTGGTGGTGGGGGCAGGGACAGAATCTTAGCATGTAGCCCTGGCTGGCCTTGGAACTTACAGTATAGGTCCTCCTGTTTCTGCCTTCCTGGTGCTGGGACTACAGGTGTGCACCGTCACACCCGCGGAGGCATGATAAGGCCTACAGTTTTGTTTGTGTGTTTTAATTTATGTATGGGTTACTTCTGTGGCTTCCTAACAAGTGTGACTAGCTTGCTTTCTCCTGTCGTCCTAGCCAGCTTTCTCTACTACACCGTCCCAGAAGAGGGGTGCCTGGGTCGATGAACATTTTATCACCGATAGCCTTCTCAATGGACAAAACAATGTGCAGCATCTGGTATTGTTAACAAAAATTGCCTTTTGCTAATTTTATAATTGTAATGATGGGCTTTAATCCACCACCAGGGAGGCAGAAGCAGGAGGATCTCTGTGAGTTCGAGGCCATCCTGGTCTATAAAGTGAGTCCAGGACAGCTAAGGCTACACAGAGAAACCCTGTCTCAAAAAGCAAAACAAAACAATAATAATAATAAAAAAATAAAGAAGTAGAGTTTTTCCTTTCTATTTTAATTACCAGTGAGGTAGAATGTCCTAGTATATATTTGTTTATTAACAGTATTTTTGCTCCTCAGACCTGCCTATTCCCTCCTCTCTCCTCATTTGATTGATAGAACATCAGATAGAATATCTGATAGAAATAAGATATTGTCTTATCTAGGAAACTTCTATCTCCACAGGCCCCGCGACCTTCTGAGATATTATCGACTGCCACTAGATGATAAAGGCCAACCTTCCGTGCGAGAACGTGGGGGAGGAAGCAGTGGGAAAAAACATAGATGGGTCGGGCATGGAGACCCAGGAAAACAGAAAGAAGGGTGACTGGACAACAGTGTGAGCTAGGGCAGAGACACCCCCCCTGCCCCCGCCCCGACGCAGCAGCATCGAGAGCAAAGATGCTCCAAGGGTCTCTCTCATCTTTGAGCTTCTGGATGGAACTCTGGCATCCAAAAGTAACTTAGGGAAAAAAGGATTCACTGTAGCGCACAGTTCCAGGCTGCAGCCTATCATTTTGGGGGAGTCCAGGCAGGGTTGTGAAAGAGCTAGCTGCAGCTACGGCTGTGAGTGGAGGATGGATACGCTGCGCGTGCGCGCCTGAGACTCAGCCCGTTCCCTCTCCCCTTACACTGCACAGGGCCCCAAAGCAAAAAACAGCACAGGTCACTTTTAGGCTAGTTCTTTGCACGTCAGTTGATGTAATCCAGGTAATTTCTCACTGAGATCTTCGTCTCACGCCAACAGTTAAGTAAGCATCAGCACTGGTGACTAGCGTTGCCCTAGCCATGAGAGTGCCGTGGGCCAACAGAGCCTGGGAGGAAAGAGTCACTGAGGGCCAGCCATCTCCTTTGATCAGACAGAGGTCAAGTTTTGCTGCTTTTAAACAGTCTGTGGTAACTAGAGCTACTTAACATTGCATTTTTTTCTTTTCTTTTTTTAGAGAGATTTATTTTAAACAGTGTGTGCGTGGGTGGGATGTGTGCACGTGTGCAGGTGCCTGTGGAGGTTTAGAAGAGAGTGCTGGATGCCCTGTAGCTATAGTTACAGGTGACTGTGCACCACCCAGCACGGGTACTGGGATCTGAACCCAGGTCTCAGCAAGAGAAGGGTACACTCTTCACCACTGAGCTATCCCTCTGGTCCCTAATTTGTATTTCTTTTATTATTAATTTCACATATAAGGATGTTTGGGTTTTTTTGTTTTTGAGGGGGGTTGATTTTTTTTTAACAAATATTTTTTTAAAGTTTATTATTTATACAGTGGTCTACATGCACATCTGCAGGCGAGAAGAAGGCATCAGGCTATATTATAGATGGTTGTGAGCCACCATGTGGTTGCTGGGAATTGAACTCAGGACCTTCGGAAGAGCAGTCAGTGCTCTTAACCTCTGAGCCATCTCTCCAGCCCCCCCTTTTTTTTTTGGTTTTTTGAGACAAAGTTTCGCTGTGGAGCATTGGCTGTCCTGGACTCACGTTGTAGACCAGGCTGGCCTCAAATTCACACCTATCTGCCTGCCTCAGCCCCTCTGAGTCTGGGATTACAGATGTGTACTACCAAGTCCAGCCATATAAAAAGATTATATTTATGACTTTCCATACGTACATGTGTGTGTAGACATACATGTACACATGATTGCATGGTGTAGGTCCAGAACAATTGTTCGTTTTGAGACAGGGTCTCCCTTGTGTAGCCCAGACTGCTACAAGAGAGACTTCCCTGCTTACGCCTTCTGAGTGCTGGGGTCGCAGACCTGTGCCTCTGTATTTCACATATCCAGTTTATCACTGTTTTGTCTATGTGAGCCCATGGATGTATATTCGCCTCTTACCTTTTTCTCTTTTAAAGATTAATTTTCAAATTAATC
This sequence comes from Acomys russatus, assembly GCF_903995435.1. Classification (NCBI taxonomy): domain Eukaryota; kingdom Metazoa; phylum Chordata; class Mammalia; order Rodentia; family Muridae; genus Acomys; species Acomys russatus. The sequence goes on from NC_067138.1 coordinate 2,755,931, forward strand.
TCTGAGAATCCTTATTTATTTTCAAGTTACCAGACTTGGTCACATTTCCCACAAATTGACCATTTCTCTTTAAGTTTATTTATTTTATTTTAGGATTTTGCTGTTGCTGAAATGCACACAGTTAAAGCCTGTGATGAGTTCTGATCAACTTATATTCCAGAATAACCCTTGTTTCTTTCTTTCTTTTTTTTTTCTTTTTTTGGTTTTTTGAGACAGGGTTTCCCTGTGTAGCCTTGGCTGTCCTGGACTGGCTTTGTAGACCAGGCTGGCCTCGAACTCACACCAATCTGCCTGCCTCTGCCTCCTGAGTGCTGGGATTAAAGGTGTGTGCCACCACGCCCAGCTAACCCTTGTTTCTATCAGGACTCGTCATGGTCCTGTTCCTGTGGCCAGTCTCCCTGTGTCCCTCCCATCCAGTCACAGCCTGCCCTGCTGTGCCAGAGGCAGATTCCTGTCACTGCAGATCAGCCTCGCAGCACCAGCATCTCACATGAAATCAACTGTGAGGCCGGTCCTCTCTATGTCTGGCTTCTTTTACCTGACATAATGTGTTTGAACTTATCCGCATCGTCCCTGTTGGGACACCACTCCTTTTTATTGCCTAGTGGCACTCCGTCGTGTGAGCTCGGCACAGTGTGTGCATTCTTTCTCTTGTGGATGGACACTGTGGGTATTTCTAGCATTTTTGCTGCCACGCATAACACGCAGATGGATTTTCTTGTGCCAACTTTTTGGAGGACGTTTGTTCTTATTGTGGGCAGACACCAGAGCCCAGGGAGGCTAGATTCCACTGCAAGTGGGTGTTTAACTGTTTTGGGAACTGCCCTGTTGTTTTCCAGAGAGATGGCACTGTTTCATACTGCCACCAGTGGCATGTGTACTTTCAGTTTCCCCATGGCTTTGCCAACATATCGTGTTAAAAAGGCTTCATGTTTTACTTACTCTGCTGGGCTACAGCAGTGTCTCAGTCTCTCATCGTGATTGTAATTTGCATGTTTTTCTGATGACGCTTGATGTTGAACACCTTTTCTTGTTCTTATTGTCACTACAGTCAACATAAAGACTACAGCATTTTAAACACTCAAGTTTAGCCATTTCCTATAAATCTTATTGCATGCACGTATGTATCTACATATGTTGTTTTGAAGCAGTTTCACACTCTGCATCCCAAGCTGTCCTTGAAACTTACTCTATAGCCCCAGCTGCCCTCAAACTTGCAGCCATCCTCCAGCCTCAGCCTCCCAAGTGCTGGGATCAAAGGAGTGAAGCGTTGTGCCTGGCAGTTTTATTGCTTCTAAACTGGGAGTTCTTACCGCTACTCACCAGTAAATGTTTGGAATCTATATTTGGAATCTAAGGTTAGTTTTACATTGTGAAGGCTCTAGAGTTACCTTTGTGCTCCCACCCAAATATCTGAAAGAAACAACTCAGAGAAGAATTATTTTGACCCATGGTTTCAAAAGGGTCTCAGACTGTCACAGTCGGGGAGGCATGCTGGTGGCCAGAGCGGTGATGACAGCTGTTTACAGTGGGATGGGCCTAGAACCAGGGATAGAGTCTAGTCTCCAGAGGCCTCCCCTCCCCTAGGCAACCATCTCCACCAGACAGGTAATACCTCCTAAACTTTCAACATCCTCCTCAAGGATCACAGCAGCTGGTAACAAGCATTTAAGCCATGAGCCTTGGGCTGGAGAGATGGCTCAGAGAGTAAGAGCACTGTCTGCTCTTCCAGAGGTTCTGTGTTCAATTCCCAGCAACCACATAAAATAAAGAAAGAAATCTTAAGACACAAAAACAAAAAAACCATGAGCCTATGGGGTCTATTTCAGATTGCAACCACTGGAGGAATGCCTTGTCCTTAAGATACAAGTTAAATAAAAATAACCCATTCCTTTCCTAACTTGTTTGATCTACTGCATTTACTTTAAAATGACTTTTACAGGGCTGGAGAGATGGCTCAGAAGTGAACAGCACTAACTGCTCTTCTGGAGGTCCTGAGTTCAATTCCCAGCCACCACATGGTGGCTCACAACCATCTATAATGTGTCCTGACACCCTCTTCTGGCCTGCAGGTGTATATGCAGACAGATACATAATAATGAATAAATAAATCTTTTTAAAAAATGACTTTACATATAACTGAATCAGTGTTTATTCCATTGCTACTGTTGGTATGTTTTCCCATATAATATATATTTTCAATTATCAGAGCTAGGAAGTATATAAGATGGCAAAACTACCTTTATCACTTCTTATTTTTCAAATACTTTGCATAATTTTGCTCAGTTATTTGTCTGAGCTGATGGTAGCATGGTAAATAATGATCTTTCTTGCTTTCCTTTTCCCTACCAAAGATGTCCACATCCTAATACCTGGAGCCTATGACTAGGCTACCTTGCACAGCAGGAGGAACTGCACAAGATTTTGCAGATGTGCTAAGTAGAGGACCTTGAGATATGAGGGTCACCCTGGGCTATATGGATGGGCCCTGTGTGACCACAAGGATCCTTAGAAGAGGGGGACAGAAAGACAGGATTGGGAGAACACCACTGGGGATGGGAGCAGGTGGCTGTGTATCAAGGAATGCTGGCAGACAGTCCCCCACCCCTAGAGCCCCCCACACCAAAGTCAGAGGAAACAGAAGCAGCAGCTCTGTTAGAGTCCCCAAAGGAGCCAGCCCGCAGACACCTTGCCTTCAGTTTCCTAACACTCATCTCACAGGGCTGACCCTCCAGACCTGTGGAAGAGTAACAGGTTGTCACAGCACCGGGAAACCATAAGCTAACTAAAAGATTGTTTATAAACCAGGCATGGCTCCTGCCAGCAACCCTAGCACGTCACAGGCTAAGGCAGGAGGGTTGCCATGAGTTCAGGCCAGTGGGAGATGCAGAGGGACACTTTGCTTCTAAAAACCGAAAAGGAGAAAGTAAAGGTGGGAGGCAGTGTGTGGGGCATCGGAGGAGGGGCACACGCCTTTAATCACAGTTCTCAGGAGGCAGAGGCAGATGGATCTTCATGAGTTCAAGGCCACGGGGCTACATAGTGAGACCCTGTATAAAAAAAGAAGGAGGAGAGGAAGGAAGGGGAAAGAGAGAGAGAAACAGGGAGGAGGAAGAGGAGCTGCAGTAGCAGCGTTTACTTATAACTTCAGGTACTGGGAAGCCTAGGTGGGAGCAGTGCTTGAATTCAGGAGTTTAAGACTAGCTTGAGCACCATAGTGAGACTGTCTCATAAAACAGTAGCACGTGTTTGTTTGTTTGTTTCTCTGTGTAGCCCTGGATATCCTAGAATCCACTCTGTAGACCAGGCTGGCCTCGAACTCACAGAGAGCCACTGGCCCTGAGTGCACACACCACCACTGCCTGGTGATTAGAACTTTCTTAAACAGAAAGTTTGATTTGTGTAGCAGGACCATCTTTGCCCTCTTCTGTCTTGCATCCGACTTCTCCAGAAAGCGTTCTAATGTCACTGTGTGTTTCTGCTTATCGCTGCCGATGGAGTCAGCTTCTTAGAGGAAGGCCTGGGGCCAAGGCTGGAGGACAAACAGTATCCGAAAGGCAATCCCAGGAGACTGTAAAGAGTAAGAAAGAAGGGCAGGGACCTGAGAACAGCTAAGGAAGAAATGTGGTCCTGTGGGTGGTCATTTCCTTTCATTGGGAATCTTGGGAAACCACATAGAGCATGCACATGAGGTTCATCTGGACCTTTCTAGGGAGCCCACGCATCACCTGAATACTGGGAGTGAGGAACCACAGAGAGTGACAAATGCCATGTGAGGTGACCGTGTGAGCCTTGCCTACAAGCACTCTGTGTGGACAACTGGGTTCCCAGTGCCCCAGGTCGGCCTCCATGCAAGGAAGAACTACTCCATGCAAGGAGATGGTGTAGGCTTTGAACTTTTTATAACCTACTTTATTTGGGGTTCTTGGATGCTTATACCTCCTTTCCAGCCCACCAACCCTAGGTGGGAGAGAAAAGAGGTTAATGGGACCAGAAAAGTAGACCTTTTTAGACTCAGTTCCTTGGAGCGATTCCACTGGTGTAGTCGGCAGGATTCCAACAGATCAGTTAAACAGCAAACCAATAATTCAGCGAAGGTGACTGTAACTGCAGCAGCTGGGATCTGGAGCAGTAGGCAGAACCTATTGGAGTGTTTCTTTCTAGGAGAATCTTGAAGCAGACGATGAACAGCCAAACGACAGGAAGTGATGCCAAAACCAAAAAGCCAAGCCTCTGGTTTTGAGCATATATACACATACATACATACATACATACATACATACATACATACATACATTACACACACACACACACACACACACACACTCTCTCTCAGAGTTCCTACTAGGGCATTTATCTGTTGGCAAAGACCATGCCGCTGCAAGAGGCAGTTCCTCTTCTAGTAGGCAAACACCGAGTGTCCTCTAACAAGTCTGTTTCCCAGCAGGCAAACACCGCATACCCTCACACAAGTCTGTTTCACATACCACACTTAGGATCAAAACAAGATAGAACTGGACTAAAACTGCCCAGGATGTAGCAAGCAGAAAAGCTACCTACATAGATGTGGCGGGTAACCTGTCCCTGTACTATTGTGGCCAACACTTGAATTTCAGAAAGCTCTTGGACCAAGGGTTTATATTGCTTTCCAGTACCTTAGGCAGCCCACAGCACTGGAGGATTAAAAGTGCGCTCCCTGCAGGTTCAGTTGAAGCTGTCCTGCACCCCCAACTCCTTGCTCCTGGGAAGTGTGAGGTGAAAAAAGAGTGTGTGTTTGACACTGCTTCCCAAAGTTCCCCAGGGCATGGGAATTTGATGTCACCCCCTTTATTGTCTGCTTTCCTGTGCTAGGCAGTTTTCTGTTACTATAATAAACAGCCAAGACCAATCAACTTATAGAGAAAAAAAAGGGTATTTTGCTTGCAATTGTGGCATTCCAGCCTATGATTGATTGGGTGTCCTGCTTTGGTGTCTGAGGCATGGTGACACGACGTGCTGAAGATTACAACTGGCCACAGGCTTCATGGGAGAGCACAGTTTCTCACTCCATGGCCAGGAGGCAGAAAACAGTGGAGGGGAAAGAGTGAGGTCCAAAATTCTCTTTGAAGATGGGCCTCAGAGACCTACAACCCACCTACTAGGCCCCACCATGTAAAGCAGCCGTCACTTCCTGGAGAACTAAGCCATGGGGCCGCTGAAGATCCAAACTGCACCATGTCTCTCCTCTGACTACACCCAACAGGCATTTTCTGGGGTCACTTCCTGAGCAAATACTTGTAATTCTTTTCTTTATGTTCAATATCTGGAAGAGGCCAGGCCAAGCTGTCAAGCAGTAGACTGAAATGACCAGAGGTGGGTTGCAGAAACACTCTAAGCAGAACTACTGAGCCGAAAAATGGAGATTTTCACATCAGATGTATACTGAGAGAGGTCTGGTCCATGCTCTGTTTTTAGGGTTCCCTAACTGTCCCCTCTGGCCAGTCACCACAGCTACCTCTCTGGGTCTGAGCCTGAAGCAGAGACTCTATTTATGGTTCTGATCCCTTGAATTCCTAGGAGTGAGGACGTCTGAAAGGAGTTTGCTCCTCCTCAGAGCTGATGTTGGGCAGAGAGCTGAGAACCAATAATTCTCAACTGAGAGAGCTGAGTGCATTCCAGGGCAGAAGGGGGGGTGGGAGGGGGGAAATCAGTAGACAGAGGCACCATTCCAGGCCAGCTGTTCTACTGAGCCCTCTCTGGTAACCAGGGAGGAATGAGGGAGTGGAGCCTTGCAGGATCCATAGCCCATAAAAACATGGATGCCACAACCCAAGATGAAGGACCTGCAGAAACGCTGACACCGTAATTTACAGCGCAATCAGAGCTCTCAGAAGGGCTGCTCAGGAAGAGAAACTGTGATTCAGAGCCTGGGAGGCTCGGACAGATAGTGAGGCACCAGGAGCCCATAAAGATTTAGATAAGAGTGATTTACCTGTTTAGGATGCCCACTCTGTCTCAGCACCTCTTTCAAAGGATGCTGCTGCCTCTCTGAACACTCCTGAGCTGATGCAGAAACCAGCCAGCCCCGTGGGGCACAGAGTCCCCACCTGTCCAATCAGAGCGCACCAGCCATTTGTCTGTTTGAAATGTGACTTGAAATGTGTCTGCATCAGATGCTGGGGAGGTGATTAGGGTTCTGTCTGCACGAATAGATCCCCATTTGTGTGACTAATGGATTTATGGATTAGCAGGCTCTCATTATCTCCAAAGCACATCTTCAGTACAAATCTGTTGGCTTGGGTCTCTCAAGTGCATCTTTCTTCTTGCCACGTGGTGCCCTGGGCCACTTGGAACTCTACCAGCAAGAAGGCCGTCAACAGAGCTATCCTCTCAATCCTGAAGCCAAGGCATGAGTTAAAATAAAATAAACTTGTGTTCTTTAGAACTTACTGGGTCTGCAGTATTGTGTTATTAGTAATGGGAAAGATTAAGAAGCTTGTTATCTTAAGGGACTGAGACTATGAATCCCTTTACAGTAGGAGAAATTGGAGCCTAGAGAGGTCAAAGAGCTTGTTCAAAGTCACACAGTGCTTGAGGCTGAAGAGACGGCTCAGTGGCTAAGAGCATTGGCTGCTTTCCCAGAGGACCCAGGTTTGGTTCCCAGCACCCATTTGGCAGCTCATAGTTGTCTGTAATTCCAGTCTCAGGGGATCTGACACCCTCTTCTGGCCTCTGTTGGCACCAGGAATGCATGTGGTACACATATATACATAGAGGCAAAACACACACACAGACACAGACACACACACACACACATAGACACACACACACACATACATACACAGACACATAGACAGCCACACACAGCCACACACGCAGGAACATAGACACACACACATAGACACACACACACATAGACACACACACACATACATACACACACAGACACATAAACACACATAGACACACACACACATAGACACACAGACACACACACATACACACGCAGACACATAAACACACATAGACACACACACACACATACATACACAGACACATAGACAGCCACACACAGCCACACACGCAGGAACATAGACACACACACACACACATAGACACACACACACATATATGCACACACATAGACACACAGACACACACACATACACATGCAGACACATAAACACACATAGACACACACACATGCAGACACATAGACAGACACAGTCACATAGACACCCACACACAGACACACACACACACACACACACAATTATAATTATTCCTGAGATTATTAATGCCAGTGATAAGCCCTGTGGGGAGGGGAAGAGAGGGTTAGGTCTCTGCTCCCCAGAGAGTGAAGGATGCTCTAGAGAGCGTGAAAGCTCAAATAGGACCTTCCGGAGCGTTGAAGCCTGAGCATCTGAACTTCATTTTCCTAAATGCAAACGTGGGTTAGGACAGCTTCAGATCTTTAATGTCGGCTCAGCAATTAAGAAGGAGCCTATTGCTACGTGGCCATTGAGCCCGGAGAAGGATTAAAAGCTGCATCTGTGTTAAGCTGTGACATTCCTGAGGTCTGGAAACACAGGAGTGAGAAAGAAGACATTGTGTGCCTATCTAGAAAACTAAGGGCTTGGTGAGGCTGGCCCCTCAGCCTGAGCAGGGGATCTTAAATTCTGTTAGCACCATAGATTTATGTTTATTATAAATCACGTATGTTTGTTGTAAACAACAACAAGACGGGACAGAAGAGGGAGTGGGCCACATGTAGAACCACAGTGACTACCCTTCGCCCTGCCTCAAGCCGCCCCAAAATAACTATTTCAAAAATTGGGGTCAGCCTTCCCCAGTGTGTGTGTATGTTTAACAGTCTCCAGAGAGATGAACTTGGGTGGCTGCTCTCCAGTCCATCTAGAGGCTGTGGTATAATTTATGAGCCTGTTTCTGGGTCATTTCCAACTTTTCAATATTGCAAATAGCACGATGTGGTGAATGCCTTGGTGTGTAAATCTGAAGCACCACCCCTGACAGGCTACGCTCCGTTCCCAGCAGTGGGTGAGCTGAGCGAAGCTAGCCACCCCACCCTCTGGCACCAGGCCCCTGCCCTAGCCCCAGCCACCCCCTCCCTCCATCACCCCCTCCCTCCATCACCCCCTCCCTCCATCACCCTCCCAATACCCGCCACCCCCCCCCACCCCCGTGCTCTTGGCCACAGCCTTAGCATCCTGGGGGGATGACCTAAGAGAGTAGAGGAGGCCTGGATCTGGCATGGCTGCCTAACTCTGAGCCTTGACCAAGTGCTTCTGCCTTTATTGACCTCAGTTTTCCCAGCTGTAAAAAGGTGATTGGATTTTTATTTGAGTTAAAAATTCTGTAATTAAAAGAGGATCATTATAGCAGCTCAAGATATAAAACAACTGAACAGTGGGAGGTGTGGCTTGGTGGAGGGGCACTAGCCTCAGACACGAGAGGCCCCTATGTTTCATCCTTGACACTGCCAAAAAGAAAGAAAAGTAGATGGACCGAGCATTTGAGGTTAGCCTGGGCTACATAGCAGGACCCTGTCTCAGAACAAATGATGATAACAAAAATCTAGCACAAGCAAACAAACAAACAAGCAAAACTGAATGGAACTGGGGTCAGACCTCTGCTTGATTAATCATTCTTTCTTTCATCCAACGAAAATGGATGGTTTTCTGTGTTGCACTAGATGCTGGGGAGAGTCTGAGCTGTATGTTTAAATACTTGGGTTGGAGCGCCCCAGGGCATCTCTGACTTACCTCACTAAAACTGACACATCCGCCGCCTGCTTTGTTTTTATGACATTCATCATTCATATTCTTCATTGTCTGATGCCCGTGTTGGCTGAGTTGCCCCAGGCTCTGTCTGTTCTACTCTCGGTCCTGTCTGAATCAACCTTGCTTAGTGTCCCCCAACCCCAGCCTTGTGGCCACCAGGCCCTTCACAGCTGTCTGGGACCAGTGGCCTCAGTCTACTCTACAAAGCCCCTCCAGTGTGGTCACTGTTTGTATGTAGCCATCAGCTGACACCAGTACTGAGTTCTTAGGGCACATGAGCAACATGCTCAGAATCTAGCCTGGATCATCCTGATCTGTTCTTACAATCCAAACTGCCATTTTTACAAAGGAGAAGATGGCACTGGGGTGCTAGGCACTCCCCAGACTGTGGTCCATAGCACCACTCCCTCTACTTGCCTTACGTCTCCACAGGTTGGAAAGACCAAGATGCCTACCTGGTACATGGAGCAGCGGAGTCTTGCAGTATTGACATGTACCTTCCTGGGTGCCCAGTCATCAGGGTATCCACTAGCTCCAGGAGAGAGGACCCATGATGCATGGGCAAGCCATGAATCTGTCCCCCTGGGGGGCCCATGCCATGCCCCTCTCTAGAATCACAGGTCCTAGACTAAGCTGACTGTGACAGTTACGGCTGATCCAGAATTGGGGCCACTGTATACACTGGGAGCTGTATATATTGACATAAGAACTGTTCCCAAGCTTTTCTAGCTGATTTTGAACTCTCACTGGCTGGTTCAACTCAGCTGTTCTGGCCCAAACTCCTCTCCGAGCTGATTGATTCAATCTGGCTTCTCTTGACTTCTGACTCAAGTGCTCTGCCTGGCCTCAAACTAATTCTGGGAATATGTTTTATTGTGGTGGTTGTTTTTTGTTTGTTTGTTTGTTTGCCTCTGTCTCCCTGGATGTTGGGATTACAGGCATGAACCACTGCGTCCGGCTGCTGGCAATCTGTTCTAATCTTCTGGCTCCTTCTCATTCTCTGGCTCCTTCTGTCTTTCCATGTCGAGCTTGTTCTCCTGTAACCTGTCTCTGTAAAACTGACCTGATGAAAACCGCTCTCTAAGCCAGGTATGGAGGCACACGCCTTTAGTCCTAGCTTTAGCCCTAGCACTGGGGCGGGGGGTGGGGGGGGAAAGGCAGGGACAGGTGGATCTCTGAGTTCGAGGCCATCCTGGTATACAGAGCAAGTTCCAGGACAGCCAGAGCTGCACAGAGAAACCCTGTCAAAAAAAAAAAAAAAAAAAGCCTGCTCTTTTCCTGCACTGCTCTTAAGTAGCCTCTCTTTCCTGTCCTGTTCTCGTGAGAGTTGGGTGTATCCTGTTTCTGGTTCATTCTGTCAGATCTTCCTCTGATTCATTACTGTTGCAGGAAATATATAGGCTATTAATTTTTTAAATTAAAAGCCTATGAATATTACAGTGGCATTATCTAACCTGCTATCATAATCAATAAAAGACACAGACATCTGATAGATTTTAGAATAAGCCTATTTTACCTGGGGCTGCCCTTTGTCTCCCAGTCCCGCATCCTATGCCATTTGCTTTAATCACTCCTATCTGGGAGTGATTCCCATCCATACTCCATGAATACGTGCTCATGTTTTCCATCTCCTCTCCTGGCCCAGGAGGTTCTCCCCATGCTAACCACGGTGACTCTGTGCATCCCTGTGTCCACCCCCCCATGCCCCCCTTCTGTCCTCCAAGCCCTCGAACCTTAGCTCCACCCCTCGAACCTTAGCTCCGCCCCTCACTCCTGCCCTGCCCAGGTACAGGCCTTTTATTCAGCCAGTCAGGGAGACAAGGTTACACAGCAATAGGTGAGGTGAATGTCTGCTCCCCAAAGACAGCAAGCAGAGAGCTCAGGGAGGAACATAGTTAACCAAATGCAAAGCACTGGACCACGCTGGTAACACTTACTTTGTCTGTCTCACAATTAGACGTCAGTTTCAAACACGTCAGTATCAAACACATCTGCTTCTTTCTATTAACGAACCGAACCTTCATTGTTTAGGATTAAAGGTGTGTGCTAAGGGCATGTCTGTATCCCAGCCAGATCTCATAGACCTAGAAGGTCTTTGGATGTGATCCCTTGCCAGAGCAGCCATGTTGCTGGATTAAAATTCCTCTGCTGGGAGCCTTGTGAGTGAGTCCAAATTCTTTTGTCTGTTGTCACTCAAATCTTAGCAAGTGTCAGGAAGAAGTTGCCAAGGTTTCTACTTTTCAAACTGGGAAAAGGTATGTATGAATTGGGGATGGCAGTGGGGGTGGGAGTGGGGGGTGGTCCTGGTTCCCAGTCTTGGTTTTACTACCCACTGATGGGTAACTATAAACATGACCCCTCTACCCCAACTGTGTGACCTACAAAATCAAGGCTTGGTTTTACAGGTGTTTAGAAGCTGTTATCAGCCAGCCTGTCTCCCTTCACCTGCACCCGGAAGTTCAGAGTGTCCGTGGGTAGTGATTGCGTCTGTGATTCACCTTGCCTACCCACTAGTGAAATCCCTGGTCCAGGGTCTATGTCTGCATCACCCGCCTCTTCTAGGGCCCAGCGCACACAACTCTTCTGGCTTCTGACTGAAAGTGGCAGTGAAAACCCTGTGGGTGGGTGGGTGGGGGGGGGGCAGCTGCTCTGTGTCACCATCTGCCTGCCTTTCCAGTGCGGTGGACTTCGAGTCTGGGTGGCAGGCTGTCAGAGATACTGTTTGCTGTGTGTGACCTCACTAGGATTTTCCTGTGTGAGTCAAGATTTGTCTGGGCCATGGCAGACAATGGCACCCCAGGCTTTTGTAATCAGCTTCGAGATCTGTCTGCTCAGACATCCTGGGCTTCTAGAACCCAGGGAACTGTTTAGAATTCCTTTCTGTGTCTGCAGAGGCCAGGACAAGGCCTGACACGGAACCAGTGCCCAGTGAGTGGGCCTTTGCTGCCCACGTTCCCTCCACCCCTATTTAAAGCTTTGTTTAAACACCCCTGTTACTAGTAGTTCCTAAGGGTGAAGCTGACCCACAGGCTTGCTACAGGGCCAGGGAATAAATAATCCAGCTCAGTCCTGAGCTCCTAGGGCAGTCTGACCAGCCAGCCTAGATTTTAGTAGAGAATATACACTATTTGGGTCATTGTAACAAAACAAAACCCACAAAAATGGCTAGCTGATAAATAGCAGATTTGGGGGGTGGGGGTGGGGTGGGAGTGGGAAGAGGGGGCTGGTCTCTCTACATAGTCTTGGCTGTCTTGGAACTTACCATGTAGACTAGGCTGGCCTCGAACTCACAGAGATCCTCTTGCTTCTGTGTCCCGAGTGCTGGGATTAAGGCATGCCTCACCATGCCAGGACCAGCAGGGTTGGTTTTTTTTTTTTTTTTTTTGCCTCCCAGGCCAGGAGGTCCAAGATGATGAAGGTGTTGGCAGATGCTGCGTCTGGTGAGGGCTCTCCTGGTCCACGGATTGCACCTTCTTGCTATGTCCTCACTTGAGGGGAAGGGCAAACGAGCTCTATGAGGTCTTTTTTGTAAGGGCACTAATGTGATTTCAATCTCACAGACCCACTCACCCCCCAAGGCCCATCTCCCGATGATGTCTCTGTGTCCACGAGACACAGAGCGTGCTAGCAGTGTGCTAGAGGTGTGATGGAGGATCGCTGGGCGCTATAGGAACACTGAGGAGGGAGAAAATAATGGGGCACAATGTAAGTCTGAGTCCTCGGCCCTGGAGCCAGACTGTTCAGCTCAACCACTCACTAGCTACGCAGCCTCTCAGTGCCTTGCTTTCCTCATTTGTAAAATCAGTAACAAAAGCCAGCGTCTCGGACAACATGTGGCGGCTGGTGACTAGCCAATGGACGTGCGCAACAGGAAGAAAACATGGCTTCTACGTTTGAACAGTCTGTCGCGAAGCAGGAGAGGGAGCCTCTGCAGGCTGGACACAGGTATGTCCAGCCGTGCACGACTCCTCAGAATTCAAGATTCCTTTCACAGATGGGAGACAGAGAGGGGGGCAAGCCTGTCTCAGGATTGTGTTGCAGCCCAGCCCTAACCCAGGTGTGGCTCCCTGCTTCCCGTAGAGCCTGGCCTCGGTGTCCCCCCTTCTTAGACATGGACTATCTACAACCCACAGACGGAGCAGGGAGGACCTGCTGTGGTTGGGTTTCCTTCAGTTGCTTTCTTTGACGAGCTCCCAACTGGAGTGGCCAAAGAGGATATGGCTGATGATGCCCTTGTAGTTTTGGAAGTCTGAAATCTAAGCTGGGGCTTTCTGCCGGGCTAAATCCTATCCCCCACCCCACCCCCCTCTCCCCTTCTGGTCGCTGCAGCATCTCTTGGTTTGTGGCTGCATCACTTCCACCTGCTCTGGTGGTCACACGACCTCCTCCTCTGGTGAGAAATCTTACTTTTATGAGGATTTCTTTTCTTTCTTTCTTTCTTTCCTCCTCCTCCTCCTTCTCCTCCTCCTCCTCCTCCTCCTCCTCCTCCTCCTCCTCCTCCTCCTTCTTCTTCTTCAATCACAGGCCCATTCAGGTAACCTTGGGTCACCTCCTCATCTAAGGATTCTTGACTTCATCCCATTCTCAAAGTCCCTTTTCCATCTAACGTAACTTACCCAGGGGCCAGGATGTAGCTCAGGGATGGATGGCGATAGATAGAGCACCCAGCCTACCGTGCCCCAGGGGCATGGGTTCAGCCCCCAGCACCACCAGAACAATGAAACAAAGCACCATCTGTGGCTCTGAGACTTAGGACCTGAATACCTTCACTGGACCACAGGGTCAACGGGAAGAGACTGCACACAGCAGGTGTGAGGCCCCTCCCTCTTTTCAGAGTCCATGCCAGATACAAGTATTAATTTCTTGCAGGAGCACCATGAGGCAGTTACTAGATTCAGCCCATTTAGCCATCATAGAAACTGGATGCTCAGAAGTTGAACAGTGTTTGTACTGGTCACTTCTGGGTTGCTGTGACCAAGCCACATGGCAGAAAGAACCCGAAGGAAGCATTGCTTTGACTCCATCATGGTGGGTAAAGTCTGAGCAGCAGCCAGCGTTATGGCATCAGGAGTGTGTTAGGGTGACTGTTCACACAGTGGTGGACCAGAGAGGGAAGGAAAGGGAGGGAGAGGGTGGCGGCGTGGGGGTGGGGAGCCAGAGCACAGGAGTTAGATGTAACCTTAAAAGGTCTTTCTCTAGTGACCTACCTCCACCAATTAGACTTTACTTCCTCAAGGTTTCATAGCCCTTTAAAACAGTACAACCCGAGCCAGGAACAAACATCCAAAAACCGAGTCTGTGGGGATATTTCCGATTCAAACCATAGCGCTGGGCCTGGGTCTGCTGGCTGGAGGCGCAGGACTACAGCCTCAGCAGACCCGGCTCGTCCAGGCACCCAGCCCACTCAGCACAGGCAAGAGTGAGGGTCTTGGTGATGCCCTACCCGGACTGCCAGACCCCTATTCTCCCACTGTACAAGAGGGGAAACTGAGGCTGGGAAACTTGAGCAGAGTTACTCAGTCGGTTAGAGGTGGGCTGGGAAACTGAGGTGGGCTTCTAGCTGCGCTCTCCCGGCTCTTCTGAGGAATGGCCACACCCGGGGACGCAGCACACAGTGGAGCCGGGATATTAGTTCATTCTCCGTTGCCATCCCACAATACTCAGACTGGGTGAGTTATAAAGAAAAGAGGCTTATTTGGGCCTGTGGTTTTAAAGATCCAGTTGTACCAGGACACCGTGCTTGCTTGGAGAATCCTGAGGCGTTACAAGGTGTCACACAGCAAGAGAGCACGTGTGTGGGTGCCTCCTGGGCTTTCTTCCTTTTGGGACGCACCAAGATAAATGATTAGGGTTCCATGCCAGTGACCTCTCCGAATCCTAGCCCCTTCCAGATGTCCTGTCTCTGTACACCACGGTTGAATTAAATTTCTTCCTTAATACTTGACAGTGGAGATTAGACTCCAGTACCTGAACCGGGTGTGGGGCCTGCCACATCTGAATCAGAGTGCCTGAGCTGGTGGGAGGGAGGCCAGCCCGGAGCTCTCTCTACTCTCCAAGCCCTTCGCCCCTGACGTGTTTGTAAGAAAGCCCACAGAGACCTCCTGAGAATGCTATTTACCTCTTACAAGCTATTGATGTCACATTTAAAAGAGTTCTCTTCTTACCCTATGTATGTGCCTATGTAAACACACAGAAAACAATTTGTAATATGTATCCATTCCAGATCGTGATGTTAAAATCAGTCCTCGAGCCTTACCACCTATCTTGGAGCCTATTAACCGTGCTCATGTCTGAATGCCTCTTCCTTATTTTACCCTCTTACCTCTCTCTGAAGGGCGCACAAATCAGGTTTTGGCCGGTTCATTTCCTTACCATTTTATAATCATGTAAGCACATATGTACATATTGTATAGCTATATATTGTCTGCTTATACTTGCATCTGACCTTCATAAAAGTATTATCAATCTATACATATTGTCTTCTGTGAATTGTTTTTTACACTCAGTGTTACCTGTTGATACTTGTAGCTTACTCTGTTCATTTTCCATGCTGTATAATATTTTAAGAAACGTTACATATCATTTATTCTTTTGGTGATGGGCATTTACTGGAATCGCGAGATTGCGTAGTGTGTGAATATGGAACCTTGCTTGTGTTGCGTCCTTCCCCTTCTGCTCCAACGGATCCTCTATCGCCCCCTACTGGCGAGGTCGGAGAGTGCCCGCTTGAGGAATTTACACAAGGTAAGGCTTGCTTGGGACGAGAATGGCTAAAGAGAAGTAAGCGATGCTGGAAAAGCCAAGAAAAGCTGCAAGTAGCCAGGGGGACGCCTATGCTTCAAAGCTAGTCCCTGTGGCCTCTTATCTTTCCGCCTCAGAAGGCCGTCTGTGCATGGAGCCTTCTCTCGGCCTCTCTTCTGCGTACTTTTCCGCCTCTGCAAACCCCTCCTGTGGCAGAAGGCCCCATCTGCCCAGCATCTGCACTGTGCGGGTGCGGCCCTTGCTGCCTCCACGACAGCTGCATTGCTGCTCCGTGCAGGTGTTTCCCTTCCTTTTTTCATCACGTGGTAGACCAATATGGGGACACCTTACAGAAGCCAAGAGTGGACATGTGGCTGGGCCTTAGGAATGGGGAACAAATGGGTACCACATGGTATCTGCTAAGTTCTGTGTCAGCTTCGCCCTTCTCCCTCTATGAGCGAACTGGCTTCCTCTGCTTCCCCTGTCCATGGGGCAGAGAATACCGAAGGACCGTGGCCAGGCTTTGCAAGGGAACAGCCACACAGACCAAGACTGGTTCTTCCTCTGGACTGGGCTCCTCCTATAGTGTGAAGGGGAGTTGGGGCCTGATCCTGACATAGCTAGGCATCCCAGGTGGGACAGGACCCTGGAAAGATCATCCTGTGGTAAAGTTACCAGCATCGTCCCATGCCTCAGCCTTTCCCCTTGTTTTGAGTTATTTTCTTCGGTTCAGTTCTTAGGAGTGAAGTGAGTGGGTCAGAAGTCTGTGCATTGTTCATGATGCTTGCTGCTACTGCCAAACTGACTTTGAAGATTCTCTTCAGCTCTGCCACCATACTACCCCAGGGCAGAGGGAGAGACCATTCCATTGTCATAGTGAACATGAGTGTCAGGCCTTGAAATAGGCCTTTTACTATTTTGATAGCTGTAAAAAGATATCTCATAATTTTAATTGGCTCCCCCCCCCTACTGGTATGTGTGCAGACTTTTTTTTTTTTTTTTTTTTTTTTACATATAGTTGGTTTATTAGAGATTAGAGATTCTCCTTTTCCAGAAGAAGGCTCACCACATTTGATCTAAGTCAATATGTAAAGTCTGGTGCTCCACACCAGACTCTAAAACAGATACAATGTGTAACTCCTGGGGCCCATGGAGTCATCTGAGAGCCTGATTCAGTGTAACAGCTCATCCTGATTGTCGGCTTGGTGGGATTTAGGACCACCATGGAAACGAACCTGTGGACATGTCTGTGAGAGAGTTTTTAGATTAGGTTAACTGAGTCCGGAAAAACCACTCTAAATGTGTGCAGGACCATTGCACGGACTGGGATCTGGACCAAACAAGTAGAGAGCCAGGGCTGAGTTGCAGAATCCGTGCTTTTCTGCTTCCTGACAGCGATGCAATGTGCCCAGTGGCCTTGTGCCCCTGGAACTCTGCCTTCCTCACCATGATGGACTGTATCCCCTCAAACTGTGAGCCCAAACAAACCCTTCCTCTCTTATGTTACTTTTGTCAGATCACAACAATTAAAAAACAAACCAAACCAAAACAACCCACCTCATATATTCAGTCTGCAGGCTCTAGTTTGCCAGCCTCTGCCTAGACCTTGGAGTCACAGAATACTGTAGCCAGAAAATCTTAACACCGACAGATGGGGAGACTGAGTTATAGAAGTCAGAAAACTATGCTTGGTTCCCTTGCTGGTATCTGTGCTGACCCAGGGCTTCGCCTGGCCCTGGTGCTATCACTGCTGCTGGTCCTCTGTGGGTCTGGGCTTTGGCTGATGAAACCCCCTGGGGGAGAGCAAGGTGGCCTGTTCCTAGAGAAAGAATCCCTCTTTCCCAAGGTCTGGCTCCTGTATCTGACTTCTTTATGGAGTGGCCTCCTATTTAGTTTGGAGTGACAGAGGACATGATGTAATCATGGTGTCAGTTCACGTTCGAATCCCAGATGAGAATTTTCTTGTGTGTAGAAGCTTTTTCCTTGTTATGATTGATTGATTTTTTTTTTTGGCAACAGAAATGACAGTATTTTTCAGCTGAATCTTGTATAAGGCAGTAAATACCAAATATAATTGCTTCCTCTCTCCCAAGACACCTCTGACCAGATCCATACTCCCGGCAGCAGACAGGAGGCAAAGCTGCTACACTGTCTCTAGAGTCTTCTGTCTGCTCAGCCACTAGAGTGGTCCATGTCGCCTCCCTGTCCTCCCCTGCTGTGCGAAGGGAGGCAGGGTGAGGTGGGGAGAGAGGGTCAGTCTCCTGGGACACCTGCTGTCAGCAGCTTCTATTCTACAAAGAACACCTGTATACTTTTTTTTTTTCTTCTCACCTGTGTTCCGGTTAGGCACCCAGTAGAGATAAGACACCTCTTACCAGTGAGCTGTGGTTTGACCTGGTCTTCATTAGGGTCTTGAGACTCTGGCATCCAGTATTATGATGATCCCATGTTGACACAAGGACAAGATGTCCCTTTTTATTGCTATTGCCCAAGGCAGGGCCCTACAGCAACAGGTCCCTGTCACCAGGGCAGCAATTCTTTCCTTCTTCTGCTATGACATAACAATGTCATGCTCCAGGGCTTTCAAAACTTGACGGTGTTCAGTGTATTCAGGCCTGGCGTGTGTTAGAATGTAGGCTTTGATTCGGTGGTTCTGGAGGCAGGACCAGAGCATCTCGGGGCATCTGACTAGCTTGCAGGGGGATGTCTCAGTTCTGAGTGCTGGGGTGCTGGGAGGCCTCTCAGGCCAGGCTAGAAGCTTCTTACTAACTTGGGACCTTGTGGAAATCTCATTACCACCATGTTTGGCACACAATAGATGCTGAGCTTATGCGAAATGATTGACTGAACAACAGGCAATTAGCATGCAAGATGCTTGTCCTGCAGGAAGGGAACCTGCTACTGTTTACTATGCACCTCTCAAACTTATTTTAACCGGAACCCAATTTTTGGAAATACGAATTAACATTTTATGGAAATGGTGCTTTGAGACAACTGCTGTGGGAGGCCCTGGCACATCGTGGAGGTTTAGCTCTGTAACGGGAAACTCAAGCCTGGGTTTGTATTTGTATCTCTGGTTCAGCAATTAGGAGAAACTGTTTCCCTACAGACCTTCCTGTCGCCCCCAGGGCCTGCAGACTGCTCCAGGGGACGTATTTGAATACATTACAATAGAGAGCGGAGCTGCTGTTCACTTCTTCCTCTTCCCCTGGCTGTGCCCAACAGGCCTCAGAACCCCTCTGGGCTCAGGAGCCTGAGGAGTCTGCTAATTAGTATAGTTCTGTGGATTTGTTCCAATGTCTTTGTTCCAGGGGAGAAGCTGAAAGAGGGCTGCTTTGGGTGGGGGTTTGAAGCTGGTGAAATGGTCAAGTCAAGTATCCTGCGGGGGAGGGGACACTGGTGACTATGTTCAGCCCCAGAGCCCTGCCTGCTGGAGGAGAAACGTCCGGGGCTTGAAGCATCTGCCTTTGCCAGTTTCAAGGGGAGAGAGACAGTTACGGTGGGTGCTCTCCTCTCCTCCATCAGCCCCACAGCTGTAACTGCCTGCTGTCTTCCCCATAGCAATCCTGTGTTAGTGACTTTGTTTATTTCTGTGACCCAACACCAGGCCAGGAGCAGCTGAAGGGCTTGTTTCAGCTCACGGTGTCAGCACATGTCTGGGATGGCAGGAGTAGGAAGCAGGGATGGGTTCCCACGGACTGAACTAGAACTTGGGTGCCAACCACCTTGGGGTCTTCCCATAAACTCTAGGTCTCTTTCGAAAACCCCACTGGACCTTTTCCTTAAATCAGAAGTCCCTTGGGCTATGCAGCAGGCAGTCTTAAGGACAAGAGGACAGACTCTTCTTATGGTGCCACAGGATGAGATTTCCCAAAAGCTTAAATGAAAAGAGAATTGATGAGAAAGGGAAACTCCGTGAGAGAAAGTGAAAATGTAATCACAGAATTAAGGCCCACCATTAATCCTGCAGAAGGATTAAGGAGCAGAATCGGGGCGTAAAATATTCAATCAGTGTAGGAGCCGTCAAGGTTGAGAAATCTCATAAAAAATGCAGAGGAAAAGATAAAGAAATTAAAAAGGCAAGAGGGGAATTTATAGGTACTGAGAGCAGAGAGCAGAAAAGCATGGCCGGGACCCTCACTGCTGGGGAGCAGTTAGTCAGCTGAGAGGAGAGATGGCAGACCCAGGGAACAACAGAAGAGCCGTACACAGACTGGCAGTGGGTGGGCAGACCTTTGCAAGATCTTTGGGCCATGGCATCCCTGTTCACACCAATGGACTGATGCCTGAATGAAAGGAAGGAAGGGAGGGAGGGAGGAAGGAAGGAAAAGTGGAGAGTGACAGAGAAAGATACCTGATGTCAACCGCAGATCTCTACCTGTACATACACACATTCCCATATGCAAGCACACACACACACACACACACACACACACACACACACACACACACACACACACACACCCCTCAGGAAGCTCTGATCTCCCTTTGACATGTAGAAAAAGATGTGGCTGAAGAATATACTACAAAAATTCCGGATACTAGTAGAGTTATAGACAAACTCCAGAAAAATACAAACGCGCCTAATATAAAATGCACTAGAATGTATACTATGGATAAGTATATAATATGCATGTAACATGTACACACACACACACAGCATTCTGGAAAGGCTGAAAGTTGAAAGACGCAGACTGGTCAGGAAAACACTTCAATAAGCCACATGGGGTTAATCCTGTAATCCTGGCCCTCAGAGGACAGGGCAGAAGGATCATGAGTTTGGGATGGCTACACAGAGAGACCCTGTCTCAAAACCACAAAGTCAAAGGCAAAACGACAGAACAAAACTTTAAGTTACAGAGATAGTACTAAATAAGTATTAAAACGACATGTGTAAATTTGCCATGTTCCTTTATTTTATGACAAAAAAAAAAAAATCCTTTAGATTGCATATCCATAAATGAAACTCAAAATAGAAACTGAAATGAAAACAAAAACATAAAAACCAGAGTCAAATCCCCAAAACAACAACAGTAAACCAACCAAGCAACAACGACGACCACAACAACAAAAACCCCCAAATGGGATCTGGCATCTCCACTCTTGGGATTAGGTTCAAACCTTAGGATTAGGTGTATGAATGTTTCGCCTGCATGCATGTCTGTGCACCTGGAGGACACTGGACACTCTGGGACTTGAGTTGTAGATCATGGTGAGGTGTCCTATGGGTTCTGGGAATTGCACTCACATGCTCTGCAAGACTAGGCAGTGCTCTTAACCACTGAGCGAGCCCTCCAGCCCTCAGGCAAACTTCATTTTCTGTATTTGGTGAAAATACAGAAAAATAAGGTTCCCATTAGCCTTTCTGTATTGACTTATTTAATTAGCCATTTCCTTTCTATAACTATCTTTAGTTCTGCCTTCTTCCCCACACAGACCCATATAATAATAGATAGTATGCATTATTGTACAGTTAATATCAATAAGCCCCATGTCAGAAAGACTCCACACACTTAGAGACTGATAGAGGAAAAGCTCTTTAATAACAGCTCGTGTCTGGCTCTGGCTACAGCTCAAAGAGGGGCCAGCCATGAACAGAAGATTTTGCTAACTTATGTACACCTTGGCCTTACGCCTGCTACACACTGTCAACCTTACCTCTCTTTCAAGTCCCTGTCCCACGTTATGCTTTGAACAATTTAAACAGAGACGGGAGACAGAATGTCTGGTCACTTGAGCAGATGGGAAATTTACACAGCACAGATATTGCCAGAATTATTTCTTAAACACACCAGTGCTGTTTGTTCTGTTTTGTTTTGTTTTTTAACAAATGGTTGTAGCTGGGTACATCCTGTCCACCTGGCAGAATAGTACTTTTCCCTGATAAGAGCACAAGGGACTTAAAAGGCAGACCAAGGCTTAAAGGTGGCTGTGACCCTGCACTGCCCCTTAAAGGTGTGGTTTTTGCCTTAGGGATGGACCTAATGGCTGCCAAATCAGGCTTGTCTCCGTTTGTTACAGGAATAGAGCCTCACTGGAGGTCGATGTTGGTGAGCAAACATTAGCACCCTGGCATCCGACATTTCTGCTATCTCTAGCAGGCCTAGTTAGCACATTATTTATCTCTGGGGCTTTTTGGAGGCAGCGTTCCTTCAGCTTAGTTCTCCTTTGTGTGACTCAGTGTCTCCTAAGCAAATCTGCTAGTAAGTCTTGTGTCATACCAGTTCTACTGTTTCACATTTCTTCTACATCAGTAGGACACCCGAGTTTGGCCCAGGAGGAGGGTGTGGAGAAGATACATAACTATTCAATTTCAAGGTCGGGGGAGAAATAAGCACAGAGACACATACATATTTTTTTAATGAGAAAAAAACACCCACTGATAGAAAAATGCTTAAAATGAATTAGACAGCTATAATCTGGCAGATGTACCAGAAGCATACTAAATCTAAAGAAAGCGGAGGGGAACTGCGTGGAGGAAGGGAAGGCATGGTGAGGTGGGTTACTTTCAATCTCTAGGGAATAGATAAACTTTCCAGGGAAACCATGAGGCGCGCGCGCTTGCGTGCGCACACGCGCGTGTGTATGTGTGTGCACGCATGCGTGCATGTGCGTGCGCCTGTCTGTGTGTGTGTGTGTGTGTGTGCTCCTATCTGTCTGTCTGTCTGTCCGTCTGTCTGTCTGTGTGTGCGTGCATGTGTGCGCCTGTGTGTGTGTGTGTGTGTGTGTGTGTGTGTGTGTGTGTGATATTCTATCCCAAGCCCTGAAAATAAAATCTCAGGACACTACAGTCCAGTTTCACTTGTTACAAGGCCCACAGCCGTAGTGCAGTATGAAGCTTCTCAGGCTTCCCCCAGAGAAACAGAGCAAACAATCTGGGTACGCATAAAAAGATGCATTTCAGATGATTTATTCATGGAGTTGTGAAAGCTTGGTAAACTCAAAATCTGCTATGTAGGCCAGCAGGCTGAGGCCCAGGAGAGAACGTCAGTTCAGGTCTGAAGGCATCGGATGGCAGGATCCCCCCTCACTCAGGAGAGGTCAGTCTGTGATTGGTTAGAAGGCATCTGATGGCAGGATCCCCCTCACTCAGGAGTGTTGGGGATGGTAGGCCATATGGCCAATGTTCAGCCATCTTGTCAGAGCCTACACCTTTAGGCTCCTATTTCTTTAGCAGTCTGTCATTTACCGGAAAGCAGCTGACCCTGTCGTGGTTTGGCAGTTAGACACCTGTTGTGGTTTATTGTGGGGGATGGTCATTCTAAGACCCCTGAGCTCATAGTAAGAGCTACTCCTTTCTGGCTATAAACTAGCTTTTCCAGTAAGACTATTGGTACAATCAGATTAAAGGTCAGCCGCCTGCGAGCAGCAGTTCCAGGAACTTTTTTCTGACTAACCAGATCTTTTACAACTTCCCTTTCTCTCTGGAATTTCTCCCTCTTTTGTGATTATAGCAGCTGTAAAGGTAGACACCTGCTGGAGCATTCCAGAGTTAGGTATCCATAGCAACCCGCACTTACACAAATACCCATGCCCCCTTGCCTATAAAAACTGTGAAATTTTTCAATAAACGGGGCTTGATCGGAATCCAGACTTGCCCTCATTTCTTTGTGTCTCCTGTCCCCCAACTTGTCTGCCTCCTCCACAGGTACCCATTGAACACCCCGCTGGCTGGGTCAGTTGGTGCCCAACGTGGGGCTCGAGGAACTCACCTGTCTGTTGCCCTTCTGGGCTGGCCAGTCACCCTGGATCGCCACGGACTTTGTGCCCATGAGACAGATCGACACGCATTGCCACGGAATACCCGCCAGTGAGACAGATCGACTTGGATCGCCACAACTCCCCCAATTGTGAGACAGATCGACCAAGGTGAGACACGGCGACATACACGCACATATGGGACAGGCATTAAGTAAGCATTAGCTTTTCTTACAGGGATTCAAACAGTCCCATCCTATGTCAGAAATTTGTAGCTACAGCTTTACAAAGGGTTAAAAAAAATATATCAATTTGTATATCATTCATTACATGGATGATATATTTATTGCTGGAAAAGATTGACAACAAGTGCTTTTATGCTATGCTTTTATGAAATCCCAATTATCTCAGTCTTGTCTACAAATAGCTCCTAAAAAGTCCAAAAGGTTGATCCATATTTATATTTGGGATTCCAGCTTTTTCCTTCTCAGGTAAAACACCAAAAGATCACATTGAGAGTAGATCATTTAAAGACTTTAAATGATTTTCAAAAGTTGCTTGGTGGTATAAATTGGCTTAGACCTTATTTAAAATTAACAACTAGAGATTTAAGGCCCTTATTCATAATCTTACAAGGAGATTCCTCTCCAAACCCACCCCGGGAGCTTACAGCTGAAGCTAGGAAAGCCTTGGCGTTAGTGGAAGAGGCTATCTCCCATCAATTCATAACCTACATAGATTGTGACAAGCCGCTAGGGTATATTATCTCGGCCACTCATGCTACGCCTACTGCGGTGCTCTGGCAAGGTGCTCCTGTTATGTGGGAACATTTGCCATCTTCTCCCAATGAAGTAATAGTACCTTATTACTTGGCTGTTGCAGAGTTGATTCATATGGGTCGATTGCAAGGAAGAAAGTATTTTGGTAAAGAGCCTGATTTTATTATTCTGCCATATTCTAAGGAACAACAAAATCAGCTGGCTGCTAACACTGACGATTGGCCATTGGCTTGTGCACAATTTTGTGGAGATATAGA
The DNA here is from genome assembly GCF_903995435.1 of Acomys russatus. Taxonomy (NCBI): domain Eukaryota; kingdom Metazoa; phylum Chordata; class Mammalia; order Rodentia; family Muridae; genus Acomys; species Acomys russatus. The sequence continues at coordinate 2,780,186 of NC_067138.1, forward strand.
TAACTATTTTCCCTCTAACAGGCTTCTCCACTTTTTAAATAAACATCCAGTTATTTTTCCTAAGATAACTCAGTTTCAGCCTGTGAGAGATGTTTGCTGAATTTTACTGATGGGTCTTCTAATGGAAAAGCTAGTTACATAGGACAGACATATGTTATTCCTACTACTGCTAAGTCTGCTCAAATTGCTGAGCTACAAGCGGTAGCTACTGTTTTCCAACATCATGCCTTTTGTTTGTTTAATTTATATTCAGACAGTGGCTATATAGCAGAGACGGTTCCTCACCTAAAAACTGCAGGACAAATCCAACCCCAGTCACAGGCTAATGAATTATTTTCTCAAATCCAGACAGCTATTCTAAAGAAAAAAACATTCTTTTTTTTAAAGGACATTTAAGAGCTCACACTGATTTACCTGGACCTTTGCCTACAGGTAATACATTAGCAGATGCAGCTACCAAAAATTTGGTATGCCTTACAAATGTAAAAAAGGCTCGAAAAGCTCATAATTTACATCATATTAATAGCCAAAGTCTAAGACTTCAATATAGGATTACTAAAGAGCAAGCTTGAGCCATTGTAAAGGCATGCTCCACATGTCCTCAGTTTCTTTCTGTATCACATCTGTGAGCTAATCCCAGAGGACTGGTCCCTAACCAACTTTAACAAATGGATATTACTCATATACCTGAATTTGAAAAGTTAAAATACTCTTTTTTCATAAAGCCTGTAAAGGTATTCCTTATAATCTTCAAGGACAAAGTATGGTGGAACGAGCTCATTCTACCATAAAAACCTATTTACAAAAAGTAAAGAAGGGGGAACTTTACCCCCAATCACCTAAAATGCTTTGAGTCATGTTCTCTTTATTTTAAATTTTTTACTGCTCGATGCCAAAGGAAATTCCACAGCCGGTTGATTCTGGCACACTAATAGTCATCCTTTGCTAGATTGAAATGGAAAGATCCTTTAACTGGACAGTGGAATGGACCCGACCCTGTATTAATATGGAGTGGAGGCTCTGTTTGTGTTTTCTTACAGGAACATGATGCTGCACGCTGGCTGCCTGAGAGGCTTGTGTGTCAAGTGGATGCTGGCATGGATGAGTTTGCCAATGATCTCGAGGTCAGAGGAGAAGTGCTATTTCTATGCTAACAAGTCTGGGATCGTTCGAGATAAGATTAAAAAGCTACAAGAAGACCTGGAAAAACAGTGGAAAGAGCTCCTCCATAATCCCCTTTGGAATGGGCTTTATGCGTTCCTCCCATATGTTCTCCCTCTTTTAGGTCCCTTGCTTGGCTTATTAATATTACTATCACTAGGAGAGGTCAGTCTGTGATTGGTAAGGAGGCATCTGATAGCAGGATTCCCCCCTCACTTAGGAGAGGTCGGTCTGTGATTGGTAAAGACTTCAGCTGATTGGATACAGATCCCGCATTCTAGGCGGTAAACAGATTTATTCCAAGTCCTCAGCTCTAAATGCTAATCTCAACAAAACAAAACCAGAAAGTAGGGAGGTGGCTTGGGGTGGGGGTCGGGTAGGGTGGGGTGTATGTGTGTTGTAAAGTGCTTGCTATGCAAGCCTGATGCCAAGAATTCTATTCCATGGCAAAAATCAGGTTCAGATGCAGCGGTATTCATCCATTGTCCCTCAAGCTTGCAGGCCAGTCAGCCTGGAATAGGAAGTAAAGTGGCAGAAACAAGAGAGACTGTGCCTCAAAGCAAGGTGGAAGGATAGAACCAAGTCTTAAAAGCTGTTTTCTGAACTCCAAAGTACACTACGGCGTGGCATACACGCAGGTACAAATACCACACACTAAAAATAAACAAATGAACACCCTAAGTAAACAAAACCCAACAATCCAGGCAAACAACAAAAATCAAAACAAACCCCCTCCAGAAACAATCATAATAGGTTGTGGATAATATTCCAATTGCTGCCCAGTCCGCCTTCTTGCAATGTGCTCAATGAGTTATTGTTCCTTTAAAACAGAAAGAGTAGGGGCTGGAGAGATGCCTCAGCAGTTAGAGCGTGTCTGCCCTTTCAGAGGAGCAAAGCTAAGTTCCCAGCACCCACATCAGCTGTAACCCCAGCTCCAAGAAGATCTAGCACCCTTGGCCTTCCCTGGCATCTGCCCTCAAGTACACATACCCCCACCCACCCCATCCACCCCACCTCCACCCCTGAACATACTTACATACAATTTTAAGAAGTAGGGGCTGGAAAGAAGGCTCAGCGATTAAGAGCAATTGTTGCTCTTGCAGAGAATGCAGGTTTAGCTTCTAAAACCCACATGGCACCTCACACTGCTTATATCTCCAGTTCCAGGGAACAGCATTGTCTGGCTTCCTTGGGCAACAGGTGTGCATGTGGTACAAATGCAAGCAAAACACTCATATACAAAATAAAATAAGCCAATCTTTTTTTTTAAATAAACATTTTGCTTAAGCTTTTCATTTTTTTAAAGGAATTTCATAATGAGTACTATATTTACATAGTTTCTTTGCCTGCTCACCTTTTCTTTTATAATTATACTCACACTGCTGGAGGATGTTTTCTGTAACCAGAGCAGGGGACATGGGCATTGTCATTTCTATGAAGCATCTTCTGTCTCAATGTTGTGTAAAAATTGTTCTCCATCACCTCTGATTGCTTAATAAATATAACTGAACAGCCTATAGCTGAGCACGAGAGTTAAGGTGGGACTGCTGATCCCAGTGAGGGTGTCCTAAAGAGAGTCACCACGAAGACATGGACGTAGCAGGAGCAACCAGGGTGAGACTAAGCTGGCAGGTAACAGCCCACATGGCTGAGAAGTAGGTTAGCATAGACAGGTTAAAACAGCTTAATATCTGCCCAGCTATAGTGCTTGAAGCTTATTAATAAATACAATAAGTCTTCATGTCATTATTTGGGAGCTAGTGTGAGTATTAGGAAAGCTCATACTTTTAATTTTAACACACACACACACACACACACACACACACACACACACACACACACACACACGATGTGTCCCGGCCCGTGGGAAAAATAGAATCAGTGTTCACCTGAAAGAGGGAGTGGGGATTAAAAGTGGGATACAGAGACAAGAAATAAGGAGTCAAGTCAGGAAATTTCTGATCAAGACTCTCTTTCAAGTGGAAGAGTAAGACTTTAAATAGTAAGGTCAATAGGATCTATTCTGATCCCTCTCTCCCTACCTCCCAGGCAAGAAGAGCACAATAGCCTGAATAGCTCCCTGTAAGAACTTCCTATTACTGAGTAGCTCCCTGAAAGGGTTTCCTTAACCCTCCAGTTATTTCTCAGTAGGGACTTCCCTATGTCTTTCAAAGGTAAATAGTCCAAGGATGGCCTGGAACACAAAGACCTCCTCTGGCGGAGCTCAGCAACTGGAAGGTCACAGCACCCAGCCCAGCCTAAGCACGGGATTTCTGACATGGCAGAATTTAGCACAGCTTCCCACCTCTCTCTCTCTCTCTCTCTCTCTCTCTCTCTCTCTCTCTCTCTCTCTCTCTCTCTCTCCCACACACACACACACACACACACACACACACACACACGAGCAGAGAGAGAGAGAGAGAGAGAGAGAGAGAGAGAGAGAGAGGGAGAGAGAGAGAGAGAGAAATCCAGAATAATGTTTGTGGGCAGCATGGTCCAGCTAGTTCATGGATAAAAACAGTTGTCCTGGGAAGAAAGTCACAAAGACCAGGAGGGAAGGCTCTGGAGAATCTCTAGTCCTGGCTTGAGGAGAGTTCTCCTACCATGCCAAGTGAGAGGCCTTGGACAATCCTTGCTTGGGAGGGTGGGGGCTACAGGATGGGGGAACTAGTTGATCTGTGAAATGTGGAGCCTGGTCCTAAGAAGAGGGACTCAGAAAATGGCAGCTTCATAACCGAGTCCTTGGACAGCCTGGCTAGTGATCCCAAGAGACAACTGGTTTTTGTGTGACTATCTGAGGCCACCATAGCCCATGACTGTGGGTGAGAAATGGGTTTTCTCGTAGTTCCAGAATCTGGAAGTCCAACATTAAGGGCCTCAGGCCCCTCCCAGAGGCTTTCAGATGGCAACTCTGTCTTCATTGCTTTTCTCATTGCTGTGACAAAAAATAACTCTAGGAACAGAGGGTTTCTTTTGGCTCAGGGTTTGAGGATGGCAAAGGTCCACTGTGGTTGGAAAGGCATGGTGGTGACAGGGTGAGATTTGTCAAATCATCCAGTCAGGAAGAAGGAAGAGATGAATGTTGACACTCAGCCTGCTCTTTCTACTCTTTATTTAGTCGAGATGCTGGCCTAACTGAATGGATAGTGCCAACCACAGTCAGAAGGCTCCTCCTCACTCAGATAAACCCCTACAGAGGTACTCACAGATATGCACGGAAACGCGTCTCAAAGGTGATTCTGCATTCTGTCAAGCTGACAGGCAAGACTGACTGTCCTGGTGCCTTCCATGTGTGGGTGGACACCGCCTTTGGTTGTGCAGAAGGGATGGCTGCAGTGGAGGAGGGGACAGACGATGGGATACCCAGGTGGCTGTAACGGGCAGGTGAATTCCCACGAAGCTTAGGGGCATATGGACCGCTGCTGGATGAGCTATGTCCCCCTAAGCAGAAAAGGACAGGAGACAAAGCAACAGCCAAACACCAAGCTAAGTAAGTGTCCTATTCTTGCCTGGGAAACTGGCCTTGGGGATATCAGCTGCAGACAGGGTTGTTCTGAGCCAAAATGAGACCCAGGGGCCAGTTGGGTAATGCGACACTGTCGCTAGAGACTGGAGTCTTGAAAAGGAAGGGGAGTGGAGGGGAATTTCCTCAGAGGCAGACAAACTTCCATCACCCCCACCTCACGGCTTCTTCGTGTTCTTGTGTGTTTCCTGGTCTTAAAGTGACTGTGCTTTCTAGGTAGTGAAATTTGGCATCTCGCCCTCCAGGGTGTCTGAGGGGGATAGGATCACCCTGGGTACACGTGTCATGGAACCATTAAGCAGAATTCTCCCTTTCTTTTTCTTTTCTTTCTTTCTTTCTTTTTTCTTCTTCTTCTTTTTGTTTTTTGTTTTGTTTGTTTGTTTTTGTTTTTGTTTTTTCGAGACAGGGTTTCTCTGTGTAACCTTGGCTGTCCTGGACTCACTTTGTAGACCAGGCTGGGCTCAAACTCACAGCGATCTGCCTGCCTCTGCCTCCCAAGTGCTGGATTAAAGGCATGTGCCACCATGCCCGGCTAGAATTCTCCCTTTCTGTGTCAGGATGATGATGCCTGTTGTGGAGTCTCTGACCTGGTCGGTCATGGGAGAATCATGTATTTTCCCCTCTGTTTTTGTGGTTCAAGACTCCCTTCCTTCTTCCATCCTGGCTGGTTCACTGTCCTCACTGCCTGGTCATCACAGGAAGAGGCCATCCCAGAAGCCATCTATTCTCTGATATTTCCTGTGTGAGGAAACCTGGGGAGCTAGCCTTGCTTGCTGGGCATGGGAGGCTTCACAAGCGCTGTGTCTTCCCTGGAGATCCCCTCTTTTGAAAGTCAACTGTGGAGTGTGGGGGCCCCATGCTCTGCATGGAGCGTTTAATTCCCTCTGTTGGTGGATAATGAATCAGAACCCACCTCTGCCCTTAGCCTGTTGCAGTCCTGCTGCCTGTGTGAGCCGCACACAGCCTTCTGTCCAAGGCTAAAAGCATCAGATTCTTTCTAGAGGACTGTTCTGTGCCCAGGTGTTCTGTTGTCTTCATCCTGACAGGATACAAAGACACACAGTACCTGCAAATCGCAGACTCTCTTCTGAGGTTCTGTGTGTCCTAGGCTCTCTGTGGCAGTCTCGGGGATGAAGTGTTCTTCTGGACTTGATAATATTGTCCCGGAAGTTTTGCCCTGGTAATGGCTTGGCATGAATTTCAGAATAGTTGAAGGTGACCAGAAAATCATGTGATCTGTTCAGATGTCATTAATGGACAAGAAGGAAGCTTTAAAGATTTTTAAAATGTTGGCGGGCATGGTGGCACATGCCTTTAATTCCAACACTCGGGAGACAGAGGCAGGCAGATCGCTGTGAGTTCGAGGCCAGCCTGGTCTACAAAGCGAGTCCAGGATAGTCAAGGATACACAGAGAGACCCTGTCTTGAAAAACAAAAAATTTAATTTTATTTATTTATTTATTTTTAGGAAGTAAGAATTTGACGGAATTTCTTTGGAGGTAAGTAATTAGACCAAAACTTACATTAAGACTGTGTTGACTTCAAGTTGTTCAAAAACTGGCCGTACATTTAAAAACAGAGTCAGAAGTCATAGATAAAACACTACTGAATCCTGTAGCGTGCTATCGACATGGATGTTTAATGACAGAGAAGTAAAGATGACATGGTACTAATGTGCACACTGGTATAATTTATCACAGTTAACAGGTCAGAAGAACTTTATCAGCAATTTGGGACATTTTACCTCCTCAGTGCGGATGATACCCAACAAGACAGAGGTGGAGCTTCTTTGGGACTTGTTGGTGAGGGATGAGCGAGTGACCTTTTTATTTCTCTCTGGCAGGCTATCCCTAAGGAAGCAATCTGTGACAAGTGTGCCTTAAGAAACCAGGTTGAGTCGTGAAAGCAGAAGAAGCTCAGCTAACAGTGACAGTGAGTGTGGAAGAGTCAGAAGTCAGAGGCCATAAAGGCTTGCGTGTGAGAGACTGTCCAGCCAGGTCTGTCTCTGGGTGTGACTTACTGCAGTGCCTTGGGAAAATAAAAAACCGGAAATGCTAAATAACAAAGCTGAGAGGAAGTGGAAGGCACGTTCTCTCAGGGCATCAGGACAAACACTGGAGGTAAACCTTGAATGTCTAGAAACCAAGCGACTTTGCTGTCGCATTGTTGGAGAAACGGGTTGACCACATTGAAAACAATTAGTTCTATTAAGATGTATGTGTGGCACGTGATAAACATGGCTGGTTTTAAGCTACAGCACAGTAGGTTTTTAAAAAAATGTCTTCAGTTCTGGACCTGCCAACATGATTGTGATGTAAATCATTCCCATCCCTCCAGTGTTTCTGGGTAATTGATTCCCTCCCCACATCCTCCTCCCTGGACCAGCAGGAGCTCCCCACATCCTCCACCCTGGACCAGCAGGAGCTCCCCACATCCTCCACCCTGGACCAGCAGGAACTGCATCCTGGTGGCTGCTATGGGGTTCTAGCTCTCTCTTTCTCTCCACTCTGTGGCTCTATATTATCTTGGCGTTCTTGCTTCTGGTGGCTTTCTTTTTCTGACAGGGCTGCACTAAGCTTCCCAGGTGGGCCTTTAGTCTGGAGTTTGTCTTAGCCTTCAGAACACATGTGCCATCATGTCTGGGTCTCCCTGGCAAAGCCTGGCATCCCCATTTTCCTGGATTCTGATCTGGCTCCCCCTTAGCCCACCTGTGCTCTGTATTGGAATCCTTGCCTTGCATCCTCTGCATCCACTTCTGCAGGAGACAATTCTGTACAGATTTTTTTGGGGTGGTGGTGGTGGTGGTCTCATGTGCTCTTGACTCACCTTGCTCTCACTCCAATTCTGCTGTTGATGTGATGACCTGCTAGTTGGAGTCCACAGCAGAAAGTGCTCTGAGAAGGCTCAGAGCACGCTCTGCTTTCTCTAGACAGACCATGTGTTTCCAGCTTGCAGCCTACTGCCTCCTCAAAGCACAAGGAAGTATACACACAGCTCTTGTTAGTCATTCATTTTGAAATAATCTCAAAGCTAGGGAAAGGTTGCTGGACCACCATGCAGCACTCTCATAGTTGCTGCTGTCCTAGCGACGTTGGCTTCTTCTCTGGCCAAGGGTCCACCTAGGAGGAGTCATTCAGTTACCTCTAGCAACCCTCCCTTTTCCTCCTCTTTAGTCTGGACCCAGTGCCTGTCTGTCCTGTTCACTCATGTCCTAGACAGTCTTAAAAAGAGAGACCTTTCATTCTGGGTCAGGCTTCTTCAGCTGCGTCCCTCTGATGCTTTCTCACATCCAGGCTCCACTTTTTTGTCAGGAGTTATACAAAGTGCCACATGGCATTTTCCAGGGCGCCAAGTTAGGAAGTACACCATTGTTGGTGTGATTTTAATCACCTAGAGAAGCGGCGTGCCAACTTTACCCACATTTCTCTTCCACAGTAATTTGTGGGGACAAACTGAGACTGTGTCATAGATGACTGGTGCATTTTGGAGAGAGCAGAAACTTCCTGATTTATGCTAAAGAATAACAACATGCCAGCAACTCTCATTTAACAGGAAAATGGAGCACCCAACTAGGCCCTTATGTGTCTCAGTGGGATTCTCAAACCATGAGAATTGGGTACCCCTGTCACTTCCTTTCTCAGATAATCCTTAATGATAGATTTGGAGCAGGGTACCTTAATTGTCACCTAGTCAGTCACTAGTGTTTCTTCTACTTCACACAAACACAAACACATATACAAACAAACACACGCCAACTACTATGAAAGACATTAGCCAAAGAAGAGTTAAAAGCACCAAACAGACATAGTTTGAATTTGTTTTTCTCATGCTCCTTAAATGACGCTGTTTGTGACAACTAATGACCCAGAGGTTCCATTTATGTGTTGGTAGATAATGTACCTTAAAATCTGCAGCCGTTTTAAAATTGGGTCAAAGAAATGTATTCAAAGCAACCAGAGCTGTCAAAAATAAACTCCACCAAATCTCTTCTTTCTACTCACATTAGGCCAGCTGGTGCAAGGAAGATGAAAAGTAATGAGACAAATGCCAACCTAGTCAAAGCCATTTGGAAAGTAGCCAGGGCAGAGACCAACCCCAGAGAAACCTAGAATCTGATCTCTGTGTACAAAGAAGAGAGCCAGCCATTATGGACATGGCTAAAATATCAAGATGGGCGGCTGACGATTTTGATGCTGGTCAAACCTTATGAGAGTGAAATAATTTCCAATGCCCTCAAGAAAGAGACCATCAGTTTCTCATGTATTAATTATGAATTAGACACTGCCTATCAATCTTTGTTTCAATTCTTAATGAGTGTTTTTATCTGAGTTCATTTTTATTAAATCTCCCTTGGGAGGAGGATGGTGGATTTACAGAGATTTTACTAGGGCCCATTTATTATGGGCAATTTGCTGCGGCCATAAATTTCGCGGCTGGGCAGCAATAATGAATAGGGCGCAGAGCAAGCGGTGGATAGAGGCTGAGAAACTGGGTGCGATTGAAAAGGTGGGTATATAAAAACAGTGCTCACATTCTGAGGTAGCTCAAGAGGAGCTGGTAAAAACAGCCACACTAGCATTTCCTTTGAATGGAGACATCCCCCTCAAAAGGGACCGCTCAACCCCGCTATTTGCCACTGTGATTACAGTACCTGTGGCATCCAGGATGTGACTTGAAGTCTCAGATCCCCCTGAAGTGTGAAGGCTGTGCATTGGAGTCCTGATCTGGACACTGAGAGGCCACCAAGAAGGAAATGCAGACAAGGGAACAAGTGACTTAAATGCTTCAGGCTTTTGTTTGCCAAGGGGTGGGGTGGAGTAGGGGTGACGGGACTGTCTATAAGAATCAGAGCCCACCATCCACTTACAAGCTGGTTCTGTTATAAGGCAGAGAGGGAGAGGGAAGAGAAGTCAGTAGAAAAGTTAATGAGTTTGGTTCACAGTTGGTCATTGCTAGGAGTAGTGTTTATAACCCATATGCATCTTTCCTGGCCATGGCTGGAGTCTATGGGGCAGGACAGTCAAGAATGTATAAAAATACACATATTTACTCCTAGAAGCCAAATCACTGTAGTGGGTGGAATTTTCACAGTTCAATCAAAATGGAGCCTTTACAAGATGGCGTGGCCTTGGCTAACAAACACCACGTGCCTGAGCAGGCCTCAGGGCTAATGAATGAAACTCACAGGTTGCACAGCCCAGAGAAAAAATTACATTTCTCGCACATCCCTGGAGCTATTCATCCTGGCCCTGGCTTTGAACAGGGAGGCATCAACTTCTTTTTTTAATCAAGCTACTGTTGGTATGGATTTCTGATGTCGTGACAGGACCGTGTATCAATTAATACCACGGATAACTAATCCAACTAAGGCAAGGGTCTACTGCCATTATTTCTGGGCTGGTAAGACTTTGTGTCCCTATGACAAAATACCTGACACCTGGGGTGGTGGCTATTTGTGTTGCCTGGCCTTTGGCTGTGTTGATTTGGGGTTCGTGATGAGGCAGAAGTCATGGTCATGGGAGCACGAGGCAGAGGCTACTTCACATCAAGGTCCATGAATATTGCTGGGAGAGGATCAAGGGCAGATATGTCCTTCGAAGATTACTCTCTCCCAGTGCTCACTTCTTTCACACACACACCCCCTTTCCAATTCTTGCCACCTACCAGTAGGTCTACCAATAGACTACTGGGTAGACCAGTAGTCTCCCCAGTCTTTGAAAGCACCATAGAATGAAACTATGGATTAGACCAGAGAACTCATAATGGAATGGGTGCTGGAAACACCTGCGTTTTACTAGCCTCAGTTAACTGGCTGGCTTAGCCCCCTAGGGATGTCAAGATGGCTCAGCACATATAGGTGCTTGCTACCAAGCCTGACTTCTTGAGTTTGATTTCCACAACCAGCATGGTGGAAGGAGCAATCAGACTCCTACAAGTTGACCTCAGATGTCTACATGCTGGCCATGTGTAGATACACACACACACACACACACACACACACACACACACACACACACACACACGAGCATGCTCACTAATCAAATGAAATGTAAAAAACTTAATATAAGAAGCCGAATTCTCAGTTTTCATGCTGTCTTTTTAATTCCTATGGCTAGAGCTCTTCTATAATCCCAACTCAGATTCTTTTCCAGTTCCTTGAAGTAGGCCCAGCAGTATCAAATAGGCTTTTGTGACTATTTATTGACTGATTGATTGACTGAATGAATGACCGAATGAGTGAGTGAGTGAGTGAGTGAGTGAGTAAAGAGATGTGTGAGTGTGATGAGAGCTGAAGTAGAGGCACCAGGAGAGCTTGGAGTGAGAGCCACCCTCCAACCCCATGAGGTTGCCTCTAAAGTTTTGTGTTGAGCTGCCTAGGGCAGGGAACCACCCAACAGTGGCCTAAGAAAATAGCTATTCTCCTTCCTTACATGGTGAGGTGTGGGGTGGGTGTCTGGGTTGGGTTTGGGGTTCAGAGAAGTCAGGTCTAAGTTTCTGCCAATCACTTGGCCTCTTCCTCTCGGTCAAAGATGGTTCTAGAAGAACAATGGAGGAAAGAGGACTGTCAAAGACATGAAAGACAGTCAACCAAGCCTATCTTCCCATTCCCCAGCCCCTACCTACCCCTAGCTGTTAAAAAAACCAAACAAACAATTTCTCAACATGTAGTGCAGACTGGCCTGATACTCACTAAGCAGGTCAGGCTATCCTTGAACTCATGAGCAACCCTCCTGCCTCTGTTTCCCGAGTGCTGAGATTATGGCACATGCCTATAGCCCAAGCCTGGCCCACTCTAATGGGCTCAGGCTATCCCTGGCCTTTGCAGAGCCCAGGAAACAAAAACAAGAGCTATGCCCACATTTAAAAGGCATAATTCAGGCCAACAGACAGTTAAATAGCATATGCTTATCTTTACTGTCTTGTCAATTAGACTCTCAAATGGCAAAGGCAAAAATACATGTCAAGCTATAACTTTTATGAGTAAAGCTCATCACATATCCCAGGCAGTAGAATTTAATGATGACTGAGCATATCCAGGTGTTGTGTTGATGAACTGTCGATGTCTGAACAATTCAAAAAGTCCAAGTGTACATAATTCATGAGTCGTTATACATTTATCTCAGACAATTGGTGTTTCTTTTTTATCATCTCAGCAAAATCCAGTAATATGTTATCGAGATTTTTATCCTACAGCAGGGATTGTTAAGCTATAGTGTGCAGTCCAGCCACTTGTTTTTGTAAATAAAGCTTTATTAACATATAACTGTGCTCATTTTTTTCATATATTGCCAGGGTGGATCTCTCTAGCATGCATGAGACTCTTGGTTCCATCCCTAGAACCACACAAACTGGGCATGGTGGCACATACCTGTAATCTCAGCACTGAGAAGATGGAGGCAGGAGGATTAGGAATTCAAGCTTATCTTCAGCTACGTAGTGAATTCAAGACCAACATGGGACACATGAGAGCCGGTCTCAAAAACTAAAAAGGTGAAACATTTTAATTCATGCATAATGCATATTGACATTAATTTTTATAATACTACATTTTATTTAAAGTTTGTTTCTTACTATCAATTTCTATAAAAATAAGACAATGTCCAAGCAATTGCCAGAGTGAGGGTTTCCTAGCATGCTTCATGCATATTCTGTCTAAACCAATAGACACACGGGGCTGAGAGCAGCACTGTTGGATATGTCCACATGTTCTTAACAACCGTGTGCAATTGCTGTGGATGTCGTTATTGGTGAGGAGGCCAGGACACTAGAATTTGAAGAGAAGTGTGAAGACAACTGCTTGACAGTGTTGGAAAACACTGTCTTGTCACATAAAGAGCCTTCTTGCCAGTGTGCCAGCCAGGCAGGAGTTAACAAGGGCACCTGTGTGTTTCCTTCACTTGAGTTCTCCCAACATTCAGATTCTCCCTGCTCACTGAGCAGCATCTGTCTTCAATGTCACCAGGGGCAGCGATGCTCTGCTCGGTGTGTCTCAGAGACACAGAGAAAGAGATGTGGAAGGAAGGGGTTCAGTAGAGCCTGGCTAGTGTTGGTGAGAACAGATGTTTACGGTGTGGCCTTACGTCGTCAATGCTGAGGACTTGACCCCATATAATAGGTGTCTTCTGTTTGTAATGAGCTGTGTGTCTATGTGTGGCAGGGGACAGGGAGAGGGGAGAGGAAGAGTGAAGGTGTTTTCTCTAAGCAAGGGGCCCCGAGCAGAGTGTGAGGACAGACATTTCTGCATCAGCTTTTTAGGGACCCCCCTCAATGACCTCTCTTCCACCCCATTGGCCATCGCTGTATTTTGGTGGTTATTTGCCTACACCAGAGCCTAGATATATTGTCAACTCCTGAGAGGCAGAAAGAAGGACCAGTGGCTCTCAGAGAGGCTACAACTGTCTTGGCCACACAGCCTTCCCATCCTTACTCTTCTTTCCTGGCCTCGACCTTCCTAGCATCCCTTTCCTCCGCTGTATCTATGTCTTTCTTGCCATGCTCCATCTGGAGCCTCCATTTCTCTCTGCCACTCTCATCGAGAGATGTCATGCCCTAGATAGAAACTGATAATGGGGAGTCCAAATGGGTCCTCGGGGTTTCCAAGCCATGTTTCCAGGAGCACATCATTATCCTTGCAGTGCTTGTTACAGGGGTCACATAAGTGATGTGCTGGAGGGCACTCAGTGCCACCTGCTGCCCTGCTCCTCCTCCACCCAAGTGTGCAGGGGCCTTGTCACTAACTGGCTGTGGCCTGCTGTCCCTTGAAGAGCTTTCAGGATGCATGTACAGTCACGTGTGTTTGAGAACACGCGTTCACATGTTTGTACGTGTGAACCTGTGTGTGTAAGTGCCCACAGATAACACCCCTATGGTAGATGTCACAAAGGCTAAGAGATCCATCACATCCTTTAGTCTAAGAGTTCGTAACTGGCGTCCATGTGTGGGTGCTTGTGAGTCACAGGTGGTTACATGTTAGCATTTTATGTGTTTATTTTTCTGGAAGTGAAACCCTGCTCCCCCATCGCTCCCACGAGATTTTCCTAGTCCCAAGAAGTTTAGGACTGTCAAAGGCAGAATAATGGCTCCCTGAAGCCTAACCACCAGGACCTGTGGCGTTGTGTGGACAGTCAATGATAGAAGGAAGGTTGTGACACAGCTGGCCTTGACACAGTACATAGCGAGGCACAGGTTTGAGGTGGGGCCACCTTACCTGCAGTGACTACTTCCTGAGCTGTGCCCTACTGCACTCTGCAGAGCCTGTCACTGAGTATCTCTCACTCATCAATATCAAAGGAGACTCTTATGTCTGTTCTTGGCCCTGGGTCTCATGATTTCACCTTGGCTCTCTCTGCTGTGGTCCATAGATCTCCTGATGTATGGATGCTGTGATGGAGGAGTTCCTCTGTACCACACCAGGGCAATATGGCCTCTCCACAGAGCTGAGCCCTGAGCCTTCTGGAAACTGTGCCTGTGCTTTCTACCCTGAATCTCCTGCCCAGAGGGGCAAATTTACTTCTAGGACATGTGCTGGCCTCTTCCCCTGCAGGCGAGCCAAATAAGATGAGGAGAGTAGGCAAGAGTGGAGTGGCCAGAGGCCCCGGATGTATGCACAAGGTCGCTCATATGGAGAAAGAAGAAAGCAGGCACTGTAGATCCTAAGTCTTTGCTTCTATATGTCCCAAGTCCTAAAATTATCAGCAGTAGGCCTGTATGATTTTTACAAAAATAAATTTTCAAGTAAACGGTAGCATTTCAGGGATTCCATGTGGAATTACTCTGCATGTGAGAGAGGGGCTAATTAGAAAGTTTTCTCAGAGAGGGGCATTGGAGGCAGGCTTACACAGATGAATAATAAGTAGAATAATAAGTTCAAATAAGTAGACACTTTAGGAGACAGAATGGCGTGAGCAAAGCTGCGGAGGCAAGGGAGACAGTTATGGATAAAGGTAAGCCAGATGCCGAGTCTCCACAGAATGGAGGCAGATCATGAGGGGCTTGAATGCTTGGTGAAGGTACTGTTGGCATGGACTCACCCAGAGTCATGAGCAGGGAGTGAGGAGGGAAGGGCAGCCTCTGAGGAAGACCGGAAGCACGGAAATATTCTGCAGGAGAGGCTTCCTTCAGTGTAGGGCCCCAGGCTTGTCCTGAATGGAAGCAGGAGCCGTGGAAACGGAAGTAGAGTAGCATCTGTTCTCATGGACGTCTGCCTAGACTTGGGAATCAATTAGACGGCAGCAGACTGCAAGTGAGAAGACAAAGCCCTGTGTTAACAAAAGCCTATAGATGCCCCTCTCTGTGCCTCTCCTGGGGATAGGGGATGTGGTGCAGGACTGGAAGACACAGGTATAAAGGTCTCCTTCCTGCCTTCCAGAATCTGCCAGGTCTTAGTTGATTGTGAGCCCCTGTAAGCCTGGCTTAAAGGCCTGGTGTTGGCTCATGTCCTTGGACAGTACCGGGGTGGATCCAGCATCAGGAATGTTCAATACTGTTGTAGGGACACCCTTAGTCTCTTAGTTCATTGAGAGGCACAGAGTGCCACAGTAGCACAAGGGGCTTCTGTAGTTTTGGTACAATATGTTATCAGCCCTTGGTTGGTGACCTCTATCCTCTTGCCTGCTGATGGCTCTTGTGGGCAGATGCTCTCCACCTGTCTGCATCTCAGGTACCTGGGAGCCCCCTCCCTTGGTTAGGGCAGCTTGGCCAGTGGCAGCTTGGGAACACAGGCAGTGAGGAAACTCTTCCCGCAGTCTGCTGACTCAGTCTCAGAGGAGCTTTTGTTCAGTCTCTGAGCCTACATCCTCTTGTAGTCAAACCCATTGACAGGAATTTCAGCCCAGCATTCCCAGCAGAAGTTCCGTTTGGACCAACTCACGTTAATGGGTCATGGACATTGAGTCACCATGGTCTATGTAGGAAAACTGATCAGGGCAAAGTGATAGGTCAACCATTCCTTTTTAAAACGGAATACGCAGCTGGGCAGTGATAAAGCATGCCTCCAATCTCCGCACTGAGGAGGCAGAGGCAGGCAGATCTCTGAGTTCAAGGTCAGCCTGGTCTCCAGAGTAAATTCTAGGACAGCCAAAGCTATACAGAAAAACCCTTTCTTGGGGCTGGAGAGATGGCTCAGAGGTTAAGAGCACTGTTTGCTCTTCCAGAGGTCCTGAGTTCAAGTCTCAGCAACCACATGGTGGCTCACAGCCATCTATAATGGGATCTGATGCCCTCTTCTGGCACGCAGTTGTACATGCAGATAGAGCACTCATATACATAAAATAAATAAATAAAATCTTAAAAGGAAAAAGAAAAACCCTATCTTAAAACAAACAAACAAACAACAGCAGCAGCAGCAGCAAAGGAATATGCATTAGGTTCATTAGGTGTGGTGCATGCTTTTATCCCCAGCATTCAGACTGCAAACGTTTCTTTATGAGGTTAAGGCCAGTCAGGCTTGTATAGAGAGACCCTGACCAAAAACAAAACAAAACAAAACATGCTATAATAGATATGATAGCTTTAACATCTTATTTGAAAAGAGGCGAGAAAGTCCACCTAGCCTGGAGAAAAAACATTTGCATCGACACCATCTGAACTGCCTAGTGGTCAAAGCAAAGAGAAATCCCAGCAACTCCTGGAACTCTCATTGGCTGGGGGGGCAAGAATTCTGCACCGGGCACAGGTCAGGAACAGTGCATAGCAAAATGGCACCACAGTTGTTGGTTTCCATGCAGGATGCTGCAGTTGTCTCCTGGGTCCTATAAGCTTTCCTTCCGGGAGTGACAGTTTGATGGCCCACATCTGGTTTTGTAGATTTAGTCTCAGGCTGCTGATTGAATCCGGGAATTGCCGGATCTTTCTGAGCTCCGTGGATCACAGAAGTTGCCATTCCGTTGCTGGATGTGAGTATAAGGCCGGGTCTCGGAGAGACACACCACCAGCTAGAGCCAGCGCAGGAGTTCGCACGGATTCTGCGCACATCGAATGACATGGTGCCCAGCAATGCTGGGCTGCCACAGAGAGGCCTGCCGAATTGGATTAGGCAGCCCAGTGTCTGGCTAAAGCCTGGGAGATGGACACAGAACTTACTGAATGATCCGCAGGCAGAGACGGTTCAAGTACTTAATCAGCTCTTCATTTCCCTCCTCCGGGGAACAAGGAAGCCTCAGTGCCACCCACAGCGAGAAATTACCGTTCCCGGCAGGGATGCTGTCTGCCGTTTTCACTGCGGAGCATGAAGGAAAGGCCTAAGGAAGCCCAGTGCTTCTGCACTGACGGCGGGAATAGCTTAGGTTGGAGGCTGGAGACGCTGGGGCAGGTGCGCCGCCCTGTCTCTCCCAGGTGCTGACTCACCACGGAGAGCCGTCCCCTTCTTGAGGCCTCTGGTGCTGCCTGGGCTCGGGAGCTGAAAACAGTCTCCTAGGATGCTGTAGGCTAACAGCTCTTCCCTAGGGCTTCGCTCTTGGCCAGAAGGAGCCGGTCTCTCTAACCTCCTCCTCTGTGACCACCTGAGAGAGAACACCTGAGAGAGAACAGGGCTCTCTCTCTCTCTCTCTCTCTCTCTCTCCTCCTCTCTCCCCCCTCTCTCCCATCTCTCTTCTCTCTCTCTCTCTCTCTCTCTCTGTGTGAGATTGGGGATGGGATGATGGTCAGTCTCTTCTCTTTGTGTGTGTGTGTTTTGTTTTGTTTTTTATTGTACACTCTCTAGGGAAGGCTAGCTCCAAACCCCTGCCTCTGTCTCCAAAAATCAGGTGTTTTGGAACCACAGGTCTGCACAGGCCTTCTCTATGGCTTTAAGGCAACGAACTCCCCTGCCTCTGTCTCCTGCCTCCAGGGTGGAGACAGACACCCAACCCCTTCTATCCTCACCACCAGTTCCTTCCTCCTCTTTCCTTCCTGGAGAAGCTTACATTTGAGAACCAAAGGTTTTTGGAGGAGCTTCTCTGTTGGCCTCCTTGGGGCATCTCTCTCTGTTCTTGGAACGGACTTGGGGTGAGCTCGGCTGCTTCCCTTCTGCTCTCCCCTGGACTTGACCAAGGATGATTGGTGTCCTTAGTGAGGTCCCTCTTCGCTCTATGGGACCTTCCCAGTGTCAGTGGCTCTCAAAGAGGAGCCTTAGCAAGATTTCCACAGCGTCTTATTAGCACGGAAGCAGGAGAACAGGGCAGAGAGGGAGGTGTCAAAGACTTTGCGCAAAAGCATACCAGCCATGCAGAATCATTGTATGACTCTTCCCCAGGCCAGAGCAGGGAACTGCGGTGTCTGAGGATGACCTGTGGCTTATTAAACCGCTAAAGGCCAGACCCCAGGGAGGAGCTGTTATGCTGATGAGACATACAATGTGGGAGCCTGTTTATTTGTTTAATGTGTATGAGTGTTTTGTCTGTGTGCATGCAGTGCCCTCAGATGCCTGAGGAGGGCGTCGGACCCCCTGGAACTGGAGTTACAGAGAGTTACCAGCCGCTGCGTAGAATGTGTATGTAGAATGCATGTCCCAGATAAACATGCATGGGAAAGCCTGCGTTGTGCAAATGGTTCAACTAAGGTCACATAAAGTCTCAACTCTTTGCACAGTGGGGCAGGGCCATTTAGGTTCTTAAATTCTTTTCTCTGCTCCCTGCCACTGAGTTCCCTCTCTTAATAAGCTGTCCTTGTTGCTTCTCTGAATAGTGCTTGTTCCAGGACACACTCACCAGAGCCCTACTGGAGTGCCACTAGAACCCTCTGTCAGCTGACCTAACTGTGTTCCAAGAGAAACAGCAGAGCTACGGAGATGAAACCCTTAATGGAAAACCCAAACGAGCTAACCTGCAAACGTCTCATCAGATTTGGCCTCCCAGGGCTGACTAAGTGACTCAGTAGCACAGAGTTTGTCTAATGTGTGACAGGCCCTGGGTTCTGTCCTCACCTCAACAGAGGGGGTGCTGGGGGCAGAGAGAGGTAGGCTTGCCTTTCCTTGCTCCAAGCCTTCTGTCAGGCATCATGTGGCGCATAATCCTGCTCGCCTCTTATCACCATACTCCACTGGAACATTTTTTTCAGATCAGCCAGAGAGCATTTTGTTCAGGTGCCAATGTTTTTATTTTTGATGCTTCCTCTAACCAGACACCTTCTTCTTGCTCTCGGCTGACGAGCAGCTGAGCTTGGCTTCCCAGTCCTTCTGACTCCCCAGGAAAAGGAATGAAATGATAAAAAAAAAGGGGGGAGTGAGGAAAGTGGGGGTCCCCAGGAGCTGCAGCTGTCC
The DNA here is from genome assembly GCF_903995435.1 of Acomys russatus. Taxonomy (NCBI): domain Eukaryota; kingdom Metazoa; phylum Chordata; class Mammalia; order Rodentia; family Muridae; genus Acomys; species Acomys russatus. The sequence continues at coordinate 2,799,106 of NC_067138.1, forward strand.
TTCTTCTGCCTCAGAAGATACACAGGAGGGATGAGAGGGTGCCTCTCCCCGGCAAGGCAGTAGGTGCCCTGTCCTTATTCCTCCTCGGTAGGAGCCAGTTTCTTACCTGATTTATTTGCCAGCCTGGTGCTCTCCTCATCTTTCTGATTAATAGTTTAGTTGGGGGTTCTGGGAAATTTACATCCAATGGTTACCACGGCAACCAACTCTTTTGCACAAGATCCCATAGAAAATGCATTTGGGGCCTTCTGAAGGGGCTGGATTTACAAGGACCTTGGCTCCCACCCATGCAGAATGGGCAGGTACAGCCCACTGATACCAGAAGAATTATGAGCCGATGGGCACTGCTCTAGCGACCCCGTAAATCGAGGAGGACAGTTTAGTGCCTGCTCTTCCGCCTTTCTTTGTTTTTCACTGGACCCCTCCCTGCCCATCAATATTCTCTCTAGAAAACCAGTTTCCCACAGGACGAAGGGAGCAGCCAGAAGCATCTGTTGCAGGTGGAATGAGTTGAAGCCGCACATGGCAGCCTTGGGGGCTAGCAGCTCCCTGTCACTGAGCATGTGTAGTTGTGGGTGGCCCAAAAGAAGACTGACCAGAGGGTAGGGTGGGAAGGGGGTGGTGGCATGTGTGGGACCTCTGGGCTTTCTCCAGCCCTGGGAAGGGAGAGTGGAACCTACTTGTGAAACCAGCTCTTGAAGCCCTTACTTAAGCAGAATATCAGATTCAGGCATTTTAGACCCCCCTAGGGCATCATTGTGTCCTCATAAACACAACGCTGAATGTATTGCTGTCTGGCCCACAGACGAACAGAGAAATTCCTCAGGGTTTGTTAAGGGTATGGGCACAATTTATTAACCCTGTATGTGGTGTTTTATTATCACAATAAAAACATTTTTCAGAACATGGTCAAATAACACCTGAACTGGGAATGGGGAGGAAAAAAAAGTCATTGCCTGTAAAACCCTAGAGTGAACCCTGTTAATGACAGGTGATGCATAAAAGTCATTTATAAATCATGTAGAAACAATGTGCTGTGTATAGGAGACAGTTCTGCTGAAGGGGGCCCCTTAGCCTCTCTGTGCATCTATTTTCTTATTTATGCAGTAAGATGGCAAATTGGCTTCAATCTCAGGCTGACTGATAGGCACAGGCTTAGCTGAAAGATGTTTGTGGTAATTGATTAGCAATGTCTGCCCCAAATAGCACATGGGAGGAGGGGGACACATATATCTGCCATCCTTGGACCAGATGGCTCTGGATCAAGAGACTTGAATCTAAGTCACCTGAGATATTCCTTGTCATTAGTCTTCTGGGTCTTTCATTACCCTCAAGCTTGTAAAATTCTGAGGAAGCTGTGACTTTGCTACTTCACCACCTCATTACATCTTCTGTTCTGAATAAATTGGTCTGTCTAAATGACCTCAGAACTGCCTAGAAGCAGAGAGATGTGTAGTCTGGCTTGTAAATGATACCAATTAGTAGAGGAATAAAGGTTGGAAATTCTAGGGAGTTCCCAACCTGCAACAGCTTGTGGTAGAGCATAGGCATATGAGGGGATAGTATAGGGGTGTGTGTGTGTGTGTGTGTGTGTGTGTGTGTGTGTGTGTGTGTATACCTGAAATCAAATCCAGGGCTTCACATTTCATAGGTAAGTATACTACCACTGGGCTCTATTCCTTAAAAGAAAACAACTTATCTTGAGACAAGGTCTCATTAAGCTGCCCAGGTTGACCTTTAAGCTTGCTCTATAGCCCAGGCAGCCTTTCCCTTCTGCTTCAGTCTCCTGAGTAGCTGGCATTACAGGCTTGCACCATCAGCCCCAGCTTGTAGTAGACTTTTGAAACAAGGGGCAGTGGATAAGCAGCTGCAAAAAAGGGGCAGAAATAGTCCTGTGGGTTTATTTTGGGAACACAGCTGTGCCCCAGACAGAGATACTGCTTTTGGAAGCAAGAAGCTATACTACTCAAAGGAGAAAGATCCTGCCAGGTCAAATACCCTCTACTATATTTCCAAGTCCTTTTTCTGTGGCCATTATTGGAGTATGGATTTGGTGTTTTGTATTTGTTAATTGTTTGTCGCCCCCGCCCCCCAAGAGTCTTACTGGAGACTGTCATGCAACCCAAGTTTTGCTGTTCAACCCCTGTCTCCCTGTTTGACTAATAAAGAAAGCCAATACCTGGGCAGGGCCGAAGGAAGGGGCGGAGTAAAAGTTCATGAGCTTGCAAGACAGAGAGGATCTTGGGAGAAGGAAGGACAGGTACAAGAGGAGGAGAAAGAAGAGGACCCTCCATGATGGGTTAGGTGGAAGGTGCATGTGGCCGGATTGGTGTGGATGGAGGAGATGGAAAACATCAGCAAGTACTTATGGGTTATGGATGGGAGGTCACCCAAATAGAAGTAGACGGCTTGGGATGGGGGCTGGGAGAGGTGGGAGATAGTTTAGGGGATTAATATCTGTCCTGCCCCAGGTGAACCAAGGCTATTCTAAAATACAAACAGGTGCCTGTGTCTTTCATTGATTGACTTCTGGTTAGGTGTGGTGGCACATGCCAGTAATCCCAGCACACAGGGAGACAGAGGCAGGCAGTCTACAAAGCGAGTCCAGGACAGTCAAGGCTACAAAGAGAAACTCTGTGACAACCATAGCTACACAGAGAAACCATGTCTCAAAAAACAAACAATCAAAACAATAACAACAACAAAAACAAACAGAAAGAAAGAAAGAAAATACTGCCATAGTAGCTTTAGCCTAATGACAAACATTTATTAGGCTTTACACACTGTTCTGTTCTTACATTACACGTGTCTCCTCCGACTGCCTGCTTAGAGCACTGGTGCTGTCCCCGTGGCCTGCCACGACTTTGTCTTCCAGCAGACTCCTACCTAGGCTTCAAGTTCCAGCCTCAAAGTAGAGACACTTCTCCAGCCCCTTGAGCCGTGCAGAGACCTGCGCCACCTACCTGCCTCTCTATGTTGAGGCCAGCAGTGTTGCTTGGCTTCTTGGTAAATCCCTGATTTGCTTAGTTCTGGGTGACCCCAGCACGGCAGAGTGAAGCATCTCTGAACATACTCATATGGAGGAAAACAGTTGCAACTCAGAGCCTCGAGGGGGCCTGGAAATCCAAACTGTGCCTGAACCCTCCCACAGAGATCCCAGCTCGAATAGGACTACCCAGGGCAGTGTGGAGAGTGGGTGAAGTCCTGAGCCAATGTGTGCTGTTGACATGAGCACAGCCATGTCAAGAACCCCAGGGCCTCAGACCCACGGGGATGACAAAGCCTTTCTTGGGTGGGGCTCAGGTGGGTGGAAAGCCTTCCTCTGCTCTGAGTGGGAATGTTGACAGTGTCTGTAGAAACTGTCAATCACAGCTTTCTCCTCCCTGCCGACTGCAGCCTGAGACTCCGCCCCTGCAGAGAGCCCCCCCCATACTGTGATTGGCTAAATCTGAATTCAGCTGAATGCCCTAACTCCCTCTAGCAGTTATACCACATTGCCTTTTTCACTGGTACAAATAGCGTTTGATCAATCTAAAGATTTAAAACATCAAGGTGGTGACCCTCGTTCCTCCACAGAGTCACTTGTTAATCTAATAGGCACCCAGAATTGCCTCAGGCTTCTCTCAGCCTTTGCTGGAGTTCCCTTGCCAAACAGCATGTTTGTACGAATTCCTATACAATTCTTTTTTTTTTTTTTTTCAAGACAAGGTTTCTCTGTGTAGCCTTGGCTCTCTTGGACTCACTTTGTAGATTAGGCTGGCCTCGAACTCACAGAGATCTGCTTGCCTGTGCCTCCCTGAATGCTGGGATTAAAGGTAAGCACCACTGCACCCAGCTGCTCCTATGCAGTTCTTACACATCTTTGGGCAAGTTGCTTAAACTGAGTTCCTGGCCTTTGTTTCCCCATCTGTTTTTCTGCAAAATGATGGAAATAACTCTACCTTGCAGGGCTTTTCTTTTCTTTTAATATTTATTTATTATTGGTTATTGGGTATGTGGTGTGTGTGTGTGTGTGTGTGTGTGTGTGTGTGTGTGTAGTGCACACATGAAGACAATTGTCTCCTTCCACTGTGTGCGTTTCAGGGATTGAATTCGGATCATCTAGTTGGACGTCAAGTGCCTTTACCAATTGAGCCATGTTGGCAGCTCCCTTGCAAGGTTTCAAAAATGAGGTAAAGTGAAGTCGATGAGGTAGCTACCCACACTTCGGATACATGAGGTTTATTATGTGCAATAGGTACTCATTAATAAGCAGTGATCGTGATTTATTTTTTTGAGACAGGGTAGGGTTTTTTTTAATAAATTAAAAAAATTTAAGATTTATTTATTATTATATATACAGTGTTCTATCTGCATGTATGCCTGCAGGTCAGAAGAGGGCATTAGATTACATTATAGATGGTTGTGAGCCACCATGTGGTTGCTGGGACTTGAACTCAGGACCTTTGGAAGAGCAGGCAGTGCTCTTAACCACTGAGCCATCTCTCCAGCCCTGGTTTCACATTCTTTTGTTTCTGAAGCAACACCTTGAAGCACGCTGTGTGAAGATGCTTTAAAAATAAGCGCCATTGTTATCCTGTGCCCCTTGCTTCCTGCTAACTTCACCTTGTAGAAGACAATGACCTTGAACTCCTGGTCCTCCGGCTTCCACCTCTGAGTGCTGCAACTGCAGCATGCACCTCACTACCACCCTCAGCTCAGCAAGTAGGATTGGTTTATCTAAGTCCTGGTGCATTTCTATATGTTTGAACCAGAATCTTCTAGATTAATTATCTATCACTGTGTAACAAATTACTCTAAAACTCAGTGGCTTAAATTAACAGTCATTATTTACTCCAAGTTGCTGTAGATTGGCTGTTGGAGTTTGGCCTTTGAAGGCAAGTCTCTGGACTCATTCATGTGCGATCACTTGTGCTAACTGTGGTGCGCTGTTAATCAGCTGTAGATGGGCTGTCCTGAATTTGGCTGAGTTCCCATACATGTTTAAGGCTTGAACTGTGACAGTTCGGCTGACTCATTAACTTGCCCACCAACTGTTCAGTCTTGGTTTATTCTTGGGGCAGAGAGAAGGTTCCTAAGAAAGGGAGTGGAAGGGTTCAGAGCTAGCATAAAGTCATCTCTGGCACGTCCTATTGGCCAAAGCTTATCATAAAGCCAGGGACGTGGGAATGGACTCCTCTCTTGGTAGGTGGAGCTTTGCACAAGGCCCTCGGGAAAGTAGTACGGATAGAGGGAGGGGCACACCTGAAGTCATTTTTGCCAGTCATCTACAGCAAGTCCCTCTTTATAAATGCAAAATAGCACATTGAGTTTATTCCCTGGGTGCCACCATGAGGAACTGGAGAGAAATCTCTTTTTTTCCATTTGGTGGCTCAAGTCTATTCTTAGATCTAGTCTAATAAAATGAATTTCACACTTGGGTTATTCATCCACTAACAAACACGCTGTTCTTATCAATGCCTGGGACAAACTCTGAGGCAGCCTAGATTCTTAGTTCCGTTACCTTCAAGTACAATAATTGTTAATTACTGCTTTATTTGGTTCGGTTGTGTTTGCCAATAGTCAATTATGTGTGTTAGCTTTTCCTGTGCTCACTGGGGCTTATCCAATATTGAAGCTCAGGTCTATGTTTTGTTTCAGAGATGTCTTTTCCAAGGCAGTTAAAGAAAACTCTTGTTCATGAGTTTATTGAAAATTAGCCCTTATCTGCTTATCCCAAGGCTTCTTATTCACTTTGGCAAACTCCGAGGTGCTCAGGCTGAGCTCTTAGAATTGAATGACAGGCTAAAGATAAGCCCCCCGCCCCAGTCTGTCTAAACTCCGGGATGTGGGCTGGAGGGAGAGAGTGGGTTGTGAGCTCAGCACTATGGAGCTTGGAGGACAACAGCGTCTTCATGTTCTTCAGGGCTTGTTCTTCAATACACCTGATCCCTTCCTGTCCCCTGGATTCCCAAATCTTGGCTTTCAAGTCATGAGCAGCCTGGACCATAATCCAGGCATGGTGCTTGTAATTACTTCTAGTGTTTGCTGCTCCCGTCTCCTCCCAGTCCTTCAATACATCCACCCTGATGAATTATATGGACAAAGAAAGGATGAGAGGTGAAGAGAAACAGAGCAAGCAGGGTTCCTGTAGAGCAAGAGTGGATCCCCAGGAAGGGCCATGAAGGGTCCTGCTGTAAGGGGTCAGTAAAGCTTTGCTGAGTTGAAGCATGGGGGCTGAGCTGGTCAGCCCAGGTGTCCCCCCAAGACATAATCATAGTTTCAATCCTGGTGTTGGGCCTAGAGTTTGGGACACAACTTTAGGGGCCAATGAAGTGTCTAATGAAGTACCCAGTGAGGTATCTGACCATGCATAGCCTCCAAGCTGTGCTCATTGGATTGTGTAAAAGGAGGAGATAAAAACAAGAAACTAGACTGTTTCCCACCTTTCCTCTCTCATTTGCTAAGTGAAAAATGCCTTGGATGGAATTATAACCTTATCATAAAACAAAATCGGGAGTGGTTAGAGCTACACAGGGAGTTTAAGACGGATCTTTCCTTTCTAAAATTGGGTTTCTGGTGAGATTCCTAGAAAATTGCAGGTTCGCATATGAGAAGGGAGAAAGGCCTTAAGCAGTTGTTAACTGCACTGGAATTCATGTCCTCTGCGGGACAGAGAGCTCAACTGGATTGCATTCCAGGCCTTTCCCTGCCTTGCTAGCTGCCTTGACCTGACCACTGGGAACGTGCAGCAAGGGCACACAGGCACAGAACTCCCGACTGCCCCCACGGGACTTCAGCTTGGCTCTTTGCCCACTGTTGGTGTGGCCTACTCAACTGCGGTCTGCCGCTTTTCCCTGTTCGGACCTGCACTTTGGATCTCCATCCCTCTGTCAGTTCCCAGCCCCCTCCCCCCTTCCCAAAGATGTATTTATTTGTATTTATGTGTATGAATATTTTGTTTATGTGTATGTATGTAGACTGCATGTGTGCCTGGTGACCTTGACAGCCAGAAGAGGGCACTGGATACCCTGGAACTGGAGTTACAGGTGGTTCTGAGCTACCCTGAGGTGCCTGGGAACCAAACACAGGTCCCTACAGGAGCAGCAAGTGATCTAAACTGCTGAGTTGTCTCTCTAGCATCCCTTCTCTGTTCTGTTCCTTTGCCTGTGCAGCTGGACCCAATTCTGCAGCATTTGCTCTCAAACCTGTGACACTTAAAGATTGCCTTCTTCAATATCTCTCCTGTTTGGATCTTTACCAAAACAGCCTCTACTTATATTTATATCATTCTACTGAGACCTCTTGAACTTTATTGGTGTCTCCCTAGCAATCAGTGACATATATACATTTATTTATTTATTTACTGTTATGTCTAATTTGAGGGCTAATAGCACTTAAGATTGGATAAAAGGACCATGCTTGCCTTGGTGGGGTTAACAAGGAAAGCAAGCATATCAGGTAAATTGTTGTCTCTGAAACAGTCATCTAGGGTAAATGTAGTATTGTTCAATAAATTCTGACAGTACGATAAGAGATGATTGTGTTTAGCTATGTTTCTGACATTGGGTTCTCGAAACAAAAGTACTGACTGTTCCAGGTGCTCCAGGGAAGGTGGTGACCATGATAGTCACAGGCCCCTGTGAGATGAGAAAAGGCAGTCAGCAACCCAGTCAAATAACATGTCAGTTCTATTTATTCCCGTAGCTAGAGGTGAGTTTATGACGGTCCAACTTTAACAGTTGTCCAAATACGAGAAGTACCTGAGGGGCTTGCGGGGGATCACAGAGAGCTAAGCAGCTTGCCATTTGGCTACCAGAGGCCCAGGATTCTCCTTTATGAGTTTTTAGTTTCACCGACAAAAGAATTTAAAGTGGACTCGGAAGGAAGCTGGAGGAGCATCTATTAGAGTCTGAGAGAACAGCTGTAAGGCAGGCAAGCTATAAATCCTGGATGCTACCGGCAAGGGGCGGGGATGGGGAAAAGGAAGAGAAAGTCAGACCTTTTTAGTTAGAGTTCAAGAAAGCCAGCATGCTCAGCTGTTGGCAAACAGCTGCATTGGGGTGGGGACGGGATGGGGTGAGGTGGGGTGTAGTGTGTGGGGTGGGGTGGATGGGGTGGGGTGTAGTGGGTGGGGTGGGGTGGATGGGGTGGGGTGGAGTGGGTGGGGTGGGGTGGGAGTTTCTTTAGAGAGAGAGAGGGAGAAAATGTCTGTTGAGTCAGAGCAAGCATGCTTAACATTTTGGACAATATCAAAAGAAGACATAGAAAGAGAGAAAAGGACATGTATGGGTGTGCTCCTCCCCAACCCCCGTTTTCTATTATTGGAGCAAGTCATAGGTTCTACACACTCAAGGGGAGAGGAACTTTGTTAGTGATAGAGAGAGGTAACCCTAAAATGTGTTTTGTCCAAGATAAACAGAGCTAAACACTAGTGAGGATATATTTAAATCAGCAGTATGTTTTATACTAGAGAGGGGTCTAGCATCAACTGAGCTCACCTCCGATCTACAGAAAAGTGACTGGGCATTTTAATGGGAGTAGAGAGCTGGGTATGTAGATCAGTTGGCAGAATGCTCGCCTAGCATGCACAAAACCCTGGCTTCAAACCTCGCACTGCATAAACCTGAGTCATGCTTAGTGGTGCATGACTGTAATCTCATTACTTAGAAGGCAGAAGCAGAAGGAGCAGGAGTTCAAGGCCATCTTCAACTGTACTCTGGGCCAGAGGCCACCCGGGATACCTGAGACACTCTCTCTCTCTCTCTCTCTCTCTCTCTCTCTCTCTCTCAAAATAAACAAAGGGGGATGGGCTGTGGTGGCAGCACTTGGGAGGCAGAGGCAGGTGGATCTCTGTGAGTTCAAGTCCAGCCTGGTCTATAAAGTGAGTCCAGGACAGCTAAGGCTACATAAAGAAACCCTGTCTTGAAAAACAAAAACATAAAAACAAAAAACCCAAAGGGAGCAGACTCAGGAGAGAACAGAGGCTTAATAGTTAGGGGAGGGGGAATAATAGGATTGGTCCTTATGGATACTGACTGTGCCATCTACAGATGGTAGTTATCAAAGTTGGGATTCTGTCTTCCCACAGACTGGAAGTAGAGGCCTTGTTTTTCCTGATGAGAACATTCTAAAGCAATTGACTCCAGGGCTTGGAGATAGGCAGTTATGAAGACAAAGTTTACCATGTTAGGTATGGTGGTTTGAATGAAAATGCCCGCCCCCCCATAAGCTCATGGGGCGTGGCATTATTTGAAAGAGTTAGGACACGTGTCCATGTTGGAGGAAATATGTCACAGGGGATGGCTGTAATTGAAGTTTTGGTTCCTTTAAGAACTCAGTTATGTTATGTAAACATGTTTTTGTATTAATCCCAGGTGTGGGATACGGGGCTGATTCAGATTGTCCACAGCAGCAGACTATTTGTCTCATGGGGGCTCTGAGAGGGGCTCTTTGCCAGCTGCAGGCATTTACTTCTGAGGACTCTGGAGAGGGAATAAATGCTAGAGCCCAGAGAGAGTAGAGGGCTCCAAGAAGGAAGAATGCTGCTGCTCCTAGTTGCTGTTGATGCAGTTTGACGAGAAGGAGAAGTTGAAGATATCCTGAAACGAGGTTTGGACTTGCCCCCAATGACCCTAAACAGCAGGAAGTAGCCAAGGAAAACCATGCCCCTTCTCCCCATTAACCTTCTTTCTCTCCTCCCTGGTGTTGGAAGGGATTGCGTTGGAGAAGGGAGAAAGAGATATAAGAAAACAAAGTAAAAATAGATTTAAAAAGTATGCCTACCTATGGGCTTAGAGGTTTTCAATGCTCAAACCAGGCCAGCCATCTTACTCTCTTTCTGATGCCTGCCAATCTGGATGTAGAACTCTCAGCTACCTCTCCAGCACCGTGTCTGCCTGTGTGCTGCCATGCTTCTACTATGATGACAATAAACTAAACCTCTGAACTGTAAGCCAGCCCCAGTGAATGTTTTCCCTTGTGAGAGTAGCCATGCTTATGGTGTCTTAGAAACCCTGAGACACTGAGTAAGAAAAAAATGGGCGGGAGAGCTCATTCAACATAGACAGGCAATGAGATGTGCTTTTAGATAAAATCGGTTGCTTTAATAATTCTGGCAAGGTAGAAGAAGTTGGGATAGATGCTGTTAGATTTCTCAGGCAGTGTAAAGACAGTGTTGGGGCATGGTCCTGTGCTCTATGTACTCATGCGCTGATTTCTGTGCCCTGAGAGCTGGTTGCAGTCAGACATGGGCATTGTCATTTCTATGAAGAATCTCCTGTCTCATTGTTGTGTAAAAATTTGCTCTCTGTCATCTTTATTTATTAACCATTTAATTGGTTAATAAAGAAACTGGTCAGGGGGTCTCAGGTGGAGAGAGAAGAGGAGAGAAAGTGGCATGTCCAGATTGCTAGATCCCCAAAGACCACCAGGAGTCTGAAGCCATATGCAAAAGCAAGGAGCCTTTATTTCTGCAGAAGTCCAGCATGCAAGGATCACCATTAGACCCCCCCAAGATGAGCTCGAAGGCTCTTTTTAAAGGCATTCAGGGGAATTCCAAGGGAGGGGTTGGAGCATTCAAACTGAAAAAGCGCTGGCGGACTGAAAAGGCGCGGGCAACCTTAGTAGTAATGAGTTAGTCATAAGACAAGATATTTCTAGACCAGCAGTAAACTAACCTTAAGAAATCTCATCTTCCTCTGGCCCAGGTGGCTAGGCCGCTCCTGATTGGCTGCTGTTTTCTGTAACCACTGGGCTCATTTCTAAAGAATGGAGGCTCGGACCTGCTCCAAGCTAACAAGAAACTGAAGCCTGCCATGGAGTCGGCCAGACTTATTTAAACAGGCCTCCTCAAAAGAAGTTGCCATGAGGACTTTGCCACGAGGACAGAGAGTTACAGCAGAAAAGGCCAAGGAAAGAGTGAGATGGCAAGTGTAAAAGGGTACAAGACTGGGAGGCAGCCAGACTAGCATAATTGGGTTAGAATAGTTGAATATCTGCCCAGTTATAGAGCTTAAAGCTTGTTGAATAAATCCAATAGGTCTCTGTGTCATTATTTGTGAGCTAGAGTGGGTACTAGAAAGGCCCTTACTAAAACCAATTTCTCCAACACAGACAGCAGATTTAGGAGTCTGACCTTCAGCAGATAGGACTGTGTTTATTAGCACACAGCAGGGATATGCCTCTCTCTATGAACGGTGAAGGGGCATGAGGGGATGTGGTGAGAGGTTTAGGAATGAAGAAATTTTGCAGTAAGTGGTCCATGTTTCGTTCCTGTGGTCTCTCCTTGTTTGCTCATGTTTGCTCATGGTGAGGCAGGCTGTTGTTGGGGGATGATCTAATGTAGTCTGATGTTAATTACTGCTTGCTGTCTCTGTGATCCACCTTTTGATTAATAAAAGGCCATTCCCACCTAGGCAGGGCAGAGTAGATAGAGGTGTGGCTCAGGTTCCAGAGGGAGAGAGAGGAATTCTGGGAAGAGGAAGAAAGACCTCCACGAGGAGGAAGGAAAAAGAACTGAGGAGTAAGAGGCCGCCATGGGTTAGATGGAGGAGAAGCACATGGCCGGCATGGATGGAGAATCCGGCCCAGATGAAAAACATTACCAAGTATTATTATGGATGGGAGGTAGCTTGATAGCAGTTATTGGAAGCAGATGGCATGGGATTGAGGCAGGGATCCGATACCTGCCCCACTATGGGAAGTAGTTTGAGGATTAATGTCTGCCCTGCCCCAGGTTAACTAAGGCTATAATAAAATATAACAAGTGTCAGTGTCTTAATTGATTGCTAGCCGGGCATATTAATAATACTGCTAATTTAAAAACAATAGGCTATCCCCAACAGACGTTCCTTTTCTAGGATGACGAAGTGTCTTTGTCACTGTTCTTTTGCTGTGAAGAGATACCACACTTAAGAAAGCATTTAACTGGGGACACTTTTTGAAGTGTGTAGTCCATTGTCATCCTGTCAGAGAACGTGGTTACAGGCAGATGTGGTGCTGGAGAAGATGCCGAGAGCTACATCTCCATCTGCAAGGAGAGGGGTGGTGTGGGGAGGGCAGAACCTGGGCTTTTGAAACTTCAAAGCTCACCCTCAGTGACACATTTTCTTCCACAATGCCACACTTGTATGAACGTATGGGGACCATTCTTATTCAAGCTGCTGTGGGCCTGATGTCACTTAGAGATTCACCAGTCTGACAATCAATAATTTTTTAATAAATAAGAGGCTTTATTAAATACTGGCCAGATCTAGATCTGAGACACACGCTTAAACTATGGCACCGAATTACATTAGTCAGGGGTCTATAAAGGCTAAACACACAAGGTTTCATTCTTCCTTCCTTCATGCAATCAGAGAGACAAGCACACATCCTGATGTGTCCCGTCCAGCAGAGCCAGTAATTACGGGGTCGCGAGGGGAGCCATACCTGAATGATGAGACGGGAAAGAAAGAGGCGAGACCAAGTAGCATTCCTATCAAGGTCCGTTTATTGAATCAAAAGCAAAAGCTTATATGGGGTGGAGGCAGGAACTAAGCAGTAGTGGGGGAGGCCGAGAATGTCTCCAGATGATACCATCAGGGGAACATCCTGCGGTTTTTCTCGGAGCAATTTTTATCTTATCTTAGCTAACTATCTCTCGGAAAGTCCCGAGCTAACCTGCTAAATAACATCTGCAGGAGGTGAAAGGAGGAAGTTAGCTTTGGCACGGGGCATCAGTATTCTTCCATAGCCAGTAGACTCTTTTAGCCTTGAATGACCCCTGGCTGGCTCCGAACACTGATGTATTTTCTGCCTAAGTACGATCAAGCACACATTCTGCACACCTGGGGCAATCAAGCTTGTTCACAGAAGTGAAAGACTTGTTATTTCACACAAACAGCCCCCGGTTTAACTTAAATCTTGTTAAACCTGTTAGTCATCACAAAACCACCAAACCAAGCAAGGTCTTCTGTAATCTTGCAAGATTTTATCAGGAGCTCCAACAACAATCCATGGGACAAAGACAATCCTCTACGTTTATAGACTTTAGAGGGGAGAGAGATCTGTGCTTAGAAGGGAGGATGTGTGTGTGTGTGTGTGTCTAAACTTATCAGATTAGTGAAGGTGCTAGATAGGGTCTGAGGTTTGGAAGACAGGAAGCTAACTGTATTGTCTTGCCCTACCTTGGTGCTACTGTATGCTAGGAGTTCAGCTACTTAGGCCTGAGTCAGGAGACAGGCTTCAGGGGTCAAAGCTAACGCTTCCTAAAGAGGAGCAACTCCTAGGATCTAACATTCTAGTCTCTCTCTGTTTCTCGGCCTGTGTGTCTGTCTGTCTGTCTCTCTGTCTCTCTCCCTCTGTGTCTCTGTCTCTCTCTCTCTCTCTGTTTTATGGGGGTAGGAGAGAGGTAGGGCCCAGGGGATTTATGGGCATCAACTTCAGTTCTTGGTACTTCCTGCTTTGATTAGGGCGTGTGAGAGCCAAGGTCAAGGCTGGTATCTGCTATCTGAATTCATACATCAAGAGGATGCTAACCATGTGAGTTTGTGTAGCATGCTGCACAGAGTTTTGAATGAGTAAGGTTAACTGCCCTGCTGTTATAACCAGAACCACCAAAAGTTATTACCTGGATCCCATTTAGCGCCCCCCCCAACCCCCACCAGCTCCCAGGTCTTTAATTTTGCAAGCTAACAATGGGGTGGTGTTAATCCCACCAGGTGAGAATAAAACAACTACCATAGCTGTTGAGCCAAATTTGAAGCAAGCTTTACTAAACACTGACCAGGATGACAGACACTGGCCAGGTCTATACCCCAGATTCTCAGAGAATGGCAGTGAATTATATTAGTCAGGTGGTTATAAAGGCAAAACCCACAAGGCTACACACTTCCCACCTTTGTTCAATTTGGGGTAAGTATTCATCCTGAAGTACTTCCTGCCTATGTACCTCCCACCTATGTGTGATAAGCACATCCTGTGCAGTTGGGGCAAGAACCTTGTTTATAGAGTTGAAAACACATGGCTTCTTATCTTACATGAATAACAGCTATCTGTGCTTGGGTAAGTGGGTCTTACAGGTCAGAGGAGCTTTTGTTTTAAGGATTGCTGAAACACAGTAATTAAAACTTAGAACATAACGTTAGCCCTCATAGTGGGAGCCTATGAAGAAGCAGGGAGGAATGTTTAAGTATACCCAGCATGCATCTGTTTTGGTGCTGAGACTACATGAAGGAACTATCAAACTCCCACGTTTCAGGCCCAGTATATTTGATAAGGAAAGAAATAAGATGGAGTTGTGATTTAGATGTAGACACTAGCATACATTTCAAGTAATCAGTCTCTTTTATTTTATTTTTAAAAAGAATTATTTATTTATTATGTATAATATTCTACCTGCAAGTATACCTGCACACCAGAAGAGGGCACCAGATCTCATTTTAGATGGTTGTAAGCCACCATGTGTGTGCTGAGAATTGAGCTCAGGACCTCTGGAAGAACAGCCAGTGCTCTTAACCTCTAAGCCATCTCCCCAGCCAATCAGTCTCTTTTAAAATGCTGGCCATCATGGTGGGAGAAGTGGGGATAGAAAACCCAAGAGCAACTCCAAGTTACACTGTTTTTTTGTGTGAGAACTCAGAAGAGCAAGCCAACTTAGCAGTAAAGATCTGTAAGCAACTGCATTAGCAAAGGGGCTTCCTGGGGAGGGAGGAGGCAAAAGTAGATCATGTCACTAAAGAGATAATTAGTCTTCCCCTCTCCTTCCTTACCTTGTCTTCAGGTCAATCAGTTTTCCTGGCCAGGTGATCAATTGATCTAGTTGTATTGTAAAAAAAGAAGACAACGATTATAATCTTATAGAGACTGTCACCTCTCCACCCGGGTTCGTTGGTGGAATTCAGAATCTATTTCTTTAAAGATGTATTTATTTATTATTTATACAGTGTTCTGCCTGCATGTGAGCCAGCAGGCCAGAAGGGGCACCAGATCTCGTTATAGATGGTTGTGAGCCACCATGTGGTTGCTGGGAACTGAACTCAGGACCTCTGGAAGAACAGACAGTATTTTTAACCTCTGAGCCATCTCTCCAGTTCCCCAGAATCTATTCCTTTGACCAGGAGGAAGCTGCTTTTCATTAACCTAATGTCCCCTACCTTTTCATGTCATATTTTAAGTATCAAAGAGAGGAAGCAATGTTTCCTTTTGTAGCGTTACCAGGGGAACAGGAGGTGAGGCCCAAAACTAATGATAAGAGAATGACTTCTGACATTTCTTTAGGATTGTCCCTGGGTAGATCGGTCAGTGATGGCAGACCCTAAGTTACTGGCTATAAGACCGGAAGAAAAGAGAAGAGAATATGGTGTGTGTGTGTGTGTGTGTGTGTGTGTGTGTGTGTGTGTGTGTGTGTGTGTGTGTGTGTGAACTGCAGCAGCAGCCTTGAATAGGGGCCCTATTGTGTGAGAAGCTTTAGGGTACATTCCAAACTGCACAGGCTGATTTGCAGTCAGGCTGTTTTTCACTTGGACCACTTTATATATTATGCTCCAGGGTGAACAGCAACCTGGACGTATTTACTTAATGATGTGGGAAGCCAGTAAATAAAATAATTACAAAGAGTGACAGGCACTTAATAAAAGGGCCTGAGAGGAGGATGGGAGGAAAGACAGGGTCAGATGCATCAGGATAGGAGAAGAGACAGGAGAAGGGGGTTGTGGGTGTGTGAGAGTAGGGGAAAAAATGCTCACTCCCATTGTCCTCTGGAGTCAGTTTTGATTTAGTAGAACCTAATATTTCTGGAAGGCATCCAACCAAACTGGCTGATACTCTTGAAGTCTTCGCTACCCTGTCTCATCTCCCCAGCTCCTGTACAATCCCAGACCCAAATTTCCCAGGGAGACAAACACACCACTTCAGGTTTGGATTTACATTAGAAAGAGGCCTTAATTACTTCTGATCTTTTACACCTCCGAGGAGCTGATTTGAGCTTTTCAGATGCAAAGAGTGTTAATTGGTTAAGAGGCCCAGCTGAGCTAAACCACCCCTGAGAAGGAAGGGGTGGGGAGGGGGCTCCAGAGGAGAGGGTTGAGGCACTCCTCAAATTTCCCGGAGATCTGAAGGAGTGTGAGAGGAATTGACACAACAGTTGGTCTGGGTTCAGCCTGTCAGTCTAATCTTCCAGGCCTCCTCCTTCACTCATCTGACAAGATCCCATCCATCCCTGCTGTGTCCCGGAAGCTCCACCTCCCGTGTCTTGCCCCAGGCTTCCCAGCAGGCAGTGCTCTCTGGGCACCCGGTTTCTAATTAAAGCACTTCTCAGGCTGCATGGCTTGGTTGTCTGGGAAGTGGGATGGCCCTTCTGCTAGGGCTAAGACAAGAGCCCTTGGCTGAGCACTGTCTCTTCATAGCTCAAGGTAGATGCTTGGGAAAGGAGAAATGAGTGGAAAAACTGTTCTGTTTTTCTGGCTACAATGTTAGTGAAGTAAGCCCTCACTAATCTCCTCCCACAGGATTCTGTGCTGTGGAGTCTCAGAAGATTCCTGCCAGAGTCACCTCCCTCATTGGCAAGTATGTTTGTGAGACTATTGACTATCAACACCCACATTAAGCCAAGATCCCTGTTTGTTTAGGTTGTAGGTGTTCTATTTGTAGCAGTTTTATATAAATGTAATGAATATAAGACTGCAGATTTAAAATGTTGAATTAGTAAACCGGGCGTGGTGGCACATGCCTTTAATCCCAGCACTAGGGAGGCAGAGGCAGGTGGATCACTGTGAGTTCGAGGTCAGCCTGGTCTACAAAGCGAGTCCAGGACAGCCAAGGCTACACAGAGAAACCCTGTCTCGAGAAAAAAAAAAAAATAGTTGAGTTAGCCCAAATAATAATAAATATGACCAAATAACACCAAGGTACATCATAACATTACTGCTCAAAGTATTGAAAAAGGAAACCTTTTAAAAGCAGCAAGAGAGTCAGGGGTGGTAGCACACATCATCTCAGTACTTTGCGAGGCTGAAGTAGGATTGTGTCTGGGCTATATGGCAACGGTCTCATTGAATAAATTAAGTAAAAAAAAGGCTGGGGAGGTAGTTCAGCAGTAGAGTGTTTACCTAGCATATGTGAGGGAGTGGGTTTAATTCTCTGCAGCAGCAGCAACAACAAACCAACAGCAGTAGCAGCATGTAACATGTTAATGGTGTAACCCAGAAGCCAAGTCCATTCTGCTAGACAGGCAAAGAATTGACTGTCTGTTGGGAGAATACCTTGTGTATTGTATGAACACAACACTTGTCAATAAAAAATCCGCTGGCTTAGGGAGGAGATAGGAGGCAGGCGGAAAAGGATTTGGAGGACAGAGCGAAGTGCGGGAGATGCGGGAGGAGGCTAGACACATGGTACCTGAGCAGAGGTAACCAGCCAGGTGGCAGGACTTAGAATGGAATAAACAGGATATTAGTTATGAGCTAGTCAGAGAAAAGCCTAAGTATATGGCCTAGGTATTTGTAACATTTTTGTGAGTCTCATGAGTCATTAGTCTGGGAGCATGGGGCTAGGGAAGAGGGGGACCACACCCAACAACTGTCCAGAAAAGTCGATAGATCAAAGAATGAGAAAGACAGGAGACAAAGAGAACAAAAGAAACAAAGTTTTTACTGAGGTCGGCTGGTGTCTTTTGTCAGGATGGTAGGGGAAACCCAGAGTTGGGAGTTTCCTGGGGGGTTAGGCATTTTATAAGACCCCTGGTCGTTCTCAACTTCTCTCCTAGATGTTTGTTTCTGGGTGGGCAATTTCTTTCCAGAAACCATTCTCATTAGAGAGGGAGCACCTGGTACCCCCACTTAGGAAGTCTTCCTGTTTCTTCTACCTGCCTCTATCCTTCTAATTTTCCCACAGTGGGAACAAAGATGAGAAAGTAAGAGTAGACTTTTCAATAGAAGCTTTGTGTGTGAGGAGAAAGAAAGATAAAAATTAAGAACTGGAACTGTTTAAATAGTTAAGAGGACTTGCTGCTTTTGCAGAGGACACATGTTTGGCTTCTAGCACCCACACTGGGTGGCTCACAATGTCTGTAACTCCAGCTACAGGGGACCTGATGTCCTCCTCTAGCCTCCATAGGTATTGCCATACGTGTGTGACATAAGTGTGTTGAAGAGATAGAAAAGTTGTTGTTCAACCCTGGCCACTCCATACTTTCCAGATGGCCTCAGGACTGTTCTTGGTTTCATTTTGGTTGGACTGGTCCATGCTCGTGGAAGTCGCTGCTCTGCGTCTGCCAGACAGTGCCAGGGGACAGTATACCCCTTGTTGGGGAGATCAGGAGACATCCCTTTCTCCAGGTTTCCGGTAGTGATCCGAATCCCCACTCAGACGCAGCTGGAGCAATCCAGTCTCCCGATTTGGCTGCTGTAAAAAGCAGATTTGGTTTCGGTTTTCGATGCCTCTGTTTTTTTGTGTTTGTCTATGCGTTTTTTGTGTTTGTCTACTCGTTTGTTTATGTCAGAAACATGGGACAGAAGGAATCTACCCCCTTGACACTAGTACTTGACCATTGGACAGATGTTAAAACTAGGGCTCACAACCTCACATCTGTTTAGTACTGAATCTGGCCACTGAACGCTCTCCTGGGTGGCTGAGCTGGTACGTTCATTTTCTATTAAATCAGTGAGCTGAACATGTTTGTGTGTCCAATGACTGTTGTGTATGGACTAGTGTTGATGAGACTGACAGACAGAAGGACAAGACAGACAACCTCAAGTTTGGGAGACAAAGCTGGTTGCTCCTCCAGTCTGATTTTGTTGGTTTGAGCTTTGTTTCCCTTTTTTGTCTTTGTGTGACTCTTGTGACTAAGAATCTTTTATAGGAATTCCAGACCGGGTCTGGTTTTCTGATTCAGGCAGAGCCCGGTCATGGGATAGGCTGCTTGGAGTTTGGTTTCTGGCAGAATGGAGCCTCTCAGGACAGTGGCAGTTCTGAATTTTGGTCCTTTTCTCTCTCCGTACCGGTACATTTGTTTTGTCTTTCTGTTTGCTTGTAACCGTCTCAGTTCTAGAAATAGGCCAGGTCTCAAACATGACGACTTGAGTCTAATGCCATCCACCTCACACTTGAATACTGGGCTGTTGCTGAGTCCTTGCTAGAGAGGATTGTCCCAAGCATGAAAAGCCCTCTGGGGACCCCTGAGGCTATTAGATCCTTCCTAGATCCACCTGAGTCCTCAGCCAACAGAGGCACGCCCTGCTCCCCACCTGCTTGTGCTCTCTGGCTTGAGTGTGCATCGTTAAAAAGGGGCAGAAACAGGATTGCTAAGGTATGCCTACTCCCTCCTTGTTTTTAAAATGTCCCACCACTTGCGCTGAGAAAGTACCAAGATGACGCAGGAACTGCAGGGTTTTGGGGCAGCTGCTGTTTGGCCTTGGTGAAGGCTTTTTCCAGCTTGCAGTCTGGTCGTGAGCCTGGCTCTCCAAGTGTGGTTTGTCTTAAAATGTATTAATGTATATGGCCACTATATGTTTGATTTTCAATGTACAAATTTATTATGTTCTGCACATTTTTCTCATACATTACTGGTTATTGAAGATGGTTAACAAAAAAAAAACCTTTAACGTCGGTAACAAAAAGGTTAACTTAAAGTTTTAAGTTAGAGTTGGAGCCATTCTAGCAGCAAATGGCATCAGCCAACAGGTCTCTAAAGATACTTTTAAATTAAGGTTTTTGTGTAATTATTGTGCTGATTTAAAACTAGACTTATAAAAGATAATATTTAAAACAATGTTTCTTTAATAAAGTATTAAGCTGCATATCCAGGCTATATAGCTTAAGATTATACTGTGAACTCTTATCTAAAGATTTATAATTTGCTTATTAGATGTGATGATTAAAATTTAAGTTCAAACATTTGTTTAAATGAAACTTTTAAGTTAAAAAATATTAATTTTGAGCTATTCAACTGAATTTTTTACACTGTTAAAATTTGGGTTTTGTCTTCTAAATTTATGGTTATTGTGTTCTACTTTCACTCAAAAGGTAAAAATCGCTGCCTTAGGAATATGTTTGGCTTTTATTTTCTGAATATGGCTATGTTTTTAATTGCCCGCCACAGCCTCCAACAACGTGTGGCTGGCTGCCATGTTGATTTAGCGATAAAATGGGTGGGGCCATAGTCTCACCTCCATCTTGTCTAAGGGCAGTCACGTGGCTGGGATCTGCCTTGTTGTAGCCTCTCCACCATCTTGGCTAAGGGCAGTCACAAGGCTGGCAGCCATTTTGGTTGTGGGAGACTCAAGCCTCTCTATTGAAGGCTGCCAACAGCATCCAGTTGCCTTCCTCAGCACCAAGAGCAACCTCTGTCCTTTAAGCTAGCTTTTGCTATTCAGTCTTAATGATGAAATGTGGCAGAATCAACAAGATTGCCAGTCCATCAATGAACTACATCTATGATTAAAAGTTTGCTTTGATATTACTTCAGAAATATATTTAAAGTTGGACTAGTAATGATGCAGTGTATGGTTAGCTATATCAGTGAGTCGGTTGCCTGATAGTTAATGAAACAATTCCAAGAGAATGATGCCTCATTCCCTAGGTGGGGTAGATGGTTTTTGGTTGTTCAAATCTTTGTATATTGATTAAAAATTAAGGTTATATTTTGATGACAACATACTATGTATCAACTCCTTTAAGGTATTTTGCCTATGTAGGTCTTAAAATGCTATGTGCAGTTCCATTCCTTTAAAAAAAAAAAACTGTTGCAAACTGTTTAGGATAATTAAAGCTTATTGTTTTGTCGGGAATTAGTTCAGGTAATCACAGGTATTTTCTAAAATAATAAGCCAACATATAGCTAAAAACAAGGAATTCAGATATATTAAAATTAGACAGATGTGGTCCTCTAGCATTTACCTGCAGATTATAGATAACATTCTGTTTTATGTTTGTAAGATAAAGTTTAGAGCAGATAGCTAAAGACAGACAAGGATTGAACACAGAGATGCTCACCCTCAAGCTTATCAGAGATCTGCTGAATATGGCATTAAATATATTTAGACTAATTATGACAGAGAATCCTACTTCCTAGCAGTAATCCTCAAGGTCCCTGAGAAGATTAGGCACGGCAGACGACTCCAACTCTGGATTGTGGTTTTTAACCACTGAGCAAAACTGCCCCAATGCTTCACCTGCTGCTTGGCCCAGCATGTACTGTGGACAAACCGGACACCCGGGGAGTCATTGTCTCATGTTGCTGAATATGAGGTGAGTTCAATCTCTTCTGTGTTCTCCTTGCATGGAAACAGCCTCTTGTCTCCTGTGCCTCTGTGCCTGATGGCCAGACTGTCTCTGCCCATGGTGCCATGTTACCACAGGAGACAACTGAGACAAGGGTCTGGGTACCAGGATATGGTTAGTCATCTCTGTCATTTTGGTTGGTACATAAAATTGTCTAGGTTACAATTTATCCTTCTCAGGTCTCTGATGATTTTGATGGCTGAGCTAATGGTAGATTGGCAACTAGAGAACAATTAGATCCACTGTTAGTACACTGGTCAATTCATTAGCTGGTCAAAACTACTAGGCACTAGGTCTCTTCTCTTATTTAAAAAGACAAACAAGCTTGCCTCACTCACAGGTTTCATGTTAAATGGAAAACAGTTTTTAATGTAACTCAACTGCCTCTTAGTGAATAACTAGATAGAGGAAAGTGTGGTTTATATGAAGTCTGAGGAACTGAAGGTGTAAGTTGGACAAGTAAAGCATTTGAGGGTTTGAGAAAGTGTTTAAAGGTTGATACATGCAAGATAGGAATGTTAATAAGAAAATATTTCAAGTTGAAATACGAGGGTTTGCGAGTCTGAGAAAGTGTTTAATATTTGAGGGTCTAATAAAGTGTTTAAACGTTGGTAAGTGCAGGTTGTAAAAGGGAAAGGATCTTAAGGAAAGTTTTAGGGCACATAAGTACAAGTTATAGATTTAAAATGAGATCAATAAGCTGGTGGAGTACTGGTTGTTTATTAATCATCAGTCCCAAGCTCAAGATCCACTTGCCCTTTGGTTGTATTCTGGATATAGACTTAAGGGTGCTTCTCCTCATGCTGAAAATGAGCCTGCCCAATCTGTACATCAAGTCTTCTGGACGGAGAAAAGAATGTTCATTCTTTCACTGGGTTTCAAAGGCATAAGCCTACTCCCGCTGTCTTATAGACCCGATGTTAACTTCTGTCCCTAGTCTGCATTTGGCTCACAGACTCCATCCAGGGCTGCTGAGATCTGGACCGCTGGAAGCTGATGCAAACCAGTCCCGCAGATATGACTACTCTTTGTGTCTTCAACTGGATCAGCTAAACAGATGCTTTTGATGAGTGCCCCATTAGCCGTTGACTAGCTTTTCAGCCTTTCTAGTCCCTGATAACAGCACCCCTAATGTCAGCAGTAAGAAGTTACAGAAGAGACTGACTTTGCCCGTTTTCCCACTTTATAGGCTGAAATGCTAAGTTAAGGGCAACTCTCTGGCACGAGGGACAAATGGCTACAAAAATTAGACTCTTAGTTCTGTTTAAACCAGTCATGCTTTGTGTCCTATATTACACCAAACAAAGATTGGGTGCCATCCAGCTAATAGTCATGAGGACAAAGTACCTGGCCCCTGCATTCTTAACCACTTGCTATCATTTATTAGGGAATGTATAAATATGGTCCAGATCATGAGGCTTAGACACATGAACTGTGGTGATCTCAGTCTTTTAAGATTAAAAGACTAACATAAGAGATGGGGGAATGATTGAGCGCACGTGGATCAGCGACCAGGCTGGACCTGCATGCAGGCCAGAGATACCTAAGGACCCGTCCCATAAAACGGATACCGGAAGGTTCACTCTTTTTCCCCTTTAACCTTTTTTCCCTCTTGTGTAAGCTGGTTGGGTTGCATAATAAAGTTTAATTGTTAAAAAACAAAACAACAACAACAACAAAAACAAACAAACAAACAAAGAGATGAGAGAATGAAGATATAGAAAAGTTGTTGTTCAACCCTGGCCACTCAATACTTTCCAAGATGGCCTCAGGGCTGTTCTATACTTTCAGAGAAAACCCACACCCTCATACCTGTCCCGAACACCTGACAGCACATGATGTCCCAAGCTGAACTCTTGCCCCCTCAGCGATAAAATAACTAGTAACCAATCATTTTAAAGGACATTCTTAAGAACCAACCATGGTCCAGCAACTCTACTTAACTGCCAAGTCTGCTTCTGTAAGGGTATAAAAGACCCAAGCTTTGCTAATTTGGGGCCTCCAGCTCAATAGAGCTTGGTAGACCCCGTCATGATGGATCAATAAAGCATCCCCTACTGTTTGCATTGGACTGGACTCTTGTGTCTCATTGGGCTCTGGGAAGTAGGATCTAGCCTCCAGGTCTTACAGTGTGTGTGTGTGTGTATACCACCTCCCACCCCACATGAATAAAAAGTTAATTTTTTGATGGGACAGGTTTCGAGACAGGGTCTCTCTGTGTAGTCTTGGCTGTCCTGAATTTGCTTTGTAGACCAGGCTGGCCTCAAACTCACAGTGATCCACCTGCATCTGACTCCCAAGGGCTTGGATTAAAGGCATATGCCACGATGTCCCAACAAGTTAAATATTTTTTACAGAGGACCTCCCCCCCGCCACAGCTGGGGTTCCCTTTCAGAACCAAGATTAGACACAAACTATACCCAAACACCTATTTTCACAGAGAGATCCTTTATTAAGCAGAGAAGGAAAGTTGTTAAGGAAAAGTTAAAAAGTGACTCAGGCAGAAAAAGCAGCAGAAAATGACTTTGCAGGTATAACTTTTAATAAGAGAAGAAAGGGAGGTCTGTGTTAGATTGGGCTAGGATTGTTGGGGACAGTAGGCCATATGGCCAATGTTCAGCCATCTTGTCAGAGCCTAGGTTTCTATCTCTCCAGCAGTCTGTCATTTACCAGAAACCAGCTGACCCTGTCATGGTTTGGCAGTTAGACTAAAGATAAGATTTAGACGGAGCCACCCTGTTGTAGTTTAGCAGTTAGATTAGATAAAGATAGCAAAATATTCGGTGTGGCAGAAGGTTGTGACTTGCTTGGAATTTCTCGCATCTTGAGATAGCCTACAGCTGGGTTGCCATAGCAATATGCTTCCCTGCCCCCTGCCTTATAAAACCTTCTACCTGAAAAATAAAATTTGAAAGCTTGATCAAAGACTTGGCTCTCCTTCTTCGTGTCTTGTGTTCTGTCCCTATACAGGAGAATTCTCCTCCCAAGGTTTACTTGAACCACCACTGGCCAGGGCAAGTGGCGCCCAACATGGGGCTCGAGGAATGGAGCATTCACCTGTCCATCACCCTTCTGGACCGGCTGGTCACCCTGGATCACCACAGACTTCATGCCCATGAGACATATCGCTATAGATCGCCATGGACTTCGTGCCCGTGAGATGGATCGACTTGGATCACCACGATTCCCCCATTTGTGAGACAGATCAATTAAGGTAAGACAGGGTGACATACACACATATGGGACAGTCACTCAGCAAACATGAATTATTTATCAAGGGATGTAAAACCTCCCTGAAGACATGAGGAATGCCAGTAAAGAAAAAAGACAGTAAAATTTGATATCTTGTGTTAGATACTTTCATGAGGATATTAAAAATGTAAAAAAAAGGTAAAAAATTTCTTAAAAAACAAAAACAAAAACTGATAAACTAGCTCTGTCCTTGGAGCCAGGCTGCTAGCTAAACGAGCTAAACAAGCCCAGGGCTAGAATTCCCTTGAGCCAGATAATTTTACAGACACTACTCTAGTTATCTGTGAGCTTGACTCCTACAGAGCAGAGATGGCTATAGACACATGGCCAGTTGGAGAGGCAGAACTAGGAGGCTGATAGATGTCTAAACTAGGCTAGGGAATGTAGTTAATTACCTAGAACTTAGAAATTTCTTGTTTCCCCGATTAATTTTTGTTTGAGATGTTTAAAGTTTTTTTTTTTTTTTTTTTTTTATACTAGAATTGGAATGAAACAATTAAACAAGTCATGGTGGCACATGCCTTTACTCCCAGCACTTGGGAGGCAGAGACAGGTGGATCTCTGTGACAGGGCGTGGTGATGTACACTTTTAATCCCAACACGGGTATTGACACAGACAAAACTCTTGAGTTCCAAGCTGGTCTCCACAGGGCTTGATCTACTGATAAGCTAAGTTACTTATAGAGATGTAAGTTTTTTTTAACTTACTTGAGACTTGCAGCTTATGGGAATATTACAGCCAGGACTGCCCTCTCCTGTGGCTGTTCCCAAAAATACTTTCAAAATTGTCATAGATCTTAAGAATAGTTTTTTCACTGTTCCCTTGCATCCAAAAGATTGCCATAGCTTTGCTTCCAGTAGGCATTCTGTGAATTCCAGAGAACCAATGAAAAGATATCATTGGCAGGT
Source organism: Acomys russatus (assembly GCF_903995435.1). NCBI lineage: Eukaryota > Metazoa > Chordata > Mammalia > Rodentia > Muridae > Acomys > Acomys russatus. The sequence continues at coordinate 2,824,507 of NC_067138.1, forward strand.
TTTGCCTCAGGGAATGGCTAACAGTCCCACCCTATGTCAGAAATTTGTAGCTACAGCTTTACAAAAGGTTAGAAAAAAATATATACCAATTTATATATAATTCATTACATGGATGATATACTTATTGCTGAAAAGGATGGACAACAAGTGCTTTTGTGTTATGCTTTTATGGAAACCCAATTATCTCAGTCTGGTCTACAAATAGCTCCTTAAAAAGCCCAAAAGGTTGATCCATATTTATATTTGGGATTCCACCTTTTTCCTTCTCAGGTAAAACACCAAAAGGTATCATATTGAGAGTAGATCATTTAAAGATTTTAAATTATTTTCAAAAGTTGCTTAGTGATATAAATTGGCTTAGACCTTATTTAAAATTAACAACTAGAGATTTATGGCCCTTATTCAAAATCTTACAAGGAGATTCCTCTCCAAATTCACCCCGGGAGCTTACAGCTGAAAGTAGGAAAGCCTTGGCGTTAGTGGAAGAGGCTATCTCCAATCAATTCATAACCTATATAGATTATGACAAGCCTCTAGGGTATATTATCTTGTCCACTCAGGCCACGCCTACTGCGGTGTTCTGGCAAGGGGCTCCTATTATTTGGGAACATTTTCCATCTGTTCCCAGTAAGGTAATAGTGCCATATTATTTGGCTATTGCAAAGTTGATTCATATGGGTCGATTGCAAGGAAGAAAGTATTTTGACAAAGAACCTGATTTTATTATTCAGCCATATTCTAAAAAACAACAAAATTGGCTGTCTACCAACACAGACTATTGGCCGTTGGCTTGTGCACAATTTTGTGGAGATGTAGATAACCATTTTTCCTCTAACAGGCTTCTCCACTTTTTAAATAAACGTTCAATTATTTTTCCTAAGATAATTCAATTTCAGCCTGTGAGAGATGGTTTGTTGGTTTTTACTGATGGGTCTTCTAATGGAAAAGCTAGTTACATAGTAAAAAAAGACAGACATATGTTATTCCTACTACTGCTAAGTCTGCTCAAATTGCTGAGCTACAAGCGGTAGCTACTGTTTTCCAACATTATGCCTTTTGTTTGTTTAATTTCTATTCAGACAGTGGCTATATAGTAGAGATGGTTCCTCACCTAAAAACTGCAGGACAAATCCAACCCCAGTCACAGGCTAATGAATTATTTTCTCAAATCCAGACAGCTATTCTAAAGAAAAAAACATTCTTTTTTTAAAAGGACATTTAAGAGCTCACACTGATTTACCTGGACCTTTGCCTACAGGTAATACATTAGCAGATGCAGCTACCAAAAATTTGGTATGCCTTACAAATGTAAAAAAGGCTCGAAAAGCTCATAATTTACCTCATATTAATAGTCAAAGTCTAAGACTTCAATATAGGATTACTAAAGAGCAAGCTTGAGCCATTGTAAAGGCATGCTCCACATGTCCTCAGTTTCTTTCTGTACCACATCTGTGAGTTAATCCCAGAGGACTGGTCCCTAACCAACTTTAACAAATGAATATTACTCATATACCTGAATTTGAAAAGTTAAAATACTCTTTTTTCATAAAGCCTGTAAAGGTATTCCTTATAATCTTCAAGGACAAAGTATGGTGGAACGAGCTCATTCTACCATAAAAACCTATTTACAAAAAGTAAAGAAGGGGGACTTTACCCCCAATCACCTAAAATGCTTTGAGTCATGTTCTCTTTATTTTAAATTTTTTACTGCTCGATGCCAAAGGAAATTCCACAGCCGATCGATTCTGGCACACTAATAGTCATCCTTTGCTAGAGTGAAATGGAAAGATCCTTTAACTGGACAGTGGAATGGACCCGACCCTCTATTAATATGGGGTGGAGGCTCTGTTTGTGTTTTCTCACAGGAACATGATGCTGCACGCTGGCTGCCTGAGAGGCTTGTGTGTCAAGTGGATGCTGGCATGGATGAGTTTGCCAATGATCTCGAGGTCAGAGGAGAAGTGCTATTTCTATGCTAACAAGTCTGGGATCGTTCGAGATAAGATTAAAAAGCTACAAGAAGACCTGGAAAAACAGTGGAAAGAGCTCCTCCATAATCCCCTTTGGGATGGGCTTTATGGGTTCCTCCCATATGTTCTCCCTCTTTTAGGTCCCTTGCTTGGCTTATTAATATTACTGTTGCTAGGACCCTTTCTCTGTAACAAACTCATAGCCTTTGTCAAATAGCAGGTGGATGCCATATGGACAAAACCTATATAGGTCCATGTTCACAGGCTGGAGTTTGTGGACTAAGGCTATTTAGATGACTAGCAGGCCACATCTTAGGCTTTTAGGTGCCTTACCAGCTTTATAAAACAGCAGCTAGATGCTTGAGATGCCCGAGCAATACAGGTGCATTATCATAGACTTGACTTGGTGGACCAAGGCCATGATGAGCTTGAACACTAATGTGCTTCCATTTCCCCTTCCTTGACATGATGAAAATGACATATACTCAGATATTGCCTGCTATAAGGCATGGGCACCTGTGAGGGGTGTGAAACAAGGTACTGCAGGGGGAGGACCGGATCGGCTGATTCTGAGTCTCCTGAGAAGTAAACCTGATTGCATAGAGGTTGATGTCGAAAACTGTCTTGTTCTCTGTATGTTGGGGACACCTACAGACAGCAGATCAGGACCTCCCTCTCCTCCTCAAAAAGATATCTTGGCATGCCAATCTGGCCCTAGGAGGACCAGGTCAATGCTTCCCCCTCTGGTTAATGCCCGCTCCCTCTGGGGACCAAAGCTCACCCATATATGATGGATACATCTACCTCTTTTAATAAAGAAAGGGAGGAGATGTTGGGGACAATAGGCCATATGGCCAATGTTCAGCCATCTTGTCAGAGCCTAGGTTTCTATCTCTCCAGCAGTCTGTCATTTACCAGAAACCAGCTGACCCTGTCATGGTTTGGCAGTTAGACTAAAGATAAGATTTAGACGGAGCCACCCTGTTGTAGTTTAGCAGTTAGATTAGATAAAGATAGCAAAATATTCGGTGTGGCAGAAGGTTGTGACTTGCTTGGAATTTCTCGCATCTTGAGATAGCCTGCAGCTGGGTTGCCATAGCAATATGCTTCCCTGCCCCCTGCCTTATAAAACCTTCTACCTGAAAAATAAAATTTGAGAGCTTGATCAAAGACTTGGCTCTCCTTCTTCGTGTCTTGTGTTCTGTCCCTATACAGGAGAATTCTCCTCCCAAGCTTTAGCAGAATCCCGACTGGCCGGGGCATAGGGTGTAGTGGTATATTTTGATTGGGTTTGATAAGCATTTTCTGCCTGGTGAAATAAGCCAATTCAAGCTAAATTAGAGTTTATAAATGCAGGTTTATTGGGAGCATCTCTCCCTGGGTTCACTGGTACTAAGAAAATGGGGCCAGGGAAGCTACCATGCAGGGGGAGACAGAAAACTGGGGTTTGGGGGGAGAAAGTACTGGGCCTGGGAGAGGGAGGAAGTATGGGGGGTAGAGGGAGAGAGAGGAGAGGAGAGAGAGAGAGAGAGAGAGAGAGAGAGAGAGAGAGAGAGAGAGAGAGAGAGAGAGAGAGAGAGAGAGAGAGAGAGAGAGAGAGAGAGAGAGAAAGGGAGAGATGGGGAGAGAGAGAAAAAGCCGAGAGTATGAGAACCAAAGTGGCTGGATTATATAGAGAAGCCCAGTCCCTAGGCGGAAAGTTCAGGGTAGAGGAGGGCTGGGTATGCTACCTATGCCCTGTAACAGACTGAGGGATGCTGGGAGAACCTGGAGGCCAGGTGCCTCTGCCACTTGTCCTGGTCTGAAGTCCAACAAGCATATTAATTAGGTGAACCAAGCAAGCCTTTCGTTAGACTTTAATACATTTATAGCTGGACCTTGTAGTCAGCCACAGGAGGAGGAAGTGGCCAAAGAAGAGGATGGATCTTGGGGGCTAGCTCTAGGAATGTAATCTAATGGCTTTCTACCAAGGCAGAGGGAATGGGAGGAGGGCAAGGCCTGCCGGAGCCATGCTTGCCTTGCTCGAGCTGGCCAGGGTCCCTTCAGCTTCCAGCCTTGTTGTTGTAGTCAAGCTATTTCTTCTAAGCTAACGTGATCATCAGCCACTATGGAGCAGAGATTGCTATGGTAACCTTGGTCCCATGACATATCCAGGCCCACAGGAAAAATCGAATCAGGGTTCACCTGAAAGAGGGAGTGGGGATTGAAAGTGGGGTACAGAGACGCGAGAAATAACGAGTCAAAAATTTCTGATCAGGACTCTCTTTATGCAGACAAGTAAGACTTTATATAGTAAGGTCCATAGAACCTATTCTGATCCCTCTTTCCCTAGCTCCCAGGCAAGAAGAACACAATAGCCTGAATAGCTCCCTGTAAGAACTTCCTATTACTGACTAGCTCCCTGAAAGGGTTTCCCTAACCCTCTAGGTGTTTCTCAGTAGGGACTTCCCTACTTCTTTCAGAGGGAAATAGTCCAAGGTTGGCCTGCAACACAAAGACCTCCTCTAGCAGAGCTCAGCAGCTGGAAGGTCACAGCATGCAGTCTAAGCACGGGATTTCTGACATGGCAGAATTTGGCATGGCTCCCCACAGTTCCACAGTCATGGCAACAAAAAAAAGTGAAAGGTTATAGTTAGGTCTGTGGTGGCGGTGATGGAGCTGTTGATGTTCTCTCATGGGAGCATTGTGGAGGGTCACCAGATCTTCACCTGGAGTCCCAGCCACAACTCCTTCCTCCATCGCAACTGTGCATCGCCTTGGCTGCTGCTGTAAGATTCTAGGTGGCCTGAACTCAGCAGTGACATTATTAGCTAAGGAAATATAAGATTCCAGGTGGCCTGGACTTAGCCATCATGACAATAGTGTTGTCAGCTGAGCAAGCAAGTTAAGAATTACAGGCCAATAACAAGAACAAACAAAGTAACAGCGAACTGAGAGAAACAAGTTAAAAATTCTCCACTAGCCTCCATCACAACCCTGTCCCCGGAATTTACTGCCCCTATCTCACCTTATGTAGAATTTACTACCGTAGACCTCCTATTGTTAGCCTAGCACTCTTTAACTAGCCATTGTCACTAAGTTCTGCTTCTGTAAAAGATATTTAAACCCTGAGTTTTTACAGGAAGGGGTCTTCCCTCTCCTCAGATCTTGGTGGACCCTGGCACTTCGGCTCAATGAAATTCCTTTGCTTTTGCATAGACTCTGGAATCTGTCTCTCAATTGGGCTTCCAGGAATAGACTCTGACGACCTGAGTCTAGCACTGCTACAATATACATCGGAGATAGATGGTTGGGATACCAATGATAGAGTCACCACCTATGCTGGCGGGGGGTGGGGGGGTTGATGATGCATCTTTGAGTAGCCATGCTTCTGTAAGCAACCCCATACCTGTGTTCCTATAACTGGATTCAATAAAACCATTAATTTACCATGCTGGACCTGGATGGTCTCATTTCTTTAGTATGGGGGATGTTCTGTCTGGATGAACCAGGGTTTCTTTACACCTCAGAGAAGTCACATAATTAATTGACTTTTATACTCATCAAAAGTATTCATGGCTGGGGAGATGCCTTAGTGGGTCTTTTAACAAAACTTGAAGTTGGATGTGGCAGGTTTGGGAAAAGATCTGACATGACATTACTCTTCAGAGTGAAATTTATTAGGAGACTAGGCTTTGGGGTAGGAGAACTTTAGGAGAGATAACTTCCTACTAGAGGCAGCATGAGGGCCCTTAAAGGGGGAGAGCGCACCTTCTCTTCAATATGGGAGAAGAGCTTCATGAGAAGAGAAAGCTTGAAATGAGGGAGTGGGAGTGAGGGCTGCCATGTATGGAGTAGCCTTCAGATCTCTCAGCAAAGGGCATGTCTGACTTATGGTTTCCACAGGGTAGTGAGACGTTCACAGCTCCTGACTCCCAGCAGAGGCCAATGCTAGGTGGGACTTTAAACTTATTTTTGCAACTGTCAGGCGAAGGGGCTGGGTTTGCTGTCTCTTCACACACCCCTGCCAGCATGCTCTCATAGACACAGTAGGGACCTTTCAGATGGGGGTAGGAGGGAGGCCACAGCCTGGTTTCTCCAACAGAGAAAGCTAGCCAGCAGGCTGTGATCTAACTGTGCGGAATGTGCTTACTATGCAAGCCTGAGGACCTGAGTTTGTAGTATGGTAGTGTGTGTCCAGAATGCCAGTGCCGGGTTGGGCAGAGACAGATGGACCCTGGGAACCTGCTGGTCATAGAGTGTAGCCAGAAGAGCAAGCTCTGGGTTCAGTGAGAACCTTGTCTCAAAAAATAAAGAGGAGAGCAATGGAGATAGATGCCCAAAATTTGCCTCTGGCCTCTTTATAGGCATGCAAAGATTCATACACACACACACACACACACACACACACACACACACACACACACACACACTGGTGGGGGTCATTTACCTTCCAGCGGGTGGCCTGGTTCTATGTTTGGTAGGTTGGTCTAGGCACTGCTTGCTTCCAGACAAGCACAGGATGGACCATGAGATCAAAGGTCCCATTTCTTGCCCCGGGTGACGCCCAAGGCTGGGGTGCTAGGCCAGGCTCCTGGTCTTACTGGGAGAGATGTTACAGTTTAGCTCTTTTAGAATGAGATTTCTGGTATCAGATGGTGGCAATGGAGACTCACATAGGCCTGTGATGATACCAAAGTGTTGCAGCACTTTGTCTAGCTACTGTGCTAAGTACAGCAGGGGAAATGGGGAGAAGTTTGAAAGGGGCCAGCAGGCAAGCCCTGGTGAGTGCTTCCCTGGTGGCCAGCCAAGGCAGTTCCACTATCGCTGCCCGGCCACTGGCCACACTGGCAGTCGGTTCTCCCCAGAATAAATGGAGTCTCAGATGGTCATGGTGGTAGAATGGTGAGAGAGAGAGAGAGAGAGAGAGAGAGAGAGAGAGAGAGAGAGAGAGAGAGAGAGAGAGAGAGAGAGAGAACACCAGCCAGGCTTTATTTATAAACCTTGAGCAGTGGGGAGGGGTTTATGTGTGAATATGTCTGACTGGCTTGGGCCAGAGACGCTAGGGATACTTAATCTACATGCAGTGGTGCAGTACATCATTTATATGCAGTGGCATGAGGGTCCTATCACAAGACTTGATTATTCTATGGGTAGGGGAAGAACTTCTAGGTACAGTTAAAGATCATTTGTTTAAAGCTAGAATCTCCTAAGCGCAGAGTACAGCAGGAATCCCTAGGTGTTTGCTAAGCCAGTTTCTTATCAGGAAAAGATCAGACCTGTAATCTTCCCTGAGGGCTGTGATGCTCCTTATAAGATCTGGGGTCACTAGATAAAGTGGAGAGAGAACCCCACTGGGAAAAGGGAGTCCACTATCATAGACTGACTGCAAACAGCTATCTGGAAATGTGAGACTTCAACCTTATCCCCAGCAGAGCTCCACAGAGGGAGAGAGACACAGAAACAGACAGAGAAATTAAAAACAAAGCCAAAATAAAATGATGTTCAAATATATAAAAGCTCAGAAAATTCAAAATTAATATACACACTCTAAAAATGCTAAAAGACATTAACCAGACAGGAAAAATGACATGTTAGAATTATTATTCCACAGAAAATAATAAAAAAGCATTAGAAATGGAAACTATATGGTAACCATATTTTTTTAATGTTACTTAAAAACATTTTAAAGGTAATTTGCTATTCACATAAAATAATTTCAGTTTTGTATAGGGTTTATAGTATATATAAAAGTGAACATATGGCAATAGCACAAATGTTAAGTGTAGAAAAATATGCCATAGTAAGGTTTTTAAATTAATTTATTCATATTACATCTCGATTGTTAGCCCTTCCCCTGTTTCCTCCCATTCCTCCCTCCCTCCCACTTCCCCCCTTCTCCCCTCCCCTATGTCTGTGTTTGAGGGAGACCTCCTCCCCCTATAAATGCTCTTAGAATATCGAGTCTCTTCTTGGTAACTTGCTATCCTTCCTCTGAGTGCCGCCAGGCCTCCCCATCCAGGGGACATGGTCAGAAAAGGGGCACCAGAGTTCGTGTGAGAGTCAGATCTCACTCTCCACTCAACGGTGGAGAATATCCTGTTCATCAGCTAGGTCTTGGTAGGGGTTCGAAGTTTATTGCCTATATTCTCCTTGGCTGGTGCCTTAGTTTGAGGAGGACCCCAGGACCCAGATCTGCCTGTCATAAAGTTCTTCTTGTAGGTTTCTAGGACCCTGTGGATCCTACTATTTCCCCATTCTTCCATGCTACTCTCGCCTAAAGTCTCAATAGGGTGTCCTCTCCTCTGATCCACTTTCTTGGTAAGTAAAGTTTTTCATGGTATGTATCCGTTGGACTAGTGTTTTGATATAAGTGAGTATATACCGTTTGTCTCTTTTTGCTTCTGGGTGAACTCACTTATTATGATAATTTCTAGATCAATCCATTTGTCCACAAATTTCGATAATTCCTTGTTTTTAATAGCTGAGTAGTATTCCATAGTATAAATGTACCACAGTTTCTTAGTCCATTCTTCTACTGAGGGACACTTAGGCTGTTTCCATGTTCTGGCTATTATGTATAAAGCAGCTATGAACATGGTTGAGCATGTCCCTGTTGTGTGGTAGGGCATTTTCGGGTATATTCCAAGGAGTGGGATAGCTGGGTCTTGAGGAAGCCCTATTCCCATTTTTCTGAGAAAGTGCCAGATAGCTTTCCAAAGTGGTTGTACTAGTTTGCATTCCCACCAGCAATGAAGGAGTGTTCTTCTCTCTCCACATCCTCGCCAACATGTGGTGTCATTTGAGTTTTTGATCTTAGCCATTCTGATGGGTGTAAGATGGAATCTCAGTGTCGTTTTGATTTGCATTTCTCTGATGACTAATGAGGATGAGCATTTCTTTAAGTGTTTCTCGGCCATTTGATATTCCTCTGTTGAGAATTCTCCGTTAAGTTCCAAGTTTTGTGGTGTTTAGTTTCTTGAGTTTTTATATATTTTGGATATTAAAGCTTTGTCAGATGAAGGGTTGGTGAAGATCTTTTCCCAATCTATAGGCTGTCGCTTTGTTCCACTGACCGTGTCTCCTGCCTTACAGAAGCTTCTCAGCCTCATGAGGTCCCATTTATTAATTGTTGACATTAAGGCCTGGGCTGTTGGTGTACTGTTAAGGAAGTTGTTTCCTGTGCCTATGTGTCCCAGGCTCTTCCCCACTTTTTCCTCTAACTGAATTAATGTCTCTGGTTTTAAGTTGAGGTCTTTAATCCACTTGGACTTGAGTTTTGTGCATGGTGACAAATAAGGGTCTAATTGCATTTTTCTACATGTAGACATCCAGTTAGACCAGCACCATTTGTTGAAGATGCTATCATTTTTCCATTGAATAGATTTGGCTTCTTTGTCAAAAATCAAGTGAGCAAATGTGTGTGGATTCATCTCTGGGTCTTCAATTAAATTCCATTGATCCACCAGCCTATTGCTTTGCCAGTACCATGCTGTTTTAATTACTGTTGCTCTGTAGTACAGCCTGAGATCAGGATTGGAGATTCCTCTGGAGGATCTTTTATTGTATAGGATTGTTTTTGCTATTCTGGGTTTTTTATTTCTCCATATGAATTTGAGAATTGATCTTTCAATATCTTCAAAATATTTTGTAGGTATTTTGATAGGGATTGCATTGAATCTGTAAATTGCTTTTGGTAAGATGGCCATTTTTACATGTTGATTCTCCTGATCCATGAACAAGGTAAATCCCTCCATCTTCTGATGTCATCTTCAATCTCTTTCTTCAGAGGTTTAAAATTTTTTTCGAATAAGTTCTTCACTTGCTTGGTTAGAGTTACTCCTAGATATTTTATATTGTTTGTGGCTATCGTGAAGGGAGTAATTTTCCTAATTTCTTCCTCTGCCTGTTTGTCATTTGTATACAGGAAAGCTACTGACTTTTTTGAGTTTATTTTGTATCCTGCCAATTTGCTGAAGGTGTTTATCAGCTGTAGGAGTTCTCTGGTGGAATTTTGCGGGTTACTTATATACACTATCATATCATCTGCAAATAGGGATAATTTGACTTCTTCCTTTCCCATTTGGATCCCCTTGATCTCCTTTTGATGTCTTACTGCTCTGGCTATAACTTCCAGAACTATATTGAAGAGATATGGGGACAGTGGGCAGCCTTGTCTGGTTCTCGATTTTAGAGGGATTTCCTTGAGTATCTCTCCATTTAATTTAATGTTGGCTGTTGGTTTGCTGTGTATGTATGTGTATATATATATATATATATATATATATATATAGCCTTTATTATATTTAGATAAGTGCCTTGTATTCCCGATCTCTCCAGAACTTTAAACATAAATGGGTTTTGGATTTTATCAAATGCTTTTTCTGCATCTAAAGAGATGATCATGTGGTTTTTCTCTTTCAGTTTGTTTATATGATGGATTACATTGATGGATTTCCGTATGTTAAACCATCCCTGCATGCCTGGAATGAATCCTACCTGGTCATGGTGAATGATATCTTTGATATGCTGTTGTATTAGTTTTGCGAGTATTTGTTGAGTATTTTTGCATCAATGTTCATAAGAGAAATTGGTCTGAAATTCTCTTTTTTTGTTGGGTCTTTGTGAGGTTTAGGTATCAATGTGACTGTGGCCTCATAGAAGATATTTGGTAGTATTCCGTCCATTTCTATCTTTCGGAATAGCTTGAATAGTATCGGTATTAGCTCCTCTTTGAAGGACTGGTAGAATTCTGCGCTGAAACCATCTGACCCTGGGCTTTTTTTGGTTGGGAGACTATCAATGGTTGCTTCTATTTCTATAGGCAAAATAGGACTATTTAATTTGTTTATCTGGTCTTGATTCAATTTTGGCAAATGGAATCGGTCGAGAAATTTGTCCATTTCCCTTAAATTTTCAAATTTTGTGGCATAAATGCCTTTAAAGTAGGTTCTTATGATTCTTTGTATTTCTTCGGTGTCTGTTGTTATGTCTCCCTTTTCATTTCTGATTTTGTTAATTTGGATAATGTTTCTCGTCTTTAGATTGGCTAATGGTTTGTCTATCTTGTTAATTTTCTCAAAGAACCAGCTCTTGGTTTTGTTGATTCTTTGGATTGTTCTCTTTGTTTCTAATTTATTGATTTCAGCCCTGAGTTTGATTATTTCTAGGCGTCTACTCCTCTTGGGTGTTTCTTCTTTTTTTTCTAGAGCTTCCAGATGTGTTGTTAAGTTGTTTATGTGGGATGATTCCATTTTCTTTTAAAGGCACTTAGTGCTATGAATTTTTCTCTTAGCACTGCTTTCAATGTGTCCCACAAATTTGGGTATGTTGTTCCATCATTTTCATTGAATTTCAGGAAGTCTTTTATTCTTCCCTTATTTCTTCTGTGACCCATGTGTCATTAAGTAGAAAGTTGTTTAGTTTCCACGTGTTAGTATGCTTTTTGTTATTTCTGTTGTTGTTGAAGTCCAGTCTTAGACCATGATGATCTGATAAGATACAAGGTATTATTTCAATCTTCTTGTATCTGTTGAGGTTTGCTTCGGACCAACTGTGATCAATTTTAGAGAATGTTCCATGGGGTGCTGAGAAAAAGGTATAATCCTTTGCGTTTGGGTGGAAAGTTCTGTAGATATCTGTTAGATCCATTTGATTCATGACATTGGTTAATGAGGTTATTTCCCAGCTTAGTTTTTGAATCAAAGACCTATCCTTGAGTGAAAGTGGGGTGTTGAAGTCTCCCACTATTAATGTATGGGTATCGATGAGTGGGGCAAAACTTTGTTAATAACTCTTTTACAAATGTTGGAGCCCTTGTATTCGGAGCATAGATGTTCAAAATCGTGATGTCTTCTTGGTTGACTTTACCTTTGACGAGTACGAAGTGTCCATCCTCATCTCTTTTGATTAATTTTGGTCGAAAGTCTATTTTATTAGATATTAGAATGGCTACCCCAGCTTGTTTCTTGTGACCATTTGCTTGGAATATTTTCCCCCAACCTCTTACTCTGAGGCAATGTCTGTCCTTGTGGTTGAGGTGTGTTTCTTGAATGCAGAAGAATGTTGGGTCGTGTTTATGCATCCACTCGTTAGTCTGTGTCTTTTTATTGGAGAATTGAGACCATTGATGTTGAGAGATATTAATGACCAGTGATTGGTAGGTCCCTTCATTTTTGGTATTTGTAACAGTCGAGATTTTGTGAGGTTGTGATTTTGCAATGGTATAGTTACCTATTTCCTATGTAGTTTTGGTTGTAGTTTGACCAGTTGGGGTGGAGTTTTCCTTCTAGTAACTTCTGTAAAGCCGGATTTGTGGCTAGGGACTGTTTGAATTTGTTTTTGTCATGGAATATCTTGTCTTCTCCGTCAATGGTTATTGATAATTTTGCTGGATATAGTAGTTTTGCCTGGTATCTGTGTTCTCTTAGGGTTTGCAGAACCTCTGTCCAGGCCCTTCTGGCTTTCATGGTCTCTGCTGAGAAGTCAGGAGTAATTCTGATAGGTTTGCCTTCATAAGTTACCTGGCCTTTTTCTCTTGCCGCTTTTAATATTTTTTCCTTGTTCTGTATATTTTGTGTTGTTATTATTATGTGGCGGGAAGATTTTCTTTTCAGGTCTATTCTATTTGGTGTTCTGTAGGCCTCTTGTATGCTTGTATGCATTTCCTTCTTCAAATTGGGGAAGTTTTCTTCTATTATTCTATTAAAGATATTTTCTGGGCTGTGGAGTCAGTTGCCTTCTTCAATCCCTATTAGTCGCAAGTTTTGTCTTTTCATGTTGTCTTTTATTTCTTCACTGCTCTGTGTCAGGAACTTTTCAGATTTAGCATTTACCTCGATGGTTGTTTCCAGTTCTGGGATTGTATCTTCAAGTCCCGATATTCGTTCTTCCATTTCTTGCAATCTGTTAGATAAGGCCACCTCTGAGATGCTTGCTTTCTTCTCTGATGCCTCTTGATCACATCTTTCTTCTGTGTGTTCCTGTATCATAGCTTCCATTTTTATCTTCATGTCTTGGACTGTTTTAATGATTTCCTTCATCTGATTATTTATATTTTTCTGAAATTCTTCAAGTGCCTCTTTATATTACTCTTTTAACTCTTCAGCCCTCTTGTTTGCCTCCTCCTGCATTTGTTTACAGATTTTATTTGTTTCTTTCATTATCATCTTCTTTACTAAGGACATGAGGTCATTTTCTTGACTATCCATTGCTGTTAGGTTCTCCAGGTTGTTTTCATTGGGAATGCTGGGATCTGGAGATGCCAAATTGTTTTGGTTTTTGTTAATGTTCTTTCGCTGTCCTCTTGCCATTTTGATGACTCTGATGTTGGAAGGTATTTTGTAGTGACCTTCGCTGGTTGAGAGTGGTTAATTGATGACTGATTATAGGTCAGGTGCTCTTGCCTGTGGGGATCAGGGAGTATTTCCGTGGAACAGGCAGGTGATCCGGTTTCACTCCTGGTGATTTTCCTCTGCACCGTGGGCTCCAGGCTGAGTCTGCCAAAGTAGATTTCTGTTTGGACTTTACTGCTGTAATTCAGATCAGCAGTTTTGGGACCTAGAATAAGGTCCACACACAAATGTTCTGGTTGTGTAGGTTGATCCCAGCTGCCTGCCCTTCCTGTGGCTTTGTAGTCAAGACCCCAGGTAGATCAGATCTTCTGGGGTTGTAGCTGTCTTTTAGCTCTGTCTCTATACCCTGTAGAGGTGTCAAACCTCTCCCAGAACTATATGCCTAGAGGGACCAAGGTCGCTCTAGGTCAGCAATTAGACACTGCAAGCAAGACCCACATTTCGTCTCCCAATAATGTGGGAGTGCCTGCCTTGCTGGGGCCAGGAGCCCCAGCTAGGCTCTCTTGTTTGGGGAGTGCAGGGCCAGTGCCTTGCGGCTGGGTGGGTAGGAACAATAGGGTTGCAGAGCTCTGGCGGTCGCCTGCAGAACCAGGTCTTCCTGCTGGGCTATGATGATCCGCTATCTCTCTAGGCAAGACCCACGTCTCCCGATAGGCCTGTGGAAGCAGTCCAAGCTGATTTCCCACTGCCGCTGTTTGCAGACTCAGTCCGCTGTGATCGGTGTTAGGTTGGGCCCTGGGTGGCCAGTGAGCTATAGTCCCACTTTAGCTGTCTCTGTTGGGTCCCACCGCCTGTGTTTCCACTTGGCCTAGGTGGGTGACCTCCGCAGTTTGGGGTAGTATGGGAGGAGGAATCCTAGGGCAGACTCACCCTCTTCACTGAGACTCCTCTGGCTGGGGACTTCGGAAAATCCCCTCCCCTACCAGCAAGTCTGTGCTTTATATGCCGGCTGCAGTTTGCATGTGGATTCCATTCCAGAGTTTAGGGAATGCGTTTAGCACCTCCGGGATGTTGCTTGTCCAAGGGGGGTAGACCCCCTGTTTGGTCTGCGGCCTTTGGGGCCCCACTCACCTATAGTTCTCAAAGTCCAGCAATCTGTGGCTCCACTTATGTCCCTGGTCTCCTCAGAGTAGATCAGATACGTGGCTTATTGGTCGGCGCCATCTTCGCCATTGTAAGGTTTTAAAAAAGACATTTATAGTGCATGTGTATGTGAGTGTATATGTGTCTAAGGGTCACTATTGTGGTAAAGCACTATGACCAAAACAACTTGGGAAGGGTTTATTTGGCTTTCATTTCACTGTTTATCATCAAAGGAAGTCTGGTTAGGAACTCAAACATGGCAGGAACCTAGAAGCAGGAGCTGATGCAGAGGCTGTGGAGGAATGCTGCTTACTGGCTTGCTCATTATGGCTTGCTTGCTTAGCCTACTTTCTTATAGCGCCCAGGACCCCCAACCCAGGGATGCCATCACCCACAATGGGCTGGGCCCTTTCACATAAATCACTAATTTAAAAAATGCCCTGCAAGCTGAGCATAATGGCGCACACCTGTAATCATAGCACTTGGGGAGGCAGAGGCTGGCAGATCGCTGTGAGTTGGAGGCCAGCCTGGTCTACAGAGTTAGTTTAGGACAGCCAAGGCTACACAGAGAAACCCTGTCTTGAAACAAACAACAAACAACAACAACAAAAAAAAAACAAAAGAAACAAATGAAAATGCCTTACATCTGGATTTTATGGAGGTATTTTCTCAATTCAGTTCCCTCCTCTCTGATACTTCAGCTTGTGTCAAGCTGACATACAACTAGCCAACACAGTGTGTGTGTGTGTGTGTGTGTGTGTGTGTGTGTGTGTGTGTGTTTATGCATGTGTGTGGTGGTCAGAGGACAATTGAGGGAATTTGTACTTTCCTTCTATCATGTGGATTTTGGAGGTCACTCCGATTGTCAAGCTTGGCAGCAAGTACCCAAGGCAGCAAGTTGAGCTGCCTTACCAGCCCCCTTGTAAAATTCAAATCCTATGCATGAAGGGTTGAGGTGGTCTACTATCTGTGCTGGTTTGAATAAGAATGACCCCCATAGGCTCATGTATTTGAATGCTTAGTCACCAGGGAATGGAACCCTTTGAAAATAATAGAAATATGTGGCCTTGTTGGCCACTGGGGATGGGCTTTGAGATTTTAAAAGCCATACCAGGCCCAGTCTCTCTCTCTCTCTCTCTCTCTCTCTCTCTCTCTCTCTCTCTCTCCTCTCTCTGCTTTCAGATCAGGATGTAGCTCTTGGCTGTTTCTCTAACCCTTTGCCTGCCTGCAGCCATGACCTCTGCTATAATGATAACGGACTAAGCCTCTGAAACCATAAGCTTCTAATTAAGTGCTTGTTGGTTTTTGTTTGTTAGTTTTCCCCTGAGACAGGCTTTCTTTGTGTAGCCCTTGTTGCCCTGGAATTCCCTCTGTAGACCAGGCTAACCTCAAACTCAGACACCCACCTGCCTTTTCCTTCTGAGTGCTGGGATTAAGAGTTCCGGGATCAAAGGCATGCATCACCACCACTGGGGTCTACACACTTTATTTTATAAGCATTGCTTTGGTTATGATGTCTCTTCATAGCAAGAGAACACTGACTAAGACAAAAATTGGCACCAGGAGTCCAGTGTTGCTGTGACAGGCCTGGCCACGCTGTTTGTTGGAGGAATATGGAAGACTTTGAGACTCTGGTCTAGAAAGGGGATTGGATGCTTTGAAGCAGAGAGATCCTACAAGGAGCCTGAGTAGTGTTGCTGAGAGAGATATGAACTGTGGGGCCTAGCTCCAGAACCTCCAGAGGGGATGGATATTAATAAGTGGCCATTTTTGTGATATTTTGGCCAAAAAAAAAAAAAAATGTGGTTGCCATTTGCCCTTGTCCTAAAAATGTGCCTGAGACTAAATTGAAGCGTTTTAGGTTAGTGGGCTTGGTAGAAGAGGTGCAACACAGTCTAGTACTGACTGACTGTATAATGTGATTATAAGTAGTAACTCCAATATAAATATAAAATGAAAAGGAACGAGCTGGACAAAGAGAAATTCAATACTTAACAGTTTGAGGAGAAAAAGAACACATGGAAGTGTAATGGAGTTAAGTCCAGTGCTCAAGGAGATAAGTTTAAGGGAAAGCCTGGGGCTAAGTGGGATAAAAGGAACAGTTCTGTAGCCTGAATTTGCTGCTTTGTGGGGTCTTCTTTCTTCCACCCTTCTCCACCCTTTCTCCTTTCCCCCCTTTTAATCCCCTAACACTAGATATGAGAGAAAAAATAATAGAGAGGAAACGAAAGATACCCCTGAATAAAGTCAGGGGTTGGAAAGTGGGGGGACTACTTCCTGCTGATTAGGGGTGTCGAACTCCTTGGGGCAACTTTGATCTTACCATCAGTCTAATTTCTTCTTGTTGTTTCTTCTTTGTGCAGCTACTTAACAAAGCACAGCCAACAGCAAGCCTGCCTCTTGGTGGGGGGGGGGCGTGCTAGCATTTATATACCCTCTGAAAAGTCCCCAGAATTCTACATGTCACACAGTTGCAGAAACTATCTACAGCTGGCAATTCCACACCTCTGCTGGAGCACAAGGAAGATTATAGTCAGCAGCTGCAAAACAGCCCCATATCCCACACCTGGGACTAAAACAAAAACATATTCTAAATTTCTGTTTTGTTTTTTAAGAAACCAAAATTCCACAGTTCTCACTACAGGTAACCTCATGGGAAAACTCTACACAGCTAAGCTTCCAGCTTGTGAAAAATGAAGGAAGAACAACTTAAGCAGTAAAGGAAACCATCAACAACAGAAAGCTGTTGCAAATGAGCAAGGGGGCCAAGTTCCAGTTCCAAACAAGCAGCAGAACTTGGCAGTTTCAGCCATGTGGCTCTGACTTTAGAATAAAGGATGCAAGAAAGAGGTTGTGGTTTCTTTCTAGATAGCTAAGGAGATTCACTGAGGCCAGGTGTGTAGCAGGGGTGTCCCGGCAGGGAGGCCCAGAGAGGCCATTACACGAAGCTGTGAACCTGAAGAATGGGTTGTGTTGGGAATGCCAGAGTGTGGGACACCTGCCAACGAGAGCTGCAGAGCAGGCGTGGAACCAGCCCAAGAGAGAGAGAAGCGACACCTGCCAGCGAGAGCTGCAGAGCAGGCGTGGAACCAGCCCAAGAGAGAGAGAAGCGTGCTGTAGTTCACAAAGCTGGACCAAACCAGAGTTTTGAAGAGTGCTTTGACATGAGACACGGAGATGCAAAATTTGGTGTTGGCCTTGCTGTTTTTCAGTCTTGCTTTGTTCAGTATTTCTTCACTATGTGCCCTTTCCTCCATTTTGGAATGATACTGTATATTTTGTGCCATTGTATGTTGGAAGTGTGTGGTCTGCTCTCTGATTTTGCTGGAAGTTACAGTTAAGAGAGTGCAATGAGTCTCAGAAGAGACTTTGAACTTGAGACTGTGATAGACTATGGAAACTTTTGAAGTTGGACTGAATGCATTTCTGCATTATGATATAGCTACAAGCATTGGGGAGGGGCAGGGAATAGAATGTGGTGGTTTAAATTAAGAACATTTCCCATAGGCTCATATATCCTAATGCTTAGTCACCAGGGACTGGAACCTTTCGAAAGGATTAGACAGATTTCAGGTGTGGCAGTTGGAAGAAGTGTGTCAGTTGGGGTAGGCTTTGAGGTTTTAAAAGCCCATACCAGGCCTAGTCTCTCTGTCTCTGTCTCTCTGTCTCTGTCTCTCTCTCTCTGTGAATCAGGATATAGCTCTCAGCCACTTCTCCAGTAGCCATGCTCTCTGCCATCGTGATAATAGACTAAACCTCTGAAACTGTAAGCCGGCCCCAAATTAAATGTTTTCTTTATGAGAGTTGCCTTGGTTCTGGTGTCTCCTCACAGCAGTAGGACACTGGCTAAGACACTAACTTTGATGGTAAACTATGAGCAATTAAATCGTATTCTAAGATTAAACTGGGTGTGGTGACATGAATATGTAATCTCAGTCCTTAGGGATGCCGAAGCAGGAGAATTGTGAGTTTGAGGCTAGCCTGGTCTGTTTAGTGAAAACCAGGTTGAAAACCAACATCAAACCAAGCTGAAAGATGTATTTTATAAATTCCAAAGCAAGTACTAGAGTGCATGTTCTAGTTGGCTTTATGTTGCTGTGACAAACACCCTGACTAAAAGCACTTTTGGGAAGAAAGGGCTCATTTCATTTTTTCGATTATGGCCTATAATTAAGGGACGCCAATGCAGAACCTCAGGGCAGCAGCTTGGAGCAGAAAGCACAGAGGAGCATTGCTTACAATGTTGCGTTCATGTTCAGATATCTTTCTTATGCTCTCCCGGTTTATCTGCATGGATAGGGCCCACTCACAGTGACCACTAGACCCTCCCACATCGACTAACAATCAAGACAATGCCCATAGACAATGGCCCTATTTTTAAAACTATTTTATTTGCATTTTTGCATTCCTTAACACCTCTACCTCCCTTCTACCAACTCCCCAACACTAGGTAGGAGAGAAGGGTTAGAGGAAAGGGAGGCACAGACCTTTTTTTTCTTGAATCTCTATTCTCTAGTGTCCTCAGAGTCTCTCTCTCTCTCTCTCTCTCTCTCTCTCTCTCTCTCTCTCTCTCTCTCTCTCTCCATCTCTCTCCTCCTCTCTCTTACTCTCTCTCTCCTCTCTCTCTTCTCTCTTCTCCTCCTCTCTCTCTCTGCTCTCTCTCTCTCTCTGTCCTGTCTCTCTCTGTCTCTGTCTCTGTTTCTGAGCATCTCCTCCAAGTCCCCCTTTCTCTCTCTGGGTTCTGGTTAAGAGTCCTCAGAATTAAACTATCTCTAGCTGTTCCAGCTGGCATAGACCAGGCTCCACAAGAGTCAATTATCAGCTATGGATAAACTAAAAGCAGCCCAATATCCCACGGTTGGGATTAAAACAAAAACATATTTACATAACATAACAGAAGCTTGTGTTGTTGGTGTGTAAGGAAACCAAAACTTCCACTATGCACAGTCCAATCTGTTAAGCGATAACTCTTCAGTTGGGGTGCCCTCTTCCCAGGTATGTGAAGGTGACAATTCAGATTATCCATCATACTATGTAAACATGCAACAGTGGTATTAAAATTATGGGGTAACCAACCACTTTATGATTTAATGTGAAGTCTGCTCCATAGGTGGGAATTCATGCTTAGTGCTATAAATCTAGTCAAAAGCCAGTGGCTTAGGCGTTTATAAGTCCTAAAGGGGGAAGCTTCTAATGTTGCTTTACTACATGAACTTGTCAAACTGCCTTTCAATATTAGTTTTGCTCTCAGCACTCAGGGGAGGCAGAGGCAGATGGATCTCTGTGAGTTCGAGGCCAGCCTAGTCTACAAAGTGAGTCCAAGGCAGCCAAGGCTACACAGGGAAACCCTGTCTTGAAAAACCAAACAACAACAACAAAAACAAACAAACAATCCAAAAAACAACCAAAGAAACCAAAACCCACCACTACTACCACCAACAAGAAAATCCTTTTCCCATGGTGCCTTCACTGGGAAGGCTTTTTAGCACTTTGCCATAGTTTTTGGCTCCAACATTTATGGTCATCTTCCTCTGGGAACTTTCTGAACACTGTTTGTTTGTTTTGTTTTGTTTTTAATCTATGGAATATGCTTAAAAGCAACACTAATCATAGAGGATTTTTTTTTGAAAACTTAATAACATAATTAGCATAATTCATGGTTTGGTGGCTGATTTTTTTTTTTTTTCATAGCTGTTGTCATCCTTGTATATCCAGAGCCCTCTAGGCTGGTCCCATATGGCACTCCACACACAAATGCCAACTATTCAATCACCTGTCTGCTGAATCCCCTCAGTGTACCTTCCTTGAGGGCAGGAGACATCAGGCCCCATCCCAGGTGCTGGTGACTCTTAAGATTAGAAGGAAAGGACTGGAATCAGAGGTGAAGGTGGCAGAGAGAGACCACAGGGGGGTGTGTAAAGGCCACAGACTTCAAGCCATCTGCTTCATCCCATGCACCTGTGCGACCTTGAGTAAGGCACACCGACTCCCTCTTCTTAACGTTTCCCTGAGCTGTAAAATGGAAGATAACACACCTATCAGGCACAGTTGTACAGTATTATTCTATGTCACAGTCACAACACATTCTTGCTCAGGTGAGCTAAAATGTCAGCTAGATGTGGCAGGCAGTCGGGTACCTAAGCACAGGGAATAGGAGAAGGGGAAACAAGGGAAGTGGTTGTAATGGAGGGTACAGTGAAACCACTGAATCGGACCACTCCGTGGCTAGAAAGAAAGGTTTACTGGGGAATCAAGCTGCTGGGGCTGTCTCTTGGAGTGGGGAGTGGGGTGGGGAGGCAGAGACCAGCAAAACAGTGAGGTTAGGGGAAAGCCTTCTCAGTTTTAAGGGGACAGGTAGCAAAGAGTGGGGTGGGAGGCGTCGTGCAAACCAGAACAGCCCGAGGGGATGTCGTGGGGACTTTGGTGTTGCCGTGCTGTTTGGATCAATCAGCAACTAGATGCCCATTGCTGGACACGGTTGGCTGTAGGTGGTGGATGAGGAGAGTCATGTCTTTTCCTGACAACAGAAACTTGTTTCCCAAGGTTTCTGAGGAATTGCCAAGTTTAGGTTTCTTTTTACCTGATTGTAATCCTTTTGTTTATCTGGTGAGATCCAGCCTGAGCAGGAGCCCAGACTGTCACTAAGAACATTGTCAGCAACACTTTCATCTTGGGGGTCGGCTTTGGACCTAACAGCTCCTTGGGCTGAGGGAACAGGAACAAGAGAGAGGGCTGGGTGGGGAGTGTGGCTCCAGGGTTGAGTGCTTCAGTAGGTTGAAGGGAAGGTCTCATTGAGGGTGTGGCTACAGACGTGAGGAGACCGGGGAAGACTGTGTGTGTGTGTGTGTGTGTGTGTGTGTGTGTGTGTGTGTGTGTGTATGTGTGTGTGTGTGTGTATGTGTGTGTGTGTGTGTATGTATGTGTGTGGTCTGCATGTAGCAGAGTGGATGGGAAGGGACTGCAGCTCTCAGAGGAGTGAACCTGGGAGGAGGAAAGACAGGGAAGGTGTGGAAGGTTAAAATTGTTCTTTGGTTCTGGTTTTTTTGTTTTTTGTTTTTTGTTTGTTTGTTTGTTTTTTCCTTACAGAGACAGGGAATCTTGTTATATGTCCTGGCTGGCCATGTACTCCTGGTCCCCTGCCTCCGCCCTAGTGCTAGAATTACAGGGGTGCCTCACCTTGCCCCACCTGTGAAGTAGCTCGTGACCAGCAGGGAGGCCAGCCTGGGGGGGCACTGAGTAGTCCCACCGAGCTGTTTCCTTGTACTGGGCTACTTGGAAGGATGTGACCTGAAGGGAACACAGTATCATGTGACACTAGATGCTTATTTTTTTCCTACCAAATTTGTCTAGCTGGGTTCACTCTGAAAAATGCAGTGAGGTGATGGAGCCTGTGTGTGCTTGTAGTATTAGGAGGTGACAGGGTTGAGCATTTCAAAACCAACTGTGCTGTTGTGTGGCATCTGTCTGAGGGTCATAGGTAAGCTCAGAGGATGTGGTTCTGAGTACTCAGCTGACTGCATTTCCTGTCTGTCACCTTCCCTCCTTTTCTTTATGCATTATTTGTTTGTTTTTGTTTGTTTGAGATAGGTGCTCTAGCTCAGGGTCAAAAATGGGCAACGTCAGACATGGATGATCGCATTTGTGTCTTTCCACAGCGTCAGAATTTATTGAATAACAACAAATTCACAAGGTAGAGTTGTTTCAATGGCAGCGACTTGCCACATATCCCTGCTCTACTCGGAAGCCCTGGCTGAGGCAAGCACAGGTTCTTTCATTCCAATCTTAATTACTTATAGCAACGCCATGCTCACACAGCACACAATAAGTATATATGTACTGTCTTAGTTACTTTACTGTTGCTGTGAAGAGAGACCATGATGGAGACAACTTAGAGATGGGAACATTTAGCTGGGGGCTTGCTTATAGGTTTAGAGGTCAGTCCATGGTCATCATGGTTTAGAGCGTGGTGGCACACAGGCAGACATGGTGCTGGCATGAAGTGGCTGGGGGTGGGGGTGGGGACTGGGCCTGGCATGGGCCCTCCCTCAGGGACACGCCTCCTTCAACAAGGCCACCTCCTAATCCTTCCTAAACAGTCTACCATCTGGGAACCGAACACTCAGATATACAAGCCTGGGGGGGGGTGGGGGTTGTTTCTTCTTCAAACCACCACACATGTAAGTTACGGTATGGCTGTGAAGGGTTGAGAATCACAGCAGAGCTGAGATCCAGAGGTCCTGCTAAGTGGGGGAAGCTGAGAGGACCACAGAGGCTGCAGTGATGACAACCAGACTGAATGTTGACGAAGAAGTGGTAGTGGCTGACACCAGGTTGAGAACAAAGCTGTAGAGACGAAAGCCCAGGTCTGGGTCCAGACAACGGATGGGTGGTAGGTTCACATGGGGGAACAAAAGGAGAGACAGCTGAGTAGGCATTGCCACTGTCCCTGACAGAGCTGGAGCCCCAGGGACAGTCAGGAGGTCTCAGTCAGTCAGTTGCTAACACACACACCAGGTAGCCAGATGATAGGTGGGTGGTGGTGGGGCTCCTGCTGGGGCAGTCTTAGGCATCCACCTCTTTATGGGGCCCAAGTGAGGGACTTACAGAGGGACGCACATCTTTCCTTTGATGTACCCAATAAGTTGTTGGGCCTGGTTTCCCTCATATGATCTTATTATGCCCATGGGCCCCTACAGTTTGAAATTACCCTGATGAATTCATAGGGTGGTGACATTCCTTGTCCCCGGACATGTATTAGTCTGTGCTGTGTGGGTGGCACCAGAGACATAGTCTTCACAAGTCTTTCATCCTTAGGATGGACTCAAAAGCTGCCTGTAAAATGGAGTCCCTTATGGCAAGGCACAGTGTGGAAAAATGCCCTTGTACACAATGTGGAGTGCCTTAGAGCAGGGCACAGCTTGATCTCAATACCCAGGTTGGCTTCAAACTATCTAGTAGCGGAGGATGACCTTGAACTTCTGATCTCCCCCCCCCCTCTTTCCCTCCCAAGTGCTGGAATTACAGGCAAAGGCCATCACACCTGGTCTATGCAGGGGTTGGGATTGAACCCAGGTCTTCATGCATGATGGCCAAGCACCCTACAAACAGAGATCCTTCCTCAGTCTACCTCTGTTTATTTTTAAGCAGGGGTAGACTAAACAGTGAAGCTTCCAGAGAGCAGTGACTGCCCCAGGGCCACCCTGCCAGGCTGGCCCTCGCCCGCCATCTGAGCCCCTCCCACCGCCTGCCTGCTCTTTCCTTCTCTTTCCCCACTTCGCCTTTGGAGACAGTTCTGCTCCTTCGTCTCTGACTTTTTGTCAGCTGTGATTAATGAGGAAGGCTCCCAAATACATGACTTTCATCTGTACCCAGTTTACGACAAACAGATTAGACTGTTTAAGTCAGAATAACGCTATTTAGCAAAGCTGGATTTAGTGATGGCAGAAATTAAGGAGATTAATTTAAAGGTAAAAAGAGAGTGACAATCATAGATCAACACCTGAAAACTCTCGCCGCCTATACACATCCCTAATTGAGAAGTATGTGGAAGATCCCATCCGTGAAATTCAATTATCATGTGAGCCAAGAGAAAGCGCATCCCTGGGGAAGGAACCCGGCAGCCGCATCCAAACGGCCCCACCTGTCTGTTTTCATGTCAAAAGAGTGAGAAAGCTTGCCTGGGTGGTGAAATATAGACAGTCCGCATCAGCCTAATGAAAATTTCCTGGGGTCCCTTCCTCTAATGGAATTGCCATACCCCCACTCTCCCAGCTCTTGTCAGCCCTGCTGTTGGAGACTGATGGCAGCCGGCCTTGCCACCCGATCTTTTTTTGTTGCTGTTTTTGTTAATTTTTAAAATTAATTCATTCATTCACTTTACATCCTGATCATAGCCATGCCTTCCCTCCCCCCCCTTCCCATTCCTCAGAATAGGGGAGCTCCCCCATCCACCCACCCCATCTTGACACTCCATTGTCCCATGCCCAAGGAGGGCAGGGCTAGATGGAGGTTGCCGATGACAGCTCTCCAGCCCTGTGCCCCTTCCTCTGATTGGGGGCTTCTCACAGGAGCAATCAGAAAAAAAAAAAAAAATCCTCAAGGCAACAACTGTAATGATTACAAATGAGCTGACAGTAATTGACTGGCTTGTTAGCTGCAGGGAGGGGTGCGATGTGGGAAGCCGGTGGGGACCTCTTCAGCTTTTGTGCTGTCCCTGGTTCTGCAGAAATTCACTCTTGCAACTTCTCATCTGGAGGCAGGCGGGCTGCATGCAGTCCTTTTGGCTTAAGTGCCACATGGTATTGGTGGGGAATTAAACCTTGTTTCCTTCTGGAGCACAGAGGCTTATGTCATCTGCAGGGCTTTCCCATCCATCAACTCAGAAAAAAAACAAAAACAAAAAACCTTGGGATAATGTTTCCTGAAGTTAAGCGATTGATTGGCCTCGTCGTTTGCTGGGTTCCTTTCTAATGTCCCATTTAGACCTTACAGGAAGCCAGAGACCCAGTCTCTGGGGAGTTGTATTCTGCTGGGAAGGATTAGACATGGAAGGATGTGAAGGTCACCAAAGGTCAAGTGTCAAAGGGTCGTGGAGGAGGGCAGGGCGTTTTAGAAGTCAAGGATGGGAGAGGTAGCATGACCCCCTCTGAGGGTTGGAGTCAAGTCTCTCCTGATTACAAGAGCCACCCACATGCTTGACAGAGTGGTTTTCAGAAGTAGCTGGTTTAAATTTAAAAAAAAAAAAAAAAAAAAAAAAAAGGATACTGGTGTCTCTTGAGACAGGCATTAGAGAACGAAGAGACGCTGGGGAATTTGAAGAAGAGGCAAGGCATGGAGTATTGACTAGGAGAGCAGGGACCAGAAAACCGGCATGTGGCACTGAGGCCAGGCGGCTGTCTGTGCTGCTATCTATGAGCATGTGTCCGACCAATCTCTTCTGCGTTGTCTCATCTCGTGCAGCGTGACAGTCGGGATGCTCCTTCACACCCAGCCCCCTCCTCTCAACATCACCCAGAGCATTGCTTTACAGGCCATCTGTGCCTCTTCAAATTCTTCTCTCTCTCTTCTCATGAGTGATTTTGAGTTCTAGTGGCTAGTTCCAGACACAGGCAGGGCTAACAGAGAAGAAGAAAAGCTCTCTCTCTCTCTCTCTCTCTCTCTCTCTCTCTCTCTCTCTCTCTGTGTGTGTGTGTGTGTGTGTGTGTGTGTGTAGTGTTCATCGGACAGTGACCATCCAGGAAGGGGCCCCTTCACATCAACACTGCATGGTTTTGAGTGCCCGTGCACCTTAGGATGGAAGGGAGTTGTATTAGTTACTTTTCTTGAAGCTGAGATCAAGTGACCTGTGAAAAAAACTTCAAGGAGGAAGGTTCTCTTTGGGCTCATGGTGGGGAGGGCGTGGTGGTGGCAGGATGCTGCTTGCTAACATCTGGTTAGGTCAGGAAGCACCGGGAGGTAAATTTTGGTTCTCGGCGCTGTTTGTCCTTTTTATTCAGCCCAGGCCGCCCCCCCCCCCCGCCCCTGGATGCTGCCAGCCACATCCAGCTTGAGTCTTCCCTCTTTATTTCAATCTCCCTGGGAGCACCCTCACAGATACATCCAAAGGTGTATTTTCTAGGCGAGTCCGAATCCTGGACGGCTGACAACTGCAGGACAGTCTACCCCACCCCGTTGCCCCCCCTGAGTTGAAAGAGGTGACAACGTGCCCTCATCTCCACTCTGCACCCCTGTGTGTCTGGAATAAGTGTGTCTGGCAGCCTCGAGATCAGCCTAAAAGACAAAATAATAGTGTGTCTCTCCAGTCCGTATGGAAAGAGGCTCCTAGAAAGCTTGGACGTCTATGCCACAGGGACTGTGGGTCCTTTTCTATCTGCAGTCTCTTTCTAGACTCACTCTGTGTCTTCCCCAGTTGACGCCTATGGAGAGTGCTATCTCTTTTCTGGTTCTCTCTGCTTCCTTCCTTCTTTGGTACATCTCTGGTAGGGCATGGGTTCTTTGTGGCCATGACATGCTGCAGTTGTTTCTCTGTAGTGTCAGCTCTTCCGAAGCCCTTTGCCCACCGTGGTCCTGATGGCTCTGGCTCCCACTGTTGCTGGCAGGTGAGATTCTCAACCTTCTCCTCTCAAAAGGGATCCCCTCTTAAGACTCTTCAGCGGGTATATTTCTGTCTGGCATCTGATGGGCACCTAATGAGCATCGGGAGGAGGGCACTCACAAGACCCCAGGAGTGGCAGTGGACCTAAGTTTTTGCTCTGTGTCTCCTGCAGGTGATCGGAGCTGCTGGAATTCAAGACGGCAATTCTACACTAAGGAAACAGCTATTCAGCAGATCTCAGGATAGGAAGAACTCTAGGACTGTGGAGCTGCCTGCTTATGAGTCCTCGCCAGTGCTGGGGTGGGCTTTTCAGTGATGCAGCTACTTTTGAGCCATCCCTTCTCCCTGCAAGCAATCCCCACTCATACTCCTGTTAGTAATTCCAGTAAAAACTCACTGTCTCACCAGGGTAGATGTTGGTGTATTCATTACTTTGTTCAGTTGTGGGTTCCCTTTCTGGGGTGAATTGGGGTGTGTGTGTGTGTGTGTGTGTGTGTGTGTGTGTGTGTGTGAGAGAGAGAGAGAGAGAGAGAGAGAGAGTTGTGTATGGTGTATATATGTTTTGGTGTGTGTTAGTATCTGGGATGTGTTTGGTGTGTGTGTGTGTGTGTGTGTGTGTGTGTGTGTGTGAGAGAGAGAGAGAGAGAGAGAGAGAGAGTGAGAGTTGTGTGTGGTGTATATATGTTTTGGTGTGTGTTAGTATCTGGGATGTGTTTGGTGTGTGTGTGTGTGTGTGTGTATGTGACTGTATATGTGTGTGTTGGTGTGTGGGAGTGTGGTATGTGTATGACATGTGATGAGTGTATGTGTGGCATATGGTGTGCATGTGTGTGTGTTGGTGTGTGTGTGTGTGTTTTGCATTTCCCCAGGAAAAGTCTGTCACATAACGTGGCTCCTTTCTTGCTCTTCTCTGGACATGGTCTGAGGTAAGAGCTCGGAGTTAGATGCTCAGGAGACACAGAAGTTAGATTCAAACTCCTCTTTTCCCAGAATCCCTGCCATGATGGTCATGGACTCACCCTGCTAAGCTGGAAGCAAGCCCCAAATTAAATGATTTAGTTTAAGAGTCTCCTTGGTTATGCTTTCTTCCAGCAATAGAACAGTAGCTAAGATATCTTGCCCTTCATCTCAGCATGTCCAGACAGGGCGAGGTTCCACGGAAGAGAGGAGGAACTGACTTAGGGTTGAGCAGGACTGCTTCAAGTCCTGAGTGGCCTGGGCAAGCTAGTCCATCTCTCTGTCCCTCTCTTCATATGTAGAGTAATAGCGAGATGCTAGTCATTAGGCTTCCAGGGTATGGAAGGACTGTACATGGTCATGGACTGGAAGGGCAGGAACATAGGCCTGGTCCTTCAGCCCCGAGCCTCCTCATCCTCATCTGCTGTCTGTGGAGGATGCTCATGGGGAACACAGCTTCCTCAAGTCCAGCTTCCTCTCTCCTACAAAGTAGCCTTCGTCTCCCAAGTGTACCTTTAATGTTAGGATTGATTTAAACTTATTCCCCTTCTGAGGAAAAGCCAGTGGTCCCTAGAGTTTCTGTAAATTCTCACAACAGTTTTCCTGTGGTTGTCTTTCTTAGTCTCATTCCTAAATCATTCCCCTGCCCCCCATGGATATATATATATATATATATATATATATATATATATATATATATATATATATAGTGTGTGTGTGTGTGTGTGTGTGTAGGGTATTATTTCTCAGGAGCCATCTGCCTTGTTTTTAAAGACAAGGCGTCTCACTGGAACCGGGTTCTCACAGAGTAGGCTAGGCTGGCTGCCCAGTGAGTCCCCACAGATCCACCTGGAGCTGTTGGCAGGTCTCTACAGCTGCCTTTAAAAAACAAACAAAAAAAAAAAAACGACAACAAGGAACATGGTTGTGGGGCTCTGGGCTCAGGTCCTCATGTATGCCTGACGTTCTGAGCCATCCCCGCCCCTCCTATTGTGTCTTTCCTAACAGTGTTAATAAGATACTCAATGGTGCCTCTGCCCCCCCATTTTTTGGGACAGAGTCTTGCTATGATCCCAGACTGGACTTGAGTTCTGCCCCCATTTCCCAAGCACCCCATTACACCAGCCCTTTCTACTGCCTTTACAAGAGCAAACCGACTGCCTCAAACAGAACAAAACGTGTGCTTTGCCACCTCAGGTTCCAGGTTTCCATCCTCATTTCCTTCTGTGGGGAACAAAGTCTTCCCATGCAATCCTGGCTGGCTCGGTACTTCCTACGTAACTAGTGCTTCTACCTCAGACTCCTAAGGGCTGGGCTTCGGGCATGTGATTCCACATCCAACCCAGGTCCCTACTTCTCCTTCATCCTGGATTCTCAGCCCCACTATGAGCTCTGAGTTCTCAGCATGCTGGCTGTGCCACCCTCGCTCCCAGGCTCTGCGAGAACCACTGGTGCCAACCAACCCCTACCATCTCCTTCCAGAGCATGGCAGGATGAGGGCTTGATACTCAGCATAAGCTCTTGTTCATCCACTGACAGCCAGCATCCGGTAGGGTTGGGGTGGCCTGGGTTTCACATCCGGTGGGTTGGTCCAGGTGCTGCTTGCTTCCAGAGAAGAACCTTGAGATCAAAGGTCCCAAGGTCCCAAAGACCCCAGAGGCTGTCGAGTTGGCCAAGTGTGAGGGACTGGGCCAGGTGGTGCCACAGTGCACCTCACAGCGAGCCTACAATTTCCTTGATGGCATTTTCTCCTCCCCTTGCCCTGTGCCACCGGATGGGATCCTATTTATCACACCAAGCCACCTGCTTCCTCTCCTACTGCCTCCGCTGCCCACCTGTAAGTCACTTGAAAGACAGAGACGAGAAACAGCTGACAGTGCGTTTATCTCCTGGCTGGCATTGTAGGGCTGTGGACTACAGTACCCTATCTCGAGTGGCACTGTAGATGGCCAAGAGTGTGACAGAGGCCAAGGAGGAAAGGATTTGAGCCAGGATGAAGGGCAGTGTGGTAGGGCATGACATCAGCTTTAGATCTGGGCGGACCTGGCTTCCAGTCTGTGCCTTGTCTTCTCTGGGCACGACTCTGGGACGTCATTATCTGTAGGCCTGAGCTTCCTCATCTCTGGAATGGCTGATTGATATTACTGACCTCCACAAGTGATCGGGGGAGGGGGGGACTGTGAGAGGCACAGAGATTAATACCAGTGTGGGTAGGGCCTTTAGAGAAAGCAGCCACTTCTGATGAGCTGGGCTTGGGATTTTGAGGCAGCAGGGTTGGCCCAGAGCCCCTTGCCCAAAGAAGGTCACTGGGTAAGAGTTTGATGGCCTGGATTACCAACCACTGTGGTCCTCAGTCTCAGCATGAGGATCTGAATTCCATGCTTAACACATACATTAAAAAAAAAAAAAAAATCTGGGCACAGTGCTGTGTGCTTTTTATCCCACTGTCAGAAAGGTACAGGCAGGCAGACCCTGGGGCTCCCTGGCCAGCTAACCTAGCCTCATTGGTAAGCCTCAGGTCCCAGGGAGAAACCTTGCCTCAAAAGCCAAGATGGATGTACCCAGAGGGAAAGCACTTGAGGATGACCTCTGACTTACAGACATATCCACACCCTCACATGTGCACCCACGTAAAATACACACATGTACAGATATACACAGAGAAGCTTAATCGCACAATGCAGGGTCTCATCTACAGAACCCCGAAGCCCAGAGGTGCTCATCCCTAAACTTTAAAGCAGATCAACGCAGCGAGGGGCCCTGTTACTCTAAAGGGAATGGAGGACCCACGCTCCGGAGCCTCAGTCCTTGCTCCGCCCACCGCGCCCCGCCCCGCCGCCCCCCCCCCCCCCCCCCCGCTCCCTGTCCCGCCCCCGCCCCGCCCCCCTGCAAAGGCCTCTAAACTGACACTGCCTCTCCTAGGTACCACAGCGTGACCTGGGTTGTCCCACCCGCAGCGGAAACGGTCGCTGCTTTGAAAAGAAGAAATATGATGAGTATAGAATTTATAATTTGGCGGCTTCAGCAGATATTTGTATGCTTCGCTGAAATGTGCACTTTCAGATCGATTTCATACTGTGTCTTTTTCAAATTATTATTCTAAGCTTGCAAAATGGAGTTTATTACTGATGTAAAAATAATAAACTCGGGGATCATTCATTAGTCTTCCCTCTCAAGAGTCTGCCTAGGGTTTAAGAAATTGAGAAAGTTTAGGAGATTGACAAATGCAGGCTTTCTGACGAAGGGATTAGAGGGATGGTGTGCCCCGTGTCTGATGTGGGAGGCTCAAAGAGGGCAGGCTTGTGTGTATGGGTGCTGCTAGTTCCTCTCCTGGGCCTTGACACAGTTACCCGGGTTACTGACTTCAAGGACGACGATTGGTTTTGCTCCTGGTTTCAGACTGTTCAGTTCATGGTGGCGAGAGTGTGTGGTGGAGGAGGAGGGGGGAGGAGGCTTCAGAGCAGACCGGAAGCAGAGAGAACCAGGAAAGAGGCAGGCAAGGTGCACCCATAAGAAACACACACAGTGCCACCAGTGTGACACTTCCTCCAGTTCCCACCAGTTCCCCGCCTGATTGTTGTGAGCAATACCTAAGCAAAGCAGCCTAAGCAAGGAGGGGTTTACTCCGTGCAGTTTTCAGAGACCATCTACAATGACTGAGAAAGTGTGAGAGTGAGAGGCTGCTGGCCTCATCATGGAAGCAGACCAGAAGCAGGACAGAGCTGTAACACTCTAAGGCCAGTCCCCAAGAGGCCGCCATCACCAACAGCGTCCTGCAACCTCCTCAAAAGAGCATCTCCAACTGGGTGCCAGAGCTTCAAACACATGAGACTGTGGGGACCATTGCAGATTCGAACCATAAAGATGGCATCTATTCATGTTGGCTGCATGGAGGAAAATCACAGGGACAGTGGTGGATGGGGACCAGGCAGGCAGGGACCTTACTTAGGCGGTATTTCAGAGACAGCATCTCAGCTGTTTCTTGCTCCATCAGCAGAAACTGAGTGCACGGTGTGGGAAGGAACGGTACACAGCAAGACACTGGCACCAAGTGGATTATAAATTTCATCTGGCACTAACATTCTGCCGTCATATGCCGTAAAAGGTTGTTGATTTATTCCAATTCAGTTTAGTTTGACGGCTCTAATTACTATGCCGAGTCCAAGAAGCACAGTGATTTGAATAAGTGAACCCTTTAGGTTCGCATTTTTGAGTGCTTAGTCATCAGGGAGTGGCACTATTTAAAAAGACTAGAAGGATTAAGGTGTATGGTCTTGTTGGAGGAAGTATGTCATGGGACGGGGACTTTCTCTCTCTCTCTCTCTCTCTCTGCCTGTGGATCAGGATGTAGTGCCCAACCACTTCTCCAGCACCTCCATGCCTGCCATGCTCCCTGTCATGATGATGATGATGATGATGATGACGATGATGATGATGGACTAAGCCTCTGAAACTGTAAGCAAGCTTCCAATGACATGCTTTCTTTTATAAGAGTTGCCTTGGTCGTGGTGTCTCTTTCACAGCAATAAAAAAGCAGCAAAGAAACCCAGCCAATTCATTAATTCTCCTATGAGGTCCTGGGGCTCATCAACGAATAATTGGTCCTGAGCCTGCATGGGTATGCACCTGTCTGAGCGCACTGGGGATGCTGAGTCAGGTCGGTGTGATGCTCAATGTCAGTACGGCAGCCCAGAGACGAAAGGAAGTGTTTCCAAGGCAGTGGAGCTGAGCCAAAGGAGGATGTCTCAGAATTGTAGCACAGCCAGGAAAGCACAGTGGGATATAAATGGGCACTGTGAAACTTCTACTGGGACTTGGTTATTTCTACAGACCAGCGGTTGGGTTGACTCTGGAGTCAGTGGGTCTGCAGGGCTTCTGGGCTCACTGTGACGATGAAGGCTCTTGATGGAGATGGGTGAACGGGATGAGGGATCTAAGGGCTCATGGCCCATTCCATTTAGGGACTTGCCATTGAAAACAGGCTCATGCATCACCAATGACAAGTTATTCTCTACCATCCGGGGCACTGTGTCTTTTATTTGAGTGTCTCCGGCTGCTGGGATCTGTGTATGTAACAATGAAGCAAATCTCTCCTCTTCTGACTTCAGCCCACTGGTTAGTCTTAGGCGGATGCCTGAGTACCACACCTCATGTCTATTTCCTGTATCATGCTCCTCAAATACGTGGAAGTGATCGAGTCTCCTGAGACGTTGAGCCTGCTCATCTCCGGGTTGATGGCCCAGGCCCCTCAGTCTTTGGGACTTCCCTGAATCTGGTCCCGTCCCTGTCCTGGTCTTCAAGGGCACATCTTGGAACGAACCCATTCCTTATCTGCACACTTCAAGGCCAGGAGCTGCTTATGCATCGGCCATGTTGCTTGTGACCTGATTCCACTTAAGGACTCCTGATTTCTCTCTCTGTGTGTGGAAAGGGATGGGACAGGTAAGGATTAGGGGAAAAGGCTTTGATCTTGTGCAGACGAAGACTGGAGAGTACTGGTGGTAGGGTAGTTTGAAATCCTACCCTAGCCTGGTTAGGGCTAGCCTGGGTTAATTTTAGAGCCATGGAATTGGAGGTCTGCTTTAACCAGATCTCTGGGTGGCATACTTTCTTTATCTTTCATGTCCCTCGGGGTCATGTTCGGCTCCGCCTCTAAGGTGTGCTGTTCTTTCTAAAACTCAATACTGGCCATTCAGCTCACATCCTGTATAAAGGCCTGTTGAGTCTGAATGATAATTAAACATTTCCTAAAGTCTGTGTGCAGAAGGCATAGTCTCCCAGATGGTGCTATTTGGTGATGATGGGCCCTTTAATAAGTGGGGCCTAGCAGGCTAGGTGACTGGGGCATGCCCTTGAAAGGAGCCCAGTTCTTCCCTCTTTTGTTTTCTGGCTGCCCTGAGGTGAACAGTTCTGGTCCACAGGCTGCTCTCCACCATGATGTTCAGCCTGGTTTGCATTCCTAAGAAATGGATCCAAGCAACCACGGGCTGAAACCTCTGAAACTGTGAGCCAAAAGGGAACCTTTCCTCCCTTTAGATTGATTCTCTCAGGTATTTTGTCACAGAAGCAGAAAGCTGACTGACGTTCCTATTGGTTTCAAGATAAGGTATGAAAGTAGGTGTCAGGATCTGGCTCGTATCTGTCTATGCTCTACTCACTCATCTGTAAATATCCCCTCCCCTCACAGTACATCCCCCAGTGCTCCTTGAAATACCAGTCTTGGGGGTTGGAGAAATGGCTCAGTGGTTAAGAGCATTGATTGCTATTCCTCAGGTCTGAGTTCAATTCCCAGCAACCACATGGTGGCTCACAACCATCTATAATGAGATCTGATGCCCTCTTCTGGTGTGCAGAAATACATGAATATAGAGCACTTATATATGTAAAATAAATAAATCTTTAAAAAAAAAAAAGAGGAATGTCTTTGTGTATCCTTTATTCTTTTCCTGGAATCCCATTCTCAAACCTCCTCCCCTGAGAAATTTCTCAGCCTCAAGCCCATTCCTCAGGTGCCACTGAGTTGCATCTAACCCTCTGGGGTGGCTTATCCTATGTGTCTGATTTACTTGGCCATGGAGAGCCCATGGAGATGTTTTTATTTTTGAGTATGTATGAGGGTGCTTCCAGAGGAGGTGAACATTGGAATCAGTAGACTAAGGAGGGTGCGTGGTACTGGTGGGCCTTTGCCAGTCTGGTGAAGACTTCAACAGAAGATTGTGTAAGAAATAACGTTTTCTTTCTGCTTGGCCATCTTTGGGGTATCAGGGTTCTCCCACCTTCAGACACAGCTTGTGGCCACACCACTGTCCCTTCTGGGTCTCAGGCCTTCAGAGTGGGACTGAAATGGCACACCAGATTTTTTTTTGGTTGGGTTTACAAGATGCCAGCAATAGCCCTGGAAGTTTCGCATCTCCAAATCTGCATGAGCCAGTATCTTATAGAAAACCCCTCTGTTCCCCTGCACTTTTTAGTACACTTTTATGACCTACATTGGGCTGTCATCACAGGGCCATGCATGCTTTTCTCACCACACTGGAGTCCCTGGGGCACAAACTATATCTAGTTTGTCTCAAAGTACTCAGTAAATGCTGCGCTGCTAAGTCGGTCATCACAAGCCATGGTGTCCTCAGAAGAACTCTCTGCTGGGAAGGCTGATGGAGGAGGTTCATTTTTCCCAGCTCTCCAGGGAAGGCCGTGAACCCCCTTCCTTCTCATTAAAAGTCCCCAGAGAATCGGCCCTGAGTTCCGGACAATGGCAGCCAGCTCCACCCCTGGAAAACGCCGCGATTACCCATTCTCTGCCTTGTTACAGGCCTGGTGTCAGTCCCAAAAGCCTGGTTGAGCAGCTTCATTGCCTGCTTGGTAGAGTTTAGGGTCTGGGCATTGGGCCCTAATGACCTGTTCCCAGTGCTGGAAGTTTGGCAACAGGACCTCCATATGGATAGGTTGTCACTAGGTCAGGGTGGTGCAAAGGACACCAGGCACAGCAGAGGACCCAGCGCAAGGAGCTGGGTAGGATGTGGAGAGAGTGGAGGCTGGAAAGGCAGGCGTGGCACCCGGCTGCCTCCTGAACTGTCTGGATCACGCTGTGGATGGGGCCATGTCTCATGACCCATGCCATATGCTCAACAAACAACTCCTTGTTTTGGAAACAAAATATTTTTCTTATAATTTTTCTGTACTCTAAAGATAGTGATTTATGCATCGAGGGCAGTTTTCTGGAGACAGGAGTGAAGTGCCTTGTTCTAACAGGGTTGGCCATGCTGTCCCATTTTCATTTTTTACCCTCTCCTAAGGGTTTCTCTGTGTAGCCTTGGCTGTCACGGAACTCACTCTGTAGAGCACGCTGGCCTTGAACTCACAGTGATCTGCCTGCTTCTTCATCCCAAGTGCTAGGATTAAAGGTATGTGCCACCACCGCCTGGCCCATTTTCACTTTTGATGGAGGAGTAGATTGTACAGTTGAGGGTCCTAGCTTATGAACACATTGATTGGAGAATGTGGCTCACAAACAAACTCTCAAAAAAAAAAAAAAAAAAAAAAAAACCCACCTTCAAGGTAATTTTATGGAAAAGTGATAGTATGGTGCCAGCGAGGCAGCTCAGTAGCTCAGCTAAGCTTGATGGTCAGAGCTAAATTCCTGAAATCTCCAGGCTGTCCTTTGACCTCGTTGTGTGCACCATAGCATGTGCTTACCACCTCCACACATAAAATAAATAAAAGTAATTTTAATTAAAAAGAGATCTTTTAAAAGATAATTAATATAAGTTTAAAAAAAAAAAAAAAAAGATAGAAGGACCAAAATCCTTGCCCAAAATATCTTTGAACACATCAAAGGAATTCAAATTCCTCTGAAGAAAAATTAAATGATGATTAAAATATATATACTTTTTGTTTGTTTGTTTTGTTTTTTGAGACAGAGTTTCTCTGTGTAGCCTTGGCTGTCTTGGAGTCACTTTGTAGACCAGGCTGGTCTCGAACTCACAGAGATCCGCCTGCGTCTGCCTCCCAAGTGCTGGGATTAAAGGTGTGAGCCACTATTCCCAGTGAAAAATATATTCCTGATGCCAAACAAATAGAAGAAATTAATGCCAACATCCCTAGAGAAAGAAACACAAGAGAACATAGCAAACAAACAAAAATCAAAACCAGAAAGCTACTTTTAACTCTGAATTCTGTATCGGCACAACTATAACTCATGTAAAATTCAAAGTCAGTTTTCTTTTTGTTCTTTTCTTTCCCTTTTCCCCTCCCCCTCTGCATCTTCCTTCCTTCCTTTTAAAAATATTTATTTTATTATTTTTGTGTAGGACACATGCCTGTATGTGGGCATGTGCACATGGGCCCAGAGTGAGGAGAAAAGGGCATCAGATCCCCTAGAGCCGGAGCTACAGGTGGTTGTGAGACACCCAGTGTCATGCTAGAAACTGAACTCCGATCCTCTGCAAGAGCAACAAGTGCTCTCTACCCCTGAACCATCTGTCCAGCCCCTTCTTCCTTTTTTAAAAAAAGATCTCAGATGGTGCAGGTTGGCCTCGAACTCCATACGTAGCTGAAAATGATGTAAATGTCCGACCCACCTGTTCTGCCTCCCAAGTGCCGGCACGTGCTCCATCTCCAGCTTTATTTGATGCTGGAGATTGAATCCACCATTTCTTGATGCCAGGCAAACTGTCTACCGATGGAGCTACATCCCCAGTTCCCTGATCAATTTTTTCCCCCAGAAAATAATGAATACAACACCATCTTAGAAGAACTGTTTACAGCGTGCAAAACGTTAACCCTTCATTCTTCTAAGTGGCAACTGTAAGTTGAAGACTGCTGATGAGCTTGGATTGAACTCTAAATTTCTGATTGGAGCCACATGGATGCTCACCACTGAAATTGGCTGCTGCGCTGTTGATGGGCATTGGCCTGTGAGGAATAAAGAATTTTAAACTGTTTCTACCTGCTGCTGCTGACGCTTGGCATTGCAACCCACCGAATACGTTTCTGAATCCTTGGTCCTCGCTTCCAGTGTTTTTAACTTTGCTGATTTGGCTGCTGGGGGTGGTGGTGGTGGTGAGCTTAGCTTTTTTAGATGAAAGCTCATTTAAGGTTACTTACAGTTTGTGCTCTGTCGAGTCTAGCTTCAGGGAAAAAGAAGATATTGAAGCACATGTGCGTTAAAATAATGATACTTTTTGTTTCTTTGCTTGTTTTGGTTTTCTGAAACAGAGTCTAATATAACCCAGGCTGACTTGAAGCTCTCAGTGTATGGTCTTTGACTATAATTTGAAAGTGGACTGCACGTCTTGGCCTTAGCTTTCTTTACAAAGCAGAAATTGAGATTCGAGGTTTGTGGGTTGATGGTCCAGTTTGAGAAGGCAGCCCCAGAGAATAGAAAGGAGGGAAAAGTCAACCCCAGCTCTGTAGCTGGCTGCTGCTGTGGGTGCTTGGACCCCATCTTCCTGGGACCTTCCAGGGTCAGGAGGACAGCTTCTCACAGGTGCCTGTCGACTTGCCAGAGCTTAACTCTCGGCTCCTTTGAGGTTTGCACAGCCATCCGAATGCCTACCTGACCACAACAAGGAGTTCTCAGGGCAGGAAGCAAGAGCCGTGGGCAGAGCTGGGGTGGCCACAAACCGCTGCGACTGCCCACTTAGCTGCCTCTAAAACAGCTAGTGAGAAAAGGCATGCAAGCCCATGCCATGTGGAGTACAGGGCTGCCCCATACAGAATATTTAAGTATTTTTATAATAAATAACTAGAGCCTGTTTCAAATTACTACGAATAAAAATTACATTTTAAAATTTCATTTAAGATACTATAAAGCTGGGTATTGTGGTTCATGCCCATTATGCCAGTACTTTTGAGGCTGGCGCAGGCCATCCTCAGCTATAGAAGCCTCCTTACACCTCTCCGAAACCTGTTCCAGTTTGATGTTTGTACCTGGGCATGAATCTTAAGTGTAAAAGCTTTGTGAATTTCAAGTATTCTCTCATGGCTGAAAACCATATCCATTTTATACAAACTGACTGTTATTAAGAAGGAAGTAATATATTTAATATACTCATCTAAAATTTGCCCTGGAGGAGCCCTTATTTTGATTTGTGAGAAGATGCCATGCGAGCTGGCTGCAGCATCGCTGAGCACAGAACTGTGTGTCCTCCTCAACAGGGCAGAGATGGATGCTGTACCACCTGTAGAAGGTAGCGTGGGAAACGGTGGCTTGGCTGCCTTTTGCCATTTGAATACTGGTAAAGCTTCACTCAGGAGGGCCTGCTGTCTAACCGGGAACACCTTACTGCAGGAAGTCTGTACCACTTCTAGAATATTCCAAATTCTCCATATTCTTTCTCCCTTCCTTCTAAAATCATTTTTGCCTATAGATCTCAGCTTGGCCGGATAGTTCAATCTGTAGTCTGCAAATGTCTGTGTCACTCTACAGTGTACTGTTTTCCATGAACTTGTTCTACAGGGCCTGGAAGTTCTCAAAGGCATCCCACGAGTGTGTCCCCACTCCCAGAAAGACTCCACATTGCGCACAGGGTCTAGACCTGTGGTTCTCAACCTGTGGGTTGCGACCCCCTTGTGGGGTTGGCCAACCCTTTCACAAGGGTCATATATCTATCAGATATTTGCATTATAATTCATAACAGTCGCAACATTACAGTTATGAAGTAGCAACAAAATAATTTTATGGGACTGTATTAAAGAGCTATATCATCAGGAAGATTGAGAAACACTGGTCTAGATGCAACTTAACTTCTCTTGGCAATCAGGACGAAATGGCTGTTGTGAGTTCAAGAATCTCTTTCTTTGCTTCTTGGTTCAGTGGAAGAAGAGGAACCCAAAGTGGCCAGATGACTTCTAGTTCAGTGGATTCTCTTTCATGTCCATTGCTGGCAGTGGTCCTTTTTGTTTTGGTTTTTTGGAATCAAGACTTTTGCCTCTGGGTGTGGGAGAGACAGTACCATAACTTGCACTGGGTTAGCAAATGTGTCACACTCTCTAGACTAATATCCTAGCCCTACAGCAATGTGACACTCAGCATCTTAAGTGAGCCTTCAAAAGGCCATGTGCTGTTCTGTTAGGCGAGCTGCTTCAGCATGGTGGGGACTATGTTCAAATCAGTGAATTCTGTGATCTTGAATTCAAGGATAATTTCCGGCCAGTCACCAAAGCCCTATCTGCACTGGTCATTAAGTCTGGGCTTACTGTGCCGTTTCCTCCAATTGGTCAGC
Organism: Acomys russatus; assembly: GCF_903995435.1. Classification (NCBI taxonomy): domain Eukaryota; kingdom Metazoa; phylum Chordata; class Mammalia; order Rodentia; family Muridae; genus Acomys; species Acomys russatus. The sequence goes on from NC_067138.1 coordinate 2,863,670, forward strand.
ATGGTTAGAAGTGACTGACGGACCCCAAGGTCCTTGGCTTGTTTCTTTTGTAATGTCTTATCTACTTTGGTGGACTGTAGGCTTTGAACTTTTACAGATCTACTTTATTTGGAGTTCTTTAATGCCTATACCTCCTTTCCAACCCACCTACCCTAGATAGGAGAGAAAAGAGGTTAATGGGAACAGGAGAAGTAGACTGTTTTAGACTTGGTTCCTTGGGCAGATTCCAGCAGGCTCATTAAACAGAAAACCAGATATTCATCAAAAGTGACTGCAACTGCAGCTGCTAGAATTCAGAGCAACAGTCAGAACCCAGAATGTCGAAGCATTCTCTGGAGCATTTCTCCCTTAGGCAGATCTGGAAGTGGAGTGATGAACAGCCAAATGATAGGAAGCGATGCAAAAACCAAAAAAGCCAAGACACTGGCTTGGGCCTCATATATCATTATATATATATATATATCATATATATGGTGTATATATGGTATATATATATCCTCTGAAAGTTCCTACTAGGGTGTTTATCAGTTGGGAAAGGCCATGCCCCCATAAGAGGCAGTTCCTCTTTAGAGGACAAACACCATGTGTCCTCTCACAAATCTGTTTCCAGTGGACAAATACTGCACACCCTCACATAAGTCTGTTTCACATCCTGCACTTGGTATCAAAACAAAAACATGCTTACATCGACTACAGTGGCCAGCCTCACAGGTGCCCATCTTCAGATGACTGCAGGGAATAATTTAGGCAAAGATTTGGTTCACCTGTGTTGTAGGTTATGACATAGCTGCAGCGTCACTAAGGCTATTAGAGAAAGGATGTCATGTTCTCTCTCTCTCTCTCTCTCTCTCTCTCTCTCTCTCTCTCTCTCTCTCTCGCTCTCTCTCGCTCTCTCTCTCTCTCTCTTTCTCTCTCTCTCTCTCTCTCTCATTTTGTGAGAGAGGGCAGAGCCTTCCAGATAGAGTTTCTCTGTACTGTCTTGAAACTCACTCTGTAGACCAGGCTGGCCTCAAACTCAGAGGTCTACCTGCCTCTGCGTCCCAAATGTCGGGACTAAAGGTGTGCGTCACACTTCTCATTAGTAATGGTCAGCTTCCTGGAACTGCTTATGCTTTCCATGGGAAAACAGCCATTACAGGTGGGGATGAAGGATTTAGCAGTGGAGTTAGAGTACATTTGTTTGCAGTTGTGAGTTCTCAAAGGAGAACGTGTAATGGCTGGAGAAGCTGCAATTACCACTGTGCTCTCCAGCACGGGTGTGGGCTGAAGGCCGAGAAGCTGCACACAGCTGGTTGTTACTGTGGGCTCAAAAGGATGGCAAGCTGGCCGGGGAGATCTTCAAAGGCCCTGTACCCACTGATGCTGTCACGTTGGGTAGCACTGCCGTGGAGCCTGACGGCCACACCTTCCCCGCAACAGTGGTTTCCCTTTTGGCATTTCGCTCTCTGGGGTGTCTCCATGATGGGGTAGAGAAGGCAACAGTGTACCCAGAAGGGCAGCTCTGGCTTGAGATAGGAGCAGCAATACCAAGCTGGCAGCGAGGCCAGCTGCACAGGCCTGATTCTGCTTTTGGGTCCAGCAGGGATTTATAAATATGATTACACAATGTTGCTGTTAAAATATCAGTAGGGCCTAATAATGTTTATTATCAGAACTATAATTATTATTACAGCAGTATTTTCTAACCCACTAGCAGTCAATCAAGACACAGACACCTGTTATATTTTAAAATAGCCATAGTTAACCTGGGGCAGGGCAGATATTAATCCCCTAAACTATTTCCCATAGTGGGGCAGGTATAGGATACCTGCCCCAATCCCATGCCAGATGCTTTTCATAATTTCTTTTTTTTTTTTTTTTTTTTCCTTCTCATAATTTCTATCAAGCTACCTTCCATCCATAATCCCAAATACTTGCTAATGTTCTTCATCTGGGCCAAATCTCCACCCACTCCGGCCATGTGCTTGCCCTCCCCCTAACCCATGGCAGCCTTCTTTTCCTCTCTTCTCCTCCGATCTCTCTTCCTCCCAAGATTCTCCCTGTCTCCCCACACCCAGGAACTTTAGCCACACCTATGTCATTTGCCCTGCCTAGGTGTGATAGCCTTTTATTAATTATCATCAAAATACAGCAGACCAACCCCCAACACACACACACACACACACACACACTGGCCTTCTACAGTGGTGGGTTTTGCATCTGAGAGTTCTAGCCAATTGAAGACAAAAGAGAATCAGAACTAGAATTCGACATGTACAGACTTTTTCTTATCTTTGCTCCCTAAATAATAATACAGTGTAACAACTATTTACATAGCATTCATATTGTGTTAGATATTCTGGGTAATCTAGAGCTAACGTAGTGTGGGAGGGGCTGGAGAAATAGCTCAGTGGTTAAGCGCATATACTGCTCTTCCAGAGGACCTAAGTTTGGTCCTCAGTGCCCACACCAGCGGCTCACAACCCCCTGTAACTCCAGCTCCATGGGATCCGATACCTTCTATGCACAAACAGACAGACATTCAGACAGACACATCAGACATACCACACACACACACACACACACACACACACACACACACACACACACAAATACATTTTAAAAGTATATAGGAGGATGACATTTTATATAAGGCAGTTGAGCATCTGGATTTGGGCATCCTATGGGATCCTGGAACCGATACCTCACATATACTGAGCCGTAAACGTATGTATGTATGAGAGAGAAGGGGGTTAACTTACATTGTGAGTAATTGGCTGGGGAAATTGCAGGGCTTCTGCGGTGAGTGTGCAGTGTCCAGGATAGGCCTTCAAACAAGATCAGCATCCACTTATAGACCTTCTTCTCTCTTGGAGAAACAGCGGTTTCTACCCTTACAGACTTTCAAGAGTTTGATTATGCCCAACTATATTATATAGGTTATACAGGATATATGGGAGATATATATATATATATATATATATAACCTATATAGGTTATATAGGATATATTCCCTTCCAAGCCAGCTAATTATGGCCTTTAGTCACATCTATTAAGAAATTTAATGGCAATATCTAAGTTAGTGTCTGAAGGAATAACGGGCGGCAGGAGTCCAGCCCAAGTGGCCAGTATCCCACAGCCACTTAGAAGTGATGTAGGTGGCTGTAAAACACCCGACAATTACTCACGCTTTACAAGAGTATTCAGTGGAATGGGAAAGCGTGTGTGAAATCCTAAGTTATGGAGGCAGACTGCGAAACAGTGGGTAGAGTATTCTATTCACATAAGAGGGTACCTTTTTTTTTTTCACCTATAGACAACAGAGTAAGATTCCATGAGGGAATCCTCAGAGAGGTAATTACGGAATGCTGAGAGAACAGCAAGTATTGAAAACTTTCACTGCTTTGCTTGCTTATGCATATTTCTGACGTGATTTACAAGGAATAAATGATACTTGACAATAGGAAAATGTGGGAGCATTGCATTTGAGGCACATTAGAAAACCCTGCTAATTAAAGAACAGGAGACCCCTCCTGAGCATTGGAGATCTGTGTCTGGGTTTCCTGCCCTCCCCCCACTCCCCCACTTCCCCCTCACCATCTACCGCCACCAGTCAGGTGCAAGGCTGGAGGTTCTCAGGGCTTAGCATGGCAACACCTCCCTCTCACTCCTTTCTTTATTGAGTATGAGTGGGTGCTGTGGGTGAGATGTCGAAAGTGAGCATTTAATTTTGTATACACAGCAGAGAGAACCTTTAATATAATATTAATTCATTGTGCATATTAGCAAAGTTTAATAACCACACGAGCCATCGGGAATCCTGGTGTGACTCAGAATGACATCTGCATTAATGGTCTAATTAATAATGTATATGTTAATAAGAATCTCATTAAAGCCAGGGTACAATTATCAATGCAGGATGCAATTCCTTAGCGTCTGCAGGCTGATGTAGTGCCATGGTGATTCCGGTTAAAGTTTTCGGTGATAAATGACCTTTTAAGTCTCATTAATTGATTTAGAAGGTAGTGATTAGTGTAAAAAAAAAAAAAAAAAAAAAAAAAAAAAAAAAAACAACCTCAAGTTCTTTAAAGTACAAAACATAAATCAGGAGGAATCATGGAAGTTCATTGCAGGCAGTTGATGTACACAGTGGGCATTCGGCAGCAGGCAGGTAAACCAAGGCCACCCATCCGTGCCCCCTGACTCTGTACAGGTCTGTGTATTCATCTGTTGCTCTTAACATTTTATTAAGATACCTGCCGGGTGTGGTGGCACACGCCTTTAATCCCAGCACTCAGGAGGCAGAGGCAGGCCGATCTCTCTGAGTTCGAGGCCAGCCTGGTCTACAAAGAGAGTTCCAGGACAACCAAGGCTACGCAGAGAAACCCTGTCTTGAAAAACAAAAACAAAAAACCAAAAAAAAAACAAAACCCCCCAAAAAAGATACCTATCAGCACTGACTAATGTCTATGGAGGAAACACCTCTAAAAGCAAGTGACACAGAATTAATTGGCTCCCTTGGTCCCTTTTGTCTGTGGTTGTCACTCAGGTTCCCCCATTCCTGTTTTGACCTGACCAATGCAATTCCCCTACGGATGTCATTTCGACACAGGCACTTGATTTATTGATGGCTTTTGCTTAACTGACTCATCACAGTATCTGTCTGCCACCATGGTTTTTCTTTCACGGTGTCTATTTCCACCAAGTTCAAGTTTCCTGGGCTGTACTGAGTAAACCAGAGTAGTGCCGAGGAGGTTTGGCTCTTGAGTCAATTTTCTTCAGCGAATGAAAATTTCCATCCTATGGCCTTTTAGCCCATGTTGATTGCATTTTCTGTTGACGCTTGCCAGCAAATGTCTTTATCAGATGTTGGCCATGTCACCTAGGTCTTATCTTTATTTACAAGATAATTTATGGACTGTGAGCAAAATTAGTAGCCAGAGCAGACATTAGAAGAAAAAGGGGAGGTGAAGGAGGAGGGAAGAGCAGGGGATGCAGAGGGGCACGGAGAGAAGAGACAGACACCAAGAGGCTGCAGCAGGTCCCTCTTATTGGCTACTGTTTTTAACTTCTTACCAAGCTCAAAATGTCTTGAGGTCAGTCTAACACACTGATACACACATCTATAATCCCAGCATTTGAGAGGTGGTGCTTCGTGAAACTGAGGTTAGCATGGGCTACTTAGCAAAATTCTGTCTAAAAAACAAGGGCTTGGGAATGTAAACCTGTTGCATGCAATAACCCAGGGTTCCCTCCATAGCACTGAAAAAAATATTTCCTTGAATGGGGCGACTCCCACCCCCCACCCCCGCCAGCCAGAGGCAGAGTCAAGACTTCTGTTTCTCTGCTCATCTAATAGCATGGTCTCTGAGCTCCTCTTTTGAGCTGACTTTGTGCCATGGGGAATGACCAAGTGGCAGCCGCAACCCCATGGAAGCCACTAACTAGTATGAGGGGCCACCCAGATCCATCATGGTATTCCCAATGCCTGGCACATGATCCAGCCAAAGAGTCTCACAATGGCTCTGTCCTTCTTTAAAGTGCTGTTGTGGAGACTCTACAGTGGTCCTGGTGCTGAGTTAGGATTTAAGGGTTTAGCAGTAGCACAAGGGGTACATGCAGGGAGAAGAAAGAGACTGGGAAAGGAACAAGCTCACTGAGTTCATAAACTCAGATTTGAAAGATTAGCTACGGATTTAGCCATTTATTTTGAAAGCAGTAGTGCTATGTGGCTTTTTGGAGGCTGACAGCGCTTGGCATAAGGGATTGGGGTGCAGGTGGAAGGGCAACATTTGAATCTGTAGCTGTACTGGTCTCTTCTTCCTTAGCTCATGGGGCCGAGTGCTCGCAGCTGTCACTCCACTGCTGTGTCCATGCTGGTGGCCTGTCCTGGAAATCAGTAGGTTCCTAGGAAGAACTAAAAAACCCAGGCCCTGGCCATGCCTCTTAGTGCCACGTCTCTTACGCCGCAGGTATGGCTGGAATGGGCTGCCGTTTCCTCTCCCTGGGGGCTGAGCAGGATGGCGAGTGTCGGCAACCCAGCCTCCTCCTACAATGCCTAGAGGAAAAATACACTGAGTCCAGAGTCTCAATTTTATTATGGCGGGTTTTTCTTATATTGAGTATTGGGAGTGGGCAGGGCATATGGTGTCAGGAGATACCACATCTCCCAGGATGTAAAGTGGCCTGATACTGTGGGACCAATTGGTTTGTGTTACAGTGGCTGTTGGCAGGTAGGGCTCACAACAGGATGTGGCCGGATGGACCATGCTGAGTCATTCCTATGCTGAAGTGTTTACCAGAGACTGTTGTTGAAACTCGAGCCAGGCTTGGTTCTGTCCTCAAGGCCTCAGAGGGCTGACAGGTTCGGCCATGGGGCCCAACATCTTAGTGCTCATCTTTTAGTATGCCTCAGTTTCCCCAGTGTGAACAGTCCTTGGTATTAGTGTCAGCAGGTCTGTGCTCAGAGACTGAGGTTCTGTCCAGTGGCTCCTAGTTCTGATCTCCAGGGATGACACTAGACAGGTGAGACCTCGGATTGCGGCACCCAGTCTCTGACAGTGAAGGTGGGATTTCAGGTCTTGTCACTTCATCGGACCACTCTTCTCTTTGTTGCTTCTTCTTCCTTCTGAACTAATTAATGAATTAATTGTATGTGTGTGGGTGGCATATATGGTCATCAGAAGACAACTTTGGAGAGTTGGCTCTCACCTTCTAACCTGTTAAGGTAGGGTCTCTCCTTTCAGCTGATGCCCTGTATATTCCAGGCTAGCTGGCCTGTGAGCTTCTAGGCCTTTCTCCTTGCTCGCCCTCCTCCTATCTTGTAGGAAGAGTGCTGGGACCACAGATGCACCTCACTGCACCCTACCTTTTCTTTTCTTTTTTCTTCTCTTCTCTTCCTCTCCTTCCAACCCCCCCATCTCCTCTACCTCCACCTTTTAAAAAAATTATTTATTTTTTATTATGTATACAGCTCTCTGCCTGCATGTACACCCACAGGCCAGAAAAGGGCATCAGATCACATTACAGATGGTTGTGAGCCACCATGTGGTTGCTGGGAGTTGAACTCAGGACCTCTAGAAGAGCCGACAGTGCTCTAAACCACTGAGCCATCTCTCCAGCCCACCTCCACCTTTTAAAAAATTTAGGCTGGGGGTTTTTAAACCAAAGACTCTAGTGTCCTTACCTTCTGGGCTTGATTTTTTTTTTATAATGTTAAAATCCTGTGGAATGGGATAATGGGATTTGCTGTTCATATCCTGCTGATGGAGAAACTGAGGCCCAGGAAGATTTAGTGGCCTGTTGGGCACTCTAACGATATCCACTATTCAGTCCTGCTTCTCACTGCCTCAGGTAGAGTCTCATGTAGGGCCCTGGTCTGTCCAGTTGTGGTCCTATGGTGGCCTGGAGGTATTTTGCAGTACACCATCCAGTCATGACCACCAAGGTTAGCAGGGGGCAGCTGTGCTAACGGCTTCTGGATGGCAGTTGAGAGAGAGAGAGAGAGAGAGAGAGAGAGAGCACCCAGGAAGCCACTTGATTAAGCAGAGACACCAAAAGCCCCCCTGGCTGCTATGCAGAACCTTATTGTTTCAGAAAAGTGACATGATTATGCTCCATATTATCCAGAGAAGGGAAGTGATCTGCACAGCACAGTCGTATGTCAGAGCAGGACTGGGCTGCACCTGGTCCTCCAGCACCAGGCCCTTCTATTTCCTTTTTCCAAGGCTCAAAAGTCGCCACCATTTGCAAAAGCTATTCTTTCTTTGCCCCTTCTTCCTTTAAGCCTCTAAGTCCCTTTTAGAGTCACTGTCTGCTTTCCCCTTGATAAGAATTTCACAGCAATTCGCTCACCCCAAGGGGTGAGCGCATGGCAGATTGCTGGAGCCAGCCTGTAATTATCCACCCTTCTGCTGAGGGAGGGGAGCGCTCATTGCTGATGGTTCTCTCACCTTTCAGTGTTGGCAGGGACGGGCTTCCTGGGGGCCCTGGCTTGGGGTGGGGCAGGGGCTCATGGAGATGAATTCCTAGCAGGGAACTGGAGGTGGAACTCCAGATAGCAGGGAGCAGAGAGAGGTATGGCTAGCATCCAAGAATGGTCACACAGCGGGAGTGTTAGGGGTGAGCAGGTGTTTCCTGTAGAGAAAGTGGCACAAGCCAGGGCACGGAGCAAAAACTGGAGCGGGTGCTTTTGGCTACATAAGAAGGTGCATAATGGGGGGTGAAGCTGGAGCCACCATAAGCCTTAAGTGCCTCTCTTTTACCTTGGCCTTGGGCAGAGATTATGAACGAGCTTCCCTCGAACAGATGGAGGCCTCGGCTGAGCCTATTTGTCCCCATAGTGCTTTTGTTTTATTTTTAGTATGTTGAGTTAGCTGCCAACTTTGGAAAATTGGAAGATTTCACATACAGGGGGGAAAAAAAAGGATTCCTGGCTTTCTGGAAAAAGCCAAAGAGTTGGCAGTCCTGGGCCTGGCAAACAGGACAGCGTGTGTTTGGGGATGGCATCGTGTGGGGAGAGAGTCTGTGCTTATCAGGTATTGAAAGAGTCTGTGTACCCCCCTAAATCAGAATCACAATAGATGAATATTTAATAATATGGAATATATTCTTTTTTAAAGATTTATTTTTATTGTTTTCTATTATGTATCGGTAGGTGTGTGTGTGTGTGTGTGTATGTGTGTGTGTGTGTGTATGTGTGTGTGCCCGCTGTAGCCTGCCCTCCTCTGGGTCACTGACCTCGCCCCATCTTCTGCTGCTTCTTTTCCCCTGAGGACCCCCTCACCCCATATATACCGACCATTTGTGATGATGGCGCCTTTGCCACTGCTCATCCTTCCAGGGTGTTTCCTCGCTCACATCCCTTTACCCTCATCTTCTTTCTGTGGTCTTAGTCTTAGCTCACTAAGTGATTGTGCTAACACTGGATTATCCTCTTTTCTCACTCCTGTGATCAGATACTTGAGAAAAAAGCAGCATAAGAGAGAAGGGTTCACCTGGGCTCACAGTTCGAGAGGATACAGTCTGCACATCTGCAGGAGCAGGAAGCAGAGACTGAACAGCAACGGGCTGTGCTGTAAGACCTCAAGCCCCGCCCCCCAGCTGCCCACTTCCTCTAGCAAAGCTCCTCCTTCTCAAGATTCCACAGGCTTCCAAAGTAGCACCACTAATTGGGGACAATTCCTGGTGACCTTGGGCAAGTCCATTCCTTCCAGAATATTTATGAACATACAGTAATGACAGGACCATAGCCTATAACTTTCATTCCTCTGGTACTTGATAATTTCTAAGGCACTTTCCTGTTCACCATTGCCAACTGGTTTGGTCATAAAATATGTGACTGGCTCCCCACTTGATCCTGGGTATCTGGGGGCAGGAGGCTGGGGCCAGGGCTTTTGTCTGCTCACTTGTACATGGGACCTCTGAGCAGTTAAATCGGACGTATCAATTCATTGACAATACACTGGAAAAAAATCAAAGGAGAAGCAAACTGAGGGTTTGATCCAGACACCCTGGATTCAAGTCCTGAGTCTTCAAGATGCCTGTTGGTCATGGACAGCTTTCTCATCTCTCTATCTGCCTGTGCATCTGTAAAAGGGGTGTGCAGCCTGCCTACGGGAATGAGTGAAGGACAGCTGTCAATGTGTTGGCATCTCGGCATCAGGGACTAAGGGGATATCACCTACCGTGTCCCTTAGGGCAACTCTCCCAGAAAGTTTTGGATGGAATGGATTGACTTACCCAAGATCACTTGGTGAGTTAGTGGTGGGACACAGGCTAGAATTCAAGTCTATTTTCTATTCTTAGGCCATGCATTGCTGATCTGTTCCCAGCAAGCATTGCAAGGCACCTGGACAGGTGGCAGGAAGCTGGTCATTGCCTTCTCCGGCAAGTGTTGTTTCCTCCTCTTTTGCTGCTGGGTGGTCAGGGAGGGGCGCTTCTCACCTTGACTGAGATGTCTTCGGCCATTGTCATGTGGCATGTGGCAGCCACCTCCTGCTCCCACTTGACTTAGAAGCAGGTGTGAAGTACCTTTGGTTCTTCTCACTGAGACCTAAGTGAGGACTAGCTGGGGCTGGGCTCTTCATGTATTCTGCAGTGCAGTGGGTATCTAGTAACCTCTCCTGAGCTAGGGGAAGGGACTGTGCCCTAGATACACTCAATTATTCCTGTACATTGGCCATTCAGAAGCCAAAGGCAAAGAGAATGCTGGGCTGCAGAAAAGTGTGTTCCTAGAACATGGATTTGTCACTGATGCTAGTCCTCAAAAAAAAAAAAAAAAAAAAAAAGTGTGAAAGTTAGCAGAGGGCCATGGAAGAGGAAAGAAGCTTTCCGTAAGAAGTCAGTAACCCCAGTGTTGAAGCTCCAGTTTTGCGAAGCTGGGGTGATTCCTTTACCTCATATGAACAGATATTTATCAAGTGCCCCCTCACCCCCAATGTGCCAAGGAGACCTCAGCGAACAACGCACACATGCCCCTTGTGGTGTGATGGGGACCATCCCTGTTGCTATCCCAGGGAGCAGCCACAGGAAGGAAAGTATTTTGTAAGCTGAGGCTGGAACTGAGGTCCACCCAGGCTCACAGATCCACTGAAAGAGCTCTGTTTTTCTCCAGCAATCAGGTCATCAAGGTCACATCGGGAGGGACAAGGTGTAGATAAATGGAGCCTTCCTTCTTCCTACAGCACACTGAGTTGACTAAAGAGGGTAAGGTCTGTGAAGCAAACATTAACTCTAAGTCCTGGGCACAGACTCCAGATGCCATCCCACAAGGATATAAAGTGGTCATGGAGAGTGTGTCCAGGGCTGTCCCCATCTATGTAGTGACTGTCCACTGTCCAGTTAAGGGCCACAGGGATTTGGAAGTCAAGATGACCTGGGCTTGGAAGGGTTGGCTCAAGGAAGGCTTCCTACAGATGTGACCGCTGAGCCAAAAGCTAATGTTTGAGGGGGTGGAGCAGGCAGAGAGAATAGATTCCTGGAGTTAGAGGCTGGAGCCATGGTAACAAGGAGAGATGGAAGTAGCAAGCTGAGAGAGGCGGGGCAGGATTTCTACCGGAAGCAACTAATGGCTGAAAGCCCCCCCCCCCCCCGCCCACCTCCCATTGTACAAAAGGATGTACTCGGGGACATTCTTGCTGTGTCATCAGGTGGCAGGGCAGATAGGCAAGGACAAGAGGGGGCTGAGTTTGTCCTTTTATTAGGATCAAGCTCCCAAAGTGCTGGCATCCATCACTCATTGAACATCCTGCCCCCCAACACAGTTGCTTTGGGCATTAACTTTTCAAAACATGTTCCTTACAGTTAATTTACATGGAATCTGAGGCCCCACTTTTTGAGGGATAAAATGGAGGACCCACAACCTAACTGTTAACCTAACTGAGACCCTTGGAAGCCCTGATAATGAATCAGTCTTGTGTCTTAAAGGGATTGTGAGTACTCCCAGTTTGCTCTTAAGGAAGCTGTGGGAAAACCCTCTGTCAAGGCCACAGAATTGGCTAGGGAGGAGCCAGGACTAGAACTTGTGCTACAGATACCACAGCCTGACAGGAGGTCCACCATACTGTGTGCCTTTGACACCTTTCCTGGGTCCTGAGAAGCTCATCGGAGGGGCAGAGTCAAAGCTCCAAGAGCATGCTCCTGAACCAGCCACTTCTGTAGGACTCTCTAGAGCAAGAGCCAGGCAGTGTGTGTGTGTGTGTGTGTGTGTGTGTGTGTGTGTGTGTGTGTGATATGTGCTTGACTGTGGAAGCCAGGCATCACTGTGTGTGTGTGTGTGTGTGTGTGTGTGTGATATGTGCTTGACTGTGGAAGCCAGGCATCATTGTGTGTGTGTGTGTGTGTGTGTGATATGTGCTTGAATGTAGAAGCCAGGCATCATTGTGTGTGTGTGTGTGTGTGTGTGTGTGTGTGTGATATGTGCTTGACTGTGGAAGCCAGGCATCACTGTGTGTGTGTGTGTGTGTGTGTTATATGTGCTTGACTGTGGGAGCCAGGCATCATTGTGTGTGTGTGTGTGTGTGTGTGATATGTGCTTGAATGTAGAAGCCAGGCATCATTGTGTGTGTGTGTGTGTGTGTGTGTGTGTGTGTGTGTTATATGTGCTTGACTGTGGGAGCCAGGCATCATTGTGTGTGTGTGTGTGTATGTGATATGTGCTTGAATGTAGAAGCCAGGCATCATTGTGTGTGTGTGTGTGTGTGTGTGTGTGTGTGTGTTATATGTGCTTGACTGTGGGAGCCAGGCATCATTGTGTGTGTGTGTGTGTGTGTGATATGTGCTTGAATGTAGAAGCCAGGCATCATTGTGTGTGTGTGTGTGTGTGTGTGTGTGTGATATGTGCTTGAATGTAGAAGCCAGGCATCATTGTGTGTGTGTGTGTGTGTGTGTGTGTGTGATATGTGCTTGAATGTAGAAGCCAGGCATCATTGTGTGTGTGTGTGTGTGTGTGTGTGTGTGTTATATGTGCTTGACTGTGGGAGCCAGGCATCATTGTGTGTGTGTGTGTGTGTGTGATATGTGCTTGAATGTAGAAGCCAGGCATCATTGTGTGTGTGTGTGTGTGTTATATGTGCTTGACTGTGGGAGCCAGGCATCATTGTGTGTGTGTGTGTGTGTGTGTGTGTGTGTGTGTGTGTGATACCTGCTTGACTGTGGAAGCCAGAGCTTGAGGTTGATGCTCCTCTATCACTCTCTACCTTTTATTTGAAACATGACCTCTCACTGAACCTCTCGCTCACTGAACCTAGCTGGCTACTGAATCCCTGGAGTCACCCTGCCCCTTCCTCCTACACTAAGATTAAAGGTGTGTATTGCCACACATTTTTGCTGCAACAAAACAACACGACCGACCAAAAAGCAAGTTGGAGGAGCAGACGTTTTATTTAGCTTACACTTCCAAATCACTGTTCATCACTGAAAGAAGTCAGGACAGGAACTCAAACAGCTCAGGAACCTGGAGGCAGGAGCTGAATGCAGAGGCTGTGGAGGAGTGCTGCTGACTGCCTTGCTTCCCATGCTTGACCATAGAACCTGGGACAACCAGCCCAGGGATGGCATCACCCACAATGAGCTGGGCCCTCCCCCATGAGTCTAAGAAAACACCTCGCAGCTGGATCTTATGGGGGCATTTCCTCAGGTAAGGTTCTCTCCTTTCAAATAACTCTAGCTTGCTTGTCAAGTTGACCTAAGACCAGCCAACACACATGCCCAGCTTTTTACTTGGGCACTGGGGATCAGAACTCACGTCCTCAAGCTTGCATAGCAAGTACTTTACCCTCTGAGCCATGAGCCCAGTCTCAGGCTTTGGTCCTGAATACTCTCCATGTGACCCAGTGTCCCTGTGCTCACATTGTTTGGGGATCTTGTTATATATGCGGATTCTGGGGTGTGACCCAGGCACAAGGGATTTGTGAACATTTTAAAATTGTTCCTAGTATGTAATAATATAAATGTATATGTAAAATATAATTTAAAATTGATTTAAAAAAATCAAATCACTAAAAAATTTGTTCCTAGTTATGGGCTACAGGTGAAATTTCAATCCATGTACAAGTGTGTACTAATCAAATCAGGGTTATTGGCATAGCCATCACCTCAAACGCTGATCGTTTCTCTGTTAGGAACAGGCAAAAATCCTTTCTGCCAGTCATTTGAAATGATCAATTAATTGTTGTCAACCACAGTTATTGTATTGTGGGTCCTGGGATTTCACAAATCGCCATAGGTAGCTCAGATGCTCTGGTAAAGGGGTGAAGCGTTTAGCATTCTTTCCTTGAGCCTCATCCATCGTATGACCTCTGGTACTTTAGTTTGTCTCCTCTGTTTTCTTCTAGAAGGCAGAATGAGCCTTGGGTCTATTCCATTTTCCCTGGCATGAGGCAGCTTCCTAGAGTAATGGCTTTCGCTGTGGTCCCTGGACTAGCAGCCTTGGCCTCATCAGGACCTTGTTAGACGTAACTCCTCAGCCCCATGCCAGACCGACTGGCATGCAGCCTGGTCCTCTCAGGTTGTTCTGGTTCTTTCTCAGGTCCAGGACCTGGCAATCCTGAGAGTGACAGCAGGCATCAGCTCTAGATTATAAGCCTGGTGACAGAACCCTCTGGGCTTGTCCCACATCTCAACATGGGAGGAGGAGGAGGTGCCTGCAGGAGATCTGTGCGTGGAGGACTTCAGCTCAGACTTCCGCCTCCCCCCAACCAACCCCCGTTCTCTTGGGATGTGCTCACCAACTTTTCTTGACTTCAGCCCAAAGTGCCCCTGGCAAAGTGCTACCTGGGTATCTCCTGGGCCAGGATGCACACTGTAGCCTCCACTGTCTCCACGGACATCATTAGCTGGCCGCAGAGGTCTGACTTTAGAAATGGCATCCAAACAAGCAGAGGGATTTTGAAGCCACAACCTTGGCCAGGGAGGTCCTGTGAGTTCTAAATGTAATGAGCAGCACAAGAGCCCTTGCTGTGGCCACCCTGGCAGCATCAGGACAACTGCGAAGAGGCTTTAAAAGTAAACATTCCTATGGCTGGAGGTGGAGTTAGACACAGGCACCACACCCATCTCTTTGCAAGTCCTGTGCCTTACCAGTGGTAAAACTTCCAAGGGCCAAAGGCATTGATACATTCCTTATTCAGTAACCAGTCCCAAGTGGTGTGTGTGTGTGTGTGTGTGTGTGTGTGTGTGTGTGTGTGGTGGTGGTGGTGGTGGTGGTCCCCTAGAGGAACTGGACACGCACTTTGCCCTTAGTCTAAGAGCAGCCTCATACTAGTAGTTAGTGTTTACAGAACCCCTATTGTCTTAATCCATCCTCACTGCTGTCACTGAACACCCACGACTGCTTAATTTATAAAGAACAGGCATTTATTTCTCATGGTTTTGGAGGCCGAGTAGGTCTAGGCAAAAGTGCTGGCAGCATCCCAAGAGAGCATCTTGAATTCTGCAGCCTCAGGACAGGATGAGCACTGTCCTCACTGGGCAGGGGAGCAGAAGAAAGAGACCTCATCCCCATGAGTCCTTTGTACGGCAATAACATGATCGTGGTGCTCATCCATGTGACCTAGGCCCTCCCCTCAGGCCCCGCCTTCTAGCACCTCTGTATGGGGGACTCCATCACATTAGCTCACAGGACACACTCAAACCACAACACCTATTGTGTGCTGTACTATTTCAACCATTGATTCTCCCATGCTTACTCATTTGTCACCAGACATTGTAACCAGTGCCGTTATTAATGGTGTTATAAGTGCCTTTGTATACTAATCTTACACGAAGAGCTTAGGTAGCCTGAGCTGGCAGGGGCAGTGTTCCAAGTGGGATACAGGAGATCTGGCTCCTGACTGGCTTCAGGCCCCAGCAGGCTCTGCTCCATCCTTCTCAACAGCTGGGGCTCCCCTAGAATTAATGTGTTAAGCAGGTGAGTGAGTGTAGAGTCAGGAACCACTCCCCTCCTGGAGATGTGATGGGTCAGATCCATGTGTGTTTATTTGATTTTAGGCATTACTTTTTAATTTATTCATGGTGTGTGTGTGTGTGTGTGTGTGTGTGTGTGTGTGTGTGTGCGCGCGCGCGCGCGCACACGTGCGCGCACACACACACCGTGGTGAGGTGTCAGGAAAACTTGAAAAAATTTCTCTCCTTCACCACATGGGTCCCAGGAATCAGGCTCAGGTTATCAGGCTTGGCAATAGGTGCCTGATATCTCATCGGCCTCGGGGCATCCTCCTGCCCAAGGCTGGGCTGAGAATCAAGTGAAAGTATGGAGGGCCTGGTGGGCATGAATACAAGCGGGGAGGTGGGGCTTGCTGTAGACGATGGGGCAGGGCTTTCCTTGCCTGGGTGCCACCCCTGGCTTATCTCAGCTCATATATCAGCAGCCACCACACCTCAGCAGGCCTGGTCTTCGGCTCTTTATCTTAGGCAGGACCCTGAGGTTCTGAGGCAGCAAAGCTCAGGTTGTCTAAGGAAACCCAGGAAATGCACAGGCATCCAGAGGCAGCGGCAGCTTCTCAATCCATTGTACAACATTTTAAAACTTCCTTGTCATAGGAGCGACAAGAACATATAAAGGGGCTCGCTGAGGGACCAGACCACCACGTCTGTGCCCTGTGTCCACATTCTTGGCTTCTGTGCCGCAGTTTTGTTGCTTAGAGTCTCACGAAGGCTGCAAACTCACTGAGATCCCCCACTTGCCCTGGGGCTCCTGCAAATGGTGGTCCCTCTGTAGCTGTCACAGGAAAGTGGAGGGTTTCCTAGCATGGGTGGGCCAGGCAATTCTGAAGCCTTAGACCTGGCCTCTGGAGGCTAGCCATCTGCCTCTACCTTACAGCTCTTGCTCAGCCATTCTGAATGGGTTCAGATAATTCAGGCTGGTGGGCATGAGCCTCAGGCCTGCTCACAGGACACTGAGGTGCAATCAGCGTACAGGCCAATGCTACCACCCAACTTTATTCTGCCAGTTGGTGTAGGGGAGCCTAGTGGTTTCTGGAGGAGATGGGAGGATTGACAAGGGAGCAAGGGCATCTGGGATGACCCCTTCCTTCTGTGTGAGTCATCCAACCACTGGGGCTTGCCAGGCAGCCTGGACTGATCCCCAGCAAAGCCCAGTGACATAGTGGGCAGGGGAGAGGGCTCATAAAGGGAGGGTGACATCAGCTGGATCCTGCACTGGCTCACTGTTTGCGGGGGGGCGTGAGAGCCCTAGGAGTCTGAGGTGAGCAATTCTTTGCCCCTCTCATAAGCTTTATCTTTATCTTCTCTATAAACAAGAAAAATTCAGTCTTAGGGAATTACCCAAGGCAATGGGAAACACAAGAGCACAAAAAGGAGTATGGGCGGTGGTGGCGCACGCCTTTAATCCCAGCACTTGGGAGGCAGAGGCAGGTGAATCTCTGTGAGTTCGAGGCCAGCCTGGTCTGCAAAGGAAGTCCAGGACAGCCAGGGCTCAGTTACACAGAGAAACCCTGTCCTGGAGAGAGAGGGGGAAAAAAAAAGATATCTAGTGCACAAAAGCTTTGTTTGTGATATTCTTAAACTGGAAACATTCCACATGTCCATCAGCAGGACAAACTATGGTCCACAGTGGATCACTAACTGGGCAACAATAAGGCATAAGTCATCACTATACATAGCATCATGGGAAACTCTTCAAAAATGGTGGAAGCATACCACTCAAAATAGGACTCAAGTTGTAGGATGCTCTAGAAGAGACGAAGCTCAGAGCTGTGTCTACAGTGGGATCCATTTGGAAAGCGCACTAGGGAGACCCCTGGCGCGTTGGTGTTCTGAGTCTCGGTGGAAGATCTCATCTACACAGGTGGGTGACTTTACAAAATCCTTGGAATAGCAGATGTAAGACCTATGCATTTACTTCTATGGAAATTTAAATGTAAACACATATGGGACTCTGGTAAGTGGTACCCATGTTGAAGTGTTTCTAGGTAAAGCATATTGCTGCATTTGCCTCTTGTGGAAACACACCTACCACATCAGGTGGGTGGACAGATGGCTAGATGGTGACTTAGGCCAAATGTTAGTTTTCATGAGCCTCTGGGTGTACACTTTGTTTTTTCAACGTTCTGTATGTTTGAGAATTTTTGTAGCAGCATGTTATTGGGGAAATAGTGGGTGCTAATTGCATTTCTTGGCTGGACCCTGACTGACACAGTCTATGTGCTTTATACATGAATTTATCCAAGGAGTTCTCCATGGATTGATGTCTGTCTGGGCTGACATCGCTCACTGTCAATAGCAAGGTTCCAGCCTTACTTGTATCTTTTTTTTTTTTTTTTCAATGCAAAAAGTGCATTTCTAAGACAGACTTGGAGATGGCTTGGTTGATTGAAAAGGTCTCTCACTTTGTAAGGGGTAAGGGGACAGGAACTGGACTCAGAAAGGAAGAGGGTTTACTTGAGATCTGTTGCCCCAATGCTTGAGCTACAAAAGGTAGCCTTACCTTACTTCCTCTAATTGATGGCCAGAGATGTCAGAGGCTGACTTATGTCAGGGTGACGTGGTCTTTAGAGGAAATGGTCAGCTACAGGGTGGCGGGGGGCAGTGGTCACTGCACTGCTAGCCTCACCATAGTGACGATCTCTGCACCCCACTCAGATCTCAGAGGTGCAGCAGAGAGATGGAAGGGGAGAGGTGGCGTCTCTCCTACAGTGCATGTCCAGGCCCATCCGTGGGCACCGATGGTAAGAGCAGGGTGGCCTGCCTTCCTAGAGAAGGACCTGCAAGCTCTCTCTGAGTTGGGTGGGCCACCCACAGACTTCTTGGGGTACCTCAGGCCAGCAGGTGCACAAAGGTGTCCTGAGCCAAGGAGGCTGGACTCCCCTTTCCACTCAGCACTATCTCTCTGCAAGTCTCCTCATGGAAAGAAAGAAAGAAAGACGAGGGAGAAGCAGAGACAGAGAGAGACTTCGGGAGGAGGTGGGTGAGTGACTTAGGGCTGGTGAGAGGGCCAGGGAAATCAGGAGGGTGAGTCTGAAGACAGGAAGGAGGTTTGAGGATCTTGCCTCTGATTGGCCTAGGAGGTGCAAACTGGTAGGGCTGTCTACCATTCAGTGGCCGAAAGTGTCGGGTTAGAGAGCAGTGATGAATAGATTTTCAAACAGTGAGCATCAGAGGGAGTTCTTGTTGACTTGAAAGTACTACTTTCTTTTTGAGGTAGAAAAAGAGGAACTAACTAAAAACCCCCATTTTCCTCTGAAGCCCTTAAGCTTAATTTCAGACTTGAATCGCCTAATTGCAAATCCAAATTCCCTTAAACAGTCTCATTACAAGTCATTTTATTAAATTCCTTTAAGCAGTGTGAAGTGCATTTGCAAGTGGATGTTTCCTGTGTTTGCTTGGAGTGCTTCCTATGCCTGACCCAGCGAGCAAACCCTTTTTGAGCACTTAACTAACTCCTGCAAATTTAATAACTCAGAATCATAAATACAGCGAATACTGGCTTCTCATAAACATCTCAATAAACTGTTTACAAAACTAATCAAATTATCTTACAACTTTTAATTTAAAATCACAAGTCTCAAATCAATTACCCAATTACCCATTTACAATTGTAATACAAGATATGTCAAATTCTCTTTTATGTTGCAAACCCAGCAAATACCAAATAGCCAGTCTGTTCTTAAATTCTTCACAAATGGGATCAATATTATGTGTTTAGTTGATTTTGTTATTTCTGTATTTAATTTATAACTTCCAGGGATTTTAAAAGACACCCTCTCCCTCTTTTTTTTCCTAACCATAGCACTTTCTTATCACAGAAGAACTGAAGTTGTCACAGACGCCACCTCTCATTTCAAACCAGCCCAAGTTCATGGCCACAATGTCAGTCAGCCCCATCTCATGCAGTCTAGTCGCTTGTTATGGTTTGGATGTCAAATGTCCCCATAGGCTCCAGTGTCTGAACACTTGTTCCCAAAGTGGTGGCACTGTTTTGGAAGGTTGTAGAAACCTTTGGACATGGGCCGTGGGGGGTGGCAGGCCTTCCAGGTTTGGCCTGGGCTGCCTCTGTTCCTTGGCCCACTGGGATATAACAAGCCATGTGGCAAGTTCCTGCTGCCTCTGATGGATTCCCAGCCACCGCGCTTTACCTCACATAATGGACTGTGTGCATCGACCCGTGAGGGCAAACACCCCCACTGCTAAGTAGCTTCCATCAGGCCTTAAAGCAATGGTGAGAAAACCCATAGGTACAGCTGGAGGCTGGAGCTGTCCTCATCCCAGCTGGGTCTTCTCATGCACTTTTTAACATGATATTCATGGATTCTGAGCACACATTGTTGGATGCAGCTGGACTCATAACCCAGGTCCCTCACATCCCAGTTACATTGCTGCCTGTACGAGAGGTCTGCTTGGAGTCTCCAGTGCCTCCCGCCCCACTGAGACCACATAACACTGTTTTATCCAACTAATCACTTGGTTCGATATCTCCTGGAATTCTCTCTTCTTTTCCAATTTCTCCTCTCTGGCGGGGCCAGCGCTTGTAACAAGATCTAGTGATTGGATTCAATCTGACTCCATGCCTTTGCCTGGCTCAAGTCGATAAACTAAATTTAATGGCGTTGTCTTGAAGGTGAGCCAAGCCAGTAGAGATATCGTGGTGGCGGCCATGAAGGTCATTTAAGAAGAGAACAGTGGTAGGAAGACTGGCAGTTAGCTCCATGCTGGCACTCATGGTCAGGCCCTGCTCCTAGTCAAAGCCTGATACTGTGGAGACACTGAAGCGGCCCCTTCCCACATATGAAATTCCGCTCACAGCCTTTTCTTGGAGACTCCACCAAGTCCTGCTAGGCCCCTCTCAGCATTGCGTTGAGTGTGACTCTCTTCCTTTCTGACCACCTGCCTTTCCCGCTCTCCTTGCACAGACGTCCACGCTGAGGCGATGCTGGAATGTGTTGGCCTCTCCCCCCACGCCCCCCCTGTTCCTGAGTCCCTTCTCTTCCATGCCTAGCCCTGTCTCAGGACCTAAAGAACCAAGCCTGGTAGAGGGAGGGGCAGGAGGGCGGTGGGGGTGGCCCACTCCCTGGCTGGCTTTGCGGAGGACCACAGCTGTTTCAAGTGAAACCCAAAGCCCTGGGAGTCTCTGGCACAAGATGGCTGACAGTTTTCACAAGCGGTTGACCTGGGAAAATGGGTGGAGCAGAGTAGCCTTGATGGCGCCATGACATATGTGTTTGAAGGACAGAAAGGTCAGTACCAAGAAGGAGGACAATGGAACTGGCTAGCTTCAGGAAATTGTGACATCCTGCAAAAAAGGTAATGAGACATAGAGGGCAGTCTACCAATAGTTAAGAGCTAAGGGTGAGAGCTGGGGACAAATCTTTGCTTGATTGCAAAGAAATTCTGACCTTTGCAATGAAAGCAGACTCAGGGCTTAGGGGTGCAGACAGCGCTAATATGGAAGTACGCCACCAGGCCAGGTCTGCTGGGTGAGGGCAGGTTCTGGTTAGGGAAATCTAGAACCTCAGGAATTTAGACTTGGAGCCCCTCCCAAATTGTTGGAGTTTCTAGAAATGGTGTGCCTCTCTCATGGGCCTAGAACTTTGTACTGGGAGAAGATACTGCAAAAAAAAAAAATCCTTTGCATTTTCTCCAAGAATGCAAGAGTCCTGTCCTTGAGAATGGTCCCCCCAATTCCTCACCTGGCAGAGCAATCACAGACTTAAATCCCAGCCATGCAGATTCTGGCCAAGGGAAGGAGGAGATCTCCACTGAGGTACGAGAGTTAGGGAGCACACGCTGCCACAGGCAATGGAAGGGAACCGCTGATGGAGAACCAGGCTCCAGGCTCCATTCAGCTAGAGTCCCAGTCCTGCCCTCTTCCTTTTTCTCCCCAATCCATCTGAAGATGCTCAAACCCTTGGAACCGAAAGCCCAACACAGTGCAGGAGTAGCTACTCACTCTGGCCGCACCATTTAATTAATTCACCCACCAACTAACTGGCTGGGAGGACAAAAAAGTGAGTCAGCTGACATTGTGAAAACCTGGCTCCCAGCTGCCTCCCAGCTGCCTCCCCGCTGTCTCCCGCCAGCCAGAGTTGCTCTATATTTGAAGGTCAGACATCAGAGCCCAGCTGTCCATGTGGAATTTAGCCACCAGGGTCCACATGACTGCAGGCAGTCAGACAGTGAGGAGGGGACATATCCATAGACTGGTGTGGCTGCGCAGGCGGCGGGGGTGGGGGTGGGGGTGGGGAATTGTTCCAGGTGCTAAGAATGGCACAGCCACCTCCCCAATCTTCCCCTGTGGGTCTCACATGATTCAAATATCACAGCCATAGGAGCTAGACACACGTTTCAATGTCACCTCCGTTAGGTGGCTTGCAAGGTTGCACAGGCAACAGCTGCTGGATGAGAGAATGAGAGAATGAGGTCCCACAGCCAGACACCCAGCACCTCAGCATTCTAAAGGGAGGGGGGAAACTCTCGGGTCCGAGTATACAGCGTGATCTGGACCAAGCCTCGCCCATCTGTGGTCCGCTACTGGAAACTAGACTGAGAGACCTCACCAGGCTTGATGGACGACATTGTTCTGAGGAACAGAAGCCATGGGAAGGCGAAATGCTATGCGGATGGCAGAGTGTGATGTCACTGATACTCATGGGTCTGCAAAGCGGCAGGTAATGGGAAGAGCAGCCAGAGCACATCCTAAGGAGTGAGATGCTATTGTAAGAAGTAAGATGCTGGAATAGTTACTATTGTTGCCCGCATTCTATGAGGGGAAAAGAGAGCCATCTGGCCACTCCACAGTCAGAATGAGGAAACGGTAGGCTGTTTGGGCACCGACAGGAGAAGACTTCCATAGCAGATCTATACCAAGGCAGAAGGATTGTCACAAGAGGCAAGGAGCTTGCCATGCTGGGTGTGTCCAACCCCAGGCTGGCTTGTCAGAGATGCTGAGAGAATCTAGCAGTTCCTAGAAGGAGGCTTTCCCTCAGCCTGCCCTGGCCCTTTTCAGGCCTCATGTTTTTAATTTCAGCGGGAGGTAAGTGGGTGCAAGGAGGAGCTGTGGGCTCTTGGTACAGAACTGGCTGGGCCCCAGGTTGCAAACCCCTCACCCATTCTCTCCTCCCTTGTCCCCATCCCCCCCCCCCCCCCCCCATCCATGGCTCTGAGTGCCTGGAGCCAGTTGTACATTCCAGGTGTCCTTTTATGTGAAAGGCCAGATGCTGAAGAGCTTCCCTGGGAGTTGCTTACCCGTGCCCTCTAGGTGACCTTGTCCCTTCTTAGCACAGTAGCAACAGTTTGGAAAGTATTTCTTGGAAACCATGAGCCCTTGCTTCAGCTCTGGTTGTTCACCAGCCTTCCACAGTATTGGGACATGTTTCACTCTGCAGATTTCCAAATCCATCCGTCCATCCATGCATCCATCCATGCATGCATCCATCCATCCATCCATCCATCCATCCTTTTTTCCTTTGTTAATTCCTAGTCCTTTTACCTGGACAAGGCTCTCAAGGGCTCTAGCCTCCCGTCCTTCCCTAACCCTCCTCTTAGGCCTAGATATAAAAGTTGAAATGTGGATTTGAGCAGGAAACAACTTGATCAATGTCCCTGCCTCTGCCAAATGTAGATTGAGAAGAGGTTTTCCCAATTATAAAAACACGTCCTGTACCTCTGGGGAAATCAGTCCACTTTGATATCCTGGGGTTGCAATGAGTCTTTGGGGAGCCACGGGCTGTGGGTAGGGAGCAGAGCTGCCAACCTGTCTGAACAGTACAAGCTCAGCCCTGCCAAGCACAGCAGGCTTAGATTCCCTCCTTTCTCACTCCCTCTGCCCAGCTCCTCTTCAGTGCTGGCAAGACAGGTGATTACCCAGGATCACACGGGAGACAGAACTCACCTGGCAGCACGTACATTTCTTGTCTGTAAGCAGGGGCAAGCCTAGTGCTTCCCTGAGACCACCCCCGACAAGTACAACTGGCAGAATCTGTGGCTCCTGCATCTGGCCCATTTCCTTGTTGTACCTGCTTCCAATGGATGACACCTATGGCTGCCCTGGACTAAAGAGAAATCTCTTCTCATGTGCAGCTAGACTGTTGAATTGGGAAATTCATCTTCCCCTTGGCCAATGACTGTCAAGTGGAATGCGATCTTTGCACAGGAAAACCTGGTGCTTAACCTTCACTTCAGAGGCCAGAGGAACCGCCAGCCTCCTTCTGAGGGAGCCCCTTGTTTGACTTGCTCCTCTCTCACTTACTTTCACTTCCCAAGTGCTTTTCTGGGAGCACAGCCTTGATAAATTGCTCACACACGGACTTTGGTCCCAAGAATTCCTTATGTGTCTCCAGCTTCTAGGACAGGACCTGATTGGGTAGGAACTCTGAGACCGTGAGTGGAGCAGCCCAATGGAGCCACAAGACTCTAGGGACCAAGCTCAGCTCTTCCTCCATAGATGCCGAAACATGCCCAGTGCAGGGAAGGCAGATGCGCACAGTTCAAGCCTGATTCAGAACTCTAGCGCCATGGACTGTCATGTCAGGGGGCTGCCCCATGGCTTCGAAGCTTTCTTCAGAAGTCCTGCATGGTGGAGGCAGAAAGTGTTCAGGAGGTGAGGGCTAGGACAATGAGGATTTACAGAGGAGGAGGTCTCGGCCAGGAGGGGGAGGAGCATGTTGGGATCTCTTGGAGTAGGAATGCTTTGATTGGGCCTGAAGGATAAGTGAGTAGGTGGAGGGTGCGATGACGTTCCAAGCAGGAGGAGCTGCAGGGACCAAGGCAAAGAAGCTGGAGAATGTGGGTTCATCCACATGTTGTTGGAATAACAAAACACCCGAGGCTGGGCCGTATAAAAGGGAAAGAGGTACATTCAGCTCACCGTTCTGAAGGGTGAAAGCCCAAGGCTGGAAGGCTCCTCTTTGAGGGGCCTCTGGTAGGGTCTTATGATGGTGACCTTATAGTGGAAGCATGCACAATAGGAAGAGGTCACATGGCAAGACAGGAAGTCACAGAGGAGCACAGCTCACAACCTTAGTCTGTCCTGAGATTGGCTCCCACAGTGACTGATCACTCTCTTTTAGGGTTCACCGCCTCAAGGTCTCGCCACCCCAATATTGCCAGAGCAAACTTCCAACACACATGGACCTTTGAGGGACCCTCGGTCTACAGTGTTCAATCAGAATCATCACAAGGCAGGTCTGACAGGACATCCTAATTAGGGCTAGCCATACCACGGGGTTCTGAGGAGCCCCTCAGAACCAGAGCCTGCACTGGAGGACAGGAGTGGACCCCCACCTGCAGCGGCTACCCTCCTCAGGCTTTGGTTCCAGCCCCACTGAGGGCCACTGTGTATGAGAGCCTCCCCCCTCTTTCTCTCTCTGTCCCTCCCTCCGTCCCTCTCCCCACCCCTCTCTCCCACCCGGGTCCTGGGGATTGAACACAAGCACCCAGGCTTGTCAGCAAGTACCTTTACCCACTAGATTGTCCTGCTGGCCCCATGCCCTTGAACTTCTGATGATCTTTTTACATCTACCACCCAATGCTGGGCTGTCAGGTATGACCCACCATGCACCTGGCTAAGTCTTCCTTTGAAAAACAGCCAAGAACTGGGTTAACTTTAGTAAGACTGCAGGCCTAGTTATAAAGCTACAGGCGAGAGGCTGTTACTGACACCAGAGGAGAGGAACAGAACCTGAGAAAAGGGATCTCAGCTCTGATAGAGGGCAGTGGACAAGCGGCCCGTGGGATGCGGTGAACTTGACTCAGGAGCCTCAAACAGGATGTAACCCTGCTTTGTTAGTCGCTAAGAGAGGCAAGCGGCATCAGGGAATGTTCTAGTTTGGTTTCGGTTGCTGTGATAAACACCACGACCCAAAGCAACTTGAGGAAGAGAGGGTTAGTTTGGCTCACAGGTTACATCACCCAGGGAAACCAAGGTCGCTCAAGGCAGGAGCTTGAAGCAATAAGCCTGGAGGAATGTTGCTAGCTGGCTTCTTCCTTTGGCTGGCTCAGCTAGCTTTCTTATATAGCTAGGTCCCACCTGTCCAGCGATGGCTCCACCCACCATGGCCTGGACCCTCCTCCATCAATTGACAGTCAAGAAAATGACCCAAAGACACACCCACAGGCCAATCTGACAGAGGGAACTCTTCAATTGGGCTCCCATTCTCAGGGGTCTCTAGGTTTGGGTCAAGTTGATAGCTGGAGCTGTCATGACAGGGACAAACTCATACATTAATGTAACGCCACCATCTTTCTCGCTTTTCCAGCTAAAGTTATATGGAGAAGCTGAGCATGCCCAGAGGTGTTCTGTCCGCCTTTCTTATGAGGCAGGTGCAGTGTGTTCACAGTGCCCCTGCCCACCATCTCAGCCTTCCAAACACAGCTCAGAGATGCACCATCTGGAGATGAACACGCCCCAGTGGGTTTACCATCTTTCCTTCTTCGGTCTTAAACTGAGCATGCCTAGGGATGTATTCCTTAATGGACTGTGCCCAACCCTAGAGTGCTTTCCTCTAAGAGTACATAAAAGCTCTATCCTTAAAATCCCTGGGCTTTCTTTGTTCGGGAGGGCTCTGCTTTGGAAAAGAGCCCTTTGTTCTCACCTGTTGCAGGCAACATGTCTTTCTCCACTCTTTGTTTTTTGGCCATGCTTGTCTTATATGGGTTTTATGCTCACCGAGGTGTGAAACCCTAACATTTGGTTATGGTTTCTTGCATGAAATTTGGGGCAAGGACCCAGACTTCCCATCTCACTTTGTACCGAGACTGTCACTCGGTTTGGAACACTAGGTATATGATGTAACATAGTCCAAAAGTTTTCCCAGTAGGCCTTGCATGTAGTTTAGTTGAGGACTGGTAGTGTAGCTCAGTTGGTAGAGCTTGCGTAGCATGCATGAAGCCCTGGGCTCAGTCCTCAGCTTTGGCTATGGTGGTGCACAGTTATCCTTGACTACACAGAGTTTGAGGCCAGACTGGGCTCCATGAAGTCTTGTCTTAAGAACCAAACCAAAGCAGAAAAGTTTTCACAGCCATATGAAACATATTCCTGGGGCTTCCTGGGCTGAAAGGCGTCTAGCTTTTCCCCAGTGATGCTGATAATGAGCCTTCAGGAGTGGCTAAAGCCATCTACACAGCTTCATGCGGCCTGGTGAGTCACCTCAGATGATGCCAGGGGTAGCAGAACACCCCACGTGGACTCTGCCAGCTCACAGAAACACAAGAAATTCCAGCCCTCAGGTACCTCAGAAACGTGGTACATGGACATGCATGCAGGAGAAACATGCATATACATAAAATCAAATAATAAAACATTCTTTAAAAGCTGTCTTCTGATTTTCATAGCATGGGATTTTGAAACCTCTTCCAACAAAGCCACACTTCCTAATCCACACTGCCTAATCCATCATCCAGGGACTAGTCAGATACATGAGCCTATGGGGCCGTTCTCATACAAACCACCATAGATGGGTTTCTAGATGAGCAGCGTTCACCCTGGTCTGAAGGGTGAATAGGGAGAGAGCAGACTCAGCCTTTCAACAGCGTAGTGAGGAGAAAGGTCCAGGAACAGCACATCTTTGGCAAAACACTAAAGGTGCCCGGAAAAGGAGGGATCAGCTTTGCCTTGGCTGGCAGAGGAAGCGTATTACCGAGTTTTACAGCATCTTGTTCTAGTACCTGACAGAATGTCTCAGGGAACAAAAATGTATCTGGGCTCACGGTTTTGAGGGATCTGGGCTCAGTACTGTAGGGAAGGCATAACAGGACAGCTCCATCCACCCCATAACAACAGCAGGAAGCAGGGAGTGAGACAGGAACCAAGACTTGGTGTACCTTGCAGAGGCTCACACAGGTGACCCCCTGTCGCTAGTCCACTGCCTAACTCTCCGGAGCCTCAGGCTGGCAGCACAAGCTGGCGATCAGTGTTCGAAGCTCGGGCCTGAGTTCCATCATTTCAGATTCACACCGTAAGAGACAATGATCTAATGGTGGGCCCTGGCTTTAAAGTGGAGACAAATGCTGCCTGGCCTAGAACACGGAGGGAGAGGACCCAGGGAGGAAGGTAGGTGGCAGACAAGGGCTCTGGGGGTGGGGGTGGGGGACAGGAAGCCAGAGGAAGGGGTGCTAGAGGGGATGGAAAAGTGGGTAGGCACCCTTCAGAGAAGACTTCAGGCCTCCTGAGAAAAGGGACAAGGCCAGAAGGCATTGGAAACCCTGATGGTCTGAAAGTGGAGGAATGATGGGAGAACAGGCCACACCTGGGGGCGTCTGCTGGTTGAACTCAGAGAAAGCTACAAGTCTTCTGTATCAGGCTCTGTCACTGATCACCTGTGTGGTGTGGTGGTGGTGGTGGTGGTGGGGTGTGTGTGTGTGTGTGTGTGTGTGTGTGTGTGTGTGTACACCACAGCGCATATGTGGAAATCAGAAGGCAGCCTTTAAAGAATGTTTTACTATTTTATTTTATGTGTATATGTGTTTTTCCCGCATATATGTCCATGTACCCGATTTCTGTGGTACCTGCTGAGGCCAGAAAGGGACACTGGATTGGAACCAAAGCCACAGACAGTTGTGAGCTGCCATATGGGTACCGGGAATAGAACCTGGGCCCCCTGGGAGAGCAGCTGGTGCTCTTAATGGTGTAGCTATTTTCCCAGTCCCCTTTTGAGAGAGCTGTGGCCTCCTACCTTGTTGGGTCTCTCATAATCTCTGCTCCTGTGGTGCTGAGGACTCCAGGCTAGATGAGCTGTGAGCTTCCAGATAACCGCCTTCTCCACGTCAGGGATTACAGATGCATGCTTTACATGCGTTCTGATGATGACACAGCAAATGCTTTAACCTGATGAGCTAAGATGCTGGCCCCATAGGCCAGGTGGGAGGTTTTCACACATGCGCGGGGGATGGGGGCATGGGGGGGATGTCGGGACAGAGAGACCTGTGCTTCACAGGGATGGCTCCCACTTTTCACATTGTCCCTGCACCAGCATCGTGCTGGTTTTATTGCTGGTTCCGGGGGAGGGAGAGAAGTGGGTTTTGTACCCAGACCTTATGTGATATCTGGACACAAGAGCCGAACTGCTTTGTTCTAACTGGGGCTGGGGCTGGGGCTGGGGCTGGGGCTGTCCATGTTGGATCACAAGTCCTCTCATCAATCAGCCTCCTCTCTGGTTGACTTGGGGTGGGGGCTCCGTCACAGGCTAGATCTTGTGGAGAGAAATGAATGAGAGAGAGGAAGGCACAAGAGTGTCAGGCAAACACCGGAAACATGGTCTCCAAAGCCTGTTGATGAAGACCCAGGGGTTGGGAGACACTGCCAGCTCCACGGTGCATTCACTGTGGCTCTGAACAATCCTGGGTGTTTCTAGGCTGTTCCGTGTCTAGGTTGGACTTAGGTCAGCAGTTTTCCATGCTCTCACCAGTGACATTCAGGCATATTTGTAAGTGGCAATCTGTTACATAAAACCGACAAGAGTGACACTGTTATAACTTTGCTTCTGTTCAGCTTTATAAACAATCACTCACCAGAGAGTCAGCCGAAGGGAGTACGGAGGTTTTTGGGGGCTTGAGGTTTTTTTCCCTTCTTCCCAAACAACTTGACACTGGGCATTATAAATATTAGTTGTGATTCAGGGTCAGCATCAATATTGAATTCGTTATTCAGATTTTGTTCCAGTGGGTTGTCAACATCCTTTTCCGCTCTGAGCGGTGGGTGCAGATGGTAACAGATTTTTAAAACATTCTACCGTATGCCCTTAGAACACTCTCTAATTAGATGCATCTAAGAACTTTGAGAGGAATAATAGGCAGTTATTTTGTTTCAGGGTTCAGTTATTAATAATACCTCAACCCTTCTCTCATCCCTTAAACGGTTAGTATTCAATTTGAGGGAGCCAAGGAGTTGGTTTCTTAGGCAAAGCACTCATTCTTCGGCAGAAAAAACACCTTTCAAATATAGCTTGAAGGATGTTTGAAGTTGTCACTTAAGAAAAATCTCATGCCTCGGTTCCCTTGTCTGACAGCTTTTCACTCAAACTTCCAAACAGCCAAATTAATTTTGATTGCCTGTTAAATCTGAGTGTTAGGATTCAAATTTACCCTAAACACTTTATCTAGTGTTGTCAGCAGGGTGACAAGGTGACCCAAGGTGGACAAACTGAGCCCGAGTGTGTTAGCAAGTCAGACAAGAGGGATCCAAAGTCATGGCGAGCTCTGCTGGGTCCTGAGGTGATGGGGTGGGGACCTTACCTACCCCCCTGTCTTGGGTTTGTAGAGCTGGCATCTTGCTGAGCTGGATTCTGATGGGGGGAATGGTCCGCCAGTCAAGTTGGAGTGGGCGTGTTATGGGACTCAGAGCAGTGTGACTTCTTGTGACCAAGAGGTCAAGTTTGGCTACCTGTCCTCAAGAAGCTGATTAAAACAATAACTAAGGGGCTGGAGAGATGGCTCAACAGTTAAGAGAATGTATGGCTCTTGAGGAGGATCAAAATTACATTTCTAGCATCCACATGGGGCTCACAGCCGCTTGTAACTCGAGTTCCTGGGGATCCAATCCTTTCCTTTGTCTTCCATTGGGTACCACACATGCACAGAATGCAATACATACATGTATGCAAGCAAACACAATTAAAATGAAATAAATTTTTTTTTTTGAAAAAGTAGCTAAATTTGGGGTTGGAAAGATGACTCTATGATTAAAAGCCCATACTGCTCTTGTAGAATGTTTTGTTGAATTCATAGCAAATGGGTATAATTCCAGTTCCAGGGAACCCAACGCCCTCTTGTGGCCTCTGAGGACACCTGCACTCACATTACAAAACTACAAACGCACACACATAATTTTGAGTATGACGAGTCAGGCCCCTCCATCGTCCATCACAGATGCTTCTAGATGGACTGAGCGGGTGCCAGGCATCTGCTGTATGAGCTGACTCTGAAGTAGCAATCTGCCCCGGCAAATGTACACACCTCATGCTAGCCTCGTGAACCTTTGAAAAAAAATTTGTCCTTGAAGCTTGTATCCAATATCAGCACTGGATCATAGAACTTGTTGCTGGTTTTGACCTGGTATTCAAGTTAACTGTTCCGTTGGTACATGTTTAATACCCTGTACATATCTTGATTTAGCCCATAGTCCATGTGGCTCGGTCACTTGGTGGCTGGGGAAGGCACTCTGTGGAAGAGAAATCCCCAGCCTGGTGGATCAGTGTGAGCACCATGTAGTGATCTGTGCAGGTATTAACCGACAGCTGACTTCCAGGATTTCTCGAGGCTGGCAAGTGTTTCTGATCCAGTCACCACTTCCGTCTTGCTGGTCAAAGAGGGTGGGGAACTCCAAGCCTTAGGACCCAGTTTTTATTCTGTTTTCCCCCCCTACCTGATGGCCATGGGTTGTTACTTACTTGCCTTGAGTTGGGAACGTTTGCATTGGCACCTGTAAATGAATCCATCCTTTTCATTTATAGAAGGTTCTTTGTACTCAATTCTTTAAGAAACGGCAAATTTTGGTTTTCTACTGCCCAGTGAGAGCATTAGGCCCCAGCAACACATCATTGTGTAAAGAAAAATAAGAGTGCTGCGGTAACTGAAAAACCAACCAACCAACCAACTAACCAACCAAAACACAGTAACTGGAGAGCAGCCAGAAAACTAGTAAAAAGCAGAGAAAGATGTATTCAACATCAGCCCATTGGAAAGGGGGTCAAGAGACCCAGTGAGCCTTCTAGTTCATCTTTGGGGTCCTGAAGTTAAGACTGAAGCTTAGATAGAGGTCTAGGGCTGTCCACACCTATGCAGTCTGGTCAAGGTGTGTTCCCACCCGCTATCAGCCAGTCTTTGCTGTCACCAGGTTCCATGGGTCCCAGGCGTTTCCGGCTCCTCATTGAGATTCCTGAGGAAGTTCCTGTTTCTTGGGGTCCACTGTCTCAACAGTCTGATAGTCAAGTTGGGAGACACAAGTGTCTCTAGAGCACTTTCATTTCTGACAGGCTTATATGGACGATGTAGCGTCCAAGCTCATGTTACGTGCCCCGTGGGGAACACTGCAGATAAAATTGCCTCTCCAGGCAACTGTGGGTGTGCATGGAGGCCCAGCTGGAGATGTGCCAGAGATCACATGAGCACATCAGTGGTGTAGGTGTCAGCTGAGGCCAGCCTGCTTGGTGGTCCTGTCCAAGACTGGCTCAGCTAGTAAAGTACTTGCTATGTGGGCATGAGGCTTTGAGTTCAAACCCCAGTACCCATTTAATGGTCCTGTAACCCCAGTGAGGAGGTAGAGACGGGTGTTTTCCAGGCTTGTTATCCAGCCAGTCTGGGTGGGTCAGCAAGCTCCTGCTTCACTGAGAGACCTTGTCTCAAAAAATAAGGTGGGGAATGTCCGAAGAAGACACAGAAGTGAACCACTGCTCTCTACATGCAACATACATACCTGTACAGGTGCACATCCATGCATATGTTCCTAGTGTTGGCTCTGTTTTTTAACAATTAAACTTTATTATACAATCCAACTAGCTTATACAAGAGGGAAAAAAGGTTAAAGGGAAAAGAGAGTGAACCTTCCGGTATCTGTTCCATGGGACAGGTCCCTAGGTGTCTTTGGTCTGCGTGCTGGTCCAGCCTGTTCGCTGATCCTTTCTCTGATCCACATGCGCTCAAGCCCGGTCTCAACCTGATGCTCCTCTCTGTCCTCTCCGCCTGCCTGTCTGTCACGTGCAAGGAGTGGTCTCCGACTCCCGTTGAGGGTCGATTAGAAACACAATAGTCCAGGTGGAGTCCTCAGGTCCGCTTCCTGAATTCCAGGCCCAGGATGGCTCTGTCCAGTCTATCTCAAGGTTAATCTCAGGGAGTATCCGTGGTGCGTCCAAGGGCAAAGCCCGCCAAGACTGCTTTCACCTGACAACGCCTACAATCCTTCCCACACACGTGCACATACACACCAAGTTCTTGTAGTGCTTCTTTTTTAGGCAATGTTTGATGAGGTTGGCGACATATTTGAAGGTCTTTTTTTGGAGGAGGAGGGGTCCCTGGAAGCTTCAAATAGCCTGTTTCATAAACTCCAAACCTGGACTGCTGTGTGATGTTTGCCACCTGGTTCTGGATGGGCACACAATGGCCTTGTCATGACTGAGTCTGTGTTTTCCTCTCCCATCCCCCATCATGCACGTTTGTTGGAGTGGAACCCCACCTCCTAACCCCCAGCCTATGGGATTCCCTCCTAGAAAAGTCATTACTGCTTCTCTTGGTAGCCTGCCAGCTCTAAAGTGTCTTTTTAATTGCATCTAATTTGGCCTCATCTCATTAAATCCTTAATTTAAACCGGAGTGATCCCCCCAGCTCTAGCTGCCTAATGACAAAGGGGCCCGCGCAACCCTTCCCCCTTCTACACAGCTCGCCGGTTAGGGCTGCTCTCATTTCCAGGTGGTCTCTCCGGGAGGCTTCTGACAAGTGGCTGTCGTCCTCCGCATGCTGAGCATGGAGCCCAGCCAGGAGGGCTTCCCGGGAGCTGTAATTACTGGGAAAGGCTCGCCACCCTGCCACCCCATGGAGCCCCAGCTCACAGCCCCAGAGTGGCTGCTGCAACAGCATTAGGTTCTATAATGCCGCGCTTTAAGTTTGGACAGTCTGGCAGTGGTACACTGTTGTCTGTGAAGCTGACCCTCAAGAGTCCTACCAATGAAATACAAAGTTTAAATACCCACCCCCGTGTCTGTCTGTCTGTCTGTCCATCTGACTGTCTGTCTTACACACACATTTCATAATGTAAGTTTAAGTAAGCTGATGACTTCATACTGGGCTGCATTCAAGCTCCCCTTTAGACCCATTCAGCCTGTGGGCTGACATACCAGGTGACACAGGGTCTCCCTAGGGAAGGTGTCACCAGCCTCATACTGGTGGGGGTGAGGCTGGGGCTTCACGCTTGTGGATAAAGTGACAGAAGGGGGAGGGTGCTACCTGGCCTCAGTGGAAGGCTTTGTGTTCTCTCTTTCTCTCTCTCTCTCTCTCTCTCTCTCTCTCTCTCTCTCTCTCTCTCTCTCTCTCTCTCGTCTCTCCTCTCTGTCTCTTTCTCTGTGTCTGTGTCTGTCTGTCTGTCTGTCTCTCTCTCTCTCCAACCTCATCTCCTACCAGACTCTCTTTGTTCCCTCCTTGAATATGCCTATACATCTGTCCCTGGCATCTGCCTTTGCAGTCCCACCCATCTTCAGTGCTGCCCCTGTTTCTTACCTGGCTTACTTCATCTTTCCATCAGCTCTAATCTGCTCTTTTCACAAAGGTCTTTCTTGACTTCCCCTTGCTCAACTTCACTCTGCTCCCATACTGTCTTAGTGTTTATATTGCTGTGAAGAGACACTATGACCAAAGCAAAAAAAATTTTTTTAATCTTTTTATTGATTCTTTGTGAGTTTCATATCATGCATGCCAGTCCTGCTCATCTCCCCATCCCCATGTATCTGCAGGGCTGGCCCCTTATGTGCAGTTCTTAGATGGAGTTAGATATTAGGGTGGGCCAACTCAAAGCCTTATATCTGGGACTGGGTGGTAGATGAGCTAGTCAGCCTGCCCACTCTCCCTTATTGGTACCACCAGGGAGAGCTCTCCAACACTTCGGCTAGGCCACCCAGCACTGTCATTGGCAGGAAGCAGGGTCAGCTCTCCTGCTCTCACGTCCTAGGGGCTGGCTCACCCACATACATGCCTCCAGAGCTCAGTCAAGGGGCAGGGCCTACTCTCCCAAGTACTGCAGCTAGTGAGGGAGTGGGCCAGCTCTCCTGTTCTCACACCGTCAGGGCTGGCTCACCCATGTCTTTATTGTCAGGGCCAGCTCCATTGTGGGCAGCTTTTATAAGGAACTATTTAATTGGAGGCTGGCTTACAGTTCAGAGCTTTAGTCCATTGTCATCATGGTGGGAAATATGGCAGCATGCCGGCAGATATGGTGCTGAAGAAATAGCTCAAAATTCTACATCTGGATGGGCAGGCAGTAGGAAGAGTGAGACACAGGGCCTGGCTTGAGCATCCAAAACCTCAAAGCCCAATGGTACACTTCCTCCAACAAGGCCACGCCTACTCCAACAACGCTACAGCTCCTAATAGTGCCACCCCCTATGAGCCAATGGAGGCCATTTTCATTCAAACTTGTCCCATCCAGCAGGACCAGTAATTACAGGGTCACGAGGGGAGCCATACTTGAGAGATGGGACAGGAAAGAAAGAGACGAGACCAAGTAGCGTTCCTATCAAGGTTCGTTTATTAATCAAAAACAGGAGTTTATATGGGATGGAGGCAGGAACTAAGCAGTGTGGGGGGGGGGCGAGAATGTCTCTAGATAATACCATCAGGGGAACATCCTGTGGTTTTTCTCGGAGCAATTTCTATCTTATCTTAGCTAACTATCTCTCAGAAAGTCCCGAGCTAACCTGCTAAATAACATCTGCAGGGGGTGAAGGGAGGAAGTTATGCAGAGGCTGAAAGGAGGAAGTTAGCTTAGGCACGGGCCATCAGTATCTTTCCATAGCCAGTAGACTCTTTTAGCCTTGAATGACCCCGGGCTGGCTCTGAACACAAACTGTTGTGCTCCAGATCTGAGACAAGCAGCTCCAGGTTCTCCCAGCATCCCTTGGTCCCTACCTGAAGCAGGGTGTGGCTGGCATGCTCTACCTTCTACCCTGAACTCCCCAGCCCAGGGGCATATTCCCCATCTCCCAGAGGCTCTTCACTATATAATCCAGACATTTTGGTCCCCAGCTCCTGTTCTCTTCTCTCTCTCTCTCTCTGTCTCTGACTCACTCTCTCTCTGTTTCTCTCTCTCTCTCTCTCTCTCTCTCTCTCTCTCTCCCTCTCTCTCTCTGCTTCCACCAAGCCTGCGTTTATATACTTGAACTCATCTTGCAGTAGTGTACATCACTGCCTTCAGGTTAGTCTTCAGGTGCCGTGACTCAGGATGGGGAGATGTTGAGCCTCACCCAGACAACAGGCCAAGCCAAGCCAGGCACATGGGCTGCCTCCTTGCTTTCATCTTTCTCTCTACCTGATCTGATGAGCCTTGGTCTCTGAGTAATTCATCCCCAGCTACTGCCTAATATTCTGGGGTCCAGGACCCTTTCAGACTTGCTCTGCCAAGCTATGGCCATGGCAAAACCAGTGTGTCTTTTTTCTGGGGGAGCCTTTTCCGTACAGAGACACCTTATCAGAGGTTACCCCTCCCAAACCACTGGCATGGGTGACAGTGTTTTAAATTACCAACTGTGGCCACTTACAACACTTGGCTGGTGGCTGGGTTGACTTTAGGATGAGAAGGGTAGAGTCATAGCTTTATTGCCATTTTGACTAAGGGCATTCACATGACCAGCAGCCGTCTTAGTTGAGGGTTTCCAGGTGAGTTCAGTGCCTTGCTGACAGCCACATCTAACTTCCCTGCTTAGTTTAGCTGTTTGGATAAACTAAGCCCAAAAAAAAAAAAAAAAAAAAAAAAAAAAAAAAAAAAAGGACTTTATTTTAATTTAATATTACTAAAGCAACTAAATTATTTCAAACTGCTAAGGATAACTAAGAAATGCAAGTTAATAGTTACCTTATAAATTATCAAATCCCTTAATATGTTTGGAAATATATGTAAAGTCATTCTAAGAGCTGATGCAGTTAATTACAAGATTAAGCTTTATCTGGTCTCTTGTTTTATGTTTTCATGGTTAATCCTAGGATGGGTAACTTAAAAGAAGCAAAGTTTGTTTAGCTCAGCTGTGCTTAATAGATTATGGCTCTCATATCTCTCAGAGAATCTTCAGAATATGGCATTTAAATGTTTAGTGAAAAGGCTTATTATGACAGAGACCCCAGCTTCTAGTGGCGACCCCAAGGCCTCCAACAATATATGGGAATGATAGATGACTCCATCCTGTAGTGTGATACCCTAACCACTGGACCAGACTGCCCCAATGCCTACCTACCCCAGTGCTAGGGCCCTGCCTGAACTGTTGTCAAACAGGACACCCAGAAGGTTGAGTTCCCTGCTTTGTCTAGACAAAATGAGGTCGGGCAGTCTCCCAAGTTCCTCTTCCACAGAAAGGCCTCTCAGATTTGCCAGGCCTGGCAGCCAAAG
Source organism: Acomys russatus (assembly GCF_903995435.1). Lineage (NCBI taxonomy): Eukaryota > Metazoa > Chordata > Mammalia > Rodentia > Muridae > Acomys > Acomys russatus. The sequence goes on from NC_067138.1 coordinate 2,900,181, forward strand.
ACTGACGCTGCCCTAGGACCTGTGCTCACAATGAAGCCATCGGCACTATAGGGGCCTAGTGGGAAGTCCGTCTAGTTAATAGGTAAGCTTCTGTCATAGTAACTGATACATGGGCTGCTTGGGTTATACTTCCTGAGATAATGTATCTTTCTCGGGTCTCTGATGCATTGGAAGATCAGTTTAACAGCAGAAAGCAAGGCTTCAGCTGCCTTCTCAAAAAACTGTAAAGTTTATGTAAGGTCTGAGGATGACTGGGGGGTCTAAGAAGGTGTTTTTAAGGTTGGTAAATGCAAGTTATGAAGGTTGGAAGTGATGCTAACATATCTAAAATTTGTCTCTCTCTTTTTTTTAAACTTAAAAAGATTCTTGTAAGTGTATTCAGGGAATACACTTCTCTCAGGACAAATGGACTCCAGACAATTACTGTCAACCAGTAGCCTGTTTGGCTGAGGGTGGGATCCATTTCTCTTTCCCTGGTCCTGGGACCCAGTCACCTCCAACTACCAAGACTATGGGCCTAAAAGTCTCAAATGTGTACTCTGCCCCTCATACGTATATCTGTCCCAGCACCCTGCCAGGCTCAGGTGTTTCCTCAAGAGCTGCATTCGGAACACAGACACTCCAGCCCAACCTCACAGAACACGTCAGCTGGGGCTGCACTTACTTAGCTGAAGATGGTCTCATGGATCCCGGACAGCAAGTGGACAGCCTGTTCCTCCTGGACTCGGCCCATCCCCCCCAAACAACATCCCTTGTCATCACGAAGCAGTCACAGACAAATATGTTGACCCTTATTCATTTATTATCAACAAAAGGCTGGGATGTTGTGCTTCAGATGCGAGGTAAGCAGCTCCAGGTTCTCCCTGCATCCTTTGGTCCCTACCTGCTGCAGGGTGTGGTTGGGATGCTCTCTCTCTACCCTGAACTCCCCATCCCAGGGGTGAGTTTCCCCTCGCACAGAGGCTCTTCACTATCGAATCCAGACATTTTGGTTTCCCTTTCTCTCTCTTCTTGTTCTCCCCTCTCCTTTTTTCTCTGTGTGTGTGTCTCTCTCTATCCCTCCCCTTGTATGGTGGCCGAGAGCTGCTTCCAATAAACCTGTGTTTATACACTTTAACTTGTCTTGCATTAGCTCACATTGCTGTTTTCAGAAGGTCTGCCACAAACCACCACACCTCTCTTGTTTAGTCTGCCGCTGTTTTTGTATTTGTGTGTCTGCTGGCACCACTAGTTCCTATGTGTGTATCTGTTTGGCATCTGTGGCTCTGTCAGAGTGGAGCATTCTTTTGTCCTCTTCTTTCCTGGGTGCCCAGAACAATGTCTGGCACAGTCTAGGTCTCCAGCTCTTATTTGTTGCTTGACTCTGTGACAGTACTGTACAGTGTTCGGAAGCTGTAGTTCCCAGCAATTCTCAACGAGCAAGCTTTCAGAACTGCCATCTCCACAGTGGCATTCGAGTCAGCCACCGAGGGGAAGTACCAGGTCCTTCCCTGGGCATGACTACCACTCAGGGACCTGGTTCACTATGTTGTGTGGTCTGGGGAGGACAGTTGCTATAGAAACGCCTGTGCTCTCAAGGTTCTTTTAGAGAAAGGGTTTTCCACGACTGCTCAGAATCTCTGCACAGCTTGGACCCAGGAGGGAGACCCAGAGCTGAGAATAGCCTAGGCTTCTAACTTGGTGCATCCCTTTCCCTTGCTGAGCCTCAGTTTCCTCCTCTGTAAAATATGCCTCATGTGGAGGAGTCAGTGATATGGCATGTGTAAGGGGAGAGAAGTGCTGTTCAACTGATCCAGTCCTATTCCTGGGTTTCTAAAATAAAAAAAAAAAAAAGAGAAGGTTGATTTTATTTTAGCTTTTTGTTTGTTTATTTGTTTGTTTTGCTCTGGCTGATCTGGAACTGTCTATGTGGGCCAGGTTAATACCAAACTCACAGAAATATGCCTCCTACGGGCTAGAGAGATGGCTCAGATGTTAAGAACATCAGCTGCTCTTCCAAAGGTCCTGAGTTCAATTTCCAGCAACCACATGGTAGCTCACAACCATCTATAATGAGATCTAGAATCCTCTGCTGGCCTGCAGGTGTTACATGCAGGCAGAACATTGTATACACAATAAATAAATCTTTTTTAAAAAAGAAAGAAATATGCCTCCTTGTTAAGGCTATTTTCATATAGCTGTGTTTGTTTCTCAGTTTCTGTCTTAACCTGGCTATCACACAAACAACTGAGACTCTTATATTTGTTTAATAGTAAGATTCACAGCACAATAACTGAACAGTTATTACTCTATTCTTAACCGTTTAAGCTAATTTGGCTTCCTCCCAGTATATATCCAGAGATACTTGCACTTTATAGCTTTCCTGATCCAATTCTCTCTCCTGATGTCTCTTGGATCTTTCCCGTGGCTGAATCCCTTATTTCCTCCTTTAGTTCTTCCTCCCCTGACTGGCAGGAAGTCCGGCCCTATTCTCTCCCCTGCTCAGCAATTGGCTGTCAGCTGTTTTATTGGTGTGCCAGGGGACAATGTTTACACAACATCTCATAACAAGGATTGTAACCAGATATGGGGGGGGGGTGGAGGCTCAGAAATCATCATTTGAATTATACAATAACCTAATGCCTACACCTCCTGAATGCTGAGATTAAATGCATGTTCCACTAAACCTGGTCTCAGACGTCTGATTTTATGGGATTCAGTCTCCCTGAAGGGAGAGCGAGATGGTTTGGCATATAAAAGCATTTGCTGCACAGGCCTGACACCCTGAAATCGATCCTGGAACCCATGTAACCGTTGAAGGAGAGCACCAACTCCACAAAGGTGTCCTCTGACCTCCATATATACAACAACAAAACAACAACAATAACAACATTGAGAAAAAATAATCAATCCTTTCAAGAGCTAAATTAAGAGCCTTTAGAATTCCCAGGTGTGAAAGGCTTACAGAGAAAGCAAAGCTGAAGCCTTGAAACTGTGATGTGTGGTGCCCAGCAATGGCTGCCTGAGGACCATGCATGACCAGTCTGAAGACCACCATGCCTGACTCAAGGTGTTCCCCAAACCTAACCGCTCATCAGCACGGGGGATATCAGGCATGCCAACATCTCAGAAACAACCTACTCTGTCAAATCTCACCCTAATTGTATCATTTGCTGGTAAGACCACCTCAGACTCCTCGACGAAGAAAGGAGCCTACATTGTCCAAAGTTTAGTTAGCCAGCAGGTAGTGGACACCAGCTTGAGCCAGGGCTCCGTGATAGGCCAGTCCCTCCCTATGGCACTTCCGGACTGGCTGCAGAGACAGAGATGGATATGGGCATTGCTGCACCACCACGGCCACAGCAGAAGTGAGCACAACTGAACAGCTGTCTAGATGGGGGCATTTCAGACTTGATTCTTGAAGAATGACCTTCCAGGAAAGGGAGGGAAGGAGGGACGGTGGGTTAGAGATGGTCCATCCCTACGCCAAGAAATCAAACATGACGGAACACGCCTATAACCTTGGCTACATAATGAATTTCAGGCTCGCCTCAGAAACAGTAAGAACCTGCATCAAGAAGAAAGAAGAAAAAAAGTAAGAGAGGGAGGGAGGGAGGGAGGGAAGGAAGGAAGGAAGGAAAATGGGAAAAATTTTTTTGTGTTTACCCTGAGGGCAGTGTGTGGTTACTGGAAGTGGCAGGGGACATACATGGACTGGGGTTTTGTTGTTGTTTTGCTTTTTTGTTTTTTGTTTTTTGAGACAGAGTCTCTCTGTGTTAGCCTTGGCTGTCCTAGACTCACTTTGTAGACCAGACTGGCCTTGAACTCACAGCGATCCACCTGTCTCTGCCTCCCAAGCACTGGGATGAAAGTCATGTAACACCACACCTGGCGACTGGGGTTATTTTTCCTGTTGGAGTCTATTAGTTTATTAGAGAAAGCCTATAAAAGATCTGATATGAAGGAACAGAACTGCCAGGTGCACTGACACTAGCAATCCCAGCACTGGAGGCAGAGGGAGGAAGACACAAGTTCAAGGCCAGCCAGCACTGTTTACACAGAGAGTTCCAGGCCAGCCAGGACTGTATAGTGAGACCCTGTTCCCCACAAACAAACAGCAGACTGGAATATGAATCACCCACAGTTCCTACACCCAGGGGAAGGTACTGGCAGCAATTAGTGAGTTTTATGGTGCCTGTCAGCCATTGCCTCTGAGGATCAGAACCTGTACCTGGCATGTCTGGATAGTGGGGAATCTCTCCTTTGCAGCTAATCCTGCCTCCCTTCCTGCCTCTCACAAACCCCTCAGCCAACTCAAATTCTGAGGGGGAAAAACAGCAAAACTTGAACTCATGCCTGCAAGAGACAACTCTCAAATCAAAAGAGCAAAAGCCTCTTCTCCTTCTTCTTCTTCTTGTTCTTCTTCTTGTTCTTCTTCTTCTTCTTCTTCTTCTTCTTCTTCTTTAGAAATACAATGAAAAGAAATGCAACCAATATCTAGACATAGTAGTTTCCAGAAACAGAAATATATTAAGATATATTAAGAGCACAAGCTCTGGAGTCCTCTACTCACTCTGGTGACAGTGCAGAGCAAGCCTTCATCCTAGAATGGGCGGAGAGGCTCTCAGGACACTATTTCTCTTCTTGGTCTTCTGCCTGGGAGGAGCAGAACCAGCCAGGTAATGAAGCTGGCTGCTGCGTTCACACTTATTCCTGATAATTGGTCACCCCCTTTAAGAGCAGGTGGGTTCTCATGCAGTAATTGGAAGGAGACAGAGCCGAGCACCTGGGGACTGGAAAGGTGTTAATTGCCAGCCTCCCTCCCAATGTCCATCCTCACTAAGGGAAGATGAGATGTCCATGTGACTCTTAAGTACCAAAGGGCAGATGTACAGCACTGAGATGGAGTGACAGCAATCAGTGGTGGAGCTCAGACTCAGGAGCCAGACTGGAAGGGAGACTCTGTGGTTGCATAGCCTGAGGTTTTGCTTCTGATGGGAGGAGCCCACTGAAGGGCTAGTCTAAGCCTAGGAACTCCTGCAGTCCTTTCCAAGTGAGGCTGGCAAAGGTCCAGCCTGGGACTTAGAGGTGGGTCAGGGGCTCAGGACCTCCCACCTTAAGTGTTTATCAAACATTGCTTCAGACCCAATGCAACATCAGAAACAAGGTTGTTAGCAGCAAGCAGGGTTTCCTCAACCACAGTGCACCCTGTAGAGTGTGCCTTTCTGGAGTCTGAGTAATATACAAAGAGGAGCCAGGAATGGTGGTTCGTGCCTTTAATCCTAGCACTCAGGAAGCAAAGACAGGTGGATCTCTGTGAGTTCGAGACCAGCCTGGTCTACAAAGTGAGTTTCAAGATATCTAAGAAGAAAGAAAAAAGAAAAGAAAAGAAAGGGAAAGAAAACAAGAAGAGATTTATTTAGCTCACGGTTTTGCGGTTGGGGTATTCTGCTGGCATTAACCTGGCTCTGATGGCATGACACCTCATGGCAGATGGTGTCACAAGTGGTCACGGGTGAGTCAGGGAGCCAGAGAGGGACTGAAGAGCATTGAAACATTGTGTTCTTTTGTAACAAACCCTGGGTCCAGTGAGAACTGACTTAATCACATCTGAGTGTGACATGAGAAATGACCTAACAACCTCCTACTGGGTTCCGCTGTTTCTTAGCTTGGCCACACTAGGAATCAAGCTACCAAAGCATAAACCCTTAAGGTATTAGCACATACTGTGCACATGACAGAGATTTTACATCTATGAGCAGGTTAACACTATTGTGAGAGAGTCCATTCTGAATCACCTTGCTGGGCCCAGTTACTCACAAGGGTCTTTATGGCACAAGAATGTGGAAAATGGAGGGGCGGGGCTGGAGCAGGACAGGAGTAGTACAGGGCCACGAGCCAATGACTGTTGACAACTTTTAGAGGCTAGAAAAAAAAATAAGGAGATGAATTTCCCTATAGTCTCCAGAAAAGCCTCTATCCTATTATGAGCTTGATTTAAGCCCAGAAAGTCCCGTATTGGACAGCTGATTGGCAGGACTATAGATTAAACAGTTCTATTGTTTTAAGTCCCTGAGTTTATGGAGTTGCCACAGGAAACTGAAGTACCACCATATTGGAGTCCATGAGTCCTGGAGGGCAAAGTTGGGGGAGTTCCTGTGTTTCTGTTCTCATGACAAGGTCAGCCACAGAAAACGGCCCATAGCAAACCTCAGGGGAGGGAGAGAGAGAGGGAGGGAGGAGTCTCTTTCTCTCCCTGACAGAACCAGCTCCACTGTGTATCAGGGGGCCTTTGTGGGCTAAAAGGAAAAAGGCTGGTTCCATTTCATAGCCAGAAGGCACGGCTCCCTAATGCCAACCTTCTTGCTTGCCATATCCCAAACCACGCGACGTGTGGTCTCAAGCCGGCCTTCTCTGGGTCATCAGGGTCACTCTGCTTTCCTTCCTACTCCATCCAGCTCATTAACAGGACGCCCCACTCACAAGGAAGGTTCCAGACTCAGAGGCCAAGGGAACAACCAGGTTCCTGGAACCTTCATCTCATTTCCTCATTTGCAATGAGGTCAATCAAAGAGGTCAAAGTGTCCAGACTGTGACACGAAAGGGGACAACCAGAGAAGCTGGGCTGGGCCTCTCCCACCTGCCTCCCTTGGCCTTGCACACTAGGATGGACAGCCCACTTCTCAGGTGAGGGACTGAGACACACAGGTGTTCGATCCCTCAGGCACAGCCGGTAGGTTGCGCTCTCAAGTCCTTAATCTCCGCACTATTTTGACCGATGGAGAAACTGAGGCACAGGAGATTTCTCCAGGGTCGTGTATGAACAGAAAACAGGCTGATGAAGCTGGAGACAGAGCCCTCCCAATCCACAGTGGGAGGGAGTGCCTGGGCGAGCCAAAGCCCTGCTAGCTTGCCGACTTCAATTAAACCGTTTGCTTTTCTGACCAGAGGATAATTTAACTAATAGCACCAGTTTTCTGACACTATTGATCGGCCAAGATTAAATATGTTTGTCACAGTCAAGTGAACTAATCACTTTATTGTATTTCAAATACTAATTTCATCAGATAGATGTAGGGAGGGGGGCGTGACTCAGGGGAGGGAGGAGGAGATGGGTGCGTTCATGGAGCTGGTGAGGGGAGGTAGCAGGCGATCAATGCAGTGGAGCTGCTTAAGAAAGACCCAGAGTAGTGGGCTTTTTCCGAGGCTCATGGCTGCTCAGCCTCGGGGAACCTGCATGTCTCCAGCCTCCAGGCCCATTTGGAATTTGTCTTCTCAGGAAAAGCAATCTCTCAAGCATTATTGGAAAATGGTAGACATTCCCAAATAGCTATTCTAAATCACCCCTTGGCTGAACCTCTCCAGGCTGCCCTCCCTCTGCTAGATGCAAATGCTGCTTCTCTGGGCCATTAGCCATTCCAGGAACCACCGACTCACAGCAGAAGCTGGAAATGAACCCATCCGTCTTTCAGGTTTGGCTTTGCCATTTCCGTAGCTCAGCATGTTAGACGGAAACCCCAGGCTTCTTAATCAACCCCTGGCCTGAGTGCGGAGGAACAAGGCTCCCTCCTCGGGAGGCAGAGCAAGCTACACGGGCGCGCACACATACAGGTACACAGGAACACGTAAAGGCACACAACACAACATATGCGTAAAGTATGCATGCGTGTTCGCGCACTGCATGTGACCACGGATACAGATGTATGAAGCTCACGTAGCTGCTTCTACATGCTCACACGTGTACACAACTGTGCATGCTCACACACAAGATTGAGAATTTGGGGACTGGCAAGATGACACACCACTTTCTGCTGAGCCTGATTGGATCACTTGACGTTCAGCTTCAGAACGCACTCGGTGGCACAAATTGTCCTCCACATGTGCATCACGACATCCATCCACTTTTGCCCCTGGAGCTAAAGAAAGGCAGGGAATCCTCCTCCATCTTTGGCCTTCTGGCGCTCAAGCCTTGGGGGAAAGACACAGAAAGGGTGGTCCCCTGTTGGACGTCAGGGCCCAATGATGAATCACAGCAAGAAGATGGAAGGCTGTGGTCCTACAGGGAAAAGCCCCCCACCCCCTCACTGACCCCACAGGCTACCTGGATGCTAGGGAGAAGAGGGAGTTCTTTAGCAAGGAGCCCTGATGTCTCACATCCCTATGGCTTTCAGCCTAGGTTGGCTCTGAACTCTGGGTGTGGGGGTGGGGGTGAGGGGGCGGTCGACACTTCCCAGCCCTATTTGATAGAAGTACCCATGTCTATAGGGGGGAGAGACTCAACACCGGGCAGTGCCATCAGTGGCCAGTTGCGGCTAGAGCCAGGGCTTGCTGACTCCCAGACAGGTAGGGTTTGGTGATCTCTCCTTCAACCTTGCCGCAGCAGCTGCATTTTGTGGCCACAGTTTGCCCTTGAGCAAAAGTCTCCAATACTTTCCACTCTGCCCTTTGCAGATTGCTGCAGAGCTATGTTGGAGGAAGGCTGCCTGCGCAGCAGCGCTGAGGCCAGCTACTATTTTTAGAAGCATACTTTTGTGACTTGGAATCTGTGAGATCTGGAACCTTCCTGGGGCATTTGTTCAGGCTCCAGGAGATCATCCATCACCAGGAATCCTAGCGGGTTAAACAAGACAGAAAAATCAACAGCATCTCCCAAGAGAAACATAGAAAAGAGGAGCAGCAAGAAGTGGCTTTGCCAAGCATTTCGGGTCTTTGAGCGTCATTAAAACCAGAGAGCATGTGTTAGACGTGTAACCCGGCCTCTTAGTTTCTGTTTGTGCTATGCAATTCCAGATGTTTTACCTCGTGAAAAAAGTCTGCTTTTATACATGATGGAGTATCCAATTTGAGAGGGAAAAAAAATCTCCTGGTTCCCCTCCCGGAGCCAGCAAATGTGGGCGGTAGGCCAACCTCCAAGGCGTTTGTTAAAAGCCGACCTAAGAAAGGTTCCACACTGGGCTTTGACTTCCAGGAGATTTGGAGTCCAAAGGCCTGAGATGGAGTTCTTCTCTGTCTTTGACCTCTTGAGCGAGTTGCCTGAGGTCTAAGGAACCCAGGGGTAGCTGGTGCTGAAGACTGACCGACCATACACCCTTAGAGCAGAAAAGGCTCAAGGCCAGCAAGCAGGGAGATGTATGTGACATGACCACACCCTTGGGAGGAGGTAGTCTCCACTTACGGTCCCAGGCTCCACATAGGCTGTCAGAGCCTATGTCAAACAGGGAGGGCGCAGTGGGGGCGCTTGGCAGACCAGCCTTGACATTTCAGGATGGAATCATCAGTGTTCTTCCTCGGTCCCCATGAGGATCACCACCATCTCCCTTTCTTGGTGACACCACGGGTCCTCTCTGTTGTGTGTACTAGTGACTGCTTGCTGTTTCCCAGGCCCCCAACTTCCCTGGCTTCCAGATGTCCCCTTTTTCTCTGGGTACTCACTCTGTGCAGGTTCCTGGTTATCAGCCTAGTCTTCGCAGGCCAGAATTCCTAAGACTGTCCACCCACCCACCCACCCACCCATCCTTTATTTATGTATCATCCAGGAATATGACCTGTCTATATTAATCAATCATCTGTCTATCTCTATTGTCTCTCTCTCTCTCTCTCTCTCTCTCTCTCTCTATATATATATATATATATATATATATATATATATATATATACACACACACACACACACACACACACACACACACACACACACACACACACACACACTCTGCCCCCGGGGAAGGGCGGCTGGTCCTGGAGCACGCGCATGCGCACATGCGCACACACATTAGTTCTGGCATATATATATTCTCTGTCTACCCACCTTCCGAGTCGTCTTGCCCAATCCCATGGCCTCTGCTACCATGTGTGTTTACTCATGTAGAGCAGCAGACTTACTCTTCCATCTTCCTACATAACTTTCCCGTTAGCTCCTTGCAGTGACTTTTCTCATGCTGCCAGCCCAGGTGCAAGCAGGATCTGGCACTGACCCAGTGACTCAAGCACATCAGCTTTAGGTCTCTAGTTTTCTTGTTTTCCCCGCTGTCCATGTGAGCATGGACAGCTGCAGTGCCACTCATCTCATTGCATTCTAGATGAAAAGATGGGGAGAAAGGGGATGGTGCTGGGGAGCAGTGGCTTAGTAGTCCAAGAAGCTCCGTCCAACAGCTTCCCCTATTTCACCTCAGACCTCGGTAGATCCACCGGCCTGAGACATGGCAGAGTGGTCCATCTGCATATAGTTTTAGTAGGCCTGCCATCATCACATCATGGAAAGAGGAAGAGGTTAACCAGAGGTTACTTCTCCCTAAACTTCCCCTCAGACTCCCCCCCTCCCTCCCCCCAGCATCAATTCCCCGTCCCCCCTTCCCCCGGGAGGCGTTTATGACCCTAAACTCTGAAGAGTAACTGTGCAAAAGATGGGGTTTGCAGCCATGTCGCTGCTGGATTTCAGAAAAGAGCAGCTCCTCTCTGTCCCGGGGGAAGGGCGCCTGGGCCTCGAGCGCGCACATGCGCACACGCGCACACACATTAGCTCCGGCATGCCCAGATAATGAGTAGAGTGGCGTTTCCCCTCGCGCTGATTTATATTGTTATGGTTTCTGCACAGGCCAAGGCGGGCACATCCTTAAGCCTCCCACCTTCCTTATTTGCTACAGCAAGGAAATCACATTTTTCACGACTCCTGGGAATTAGTGGATGGCGGCGGCCTTATTTGTTAAGGATTGAACTTGGCCATCTCTCCAGTGGGGGCCGAGTCCTGCTATCAAGCACAGCCTCTCATGCAGAAAGACTCCGTGGAGGAGAAATCAGAGGCGGGACTCAGTGTGAGGACGACAGTGTGGCAGGGCGCCAGGGACAGAGGGCTAATAGAGTCTCATGGTGTGGAGGCCGCGATGTCACTGTGCTGGAGGGGAAGACTTTGTAAGACTGAGACTTTGAAAAAGAGAAAAAAGAAATGTGCTACATATAAAGCCTCGGTCAGCAGCTGGACAGTAAATCATCCAGAGGCTTGGTGAGCTGGCCAGGCCTTCCTGCAAGGAGCTCGGGGCCTGCTGGCTGGGGACTGTGTCGAGGATTTACAGGGGTTCCCGAACCTATGACCTTGGCCATAAATTTTTCAGTGTATATATACATTTTCCTGGGGCTGCAGTTCAGAGCATTTATCAATTCTCAGTGGCTGAGAAGAGCTGGTCTAGTTCACCACTCTCACCACAGGGAGGGGACCAGCCATATTCCCCAGTGGGACAAAGTCAGGACTGGGATTTGGAGACTCAAGTCCAGCTGTAGCCTGTTTAAAACCTGGCTCTGTGACCTTAGGCTGGTCTCCTCGCTTTCCTTAAATATTCTGCTAATATCTCTCTCTCTCTCTCTCTCTCTCTCTCTCTCTCTCTCTCTCTCTCTCTCTCTCTCTCTCTCTCACACACACACACACACACACAAACACACACACACACACTCACTCACTTTTAAGGTGTTGCTTGGGGTAGGGTAAGTTCGTCCACTCACAGAAGATAGGAATTGGTACCCAGTCTTTGAATCGGTGAATATCAATCTTTTTTGACTATCTTTTACCTAGTTATTTATTTAGATAGAGTTTTGCATAGCCCAGGCTGGCTTTCAGCTTGGTTTGATAGCTGAGGATGTCCTTGAATTTCTTATCTTCCTGCCCCCACCTCCAGAGTGCTGAGATTATAGCATGCTCCCCATATCTCTGGGATTATAGTGTGCTCCCCGTATCGCTGGGGTTATAGCGTGCTCTCCATACCCGGTTTCTGCAGTGCTGGGCTGAAACCCAAGGCTTCACACATGCTGTGGGAGTACAAATGAGCTCCATCCCCGGCCCACTGTAAACTGTCTTTCATCCCTTCAGCAAATCTGTATTGAGTATGTCATGTAAGTCCCTGTTCCCCCTACTAGGGTAACAAACCATTGTCGTTGCCATGACAACACCTTGCTCCATCATTGGTGTGGCTATTGTGACATTGCAGTGTACGCCTTGACAAGGTCAACAAAGGACTCTATGAGAGCATGGGATAGGGCGGGGCGGGGCGAGGTCACCTTGCAGTCTGCAGAGGAGGCAGCAACTAAGCTGAGGCCTAGAGGGGGAGCAGTGGTTGGCTAGGAAAGAGCTAGAACGGCCGGGAATGGACAGAGTATGGAAATTCCAAACTTCCAGCAATTGATGCTCTAAAACCCATGGAAGAACTCTTGAGGTGTCCAGTGGACCCAGGCTAACACCTTGAGAAGGTCCTGCAGTCCCTTCATAATTTCTTACATCCTTTAGAAGCCGCATAACAGCATCATAACCTCTGTCCAAGTGAGCATCTGAGGGTTGTCCACTGAGCCTCCTAATCATCAATGGAATTTTCCACCGCAGTTATGCATGCTTACCAGATCAGATACTGTAGGAACAGATATGTTAGGTAGCAATGAAAACATTTCTTCATTAGCAGACATGTTCCACTATGTGCCCTTTGACGTTGAGAGCCACGATAATCATCTTTTAGGGCAGGAGGTTTATTTTTGTGGGTTTTTTTGTTTGGGTTTTTTTGGTAAGGTTTTGTCTAAGATAAGGGAGTTTAATAAGCAGTAAGAACCTTTCACACTTTAATTCTGTTTTCCCCACAATCCTATAGTTTCTAGATAGAGTTCCATTAGGCTATCGCAGCATGAAGTAATAAGTTGATTTGATTAGATGCATATATAATTACATATTTGTATCATCTCTCTTTCATACACAAAGGTGCAGGGAGTAGAGAAAGCCAGGAGGAGACACTGAATGGCCTTGCTGTGTAACCAGCAGAAGGCAGAAAAGTCACAGCCATGTCTGTCCCTTCCACCTCCTGTCTGTCGATTTTTCTGTGCTCGTTCAGTTAAAGTCAGTGGGCTAGTGACTTATCCAGCAGAGAGGCCAGGGTGAGGGCCTGGTGGGGTAGTGTGGTACCCTCCTGCTAGCAGAGGCAAATGATGGCAGGGCAGTTTTCAGAGCTGTCTCAGGCTGCTGGAGTCACAGGGCCACTGCTCCATTAGGGACAGGCTGAGTGATCACCTCAGTGGTGATTAAACCTGCTGCTGCCTCCCTCGGCCAGCCCTGGGTCTGCAGCCAAGTGCCTCTGTCATCTCTTTATTTTTTTTCTGCCCCGCCATTATTGAAAATCAATAAACTGTCCCAGCCCAATGAAGTTCAGCGACTGGAATGGAGTCCATAAATCAAATCAAAGCGAAATTATATTTAAACAGGAACTAGGACTAAGAAGGCTGTGTTGGAGTGGAGCTGGAGTGCTCAAAGGATGAATAAAACAGATACCACTTGGCCAGGAAGGTAAAAGGCTGGTGAGTCTCTGAGAGCATTTTGCCCCAACTCTGTATTATTCAGCCCTGAAGAGTGAGGCCCAACTGGGAGTCTCCCCCCACCTCCACCCCCTCCATCCCCCTCACTCCCCACACCCCCATACCCCCCACCCCTTCCACCCCGCAGTGGTCTCACTGCTCCAATCACAGTCCTTGGGCCTCTTCAGGACCTACAGTTCTTCTCCCTCTCCCAACTGGCCTCAGGGCAACTCAAAGCAACAAATGAATTGATGTGAATTTGAGAGGAAATCCAGGTGAGAGTCGGGCCTCCTGCTCGTTTGTTGTTGTTGCTGTTGTTGTTCTTGTTGTTGTTGTTCATTCGTTTCTTGTGTTTTTAACCATTCCTGCTTCCGGGTTCTGTTTTAATATCCTAAAAGTGTCTGCTGTCAGTCACGGCCACCAGGAAAGGGCTTGGAGCTTACCCAGGCCTGGGAAATCTTCATCTTCTCCTAACCACGAAAAATCGAACGCCCCGGGTGGAGTAGGTTCCTCAGAAAGGTTTTGCTTTCTTGATGGGCCTGACATAACTCTATGTTTGGAAGCCTGGAAAGGGTCTGACCGATCTGTGCTCCAGAACAAAACACAGTCCTTTTTAAAGGAACACAGTCAACGATACATAGAAAATGTGCAGCGCCTACCTACACGGAGAAAAATTACCCAGTGGTCTTAGGAAGTAGGAAAATATGGGCAGTAACTCAGTGCAGATGGTGATGAAATCAACAGATGAGAAAGTTAGAACAGCAATCCATTGGCCCAATGAGACCCCAATGAGAAGAGGCTTAAGATCCCAGGGGATACATGAAATGAGATCTAGCTATGTGAGGAACTTGCTCAGCAAGAGAGAGATTACTGACGCTGTAACAGCAAGAGCAAATCTTAAAGCTATTATGCTGATTGCATGTACATGAAATCCTAGAAAAAGCAAAACTGCTGTAATAGGAAGCAGACAGGTTGCTGTCCAGTGGGCTGCGGAGGGAACTGACCTGTAGAGGGCGCAAAGGAGCTTTGGGTAGGGTCAAAGGAAATGTTCTTGTGGGAACTGTGGGATAATTATGAGTGTATAGATTTGTCAGAACTCATTGTAGCTGGGGTGGAGAGACGGCACAGCAGCTAAGAGTGACAGCTTCTCTTCCAGAGGATCCGAGGTCAGTCCTCAGCCCCTAAGTCTGGAGTCACACAACAGTCTGAAATTCCAGGTCCAGCAGAATCTAACACTTTCTTCTAGCTTTCGAAGGCACCTGCACTCCTGTGCCCACACACCACAAACAACCCACCTACACACACAATACATAAAGAAAAATAAAATTAATCTTAATTTAAAAAAAAAAACCACATTGTGGAGGAGGATACAGGGGTGGTTGAGAAGTCTGTGGGTATCAAGGCATTAGCATCTAGACTGTGGTGGTTGACATACCAACCTCACACACAGTCATACAGATGAGCATAAGCACACCCAGAAGGGGGAGTCTGTCAATGCCAACACCCAGGTTGTAACTTTATATTTCGGTGTTGCCATGTGCTACCCTCAGGAAGCTGGGTAAAGGATACACGGGAGTTCTGTAGTGTGTCTTCCAACTGCATGTAAGTCTTAAATAATTCCTCCATGGAGCTGAGTTTTGAAAAAAGGTCCACACTGACTGTCAAAGCCATTTCTTCTCATAACATGCTCTTGTCACACCAGCTTCCACAGAGCATGTACTGCACTGATATGGCATACTGAGGAGATGGAGGAGTTTCACATTTTTTTTTTCCTTTTTTAAGCCCACAGGAGAAATTGAAGGCTTTTCTGTTATCTGAGGATGATTGGGAAAGTTATGGCACACACCTGAGATTTCACCCAAGGGTTGGGAGGGGTAATGAAATACAAAGAACCAATTTGAAGAGACACTGGCAAGAAAAAAAAATAATAATGTATTTTCAACTTTTATCCTATTTAACTGGAATTGTTCAAAGAAATAGCTCAGGCTTATTACACTATGATAACAGAAGATGGTCTGCAGTATTGTTCTAACTCCCAGTTAGCTTCAACTGACTCATCCCAGAGTGACTGAGAGAGAGTCTCAATTGTGGGATTTCCTCTGTCACACTGGCCCGTGGGCGTGTCTATGGAGCATTTTCTTGATTGCTAATTGAAGTAGGAGGGCCCAGCCCATTATGGCTGGGCCACTCCTGGGCAGGTGTTGCTGAGTTGTGTAAGAAAGCTGGCTGAGCGGGAGCCAGAAGGAGAAAGCTAGTGAGTAGTGTTCCTCCACAGTGTCTGCTGCAGTTCCTGACTGAATTCCTGCCCTGACTTTCCTCAGTGATGGATAATAACCTACAAGTGTAAACCCAATAAACTCTTTCCCTTCCACCTTACCTTTGGCCCCAATGTTTATCATAGCAACAGAAAACACACTACAACAAAATTGGTACCAGGAGTGGGGTCTCCATTGCAAGTGTCTCTGTACCTTCAACGGTGGTCTCTCTTTGGGAACTGTACCTCTGTACACGATGCCAAGTCTTGGCCTCTCTCCATGACCCTTTCACGCCTTCAATTCAGTACCATGTGGAAGACTCTTACATACTATTTGCTAAATTCCGCTGCCAATTTGATGTGTAGTCTTCAGGCCCCTGGACCACAGTTTCAGTGTGATAGCTTTGAAGAAACATTTTTTCCAGATTTCACCTCAATAATGTTGATCTCCTTAACCACAGCTGACTGATTCTTCAGCCTAGCTGGGTAACAATTCAATACATAATATCACACAAATTGTCCTGAGAGAGTCTTTGCATCTCTCAAGTGTCACAAGCCAGGTTTCCATTATCTGCACTTCTTTTTGCACTTAACAGTTCCAAGTTCCCACCGAATAGTTCACTAAGCTCTGAGCACTCTTCTAGCATCTTTTCCAGCTCAGTGTTCCAGACACTTCCACACTCTTCTCCTGAACAGCATGTTCATATCTCTCAGGGTAACACCCTACCTATATTGGAACTGTTTTATTCCTTCATGGTCCTATACACCCCAACCTAGTAGACACTCATCCCTTTGTACGTGTCCAGTATCTGAGTCCTATTTTTATCTTTGGCATTAAGTGGGGCCTCAATATATTCAGCCCTCTATATCTATGAGTTCTGCATTTACAGATGTACTTAACTTTGCATAAAAAATTATTTTCATCTGTAATGAACATGTATAAACTTTTAAAGTCTTATTATTCCCTAAACAATACACTACAACCAGTGAGTTCAAGGCCAGCCTGGTATACATAGCAGGTTCCAGAACAGCCAGGGGGCTATATAGTGAGACTCTGTTTCAAACAAACAAACAAATAAACACAGTACAACTGACCCTTGCATAGCTTTTCTATTGAATAGAAACAATCTAGAGATGACATAGGGTAAATGGGAGGAAGCACATGGATTGTTGTGCCTGCTTTCCCAGATTCCTTTGCTGTTAGCATCTAGCCTAAGGCCTGACAACAATGTGGCATTGTACCTGTCATTCTGAGGTATAATGCCTGTGGCTGGGGCTCTGAAACGCTGGCAGCTCTCTGGCCTTCATTTTCCTTGCCTGCCCTCCAGTCCTCATTGAAAGTCTTTCTGATCATGTCAGTGGAGGGAGACAGACAATAAATATGATAAATAAATTACACAGTACTTCTGTGAGGGAGCAACATTATAAAGTAAAAAGAAGGACAAGAAGGAGAAAAAAGGAGTTCTGGGTGTGGGGGTAGAGGAGACTGGGCCTCACAAAGAAGTGAAGCTGAGCAATGACATGACAGAGGTGACCGAGGTGAGAGTGGTTGGATGGCTGGGGAGCCAGTGAGAACAGCAGTGTGGTCACAGCAAAAGGCTGAGGGAGGAAAGGCTGGAGAGCTCCCAAGCAGCCAGGAGAGGAGGTCTTGGCAGAGAATGGCTCTGGACCAAGCAACAAGCCATAGGTACGTGTTACAGTTTGAATAATAAATGTTCTCCAAGGACACACAGATCCAAAGCATGGTCCCCAGTGCAACACTGTGTAGCCTAAAGGAGCCATTAGGTCATGAAAGCTGTAACCTCATCAGCAGAAGAGGTGGGGCCTATTTACAGAAAGTAGGTAGCTGGAAACATGGCCTTGAAGGGTGTCCCTTCATTCTCACTGTTTCCTAGTTGTCATAAGGTGAGCAGCTTTCCTCCATCTTACTCTACAGCCATGGTGTTCCTGCCTCACAGGCCCAGAGGCAGTAGAGCCAGCTGAGCTCAGAGCAAACTCTCTGAAACTGCAAGCAACAACACCAGGTCTTTTCCCCTTTGTTCGTTTCAGGTGGTTTTGTTGTTGTTTGTTTGTTGTTTTGTTTTCATTTTCTTTTTTTCTATTGTGGCAGGAAGGTGAGTAACATGTTGTGTTCTGTGTCTTGAGGTCACTCTGTGTGTGGGCATGTTTTCTACATAAGTTTGACTGGCCTAAAAGCAAGGATATAGGTCCTTGCAGCATGCCAAACCAAGAATGTGGTGGCTTGAATTGGGTGCTACCAGTGATAAGCTCAGGTCTGGAGATCTGCTGACAGCAGAGCCATTTAGACTTTGAGCCTGGAGCCCCAGTTGGCACTAAGGTTTCTGGGCAGAATCACTGGAAGACCAGGGTTACCACTTTCTGAGGGTGGGCAGTGTGTAGTGTGGTCTGAGGGTTAATTATGAATCTCTGCAGGTTGTTGTTTTCTTTTGGCTTTTGTGTTTGAGACAGGGGCTCACTTTATAGCCTGGAATTCACACTAACAGAAATCTGCCTGCCTCTTTCTTTGGAATTAAAGCTACTATGTCCAGTCAGTCAGATGCTCTTGTTTGTATGTTTGAGGGTTTGGTTTTGTTTAGATTTTTAAAGTTTTACGAGTGTGAGTGTTTTGCCTGTGTGCGTGTCTGCTCACCACGTTCGTGCCTGGTTCATGTGGGTGCCAAAAGAGGGTGTTAGATCCTCTGGAACTAGAGTTATGGGTGGTTGTAAGCTGCCATGTGGGTGCTGGGAACCAAAGCTAAGTCCTCTGTAAGAACAACCAGCACTCTTAACTCTAGCCCACCAGAAGTTCTTGAGTCAACTCTTGGAGTTACATACTGAATTGATCTCCGAACCCCTTTTCCCACAAATTATCCTAAAGCCTTAGCTCCAGATGTGGTTGTATGTGGAAGTGGGGGTGTTTAAGAGATACTTAGATTAAGATGAAGTCATGAGGCTGAGGCCCCGTGGTGGCTTTAGTGTCCTTATGAAAGAGACACCACACTCTCTTCCCACCTGGAGGCACTGAGTTGGCAGGTGGCAATCCAAGCCTGGGTCTAACAGGAAACTTGGGCCATGAATGTAAATGTAGGGCTCGTTAATGACTAGAGATGATTAAAGTCATGAGACAGCAGGGAACTGCAAAGAGGCACTCAGACAGAGCACCCTGGAGTGTCATCTAAGAACACGAGGTAAATCTGAGGCTCCTTCAGAGAAGACCGAAATAGCTTCCAGTTAGGAGAACTCTTGGAAAACATTCCCTGAGCACATGTTGGGGGAGAAGAGGTGAGCAAAGTCCCTGAGAGCCTTTAGGGATGGAAAGTTATTGGTGAGGACGTAACCCCCACCACATTTCTGCTCTCAAGCTGTGGATTCAATGAAAAGATGCCTCTGCAGCCGGGTGCTGCCTCTCTGGAATGTGGCCCTCAGGTCAAGACTGACACCTGCACAGGTCAGAGGGCAGAGGTAGCTTCCTGTCTTGCAGAGGAGGCACGGTGTCTCAGAGTAGAGGAGTAACTTTCCTGGCTACCTTGTCTTCTGTGCACTGGCAAGGGATGCTGGACCCACATCATTGTATATGAAGATACAGGGTGGAGGGAAGCAGGGTACCAGTCAAATGACACTTTAAGTGGGAAACTCACACAGAAATATTGGATTTTAAAAAATAGACAGATGGGCCAGGTGGTGGTGTGCCCACCTTTAATCCCAGCACTTGGGAGGCAGAGGCTGGTGAATCTCTGAGTTCCAGTCTACAGAGTGAGTTCTAGGACAGCTAAGGCTACACAGAAAAACTCTGTCTTGAAAAACAAACAAAACAAAAAACAGACACAGGGTATAACTATGCAGCTCAAGTTGACCTTGAACTCAGTATATGGTCTCAAACTCAGGATCCTCCTGTCTGTGCCTCCTGAGTAATGTCCTATTATGCTTGAAAAAAATATTTGAGTTTTCCCAAAAAGGCCAAATCACTGCTTGTCAAACTGTTTCATGTCTGAGACAGGCCCTGCAGATTTGGGGCTTGCCAGCCTCCTGGTAATTGAGTCAATTCCTTACAATGGGTCTCTCAGACAGACAGACAGACAGATGGACAGATGAATGACTATTTCCCATTGGCTCTGTTTCCCAGGAGAATAATGGCTGATGCCATGAGGGAAAAAGAAAAGACTCCAGAAGTTTGCCAGTGAAGTGTGGCTGTGACCTGGGTCCTTTGAGGCTCCTTTGCCCCCTGCTGAGGACCCTGGCCCAGCTGGACACACACGTTGGGACCTGAGCCTTCATTTTCCTGACACCAACTGAAGCTGGGCTGGATGGTCCCTGAGAGCCATTTCTGTTCCAGCATCCCATAGACTCGGACTAGGAGTCAATAACAGAATGAAGCCTTGATGCCATTCACAGCCTCCAGACTGGCAAGAGCTCTTGTCCACTCCTCTGTCTAATCTGTCACCACTCCTACTCTAAAAGGCATCAGGGATTCTGGCAAGGATGTAGGAAAGTAGATAAGCAATGACATTCTAGACAGAGACCACAGTGTAGGCAAAGAAACACTTTCTCCTCAGGGAAGGAGGTAGCCTGAGGTGACAGGAGCAGGCGATGCAAAGTACCTACCTTACCCTGTGTACGTGGCTCTTTGTAGTTCTGGACTTTCTTTTCACATCTTCTCTTTACCAGGCCAAGCAATCAATATTCTTGTTTGATAGAAAAGGAAACCGAGGCTCTAGGATCATTTGCTAAAATTCAGCAGAGCTGAGATTTGAACTCAAAACTCTCTGTGTCCTCAACCCCACAGAGGCCTTGAAGCTGATGACTGGGTACACTTCCCCACTTGTGCACTAGGGTGGTGAGAAGTGAGCGTACACTCATCAGGGCAGCCACGCTGCCTTGCTGGTTGACAGTCCTGGGTGGGAGGCAGGCACAGACACGATAGGACATGCAACGATCCATCACTGCTTTATCCAAAGTGTTTTTCTTTGGATCCCTTCCTGCTCCCTCCTGGGACAGCCAGGGGAAAAGAAAGGCCCATTCTGCGGCTAACAGAGCTGTGTGCCTCTGTGCCAGCCTGCCTGAGCCCAAGGAGAAGGAGACATTATAACTTCATTCCCACTTGGGGGCAACTGGTTATGTCTGGAAACATTTGAACATCCCATAAAGCTCATTTCTTTTGCAAATGAGCCAGATAACACGGAACACTTCAAAGTGAAATTCCACTGGGCTTTCCATCTGGCAGGCCTCTGGGGGGGAATGAGCCTAGCGCTGCCTTTGTTAATCAAGTCCTCAGAGTCGGGATTCTATGCTGAAATACAAATAACTATGCATTTGTGGGGAACAAAGCCAAGATGTGATCTCAACTGCACTTGGACTGAAATTCCCCGGTGCTTGCTAGTGCTCCATGCGTGCCACTCAGAGTGCTTCCTTGGCCCAGACAGCTATGATCTTTTGTCCCTGCATCCAGAGAAAGTGGGCCACCCTGCCCTTGATTGTCATGTGCTTTTGGAGATAACTTTTGTCTGTGCGAGTCTGCAGCTGTGTGTGGGTATACCCAAGGTGCCCCACACTCTGAAGGACACAGTTCCCTAGAGTCCCCACACAGCATTTTGCCCCATGGACCCTGCTCCTGGTGGAGAGGCTAGCCACTAACATCATAGTTCCTGTGCCCCCCCCCCCCCCGACTGTGGTGAGTCACAGGTGCAGAGTACCCTTCATGGGGCACACATACATGAGTTTTGGAAGTCAGCAGTGAAAAGTTCCATAGTCCTTCATGGTCAAACATGCCTGTAATCCAAGCACTAGGTAGGCTAGCGGGTGGGGAGCTGAGCCAGGATGATTGCCATGAGTTTGAGGCAAGCCTGGGCTACATAGTCTGAAGCCAGCCTTGGGCTACATTGTGAGTTCTAGGCCAGGCAAGACTATAGAGTAAAACCTTCTCACAAATAAACAAAACAAAAAGAGGCACCTCACCTCAACTCGCCTTCTGCTCCTTCCAGAAAGCTGGGTCACAGAACACAGGGTTTCCCTGCAGCATGTCCTGAACACTGTCTCCAGAGCCTTTCACCACAGGGGCAGCAGTGAGAGTTCCACTCTTGTACCCAGGTAGCACCCAGGGTGTTCCCAGTGCATTGACACCCTAGTGGTTGAGTTCCGTATGGCAGGCTGGGAGCCCATTCCTCAAACCCTGCCAATGACCTGGTCATCCCAAAGTCTGTGAAGTCCCTTCCTGAACAGAGTACTCAGGTGGTGAATGCTCAGCTGGGCTGCTTGCTACCCAAGGTTAGGAGCAAGACAGTGGCCAGCATGTCTATAGGATGAGAAGACCCAGGGCAATGTTGAATGGCTGGCCCCTGATGTGGGTGGGGAGGGAGCCACTTCTTCTCCTGAAGACTCACAACCCTGCTTTCTCCATTTGTCCCCCAGTGGTGGTCTGGTCTCAATAGGCTCATGCCTACTGTATGCCCAGTGCTGGTAGCAGGAGCAGAGGAGAGGCCAGCCTCAGCCTATCCTACACACTTGCCTTGGCCTCATCATGGCCGTGCCTCTTGTCAGTACTGCCCCAGCCAGTATATCTCTCTAGCTCTTTCCCCTCAGATCTGGTTTCTGTCCTATCAAAGCCATATAAGCTGTTGTGAAATTCAGACATAGAACAGATAGGGAGCAGAAACCTGGTATTCTGGTACCCAGAATCTCAAGTACCTTCTTGAGAAATTAAGTGCTGAGACTACAGGACACGAGGTTGAAGTCAGACAGTCCTTGAGTTTGAATCCTGCCATGGGTGCCTGAAATACCCAAGGCTCTCTGGGCCTTTGTCATCTAGTCTAGCAGGACTTCACCGACACTCAGCTGAAGAGACTCTTGTAAATGAGTGGACGAAAGCCTGGGATGGGAGGCTCACGGTGCTGGGATGAGGTGAGAAAGTCACACTGGCCCCTTGGCATACAGAAAGTACTTGACATTGAGGGAGTGAGGCTCTCTCAGGTGGAGAGAAAACTACCCAAGAACCCAGACACCTGCCATCTGGGCTGGCCTTGTCCCTCTGTGGGGCCCTGTGTGTCTTTAGCATTTGCTAAATAGCAAACCATGGAAATCACACCACATGTCCAGCAGGGGTTGGTGCGATGGCTCACATCTATAATCCTGGCACGCAGGAGTTCAAGTGTTCAAGGCCAGCCTAGGCTACACAGTAAGACCCTACCTGAAGGATACAAAGAATGAGCAAAAACCACATCTGATCCCAGACACATGGCACCCTGTCTACCCATGGCAAGTGTCTTCTTGTTGCTTGTCTTGACCTACTGCGTCTTCTTACTTAGTCCTCCTGGCAGGCTCAGCTTTTAGGCCTGGAAGATGGCATTGATTGTTTCTCCTCAGGAGCTCCAAGCTGCTTGCAGCCCTGGTGTGCCTTGAGGTTCGAAGAACAACCCTCCTAAGGAAGGCTCATGGGGTGGGAAGGGGTGGGAGGGGTCAGGGAGCAGCCTAGGCCAGGCCAGAAGAGCTGATGGAGATGAGACAGCTGGAATCAGGCAGCCACAGAAAATTGTTTCGGTACTGGAAAACCAAAACATGCACCCCGGTTCCCTTTGTGAGTTACATTAAAATGGGCTTTCACCTTCACTCTCCCTTTGCCCAGCTGTGAGACTCTGGCAAACCAGAGCTCAAGCTGTGCTATTCCATCTGCTGCTCAACAGGCTGCAACACTTAAATAGCCCAGTCTCTGAGGCATGTATCAGTGAACACTCGCCCAAGTTCTCAGAGTCTCGATGACATTTATGCAGAGCCTGTCACCACACTGACCTCGTGATGGTTTCCCACAGCAGGACCTTTGCTTTACTGTCCCTCCGTTTGTCACAACTATGGAGGATACTCTGTTCAACTTGTCTCACAAAAACCTAATGCCCAGGGTGGACAGAGTGTAGTTGAGGAAAAAAATCTATGTGAAAAGCTCGAGGATTTACCTGGGTCACCCACGATGCTAAAGCAGTTACCATCCATGGCCTTTCTGAGCCTGTATCAATAACCTGGGCTTCCTCAGCTGGCAGAAGAACATTTGCATATTCATGTGGAAGCCTCCTGGGGGTCGGGTGGGGGGCGCCCCGCCCCTCTGCTAACTGCAGCATAAATTCTGGGCTTCTGGCTGACTCCACACCCTGGTGCTTCAGAGACTCTGTTAAACTACATTATAATTAGGACTGAGAAAGCCTGCAGGTGTGTTTTAATATAACCCACAAAAGCAGCCGTGTGTGTGTGTGTGTGTGTGTGTGTGTGTGTGTGTGTGTGTGTGTGTGTTGGGTCCCTAGTGTTGAGCTGTCTGTCTTTCCCAGTTGCCTGGCTCCAACTGTCCTCACCTCCAACAGCTGCTTCATCGGAGGACCATGGCGGCAGGTGTAAGGTCAAAGGCGAGCTGCAAAGTTTGCAAGCATGAAGGACACACTGTGGAGGGGTGCTCCAAATCCCCCCTGCACTTGGCTGGACTGTCTGGCTATGCAGCTGTGCAGGAATTGGGAGGGAGTGAATGCTCCCTGTAAGTCTGGCCACTGGAACTCTCTTGGCCCAGATGTGGTCTCGCATGTTCACAGTTAGTCAGCCCAGGGGCTGTTCCTAGCTTTGGGGTTGGGAACTAAGGCAGGACTCCTATGGTCCAATCCTTGTCTCAGACACTGGGGTTACAAGGGATCTACCATTGGCTGCAAATGTCAGTAGCTGAAGGCTAGCACAAGTCATTGAAAGGTGAGTAAGTAATACAGTGGCCATCTGCCCCACCAGGCATTTCTCTCAGCTGCCAAGCCCAGCTGCTGCTGAAGGAGTGAAGGCCTAGAGAGGCGGTGCCACATCTCCCAACGGCATCGTGAGTATGAGGGGCACCAAGGAAAACGAAATAAATCTCTGCCTCTCAGCCTCCCTGTCTTGTTCCCACTCCCCTTTCTTTCCTTCCCCCCCCCCCAGCCTTTCTTCTCCTCCTCCCTCTCCTTCGTTATCTTCATTAAAAAAAAAAACAAAAAACAAAAAACAAATCTAATACATTTCAAAATATTCGATCAGGAATTACCTAAGACATCTGGACCATTTAAAAAGTTATTACAATTTCATGAAACAAGATGTACTTTAAAAGTGAGTAAAAATGAGATTCTGCTCTGCGAAGGTCAGTCATTCATTGTGTAGCTTTTGAGATCATCTCTGAAGTATGGCGTTTGAAGTCAAGGTAAATTTCTAATACTTTGGTTCTATCATTTCCATATGACTCCTTATAATTACATGCAATGTTTTCTAAAGTCGCCTAAATACAGCCAAAATCTGCGTCCCCTTTTGGGTCCTTTGTGTGGCCCAGATTCAAGACTTATTGAGGAAACACTCATTTAGGGATGGGGGACAAGGCACGGAGACACGGAGGCCATACAGTTGGGGTGGCATGTGATTCTAGACTCCCTGGAAAGGCACAAAGTCCCAATCAAGCTGCACTCCAGCCTGTTAGCTGTACACCCAGAGTTCTTTTCCCTCCACAAGGAGCAGAATGTTAGACCTGGTGCATTAGGTGCCCACCTCAGGCCCCTCCCAGTGATGCAATAGAATCTAGGTCTCTCTCTGGGCTTCGGTGACTCTGTGCGACAGGACATGGTTAGACCACGCTCTTTCTAGACTCTCTGAGCTCCGGCACTCTCTGCTTACGAACTTGAATGGCAAAGTAATCAAAAAACTAAACATTTTGCAAGCTGGGCAGGTGGCCTGCTTGCCAGCTGGCTGCCCAACCAAGCGAGCATGGCTTGCTTGTCCTGCGCTGTGCTTGGCAGCAGTCAGGGGGACGGGTTTTGGGAAGAGGCCCTAGTGCAGATCGGCCTCGCAGATGACTTCCCAGCTGCTGAGCTGAAGGGAAAGCAGCAGAGGCGGGAGGCCAGGGTAGGCAAGCCTGGGAAACAGAGCAGGTGGCCTTAGTACCGCAGGTTTGGCAAAGTCACGTCTGGACCTCATTCGGGCATCTGTCAGGCTATAGAATGAAAGAAGGAAATGGACTCAAATGTGCGGTGCATGATGGGAGACGTGGGGGTGGAATGCATGTCTGGCAGGTCCAGTGGGCTATATCCACTGGACATTGGGCCATCCAAGTCCACAGCCAATGCTTGCAATGCTCCCGCTTGTAGAGTGGCACAAAGGATGGCTACCAGTCTGAAGGAAATAGGTAAATAACCAGTGCTTAGTCCCTGAGGATGGAGTGGAAGGACAGACAAGCCCTGGATAGGAAGCGAGGTGTCCAAGGTACTGCACACATCCTGGTTCAGTCACCCTGACTGTGTTCCTGCCCCTCTCTGGGCCTCAGTTTGCTCAGTTTGCTCAGCAATGTGAAGTGGGTGACTGCTCCCTGTCCTGTCTCATCCATGTGACTTCTGGAAGCAGGCAAAAGTAAGTCAGATCACAGATAGGAAAGGACTGGTAAGGAGCCAAGGCTAGCCTGGGGCCCCCAGCCCTTGACCTCACTGGGTACCAGCCAGTTGGTCTTCCACCATCTCTTTCCGGGTAGCAGAGGCTATAAGTTGGGAATTGAGGCTGGTGTGGCAGTCATGGCCGTCCCTCTGAACCAGCCCTCTGGGAAAGCTGTGAGAAGCCTTGAGTAGGTAAAAGGAAAGGACAGGACACTCCTAGAACACGATTGCCAGTTCCTGTCAGTGCTGCCTTACAACCTTAGAAATCGTAGACCCTGCTAACAACTAAAATCATCCCTAGGCACAAAACTACAAAGGAATAATATGGCTTTGTAGATGGCATCTTCTCATCATTCTTAGTTTTTAAATATTTTGATTTCATGCGTGTGTTGTGTGTGTGTCCCTGTACTTTCCTGTGTTCATGTGTGTGTGCATATGCATGTGCACCATGGTGTACAGGTAGAGGTAAAAACAAAACAGATAAACAAACAAAAGTCTGTTCTCTCCTTCCACTTGCCCTGCTGTCTAGTCTTCAGGCTTGGTGGTAAGGGCCTTTCCCCACTGAGCCATCTGAGAGCCCCAGTGTTCTTGACCACCTGCCTAACCAGCCCTGGGAATTCTTGGAGCCAGTAGGGCCATGGCTGATGGGTTCACTTGTTCATTAGTGAGTTAAGTCAGATAGATACACGCTCAGCTTGTGTTTGTGGGAGCCGTTGGCATGGCTGATGCCGCAGCTTAGGACCATTTGTTAATTCAAGGCTGTAGGGTCAGCAGTCCAAGCTTGGCCAGCCTGAATTAGCCACTGAGGTCTTCTGAAGTCAGGATGTTAGCCAGCAGCATTTCTGTCTGGGCTCTGTGGGAAGAGCTGACTTCTGAACTCATCCTGGAGGGCTGAGATCCCTCCAGCTGTCAGTCAGTTGTGGCTACCTGTGACAATAGAGCCTACCACTCCCCAGGGCCTCCCTCCTGACCAGCAGGAGCAGACCTCTCTAGCCTCCTCTTCTGTGACCATCGGAAAGAGGACCCCACTCTGTGTGTGTGTGTGTGTGTGTGTGTGTGTGTGTGTGTGTGTGTGTGTGTAATCCTCTGATTAAGTCAGGGCCACCAACTAATTAGGATTTTTATTGCTGTGATGAAACAACATGAGCAAGAGCAAGTTAGGGGGGAAAGGGGGTTGATTTGGCTTATATTTCCACATCATAGTCCATCACTGAAAGAAGGCAGGACAGGAACGCAAACAGGACAGGAGCATGGAGGCAGGAGCTGATGCAGAGGCTGGGGAGGGCCTGCTTCCCCTGGACTCCTCAGCCTGCTTTCTTATAGACCTCGGGACCACCAGCCCAGGGATGGCACCACCCACAATGGGCTGGGCCCTCCCTCATCAATCACTAATTAGGGAAATGCCCAAGGGTTTTGATCTTATAGAGGCACTTCTGAGTTGAGGTTTCCTACTGTCAGATGAGAATTCTTGATCACATGCTGCAAACGGACTCGGAAGGATTCCAAGTGTGCCCACTGTGTCCTGATCTCCAGGGACTCACAAAAGTCCTCAGACGGCATCTGCAGAAAGAATGGGACCCTGTGATTCTGATGGCTGTTTCCTTTTTACTTTTTAATGTAAAATTTTACATATTTTAAAAAGCTTTATCTGAGGGAGAGATGCATGTGCCATGATGTGTGTGCGGAGGTCAGAGACTAGCTTGAGGGACTTGGTTCTCCCCTTTCAGTGCGTGGCTCCTGGGGGTCGGACTGGAATCTCCGGCTTGGCAGTGGGCGCCGTTCTCACTGCCCTGACTGCTGTCTTCTAAGGTTCAACTTCAGGGGAAGCAGAGAACAAGACAGGACCTTCTCTGCTCTACCTTCGAGGCCTCTGCCGCCTTGTCCTCTGTTGGAGGAAGCCTCCGAACGCCTTCTCTGCTCAACCTTTGCCTCTGAGCCTTAGCATATGCTGTTCCCTTTGCCTAGCGTTTCCGTCTTTTTAACCCCCACAAAGGAGCTTCTATTGCATCTTCGACACCTAAGTCAAATGTCACGTCTGGGCACCTGCCCTCAGAGGCACGACTGCGCCACGACTTTAAAGCTAGAGCTTTTCTCCTGTCCTTTCCTAGCTGTGTGGCCTCATCAAATTCTGTTAAGAGAGCCAAGCCTTTGCGTCTCTGTGCGTAGGAGGAGGATGAAGTCTGTAAGCCCCGTTGCTGGTTGGTCCTCAGAATGGCAACACAACAAAGACTAATTGTTTTTACTACTTGCAACTTTGTTACAGCTTCATCAAAAAGAATGCGGAGTATACCCAGACCCTAGGCTCAGATGCAGTAGACAGGCAGCACAGCCTCCCACAATAGGGGGAGTGGGGACTACTTCCGATACTGACTCTGCCCTCCCAAAGTTCGTCACTTTCCCTCCCCCCGCCCCCGCCCCGACCCTGCCAGGCCCCAGAGGAAGAGGATACAGGTAGTACGGATATTTCATTGTGGACTTTTCAGCAAGGATGATTGTATTGGGCAATCATTACATTCAAGACCTCACTGGCTTCCCCAACAGCCCAATAAGGAAGGTCTGCTGTCTTCCCATTCTTAAAAATAGGAAACTGGGGGCTGGAGAGGTGGCTCAGAGGTTAAGAGCATTGTCTGCTCTTCCAAAGGGCCTGAGTTCAACTCCCAGCAACCACATGGTGGCTCAAAACCATCTAGAATGAGATCTGGTGCCCTCTTCTGGCCTACAGGCACACATGGGGCCAGAGTACTGTATAAATAATAAATAAATAAAATATTTTTTAAAAAAAAAAAGGAAACTGAGGCTTAAAGAGATCAGACTCAATATCAATCTGTTCTCAAACTTGTTTCTTTTATAAAAATATGTATTTTTGTTTTAGGGGTGTGTGTGTGTACATGTGAGTATATACCCATGCATGCAGAGGCAGAACATGTGGGATCTGCTGCCGTAGGTGCTGGAAACCAAGCTCAGGTCCTCCTCCAGACAGTGAGCATTTTTACCTCGGAGCCAACTCTCCAACCTCCACCGCCCACCCCACCCCACCCCCAACCTTTCCTAATTCTGGGCCATCACTTTGCTTCCTCCTTCTGTGTGCCCCATGGTGATATCTATCTTTCTTGCCAGCTTCCCCTGATTGGAGTCACCTGGGAGACACACCTTCAGCTGTATCTGTGAGGGTGTTTCCAGAGTGATTTGACTGAGAAGGGAAGACAACCCTGGACACGACTTGGGGTCCTGGACTAAATAGAGAGGGCAAAGAAGGCCCATGAGCAGCAGTGTTCATCTCCCTCTGCTCCACGCAGATGTGAGTGAGCAGCTCTTCAGTGCCTGCCCTGCAGTGATGGGTTGCACCCTCCAATTGTGAGCCAAAATAAGCCTTTCCTCCCTTGGGCTGCTTTTTGTTCTGTTCATCAAAAATGAGAAAAGTTCTTGAGCTCTTTCCATGTGTGTTTGTATGTCTTCCAATATCACCACTGAGTGTACAAGCACACCTGGTACTCGTGAGTGAAGTCACAAGTCATCGTGGGTCCTTTTCAGGAAGTGACCAGCGTACTGCTTATGTGCTGGAATGGTAGGAACCAACATTCCCTCTCCTTCCCCTTCCATCCCTTTATCTGGATGCATCTCAGCTGCAACAGGCCCCACAGGAGCCAGCATCAGACAGATAAAAACATCAAGGCCAGTTCCTGCTTCACACGAGATCCTGGAACTTAATTCAACTCCTACAGACAGCTCGCCGATGCTTCTGTGGGCTCCCAGAGCAGCCTCGTGGAACAGCTGGCAACAGCTGTGGTGGTTTTACCTTCACACCTCCCTTTGAGTCCCAGGGGACTCCACAGAGGCAAAGATCTTGCAGGAAAATCTTACAGATGTCTAAGATCCCGGTTTTGGAAGGAACTGCAGAAATAACTCAGTGACCCTTCTTGTGTTTTAAAATAACTCAAATGAGACCCTAGGGACCTCCACAGAGTCTCATGGTTTCCCTTGGCTTTTGATGACTAGTGTTAAAAATGTAAACAGGAGGCTAGAGGAAAACCTCGGGGGTAAAATGCTTGCTGTGCAAGTGTGAGGACAGGAGTTCGGATCCCCAGAACCCAGATAAAATCAGATGTGGTAGTCTCTGCCTATGGTCCTAGCACTGGGGAGGCAGCACCACTAGGCAGGCTCCCTGGAGTTCACTGGCTGGCTAGCTTACCTGATTGGTGAACTCCAGGTTCACCATGCACACACAAATACATCACTCACTTGCTCAATAACCCTACATCGCTCACACATGCACACATGCATACTGCACATGCGCGCGCGCACAGCAGTCACTAGTGCGCACACACACACACACACACACACACACAGAGTAAACAGGTGCAGCCTTTTCTAGCCACACACAGTTCCCATACTGAGACTCTCCCCACCTCCTCATGTCCTGCAGCTGTGTCACTGCCACCAGCTGAGGACAGACAGCAGGATGGAAAAAGGAATCTGTCTTGCTGAGCTCCAGACACCCATCCAAGCGCCTCACTTTGTTATCTTCATATTAAATTCTGGCTTTTCATATTAAGCCATGACTATTTTTATATTAAACTATGACTCTTCCATATTAAAAACTCTGATTCCAACAGCAGATAATTTAGCAGCAAAGCGGCTTTTAAAGTGAAACAAATATAGGACACATTTCCTGTGGGTTTTTCGATAACTTTCTATTAGCAGCTGGGGTTATTATACCGTATTGGGATATTATACCGTATATTGATTAAAATTACACATCTAATTCACCACACAACATGGTTTCTAAGCCAACGTGCCTTGGAACTTTCTCCTCCTCCAACCTTAACCTTGCAGCTGCACCCTCCAAGCCTGTTTATATGACTGAACTCCGTAACACTTTTGGACTGAATCCAGTAACATCTTAAAGTGTGTTTATTTACTTATTGAGAACTTAGCCTAGGTAGGGCTCTAGGGTGGGTGATGTTTGGAGAAGGGCAGGACCGTTATGAATAAAATGGAACCATGGCTCCAAGCAACTCATAATTAACCAGACAGTAAAAGCATGAACAGATCACTCAAATCGAGGCAGGCCAGGTGTGACTGACCAAGGTGAGGATGACCATGGAGGGGGCAGCTACCTACACAAGCATTTGAGTGCCTGTGAGGAAAAGATGCTGCAAACGAATTGCAGGTGATACGCTGAAGAAAAACATCTCTCACATTTATGCAGCAGGTGACTAGCTAATTAGTACAAAGACCGTTCTCCCTTCCAAGGGAGAAGAAAAACAACTCAAGCAGCAGAGACCTTGATGAGAGACTGTGTACAGAGAAAGATGCCGTGCTCAAACTGAGAAAGGGACACAAATATGTGTGTGTGTGTGTGTGTTGGCTCTGTGTGTAGATATATTTGGTTTTTGTGTTTTCAGGTCAGCCAAGCAGCATTGAAGATGAATACATTTTAATCCTGGTGAGGAGGCAGGGGGATGCTTGGCTGGGAAAGGGGTAACTGAGAAGACTATTTCAAGGCAGCTTGGCAAAGTCTATCAATTGCCCCCTACATTTGCTTCTAGCAAGTCATTCTGCACACTTCCCCATTCAAAGATACACAGCCAAGGTTGCTCACTGCAGTTGTTTGTAGCATGGGAAGCTGGAAACAGTGTATATGTATATTAAGAAGAAATGGTTGTTAAGTGAGGGGTTGGTGAGATAGCTCAGCAGGAAAAAATCGTTGTCCTGCAAGCCTAACAGCCCGAGTTCAATCCCTGGAAACCCCTAAAAGGAGAGAACTGATTCTAAAAGTTGTCTGGAAAGCACACACACATGCACACACACACACAATTAATAAATATCCATAATAAAAGAATTTATGTGAAAATATATGAACAGATCTTTTAGGCAAATGCAACATATATGTATGTATATATGTGTATATATATATATATATAAATAAAACTATGACAGGTGGACTTATATTTAAGAAGTCTGAAAGCATGGACATTATAGATATTGTTTCTGAGAAACTGAAGTAATGGCTTCTTAAGATTCATTAACATACTTTCTAATAATTAGAGAAATTGCAAACATTTAGAAAAATATGGTCCAGCTCCCTTTGCTGGGTCCTGTCCTTTTCCCCAACGCCACTGGGCTCCCATGTTGATCTCCAGGCACAGACTTGTGGATGCTGGATGCGGGATACTGGATGCGGGATGCTGGATGCTGGGATCCTGGAAGACTTAGTTTTCAGTTTTGGTGATATGTTGATTACAAATTCAGGGACAATTGAGATGCTGTGGGGAGGAGACAGAGTGAGGAGCACCGCTTGCCACACGCGGGGTGGGAGGCGGGCGCCTGGGGTCAGCAGAAAGGCAACGTGCTATCTACTTCTTTCACTGCAGCGACAGAGCACCTGACAGAAGGACCTTAAGAGGGGGATGGGCTTCTTTTGAGTCAGGGTATCGTGTCGGAGAAAGCAGGGCTTCCACGTAACTCTCTGTGGTGGGAACTCGTCACAGTTTGCTCACATCTTGGGAGAGCAAGAAGCAGAGAGCTCAGGCCAGCTCCAGCAGTTGACATAAGGTGACCCTTGTCCCATTATTGGGCTTTATGTCCCACAGCCTCCCAAAACAGCACCACTGGCTAGGGACCAATCACTGGAACACACAAGCCTGTGGGGACAGCTCAGATTCAAACCGCAGCGCACTGAATGTTTGGGAGGAGCTGTCTCTTACAAGTTGTGGCTTTTAGAGAGTTACACAGTTTACCGTTGTGGAGTTGACAAGGAGAGGGATACAGGCAAGGGGTTGATGCCCCTCAACTGGGGCAGCTTAGAGCCACCCTTGCCATTCTTTCCCCAACACCCGAGGCTTTGTGCACTTCTCTCCTTTTAAAACAGTGCTACCAATTGCTCCTTTTGTCATTGTGGGGTAGCGTTGCTTCGGCACTGATGGCAGTTGCGTTTGTCAAAAATCCCACTCCTGCCTCTGTGGGTGAAGATTTGCACAGGGTGTGTATAAGAGTCTGAGACTCTACTCTCTCCCCCAGACACTTTGGTCTGTTTCACGTATTGTTCCTAACAACGAAGGCAGTTGGAGTTGGTTCTGCCACCTTACAGCCTTACAGTTCTGTGCTCTTCTCCCTTCTGTAGGTGGGAGTGGATCCTCTTTTGATTATGAGCCCAGCCTTTAATGGCTGAGCCCTCTCTCCAGCCCGAATGGACCCTCTTTTATTACATGTTCCCTCCACTCATTAAGAGACAATGCATACAGTTTCTATTTTTATTGCCCCCCCATCTTGGACAAAACCTTTTTTCTTCTTTTAAAAATTATATGTCTCTGTGTGTGCTGGTTTGTGCATGTGAGTGCAGGTACCTGTAGAGGCCAGAAAAGGACATCAGACTGATTCTCTCTAGAGCAGGAGACAGGCAGGTGTGAGCCATCCAATTTGGGAACTGAGCTTGGGTCATCTGGAAAAGCTAGCAGTGTTCTTAGCTGCTGAGCCATCTTTCCAGCCTCCCCCCCCCCCCCGACATAGTTTCTCACATCCTTTTCCTTAGATTATCCTAGATCCAGTGAGCATTAATTACATGAAGTAGTATGGCCCTCATATGTAAACAATCACATAGGTCAGTGAAGCCGAGTAGAGACCAACAGCACACCACAGGAAGAGATAGCCTCTGAGACTAAAGAAGATGAGAAAACAGGTAGAGAAAGAAATTGGTCCCTGCTGTGGTTTGAACGTGGAATGTCTGTTGGGACAGCTAATTCCCAGCTGGTAGCGCTGTTTTAAAAGTCTGTGAAACCTTTAGAAGAGAAGAGCTTTCCTGGAGGAAGTAGGGTGGGGCCGGGGGCGGGCCTTAAGGTGGCCCCACTTCCTGCCTGCTCTCTTTGACTAAATGTGATCAGCTGCCTTATGCTCCTGTTGCTGTGTCTACCACCCCATTATGGACCTTGTGTCTCTTCTCAAACTGTAAGGCAAAATAAGTTGTTGGGTAATTGATCATAGCAATAAAACACATAACTCATGCAGACTCTTGTCTCCCATTGTGTAAAACAAAAAAACTGTCTGGGGCTGGAGAGACGGCTCAGCGGTTGAACGCTTGCTGCTCTTGCAGAGGACTTGAATTTGTTTCCTAATATCCCTGTTGGACAGCTCACAACTGCCTATAATTCCAGCTCCAGGGAGCTCTGACAGACTTTTTTGGTGTCCATGGGTACTTGCACATATATGTACACACACACACACACACAGAGAGAGAGAGAGAGAGAGAGAGAGAGAGAGAGAGAGAGAGAGAGAGAGAGAGAGAGAGAGAAACCCAGACTGGAGAAATGGTTCATCAATTAAGCACACTGAGTTCAGTTCCCAGCACCCACACGGTGGCTCACAACAGCCTGTAATTCCAGTTTCAGGGCATAGGATACCCTCTTTAGCCTCTGCAAGAACTCTCATGCATGTGGCATATACAAACACACAGGCACTCTAAAAAGAAATCTTTCTTTAAAATCATCTCATGTCAGGGATAGTGGTGCAATGCCTTTAATCCCAGGACTTGGGAGACAGAGGTGAATCTCTGTGTTCAAGGCCAGTCTGGTTACATAGTGAGTTCCAGGACAGCCAGGACTACTTAGTGAGACTCTGTCTTAACAAAAGAGAGAAAGGAAGACGATGAAATAAAGGATTAAATGTGAAGGTATAAACTGATAAAACTACTAGAAGAAAACCATGTTAGCTTTCCATCACTGTGTCAAAATGCCTGAGACAGTCGATGTAGAGGGGAAAAGGGTTTATTTGGACTCAGAGCATGCTTTGGGCCCATGGGAGCATGGCACAGTAGGACGGGAAGAAAAGACAGAAGAGGGACTGTTCACATTATGGCCAGACAGTCAGGGAGAGGTCAGACTCCAATACCTCCTTCAAGAACTTGACTTCCTTCTATTGGGCCCTAGAGGTTCTGGCACTTCTCAGTAATCCCACTAGTGACCAGATGTCTACATTGTGAGTCCTTAGGGGAATAGTCACTAGCAAAACAAAACAGGCAAAAAAAAAAAAAAAAAGAAAGAAATGAAAAGAAAAGAAAAAAGGAGGGTTTCTTATACCAATCTAACCAAATTATGTATCTTTTAAAATATTTTATGTATGTGGGAACTTTATTTGCATATATGTCTGTCTATCGTTTTTGTGTAGTGCACACAGAGGTCAAAAGAAGGCATCAGATGCCCTGGAACTGAAGTCACAGATGGTTGTGAGCCACCATGTAGGTGCTGAGAATTGTACCTGGTCCTCTAAAAAAAGCAGGAAATGCTCTTAACTACTGCTCCACTTCTATCTATCTATCTATCTATCTATCTATCTATCTATCTATCTATCCACTTTGAGCTCAAACATATAAGCAACAAAATTAAAAATAGATCAAACTGAAAAGCTTCAGTACAATAAAGGAAATAAGCAATGGAGTGAAAAGACAGCCCACTCATGAGGAGAAAATAATTTCAATCCATTAAGGAGCGTGTGTGTGTGTGTGTGTGTGTGTGTGTGTGTGTGTGTGTGTGTGTGTAACGCAAATAAATCAATAGCAAGAAAACAAATGACCCCAGTGTTCAACATCACATCATCAGAGAAACACAAACTCAAAGCACAGCAAGGGATCGCCTACACTCACCAAAATGACTTTTATCTTAATGAGAAGGATCAGTGTGGGTGTGGACATGAAGAAAAGGGGACTCTCCCACACCCATCCCACTGAACCCAGCCGGGTGGTCCAGAAGAACTCTTCAGTTTCAATGTCTCTAACCGCATCTGCCAAGTTCTTTTTCTTATCAAAAGTCACATGTGGATGCCTGGAGGGCCGCATTCTGTTTCCCTGGGTGAGTATGTTGGCCAGTGACAAAGTGAATCTAAGTGGCAGCCAGAGGAGTTTGGGGGATGGAGGTACAGGCATTTCCCATACAGAAAAGGAAGCCAAATGCTTTGAGGATGCTTTTGAAGGACAGAGATTCACTCTTGTTCAAAGATGGGAGAACAACACAGTAGGAACTGAGTCATGGGATGAGAGGACCAGACAGGCCTTGGTTATCCTCTGAAAGCCTTGAATCACAGCTACAGATAATCATCCTTGACATGAAGGTTATGAGCAGGATGGAGACACACACACTCATGAAAAGTTAGTGGATGGGGTGTGGCCACGGTGTCTCTTGACATCTTGAACTTGGCTTTGAAAATCTAGGAGGCTTTCACAAAAGTGGCCACACGTTAATTTCTGTTATTGTTTTATTTCCTTTCTGGAAAGCCAGAATCCCACAGGCGTCACGTGCATGGTTTTTCTGGAGGATGCTGTGGCGGTCAGTAGGCGGCACAGGAGTTAGCGCTGTGATCTCCCCATACCAGCTGAAGGCAGAAGCGCTCACCCTCCTGCCCCTAGCATCCGATGGAGCATCTGCGTGGGAGTCAGACTCCTCGGAGTGGGGTGAGTTATAACAATGAAGATTACTTGTAACCGTTCATGGCACTCCGTGAACCACTGCTACAGGGTCACACACGCAGGGCTTCGGGGCTGTGGGGATAGGCACAGACTTAGAAGGAGCGGTTCTTCCTCCATCTGTGACTTTCAGCAATGGCTCTGGTTCCTGCATGGTTTTCCAGACATGTTCTTTTGGCTTCCCATCAACCCTTATAACCTAATCATCCTTTTGATAAATTCTTTAAAACTTTGGCTGAAAATGGACCGCGTCTGCTTATGAAGGGGAAGCCTGCTGGAGCCAAGGAGTCTTTGCTGCACATTTTGCCAAACGAAAGCTGTTTCTTTTATGAAGCTGGAAGTGACACAGATCCCTCTGTGAAGGGCACAGGCGTAGTGCCAACTGTGAGGACACATCCTTTAACCGACTGGGCCCACGGCTCTGGTCAGATCATCTTGAAGCCTTGCAGGTGTTGAGTCACCACCAGTCAGTTACTGACAGCACCTGCCAGAGCCTTAACGCCAGCCGTAGCCATTAGAGACCGTCTCCCCGTCAATGTGCTCTCTGAGCGCCACTTCTCAATTAAGGTATACCAGCTTGCCTTTTTAGCCCACCCAACCTAGGAAATATATTCTCCAAGCTGTGATGAAGGGGAGTGAACCCTCAGGTCTGTAGAATGGCTTTTCTAAACCTTCCTGACGCTGCGACCCTTTAAATGCAGTGCCTCATGTTGTGGTGACCCCAACCATACGATTATTTTGTTGCTGTTCCATAACTGCACTTGTGTTATTCATATGTATCATAATGGAAAAATCTGATATGAAGGATATCTGCTATATGACCCCTGTGAAAGGGTCAGTCTCCCCTCCTCCCCCCCCAAAGGAGTTGTGACCCCCAGGTTGAGAATTACTGCTGTAGAGTCACAAACGGAGGGCTGTAAGGAGTAAGGACAGATTTCCACTGAGCAGTTGTGGAGATGAACAAACTAGGCCATTCTCTCATTGAGCTTCGGTGTGCTTATCCACGTTCAGGGAAAACCACTTGCAGCCCAGGGGGACCACCTCCGATGAGAAATTTTCCGTTAAACAAAACTGTACGCTGTAAAGAGCTACAGTCACATGGTACTTCGCTCACGTTATTCAAAGGCCTGAAATGTAAGATCGCGTTAGCATCCTGGGCTCCTTAACAGCAGCGTGGGAAACCCCGAGTAGAAGGAGAGGAAGTCAGAGGAGGGATTTACGGGCCTACAGATCCATTTGAGGAAAGGGGTGAGTCTGGGCCTCATCCTGACTGGATCTAGGGACCCATCCATCCCCAGACACCTCTGTCACACTGCTCTGGCCTCTTGCCTTTCCATCTCACCATGCTGTCTGCCTCACCCCATCTCCCACCCCCACCCTCCTCCCACCCCCAGCACCTGCACAGTCTGCTCCACATGCCTGGGGGGCAGTGAAGGCTTCTACCTCTCCAGACTCTTTACAATAGGGGTGGGGGTGGGGGTAGGGGGGTGGGGAAGATGGAAGAAGGGAGGGAGGAAGGTGTGGAGGAGGAGGAGATCTTCTAACTGCAAACCAAAATACTCTGGGTCAGAACTCAGCAGGGTCAGTCTGGACCACCTTTAGCCAACGTGCTTGCCCTCTGCCCTTCAGGCTAGGCCCTTCTCCTTCTGAAACAAGCTTGTTGCTACCCAGCTGACACGTACCTTGGCCTTCCTTACAACTGTGTGTGGCCACATGTCCACACATGTGGACAGTGACATATAAGCAGAAAAACTGTTGGAACTCTGCAAAGGGGAGAGGCTGCTTTTGTCTCTCCTCTGTCTTCTTTTCTACAGTGTAGCATTCAGATGTGATGACCAGAGCTCCAGCAGCTATCCTGCACCAGGAGGCAATTTTGGTAATAGAGACCATATGGGGGACTGATGCCACATCTGTTCTGTTCCCTGCCAGCCTGGAACTGCCTCTCTGTACAGGTAAAAAATGGACTTTTAGCTAGGTGATGTCACTATTCTAATGTCATCATTTGTAATCAAATGCGATCTTAAGTGATACACAACTGAGGTTAATAGAGAGCATATATGTACAGAAGAGGCTTGGGGGGAGACACGCGAAGAAACACAAACCGACATCAATTAGAACGGCCCAGAGTCGCCAGCCTTTGCGGCACTCTAGAAATCTCACACAGCGGCAGTAACCCAAGCTCTTCATTCTGAGCCCCTCACCTCGTGTGCGCGCGTGCCTGTGTGTGTGTGTGTCTTACTTTTTTATTTATTTTGTGGCAGTGCCAGCATTGGATCTAAAGCCAATACATGACGGATGCTCTACCACTGAGCTGAACGCCCAGCCTGGCCTCCGTTTCCATTCTTTGATGAATGCCACTTACCAAGGCAGGCCGGTATTTGATGAAATGAACTCCCAGCAATGGCTTCCAGGAAGACCTGGTCCACTGGAACATGCATCTATATGATCCCTGAGTCCACAGGAGTCTGCTGCTCCCCGTGCATCCTTGCCACTAGAGGCTGTAAAGGGTCTTTGCTTTAACAAACAAGGGCTAGGGAGATGGTTAACATGCTTGGCATACAAGCATGGACCCCGGAGTTTAGACCCTGGTAGCCATGTAAATGTGGGGTGAACAAGGTGGCCCACCTGTAATTCTAGCCCTGGGAGCCAGATATGGCCTCCCCAAGGTGAGTTGGGTCACGAGACCTGCCACATACTACGTGAGCTCTGGTTTGGATTAAGAGACCTTGCCTCCGTGAAACAAGTGATGACACCAACCTCAGTCCTCCACATGTCCACACACGTGTACACACACACACACACACACACACACACACACACACGAGAGAGAGAGAGAGAGAGAGAGAGAGAGAGAGAGAGAGAGAGAGGATAAATGAACGAATAAATGAGCTGGGCGTGGTAGTGGCGCACGCCTGTATTCCCAGCACTCGGGAGGCAAAGGCAGGCAGATCTCTGTGAGTTCGAGGCCAGCTTGGCCTACAAAGTGAGTCCAGGACAGCCAAGGCTACACAGAGAAACTCTGTCTGGAAAAACAAAACAAAACAAAAACAAAAAAGCAAACAAAACTGCTGCTTTGCTGCCCCAGGTGGCCATGATGCTGTCATGCCTTTCCCACCGTGCAGCTGTACGCCAAAATAAACCTTCCTCCCTTAAGTGGTCTCTGCCAGGTGTTGTGTCACAGTAACAGAAATGTGGCCAGTACTCATGTGACATCCTGTGGGAAGAACGCTTAGAAACGTTGGATTAGGCGCATCCCTGGACAGGCGGTAACTGTGGCCTAGAGGGGTGCTTTGGGACCAGGTGTTCTGGTGCACAGCTCCTCTTTGAATGTCACCTCTTTCTTGGCTTTCAAAATCTGTTTTGTGCCTGTCATGCCTGGGTCATGAAGTCCTGACTACAGTCAAGATGAGACCTTGACTTCCTTCACTCTCAATCTAAGGTTCTGATGTCTGCAAAGCCCAAAGATGGTCTGTCGCCTGCACCTTCTGTGTGGGAAAACTGGGGGCAGCTTTGAGACTGGTTCTGAAGGAACTGGCAACTGTTTAGCCAGACAAAGAGAAAGACTCCCTGCTGGCTGGCTGTGCAGATTCACACCAGCCTGTATTACACAGACCATAGACAGGCTGGGCCTGACAGGCAGTCTCAGTTCTAGCCAGGCTGTTTCCTGTATCTTGGCTGGATAGAGCCAGAGGGCTGTTGAGTTAGAACCTCCTCCAACAGCCTGACATACCAGAGGCTTGCCCTGGAACCAGGCAGCCCTTCAACCCACTATAGATTTCCAGGGCCAGAGGAGGCCTTGAAGCCTGTCCTAGGGACAGTAGAGAAAGGAGTTCCCAGCAATTTTCCA
Source organism: Acomys russatus (assembly GCF_903995435.1). NCBI lineage: Eukaryota > Metazoa > Chordata > Mammalia > Rodentia > Muridae > Acomys > Acomys russatus. Next base: position 2,940,425 of record NC_067138.1, read on the forward strand.
CCTTATTTGGGAGTGCAATTCGGGACTGCTGGCTTGTGTGTCTCCTGTAAACGCACATTCCCTGGGGTTGCCAAATAGAGAGAGAGTCAGGACAAAACGGGAGAGAAATCCCCAAGGCTGGTTGTGGGAAAGCCCCCCTTCCCTTCTGTCACCAAGATGGGCAGCAGCAAACACCTTCTGCTCATCCTACAAATCAAACCTCTCCCTCCTGCCAAGCCCCTCCTCCATCGAGAGCCCTCAGATCCATCCCGGAAGCAGTGTAGACAGACCCTAAACCAATGACAAAAGTGCACCATGCAGCCTCAGAAAGCCCCCCCCCCCCCGTGACTTCCCAGGACCATGGAGGCCAGGCCCAATTAGCAGATAAAAATGGAAACAGAGCAGAGTGCAGCACAGACAGGGGGTTTCCACAGATGGTCTGAAATGGCTCACTGTTCGAAGCTTCCAGCCTTTTCCAATTCTCCCCAGGCAAACTTTCCCGCCTCCCTGCCCTGGTCCTCACACACAGTCCCACCCCTCACAGAAGTGGGTTTGCTCTCTGCACTGTGTGTGTGTGTATGTGTGTGTGTGTGTGTGTGTGTGTGTGTGTGTGTGTGTGTGTGTGTGTGTAACCGCATTCATCTGACCTGAGAGGCAGTTTTGAAATTCATTATGACGCATCCCAGAAGTTAGTTCTTGGAGATGAGTTCTGTGAATGACCAGGTGGCCAGACCTACGTTTTGGTTTTCGTTTCTCCAGGAATGTTGTCCTGTCATGATTCCACGCCAAGGACAAGCCTCGACCCTGTGCAGTCCATCCCCCTTTAGCTGGAGATTTCCAGAACAAAGAGATATTGATTCAGAGAGGGGAAGAGAGAGAGAGAGGGGGGTGGGAAGCGGGGAGGGGGGCTTGGGGGTGGGGGGGAGGGAGCAATTGGTTTTCAGATCTTTCCTGAACCTCTAAATTTTATTCATAGAAATGGAGCTAGCCTTGGCTGTGAACGCAGCAGGCAATGCCACTGCAGGCTTCTGTCTGTCTGAGGCTCACAGCTCTGGCGGGGGAGCGGAAGCCCTGCTTGTAGACCTGGAATTGATTTCTCCTTCCTTGGCCACAGAACTGTGAACTGGAAATGGATGCTCTATGTCCCCATCCTCTTCAGTGTCCTCTGGGTGGATTCCTCAAGTCAACAGTGTCTCTCAGATGCAAATGTGTCCAGAGAACTCCTGGATTGAACCCTTCAAGCCCCACCCCACCCTGGGTATTACCCCCTCAGTGGCTTGCAGCAGACCATGAAGGGAGCAGCTGTCTCTTCTGCAAAGCCCTTTGGGGGAGGCCTCCTTCGAAGAAGGCCCTGGGCCTGAGTGTAGCCAGACTCTTCACCTAGCTACACTTTCCCAAAGGACCCTGGGTCACTCTTCACATGCGATGCCTGTTTTCTCTTCATTCCCACAGACCCCACATGCCAGAAAAAGGATGTGTTTTCACCTGTACCCATGCCTAATCTCACCTGGAGGACAGAGAAGGCTTGATTCAGCTTGAGAGTCACAGAACCTAACACAGACCTGGCTGTGAGTCTGTGAGGAAGGAATAAACATATTAGGGATACAAGCCATTTTTGGCTTAGGCTGAACTTGGGAACAATCGCCATATGACAAACCCTCTTTTCCATGGCATTTATGTCTGTGGCCAGTGTAGCCTTGTTAAAACCAGCTCTCCCTTCCCTCCTTCTTTTTTTATACCCATTTTATACTGACAGGCCTTGAACCAGATCTGGGCAGCATATGTGTTTTGTTCGGCTGGCACAGGGGCTTATTGCTTCTTCATGCATTTTACTGGAGCCCAAACTCTGCCACACAGCCAGCCTCCCCCACCTAACCTGCCCTCACTTCTCTCCCGGTCACACGTCACCCGCTTCCCTCTTGGGAAGATGACTTTCTAGTCTGACCGTGAACATCAGGCATTTGTCCAGATTGGGAATCATGCTGGTCTGTAACCTGTATGCCAAGGACCGCTCTCTGGGCTTAGTATTCTACACTTTGCTAAGCTCTTGCCCTGCTGCTGTCTTGTGTGACCCCTAAGCTCTTGCCCTGCTGCTGTCTTGTGTGACCCCAGTGGCCAACCTAGGAAAAGAACAGGGCTAGAACACTAGGGTAGGTCCCCACTGAAGATGTGGGAGACTCAGAGAGGTTAAGCAGTGACCCTAGGTCACACAGCTTGCTAGGACCTGGCACTCATTAGTGCCAAGTTAGGCAGCAAGAGAGATGTTGAGAGGCCTACAGTCACTTTCATTAAGACAAAGGGGCTGGGCCAGCCAACAACTGAACCCAAGGAGTTACCTCCATATGGGAGGGGGGGTGGAGTCGTTGAGGGTGGCAAAATCTCACATCTCCTTGGGTCCTCCTCAGCTCAAGGACTCTACATTATGGCTCTGTGGAGACAGGAAGAGAGAGAGTGAGCCCAAGAAGTCCAGACATGCTGGCTTCTGCACCCCCGTAGTGGTCCCAGGCAGGGCATGAGGGGAACAGAGATACCACTTGCTGGAAAAAGGCTCCTCTCCCTGGATTCTCTGTGTAGTCACTGCCCGCCAAGTGAACCAGGACAGACTGTAGGCTGTGAGTGGGGAGGGTGTGGCGGGGGGAGGGGGAGGGAGCAGCCATATGGAGCCGGATGACAGAATTTGGCAGTGCAGGCTCCACAGATGGGCCTGCTTATGTCCAGACACACTCGGAGGCCAAGGCCGGAATCATCTCTCTAGCAATTTCTTGTTTCCAAACACGTCTTTTGAAGAATGCGGGGATGCTCTGAGCAGATATCAGAATCCCTGCTGGGAACAGAGAGACAGACAGTGGAAGATAGTGTTGCTTTTGTACAGGCGTGATGGGGGAAAGAAGGGACCAGACTGTGCACTGAAATGGGGTGGGGCCACCAGACAGTGAGAACGCCCAGTGGCTTAAGCAGCATCTTAGAGAGTCCAGGTCAAAGACATCACTGTGTATTTCTCGTCGACTCTGACAGCTCTGTACAGGGTTGAGGACAGCAGCCAGCCCGCTGCACAGAAGGCAAGGCAAGGACTACCTGTTAGTGATGGCTGAGTCCTGCACTAGGAAGAGCAAATGGGCCAGTCTCTTGTCATCACTGATGACCCTCTCCACCAAGGGTTAAGGTCTAGAGGGTCCTGTCCCAGCTCCTTGGCGTGGTTGTCCAGCAGCAGGATCCTGCTGAGAGTTCCTTAGGGCCATTCTGCCTTCAGTTTGAAGTCAAGGCTGTTCTGCTTGACATTCAAACCCCCGTGCCAGAGTCTTTTTATTTCAATTATTTGAAACAGGATTTCATGTATTCCAGGATGGCCTACATGGCCAAGAATGATCTAGGCTTCTGGTCTTCCTGTATCGGCCTCCCAAATGCTTGGATTATAGCCCACCACACCAGACTGTCACCTGTGCTCTACCAACTGAGCCACACCTCCACCCTCCAGCCTGTCTTCCATTCTTGTGGCCACCCCCACCACATGTCACTAACCCTGAGCTCTAACTGGCAATACTGTCTCCTGAATGCATTCAGCCTGTCCAGGGTGAGGCTCCCAAGTAGCCCCCAGCCTCTGTTCGACGTGGCTCTTGAGCGCAGCTCTGTGCTGCCTTCTACTCCACAGTCTTGTCGCCTCATCTGCACATCTGCCCCTTGGGGATGCACACCCCTGCCCCTCTTCTCGTCACCACAAAGAATGTTTTACTTGCGTGCACCACCCGCAGGCTGACAGGGAGCCCTCAGATATCACACAGTAGGGTTTAGCTCATTTTAGACTGAGGCCCCACTGCCCATACCTGGCTCCTGAGGCCGGGCACCTGGGCCTGTGTTCTTTCCACTGTGCCCTGGCCTTTCCCAATCTATATTCCCTGTCCTCCTCAGGAACATGCTGAGGCATTCACTGAATGTTCCTCTGGTCCTCTCGATGGCTTCATTTATAGATGAGGAGCCTGAGCACAGAGTGATTCTTGGACTTGTACAAAGCCTTAACAACCAGGTTCTCCCCAGCCCATCTCTGGGATCATCGTAGACACAGAACATACTCCAAGTACATAGCATTTTACATATTATACAGCCCCTTTCTTCTGCCTTCGTGTTTCCTTCGCTCAGTGCTTTGGGCAAAGTATCACCAGCCCGTTTATTCAGAGGGCAACATGGAGACTCCGAGTGAACAATTGACCGGCTCAAGTCCCCAGCTGTACGAGTTAGTGATTGCTGTATAACAAATAACCCCAAGCCTAGTGGCGCCTAATGGTACGCGTTTCTGTTCCAAAGACTTGGTGTAACTTAGCTATGCCTTCTGTTGCATGGACTCTTCTGCCCATGTGTCCACCTGGGCGGGGCCTGTGGTCCTATCTGAAGACTCAGCTGAGGAAGGATCAGCTACCCGGTCCACTTAACTGCAAGCAACATCCAAGTCCATGGCTGTCACTGGGCTGAGAGCCTAAACTCTTCATTGACTGACTGCATGGCCTCTGATTCCTTGCCATGTGGGTGTCTCCAGCTTGGCAGCTTGCTACAACGGTGTGTGAACAGAGACTGCAAGAGAGAAAGAGAAGAGAGAGAGAGAGAGAGAGAGAGAGAGAGAGAGAGAGAGAGAGAGAGAGAGAGAGAGAGAGATAGCAAGAAAGAAATCAGTTTTTGCAACCCTGGGAGTGGTGCCTGGTCACATTTCCTGTATGAGTCACGAGGTTACCCACCTCTAGACACCTTCACTTGCAGCCTAGGGAAGGGGCCTCCCTAAAGCTTGCTCCCAGCAGGGAGGCACTGCCTGACCTTAGCAGGGAGCTGGCCCAGCTGGTGTGTACAGCTCTGGTGCTGGCCTTTTCCTGCCAGCTTGAGTGCTCCAACCCACAGGCCTGGAAGGCAGGTAGCAGTCAGCCCTGCTTCCTGTGTTCTGGAAAGGCTCTCAGGAGGAGGAGAGATGGCCCCGTTTTAATTACCGAGCTGGCCCCCAGGGAGGACCCAGCTCCTCTTTGGATAGTCTTCCCCCACCTCCTTGCTGCCAGTCTGGACGTTAAATCAAACTGCTCTCTATTCAAGGGCTCCGGGCCCCAGGCACGAAGAGGATTTACGAGTGGGTCACCAGGAAATGTAATATTAGGGATCAGGACCCAGGCGGCAGTGTAAGCCAGGAGGTCCTAGCAAGGCAGCTCCTCCCACTCCACCCCCTCCCACTCCCACCCCTGTGACCTCTCAGGCTTGGCAACCATCACAGCCACTGCCTTTATGAAAATCTTCCATCATCCTCTTTTCTGCCTGCTGCTGCTGCCTTGTCCCTCCTGGCTGCCTGCACCTCAGCCCTGTCCTCACGGAGTCCCTGCTACCCTCTCTCTAGAGCTGCATTCTCTGTTTCCATCCATGTTGCTGCCCCCCCCCCCCAGTCCTGACTTCCACCCTGCATTGACCAGTCTCCCGTCTCCATGACCGGTTCTTTGCCTGCAATTTCATTATCCCAAGCCTCTGTGGTCAAGCCGCCCCAGCGGGTGCTTCCCTTCAGCCGCTGTCTTCAGAGCCGTGGCATGCACGTCACTCTGTCCTGCTGGCTAGAACTTACCAAGGGACTTCCCTGCTCAAAGACTTTCAGTGGCTTCCCCGTTGCCTACCAAAACCACACGGCTCAACCTTCCTCAGACCTGCATTCAAGCGCCTGCCATCTGACTTGCGTGGGGCCACCTTGGCTTCATCTAGTCTCCCTTTTCCCCAGCATCTCCACTTCCGTCTTGAGAGCCACTAGCACAGGACCGCCCCTACCTCCTATCCCAGGGGAACTGGCACAATGAATTGTCTTTGTTCCTTCCTACCTCTAGGCTATGGGCAAATCTCTGCTTATCTAATTCATGAGAGCCCAAAGGCTGCCTCCTCCATGAAGCCCTCTTTGACCACCTTTCAGTCCTTTGAGCTGCCCGATCCCAAGCTAGACTGATTCACATTTCCGAGGACTAACATTAAATGTGCAAGAGTTTATCTTTTCCAGCCACCCTCTCCTTCAGTTAGTGCTCTCTGGTGCAGGTGGCAAACAAAGGCATCCCTTGGGGGAAGGGAGCTCAGGAAATCTCCAGGAGGCGCCTGACAGCCTTGCCCCACCCCAGAAGGAAGCACCCATAAGGCTGTGCTCCCCAGGAGGGTTCTCACCAGAAGGCCCTGCTGGATTGGAGCCAGACAGGCAGGAGGGGGTTGGGCGGGGGCGGGGTGGTGTGTGGGCGCCCAGGGGTGTGTGTATTGGGTAGGGGCGGGGACTTGTCGGCTGGAGCAGCTTTGGATGGTTCCCAACGTCTTTGTTTAGATTCACCAAGGCAGAGTGGGGGCCAGTCTTGGAGAAGGAACAAGGGACCTCAGAAGAGCTGGCTCACTGCTTCATAGGGAGTCCCAGGAATGGTGGTAGCCTTCTAGTAACGGTAAAAGCCAGCAGGTGCTGGTGCTCTGAGCCAGACCTCCACTGCTGCCTTGAAGGCATTATTAGCTTTGTAAGCCCTTTCAGGGGAGGTAAGCCAGGCTCTTCGGGGCTGGCTTGTGGTCTCCAGTGTCTGTCTGTCTGTCTGTCTGTCTGTCTGTTCTGACTCAGTTTCTCTTTCTGGAGTCACACCTATTCAGCAGCTCCCAGAAGCCCTCCTTCTACCTGCCCATTCCCACAGATGCCCTACAAGGCAGTTCAGTGCTGACACTCTTTCTGAGAGCCCATCCCATCCCTTTGTTCACAACAGTCCACGTTAAATGTCCCCCATCCTGGCCAGCAAGTTTAACACATCACAGCTTTCAGGCCTACCTCTGCCTCGCCTAGGCAGGTGTTCTTGGGTGAATCTCTTCACCCTCCCTGCCTCACTCAGCCTTCTCCTGGGAAAGGTGAGAGAGTACCTGTCCCGGATAAGGAAGCGGTGGCTGAGTGTGTCAAAGCAGTGACCGAGTGTGCCGGAGCAGGGCCACATGGGTCCTCTGCGCATGCATAGCCACCTTACAACCCTTTCTTCAGAGTGACCCACTTTCCTGTCAGTCTTCTGTGCCCTTCCCTGAATCCCCTTTCTTTACCCATCTGCTCCATGCTGGCATGGATCCTAAGCACACAGCCCATCCTCTTCAGAGTGCCACACACCCTTCTTGGTCACCTGTCTGTCAGGCTCTTCCACCCAACACCCCGGAACAATGGAAGGCCTGGGCCGGCAGTTCCAAGAGATCACCCACTGAGTGGCTCCATGCGTGTGACACCCCTGACATAGTGGAATGGTGAGAGCGGTGAGCACGCTGACGGCTGCTGGGCTGGATGCTGGCATGGAGGCAAGGATGTACACAGACCTTCAGAGGAGAGGAAACTTATATAAAATGTATTCATTTCCAGTCACTTTTCTAGCAAATTCCCTGGTGCAAGACAACACAAGTTTATTCCTTTATATTCTGGGGGTCAGAAGTCCAAAGTCAGTCTGAGTGAGCCAGTGCTAAGGTGTTGGCAGGGCTGGCTCCTTTGCAAGTTTTGGGAGATAGCTCCTTCCTTGCCTAGAATGGCTTCTCGGGGCTGCCTGTGTACCTTGGCTCATAGCCCTTAGCCTTCTATGGCCAGTGGCACATGTCTCACTAACTAGGTCTGCCTCCCAGTGTCACATGTCTCACTAACTAGGTCTGCCTCTCTCTTGTAAGAATCCTTGTATTGAGGCTGTTGAGATGGCTCAGTAGGTAATGAGGGTTTGTTCTGCCATCACGAAAACCTGAGTTTGGAGCCTAAAACCACATAAAAATTCAGGTATGGTTGCCTATAAGCCCAGCACTGTAGCACACAGAGATGGGAGGATCACCGAGCCCACCACTTAGCTGTAGATTCAGTTAGAGACTGTACCTCAAAGGAATTAAGCATCTACTATCCTCCTCTGGCACAGACACCTACATCCACTCAAATGCAGACTCACACAACCATCCTTGGAATTGAATCACAGTTGGCCCCAGCCAGACAATAACAGAATAATGCCTCCACCTCAAGACCTTTCACAAGCTCTTCAGCACAGTCCCTGTGAGAGTGGGAGTGAGAATGCCCCCCCCCCCCCCGCGGGCTCATGTGTTGCAATGCTTGGTCCCCAGTTGCTAGAACTGTTTGGGAAGAATCAGGAGGTGTGGCCACGTTGAAGTAGGAGGGATCTTATTGGAGGAAGTATGTCACTGGGGTGGGGTGGGATTTGAGGTTACCAAAGCCCATGCCAGACCCAGTTCTCTCTCCTCCCTCCCTCCCTCCCTCCCTCTTTCTCCCTCTCCCCCCCCTTCTCTCTCTCTCTCCCTTTCTCTTTCTCTCTCCCTTTCTTTCTCTCCCTTTCTCTCTCTCTCCCTTTCTTTCTCTCTCTCTCTCTCCCTCTCTCTCTTTCTGTAGATCAGGATATAAAGCTGCGAACTACTGTTCCAGCACCAGGTCCGCCTGCTTACCACCGTGATGATCATAGGCCAACCCTCGAAAACTGTAAGCCAGGCCCCAGTTAGATGCTTTCCTTTATATAGTCGCCCTGATCATGGTGTCTCCTCATAGCAATAGAACAGTAACTAAGGCAGTCCCTACTGCCACGGAAGGTCACACCCGCAGATTCAGGCCGTCAGGAAATGGTTGTCTCGGGGATGGCAGTGTCACGTAGCCCCCGACAGTGGGCAACACAGAGATCTTTGTGATGCTGTGTGTCACCTTGACTTGTCGCCTTGACTACAGTGTTGGATGCACAGACCCTTCACGGGGAATGAAAGTGCTCAGACTCCAGTGCACACTCACGAATGATTCCAGGGACCCTGATGAGATCTGAGAGCTGGTGGCTGCATCAGGGCAGTGTCAGGCCATGACATCGTGCCACAGTCTTGGAGATGTCATTGCTGGAAGACACTTGTCTGAGGGTTCACTCTGGTCCTCTTAGAGTGTTAGTCCTTGGATAGTACCACAACAGTGTCCACGGTAAGAGTGTGACTTGAGTTCTGTTCTCAGTGCCAATATCAGGCAGCTCACAACCATTTTTAAGCCCAGCTCCAGGGATCCGACACCCTCTTCTAGCCTCTGCAACAGAGCACCCCAACACACACACACACACACACAGACAACAGCCGGGCATGGTGGTACATACCTTTAATCCCAGCAACCAAGAGGCAGAGGTAGGTGGATTTCTGTGAGTTCGAAGCCAGCCTGGTCTACAAAGCAAGTCTAGGACAGCCAAGGCTACACAGAGAAACTCTGTCTCGGGGGGGAAAAAAAGATAAACATTTTTAAAAGTGCAACTAAGCATGGTAGTACACACCTGTAATCTTACCTTCCAAAAGGCTTCATGTCCAAGGCAAGCCTGGAATACAGAACAAAATTTAGCCTCAAAACCACAAGGAAAAAAAGAGGGAAAGAGCCAAGCTGAGACTATGGCAGAAGCTCACTACGTTATAGGTCCAGTGCCCCAGGCCACATATGTCAGGAGGTGAGCCAGGGGACGCATGGCCAGGCACTGGCTTAAGCAGACCCACTAGCACAACTTCCACAGTGCTAGGATCATTTAGAATGGGGACATAAGAGAGAGCCACCCTGTAGATGGCTTCTCTGTCCCATAAACATGGCCCTGAGCCTCTGTATTTCATTTTGTAGAGGGAGAGACAGTCATGTGATGAGAGTTCCTGTGTAGAGAGAAACAGGCAAGGGCTGGAAGAGGGCACCTGGCTTCCTGTCAGTTCTCCACAGGTCCTCTCCTTCCCTAGCTCTGGGATGAGCCAGATCTTGGATTTCACAGAATTCCTTTTGTCCTTTGACCAACAATCGCTCTCCCCACTCACTTCCACCCTCTGGCTCCCCAGGAGGGTTTCTGTGCTTCATGTTGAGGGCTCTGCACCCCATGCCTTCCTCAGCCTTTGAGTACCATGGGGGCATGTGCTATCGTCCATCAGGGCCCAGACTGGAATTCAAGAGGCCCTTTTAATCCTGGATTTTGTTTTTTTTTTTTGTTTTTGTTTGTTTGTTTGTTTGTTTTTGTTTTTGTTTTTGTTTTGTTTTGTTTTGTTTTGGTTTTTTTTGGTTTTTCGAGACAAGGTTTCTCTGTGTAGCCTTGGCCATCCTGGACTCACTTTGTAGACCAGGCTGGCCTCGAACTCACAGCGATCCGCCTGCCTCTGCCTCCCGAGTGCTGGGATTAAAGGCGTGCGCCACCACGCCCGTAATCCTGGATTTTGAACCTCACTCCAGCCACTCCACTTGTTATAACCTGGCACTTGTCAGCCTGTACAAAATAAATAAATAAAATAAAATAAAATAAAAGGAAGGAGGCAGCAGGCTCCCCCTTACACACTCTCTCCTATTCTCTGAGCTCCACCCTGTGCCTTGCACACATTAGAGTATGGCACCCATTCCTGGGACTGACAGACACTGCCCCCTCTGTAGCAGAGGACAGTCTGGGGAACATGGGTGAGCCTTAAACCCTGTCACATCTCAGGGAAGAAGAGAAGAACGAGAAGAGCTTTCTGCTCCCCCAGGCAGCCAGGAAACAATTTGCAAGACGGAATTCAACAAGCAATGCCAACAAGATCATAATGACCATATTTATGGGAGAACGAGGAGGCCTGAGCTCGGGTTTTCATTATCGTGTGTACAAATGTGATCGGCTCCTTGCAGCCTGCCTCCCGCTCCAGGCGGCAGCTGTTGGCTGGTGCATGGTAATTTGATGTAAATTGCCCCCAAATATGGTAATTCCCTCCTCTGCCAGGGGAGCTTGAAGTCACAAACCTGGAGAGGTTGGCAGCAGATGTTTTCTTACCGCTCTGCAGGCTGCTGGTGTTGTGGAAAAATGGTAGCCGACCCAGAGACAATGCTGCTTCCGCTACTTCCTGCGTGGGACATGCTGTGGGCACTCAGCGTCCACGGCCGTGAACAGGCGCAACGGCCAGTCTGCTTGGAGTAGCAGAGAAAACAAGAATTGCTTCTCACGGACCACTCAGCACCAAGGACTGCACAGTAGACGGTATTTTCATCTTGGACCTCAAAGGTGATGGTTACAGGAGTTGGCAGTCAATGCCAGTGCCATTCCTTGGTCCTTGATGGTAGCTTCCCAGGGGCAGAAAATAAGAGTAACATGATCATCTGGGTGTGGTTGCTCACACCTGTAATCCCCAGACTTCGGAGGTCAAGGCAAAATGATAGCCATGAGTTGAGGCCAACCTGGGCTACATTGTGAGTTTCAGGATAGCCTGAAATACAGGGTGAAGCCCTGTCTTAAAATAACAAAGCAAACAAAGACAAAATAATTTACCAATAATGATTGTGCTAAGGAATGCTTGACCAAGACCAGACAATGCTTTGCTGTCATTATTACCTAAGATCTCCCTGGAGTTTTTAAGAGGAAAAAAAAAAAAAATCAATACCTCAATATGTAGATGAGCAAGCACAGGGAATTTCTCCAGAGAAAGACATGACAAATTCAAGGAAAGAGGTGTTTTCCCCTGTTTCCTTTTCTGTTTTTCTTTAATCAGGAGTGAAATATACATTAAAACAACCTTGAGATGGCTTTGTTCCAGGAAAACTACAAAAAAACAGAGTGCCAAGATAGGAGATGGGGTGGGGGTTGGGCTGGCAGCCAGCCCAGTGTGGACATTACGTGGGGCCAGCACTTGCCCAAAGTGTCTCCAAAGCCAAATCAAGACAAATGATGCAGGTGTCTCGCTAATGTGAATTTCTTCCGTGGAAATTGTTCAATATAAGGGAAAAGGAACATAACAAAGATGCTATAAGGACATTAGAAAAGCAGGGCAGAGCCCCTCCAGGGTGGACAGGGAGGCCAGCCAGGGAGCTACTGCGTGGCACACTAAGCTCTCGGGGTGCAGCTGTGTTCTGAGGAGAGGGACACGCCATGTGAAGGAATGTTTATGGTGTATTTTTAATGCAGAGAAAGAGAACAAAGGTTCTTCACAACATGAGGGAAACTATACGCACATGCACATGTCCTCTTGGTGGCGGGGGTGGGGTGGGGAGGGGATGGGGGGCAAGGAACGCCTGGAGGCCAGAGAGAGGATAGGGAACCTGGGGGTGTCCGGCACAGAAGGAAGCTCCTCTGGGACTCAGCGTAAGACTCTCCCCCTAACCACCCACCCACCCCCCCCCCCGCGCCACCTCAAAGATCATCATAGGTCATCACGGAGCAGTGGCCCCTATCTTTGGGTGGGCTCTGGGAAGCTAGCTGGGTAACGGAGAACCTGGAACAGCTCGGTTGAAAAGATCTTTCTTGTGGTCAGAGGCTCCGACGTGTGGCATGGGCCGGCTCATTAAGTGAGCTCAGTGTCTGGAGGTATGCAAACACAGGTTGGACCGTCATGCATGGCTGGGCAGTGGGATTATGTGTCTCCTAGGGTGGCTAGGCGATGCTAACAAATGCCTACCCGTTCCAGCCCATATGTCCAACTAGCCCCAAAGGAAAAAGAGGCGACTCCGTTCATTCATGAATCTTAGGGAAGGAAAGAGAGAGAAAGGAGGAAGGAGAAATAAAGAGGGAAAGAGAGACAGGAGAGGGGAGGGAAGGGAAGGGCGGGAGGAAGAGAGTAGGGGGGAGAGGGGAGGGGGAGGAAAGAGAGGTGAGGCAGGCGGGCTGGGCACACTAAGTGTAATCCCTTTGTAAACACCGGCAGAAACTTGTTTTCCTAATTGAAAAGCCCATGTGGGCCGCTTAATCCAGTCCATGCTAATGAGACCAACCACATTAAAGCAGATATTGACCGCGGTCGTCCCTGTGCCAGGGAGAAGACCGGAGGGAATATATTGACAAGAGTACAACCAGGGCAGTTCTGGTCCCATGGATACCAGCTTGTGCATTCAAACATCCCATGGGACAGGCAACCTAATCACACAACAGGGCCGAAGGAGTTTGGGGAAAGGGGGTTACCCCCACCCCCCAACCCCGCTGCCACTGTGATCCTCTTAAAAGGAACAAAGTGACCTGAAAATAATATCATAATAAGATAACAAGATTTAACAACAACAACAAAAAAACATTCACTCACACAGTGTGGTGAGCACAGATGCGTTCTTTGGGGCGATATGTTTTTCTGTTTGACGACTTCAAAGACGTCATTGCTAAGACAATGCTGGGCCTGCGGGTGCTGGAGTGGATGTGAACTCAGCTACTTCGTTCTTCTCCCCGCCCCCCCGGGGGGGGGGCTTGCTCTCAGCAAAAAGCCCCTTGGAGCGGGAGTGAACCAGACCCCAGTCATTTGGGCCTTGTTGAGGGCTCAGCGCCATCCCCTCACCTAGATCTCATGACTGTCACTCTTCCCAATCTGCCCTGTTTTCTCTGACTGACTCTTCTGCTCCTCCTACTGAAACATCACCCATATTTCCCCCATCGCCCTCTGGACATAGCCCAGAGGCATTTGTCTTCACTTACTATAGGCAGCTATGACGGCACCCTAACTCTTGCCGAAAATTCCACCCCTCCCCCCACCCCGCAGCACACGCCCGAAAACCCTCTGTCAACTCAGGGCTGGACTGTAGCTGCCACTTCCCTAGCCAACAAATATAACTCCATTATCATCTGGTTCAAAGGATTTGGAAAGATCGGGCATTAGCCCCGGTGCTCTGCGGTAAAACGGTGAAACAGTCTCCAGTTACAAAGCCTTTACCTGGGGTGGGTGTTTGACTCTCAGGAAACCGGAAGTCTAAGGCTCAGGAGGCAGCGGCTCTGCCAAGCGTGTTGAGGGGCACAGCTGGCTAGAGTGCTTCTTGTGTCTGAGGCAACAGTTCCCAGAATCCATGTAATTCCTCCGCTTTCTACAAAAGAGGATGCAGAGGTACCGGGAGGTTAAGGATCTGCTTGTATCCCAGAGCCATCATCATCGTCCTGTCGTGCTCAGCCGCCAGCACCCTGCAGCGAACAGGCAGCCCCGGGCGGAAGCGGCTCTTTGACCTCAATCATCACTCTCCATTGGGCCTTAGGAATGGGATTTTTCTGCCTAACTATTTAGACTGTGACAGGAAGCTGCCATTAAACCAGATAGTGTCTGGCCTATGAATGAAATGACCCCACGGTCCTTGAGGGGGGCGTCTGTGATAACATGGGACCTGATGGAAGGGAAGGGCCCGAAGCCTAGAACACGCTCTACAGTTCATCTCGGGTAGAGTGGAGGACTTTCAAAAACTGCAGGGCGGCTCTCCAGTACTGTCTGAAATCCCAGGACGGCAGAGCTAAAGGCACTTTCGGGCATTCACTTCCCTTTTTGGAGCAGTTTCCTCACAGCGGCGGTCAGCTTTGCAGCCCTGCCGCACTCCAGCCTTCCATCAGGACCTTTGGTCCAATGGGAGAGAGATAGTTTTCTATTCATGTCTATCCATCTACACTGAATTAAGCAACCAGGCCTGGGGTGGTCTCCCTCTGCTTTCAAAGAAGAGGTCAGCTGTAATCTGGCGCGTAAGCTGGAGACCACATCTGGCCTGTGGTCAGTTTTCCCCAGGGTAAGCTGGAAAAGCTTTTTGCCTTTGACAAGGTAGTAAAACATCTGTGTTTACAAGAGAGATAAGAAGGAAGCCAGCAGCCGTGGGCCTCTGTGGCTGCCTCTCAAAGGTGTTGCCTTGAAGCACTGAGTGAGAGCTGGCCAAGAATGAACAGCCTGTGGCTGGCCCAGGGTGAGGATTTCCTGTTTCTGCCTTTAGGGTCCTCCTCTCCCCCATCATGGCGCATGCCTACAGATCCTGGCAGGGGGCCCAGCCTAGACATGCTGGTCACCCAGTGCTTAGTCTGTGTACTTCATCCAACACCCAGCTTTCTTGGCGATCAGACTACGACGCGCCCTCTGTTGTTTGGCATTTTCAGAACAGTCATGGGGTGCCCCACCTCTTCAGCACCGCTCACCAACAGCCTACCTTGACAGCTTCGCCCATCCCTCCTGTACCCCGACTCCTGCATCCTAGCTGGTTCCAGAGAATCTCCCCTTGTTCCTCTGCTGCCTGCCTTTCAAGAGCCTGCTTCTTCTGTGCATGCTCCGGGGCCAGCGTTTACCCACAGGGATGACATCAGTGTCTTTGTGTTTCCGCGTATCTCGTGGGCTCTGCCAGGAGTTGCCCATCGGTGGGAGGGAAAGTCACCTTAGGCAGTCAGCTTCTCCATCTGTTACAGGGCAGATGAATACCGTCCCACGAGCTTGGAGTTTTTCGTGGACTGTGAAGAGCGGGAAGCACAGCAGAAGGTCCCGTGGATCTAACACGTCGCACAGAGAGACACTAGAGAACTCCCCACGCTGCCAGCGAGCCAGGGCTAGGTAGGTCCTCGGGATGCACTGCTATGAAACTCAGAAAATACGTGTGAGGTTGGAGGTCACCTTCCGGCTTGAGGCCTCCCTTGGCTGTTCTAGGGCAGGCAGGACTGTGGAAATGTGAGGTGTCTTCCTAGCAGGGATCTGTTGTCCTTCATGTCCCTGGGTGCTGGGACGACAGTGGCAGAGTAGCTGAAATGCCTAGAGAGGCCTAGAGAAAACACAGGGCTCCACTCAAGTCGGTTAAGTGACCCAGGAGAACGCAGGTGGGTGCTCTGCTCTCCCCAGACGCAGGTAGACGGCTCAGCGGACCCTGTGACTTTGCCACTACAAAAGAGGACACAGGCAACTACCTGTTCTTGATGTAACTGCCCCTGGATAGCATGCTGGAATTGGAGCACAGTAGGTGGGAAGCTTGCCCAAAAGGCAGAAAACAATAAACAAACAAACAAACAAAACCCCTGGGTTTGATCCCCCAGGGCCACATAAAAAGTTCAGGGTCGGACTGGAGAGATGGCTCAGAGGTTCAGAGCACTGACTGCTCTTCCAAAGATCCTGAGTTCAATTCCCAGCAACCCATGGTGGCTCACAACCATCTACAATAAGATCTGGTGCCCTCTTCTGGAGTTTAGTTGTATATGCAGGCAAAACACTGTATATATAATAAATATTTAAAAAAAAAAAAAAAAAGTTCAGGGTCATCACAGGCTACACAGTAAGTTCAAGGCCACAGGAGCCCTTGTCTTAAAAACAAACACACCAAGCAAGCAAGTAAAAACCGTGACAAGGTTGAGGTGAAGCAAACTGCTTTGTTCTCATCTACCAACTAACTCCACAATTTAATTTCCTGTCCACCAAGCACCTTGCTTCTTCGGCTCTTAACACCACAGCCATGTCTGTTCCTGGGGGTGTTGCAATCTCTTACCAGGACAGAAAAATCTCCTTCTGGCTGGAAGAGCAATCTGCAGCAGGATTCTGGTAAGAAAGACTGCTCTCTGCAGAGTGAGCAGAGAGGAGCTGGCTGGCGCCTCCTGATGGGCCAGCACTGACCACATGCTGGGCCAGAGGGAAAGCCTGTGCGTCCTCAGGAAATGGTCCCTCCTTACAACAATGTCAAGAATCTGGTGACATTTCCTGACTTTTAGAGGCAAACAAAACAAAAACACAGAGAAGTGAAGTCACTTGTCCAAGGTCCCACTACCAAGTGGCCAGCTCCCACTTCAGTCTATCTGCCTGTTTGAAAGTGTGCCCTTAGGTTGTGTGTGTGTGTGTGTGTGTGTGTCTCCCTTCAAGGTCAGCTGCATGGACTCCACTCTGTGGCAGGGCTAATGGACACAAAACAGAGGTCTGGAAAGCGCAGGCAGAGCTGAACTGAATTGCACCTGACACTTGGAGCTGGCTGATAGACAGGTGATTCACATCTGTGCCACGGTTTTTATTGTCCCATAGTGGCTCCCGGGGAGTGGGGCAGACAGTCAAAATGTTCCAGTCCCAGCGGGAGGCACAAGGGCAGACTCTTAGAAGGAATTAATAATACCCAAGGAATTCCTCCCGAACAGTGGGGGGGAATAAAGATTCTTCAAAAAAAAGGCCTAATAGCAAATTTTCTGGATTTTCCAGCTAATTTGAAGGTACCTACTTGGAACATTTTCTTGTCAGAAAAGATTTTAAAGTACATTCATTCGGCATGACATGATAATTGGGCCTGGCTGTCTGATGAATGCCTTTTATCTCTTCCTGAGCTATTGTTCAGTGGGATGGAGCTGATGGGCAAAGTGGGCACTTGGTTAAATGCAGAAACAGCCACTTGGGATGATTCTGGTCACTGGCGACAGCGAGGTCTCAGAGGTGCAGGTGGAAGCTTATATGATCAGCGTCCCGGAAGCGGAAGGGAGGATGGATGTGAAGTGATTAGAGAAGGGGCATTTCCTCACTGCGCACGCGGAAAGACCAGGGCCCGGGAGGAGCAGGAAGCTGCCAGTGTCTCTCAACTTGGGGGTATGGGGGGTGACCTGGATCTGCGTTTCCTGAGCCAGACTTCAGGTCCCTGTGCCCTGCCTCATGAGGGGGTCTGTGAAATAAGACACAGCAGTGAGCAGCTTACGGGGTGAAGCTGCCCTGTCCCCACTTGCCCCTGCACCAGAGACCCCCGCCTTCTGGACTGAAGGGCTGGGTTGAGTGGCAAGGCTTGCCTTCTCCTGGCCGGCTCTTCTCAGCTCTGCCGAGTTATGGAAGCAGCTATTTTCATAGGTCCTTCTTTTTCCGTATCTTTTATGTTTTCCTTTCCTTTGAAGCTTTTGTTTTATCAAAGGCAAATTTCCAGGCCTGGCCATCTGAGTTATCTCCAGATTTCTTCATCACTCTTAAGAAAGAAGGGTTTGTTTGGATTTATTGTTTTTCAACTTTACGTCATTTCCCCCTTATCGTTATTTTTCTATTGAATTCGCTTTAACATTTTTTTTTTTTAGAAACCAGACCCACTTCAGAGTGCCTCAGAGCTTTCCGTATGTTAATAACATGTTCTCAGAATTGTAGCGTGGTTTTTCTCCTTGTCAAAGAAGGGCTATCCCTCCTCTAAGGAGACAGCTTGTCCTCAAAAATGCCCTTCATTAACATTTAGCGAATACAACAGTTTCCAGTGGGATTAAGAAGTTGACATTTTCATTGTTTTTCATAGAAAACAGCCCAGCATTAACCGTTCCCTCAAGGGACTGCATTTTTCACAAAAGTGAGATAACAAAGGCCTGGGCTAGAAGTCTGTACCTGGTCCCATGTGCTGCTGTTTAGACATGTATGCCTGTCTGCAGCTTTTCATGCATAATCGCATCTCTGTGTCTGGATGTGTGTTTATGACAAATTTACACATGGCTGTGATTGTCTGCCAATGTGTAATTGGCTCTGTGTGCATCAGGGCTGGTGTGTGTGTGTGTGTATCTACTACTCACAGTTGTGGGTATGTGCTGTACATGTGTGACTGTGTTCACGCATAAATTCGTCTGCATTATGTTCTAGTGTGTCTATGCACATAGAGAGATGTGCGTACTTATGTGGGCGTGGGTGCTATGTGTATGATATCTGTTTGTCTGGGTGTAAGCTCCTGTGTGTAGGTAAGTCTTTGTCCTGTTTGCTTAAGTGTTTGCCAGCCCCAAGGATGCTTAGCTTTGTGCTCAGAGCCCCTTATAAACATATACACAGCCCCCCCTGGTGGACATTGTTGAAACAACACAACTAAACCAGGCATCATTGAATTTGTTTGAAATAGAGTTTCTGGTTATGTGCTGGGCAAGGTTTCTGGGATGTTCCTTGAGAAAATGGGGCATATTGGGCCTCTGTTCTGAGGTAAACGCTCAACAGAGAACCCCGAAAGGGGGCCCAATGCAGACAGCTGTCTCATGGTGCCGTACTGTAGGGGCTCTTTCTTTGCGTTGGGGACAGGATCACTGGGCTTCCTCTCAGCCAGAAAGGTGTGAGGCTACCTGGCATGTTTCTGGGACCCTGCATTTTCTGTCAGAATCTTCGGTCACATTCCAAGAGTATATCCAGCCCAGTGCCCTCCTGGTGCCACATAAAGCCCTCCTAATCTAGGAAACGGGGAGGCTAAAATAGGTGACCTGTCTAAAATGGGGTGTCAAAGACCAGACGCAGAGGCTCATACCTATAAATCCGTTGTTTAGAAGGTAAAGAGGAAAGAACTGTATAATGAGTTCAAGTCCAGCCAGGACTACATAGTGAGACCCTGCTTCAAAACAAAATAACAGCGGGGGCTGGAGAGATGGCTCAGAGGTTAAGAGCACTGCCTGCTCTTCCGAAGGTCCTAAGGTCAATTCCCAGAGACCACATGAAGGCTCACAAAACAAAACAGCAACTAACGGAGGTGTCAGGAAGCAGGAAAGAATGTGTGTCCCTGTCTTTACCACTTCTATCTGTGGCCTGGACTCCCTGGATGGTGGCTCATGTCACTTTCACCTCTGTTTTTACCATCAAACCTCTTCCTCTGCCTCTCCTGATTCCTTCCCTCTCTTATGAGGACCACTGGGAGCACTTGGAACCCACCTGACACTCCCAATCTTCTCTATTTCCAGATCCTCAGCTTTACCCTGTGTGGTGATTTGGATAAGGTGGGGGGGGGGGCAGGGGGCTCCCATAGGCTCACAGATTTGAATGCTTAGTCACCAGGGAGCGGCATTGTTTGCAATAATTAGAAGGATTAGGAAGTGCGGCCTTGTTGGAGGAAGTGTATCACTGGGGGTGGGCTTTGAGGTTTCAAAAGCTCACGAGTGTCTCTCTCTCTGCCTAATCAGGATGTAGAACTCTCAGTTCTGCTCCTTTCTGCTCCAGTGCCCTGTCTGCCTGCGTGCTGCCGTGCTCCCTTCATGATGAGAATGGACTGACCCTCTGAAACTGTAAACCAGCCCACAACCAAATGTTTTCTTTTATAAGAGTTGCCGTGGCCATGATGTCTCTTCACAACAACAAAACAGTGAGTAAGAGACCTTGCCAGCAAAGCCTCTTTTGTTTGGGAAGGGGACACTCATGGGGTTCCTGAGGAGTGTGGGAACATCTTGGAGAGTGTCATTTGGTTACCACAAATGCCCACGCTATGGGCTGACAGCATCAGGACACGCCCATGCAAGTACTGTGTGTGGAAGGCCCACCCGTGCCTGTCATTGCACCAAACTCTATCCTGTCTCTTCCTATCCCCTCAACAGTCCAATGGGGCAAGTACTGTTATTATAACTATGTAATAAGCACCTGCTGCTGTGCTTTGGATCTTAAATGTCCCCTCAAAGGCCTGCATGTTGAAGGCTTGGTCCCCAGCCTGTGATCCTCCTGGGAAGAAGATATTTACTGCAGGAGATGGGGCTAGTGGAGGGAAATTATGCTGTTAAGGGTGTGTCCTTGATGGAGCTATGCTGATCCTGGCTCCTTTTCCCTCTTCTTTTATCAATTTAAAAATATTTCTTTTACATTTATTTCCTTATTTATGTGTACATGTATGGGTACATGTCACAGCACACATGTGGAGGATAGAGGACAACCTGTGTTCTCTCCCTCTGCCTGCTGGGCTCTGGGGATTGAACTCAGGTCATTGGGCTCTCTAATTCTTATTGTTTTTGTTTTTGTTTTTTGTTTTTCCTTTCTGGGCTCCACAAGCTGAGCAGGCTTGTACCACAGTGCTGTGTGCTGCCACTGACCCAAAGCAATGGGGCCAACTATGGACAAAACTGAGCCAAAGTGAATCTTCATGATGATCCAGATGCTTTGTCACAGAAGCGGATGCCTGACTGACGTCTGCTAATAGCAAATGATATTCTAGCGTCACATGCAGTTCACAGGCAGGCAGTGGTAGAGATCGGCTTTGAACCCCATATCATCAAACCTTGAAGCCACACTCTTCTCCATTTAAGAATGTTGACATAAGGGCTGGAGAGATGGCTCAGAGGTTAAGAGCACTGACTGCTCTTCAAGAAGTCCTGAGTTCAATTCCCAGCAACCACATGGTGGCTCACAACCAACTATAATGTGATTTGATGCCCTCTTCTGGCCTGCAGGTGTACATGTAGGCAGAGCACTGTATACTTAATAAATAAAAAAAATCTTAAAAAAAAATATTGGCATAAGAGCCAAATTGCCATCTTACAGATAAAAAGCAAGGCATGTGACATAACTTGACATCACATGAACATGTGATGGACAGAGCAGGCATGGGCCATTCCAGCACATAAAAATATTGAAAGTCAAGCCCATGGAGGCTTTATATTCATTAAATTTATTTTTTAGACACAGTTCTTGGAACCATAGATAGTCCAGTGTCTACCACTGTCCACAGATGTGGTGATACATGCCTTTAATTCCAGCACTCAGGGGCAGTGGCAGGGCATCTCTGTGAGTTCAAGGCCAGCCTGGTCTATATAGCAAGTTCCAGGACAACCAGAGCTACATACTAAGACCTGCTTCAAAAAAAAGGAAAAAAAAAAGTTGACTATTTCTCTTAGTTCCAAATGTTGCCTGTCCTTTGCCCCTGTGTTCCCAAATCCTTGCTTCAGCCTCAGCCCTCATAACCCTAGCAGCATTTAAATCACTTCAGTTTTGCCTTTTCCAGAATATAAGTGAAAGTATAGATGACCTTTTTATTTATTATTTAAACACAATTCAATGAGGTATTCTTTACATGTGTTTGTGCGTTATCTACATGTAATGAACATGGCTCTGGGGGGGGTAGAGTTCTGTGAAGTTTCACACAGTCATGTGATCTCATGCTAATTATGTTCAAGACTCAGAACCAAGCTCACTACTTCAAAAAGCTCAGGCCTAGGAGGTAACTCAGGCCCTGGCGTGCCTGCATGGAGCCCACTCTCTGTGACCCTGATGTGGTGGTGCGCACAGGCTATCTAAGCACTTTGGAAAGTGGAGGCAGGCGTTCGAGGCTACCCTTGACTGCAACGTCGGCTTTCTGTTCCTAGGATTTTGTCTTTTCTGGAATGTGATATGGAGGCAGTCGTGCAGTTGGAGGCCTGCTGAGGGGCAGCCTTCATTCTCCGTGAGCAGCTGTGTGGACTCACACAATTGTGTGTTCAGTGTCTTCTTGTCAGTTGCGGCCCATCGGTCTGATACACCACAAGGTACGTCCACTCACCCCTTGGCGGGCCAGCTGCTTCCCAGTGTGGTGGTTACCGGTGTGGCGTTCCCTGTGTGGCGTTCCCGGTGTGGCGGTTCTGAGTGGTCCTTTGCACACAGTGATTTGATAATGTTTTCGCGAGGATTTTTGCATCTATATTCATGAGGAATTTTAGGCTGTAGCTTGCTGTTTTAAAGGAATGCCTTTGTCTGCTTTTGATGGCGCTGGGGTGGGGGGAGGGGGGCGTTAGGCCTCTAAAATGATGGAGATGTGTCTCCGCCTCTTCTATTTTCTGTAAAAGTTGGTGTAGAATTGGTATTATTTCTTCCTTGAATCGCTCAGTATTAAACTTGCAGCAAAGCCATTAGAATCTGGGGTTTCCTTTGTCAGAGGGATTCTCAGTTTTGCATTGAGTCTGTGCAGTTGGTGTAGTGCTTTTCTTGTTGGCTTCTTGGGGGAGCTTTGGTAGTTTGTGTCACCCAAAGAATTGGCCCTTTTCATCCACACTATTAAATGCATGAGAAAAGTTGAGGGGAATTGGGGCTGGATCAGCTACACACACTTGTGAACCGCACATCTAAGGAGACACAGAGAACAAAGGACAGAAATTCTGGCCCAGGAAATTATCAGAAATTCATGAGAAAATGTTAGGAATGTCTGAAAGGGAACAGATTATTAAAGGTGTAATTATGCACAAAGACATGAGGCAATGGAAGTCTTATTCTAAGAATTTGGAAATCACATAAATGTCAAAGAGAACCAATGTGCCTTATTCTCCTGATAGGAGAGAGAACATGGAAACGGTGTAAAAATGTGCATAGCAAATGCAGACAGGAACATAACAAAATATTTTTTGTTTATGGAGGATTTTCTTCTTTTTTTGTTCATATTTCCAGTGTGTGTGTGTGTGTGTGTGTGTGTGTGTGTGTGTGTGTGTGTGTGTGAGTGTGTGTGAGTGTGTGTGTGTGTGTGTGTGTGTGTGTGTGTGTGTGTGTGTGTGTGTGTGAGCGTGTGTATGTATGTGTGTATAGTTTGTGAGACAGGGCTTCCGGTATCCCAGGCTGGCCTCAAACTTTCCGTGCAATCCTGGATGACCTTGAAGTTCTAATCCTCCCACCTTTACTTTCTAAGTGCTGAGGTGACAGGCAGATGCCCCAGGCCCAGTTTTGTACAGTGCTGGGATCAAACTCAGGGCTTTAAGCATGCTAGGCAAGCATCTGCCAACTGAGCTCTACCCTTAGCTTTCAGTCATATATATATGAATATATACACATACATATATCACATATATGTATGTATAAATATAAGCATTAGATATTTAGTGAGGAAAAATCTAGTGTGGAAAAATCAGTATTTTCCTTTGTCTCTAGTGGAACACAGCTAATTCTTAGCAAATGGGATCTAACACAGAGGCCCTTCTCAAAAAATGCTGTAACTCCAGCACGCAGAGGCTGATCCTCAAGTTCTTAGCCGGCCTGAGCTAGATTCCTGTCTCAAAAGACCCAAACACACAAAAATTAAAAAGAAAACAGCCCCCTCCCACAACAACAACAATCCCAAGCAGTGATGCACCGGGAGGAGTTGAGGGCTGAGGGGTATTGCCCTTGATGCTCCTCCTTTCTAGAAGCTTCTAGTCTATCGTATCTGCTAATGACCTCCACTGATGCTTCTCCCCAGGGCAGGCCACATGGTTTTGCCTCTGAAGACGTGGACTCAGTGTCACCTCTCTCCACTGACATTCTGTCCTAAATACCTGGTTTCCAATGGCACGCTGAGGCACCAGAAGCTCACAGGGCCTCCTTTTCTTTGGAAATAATGCCAGAATCCCTGGACATTCAGAGAGAGAGAGAGAGAGAGAAGGAAAGCTCTGTAAGATCTCCCTGTCCCGACCAGTTCTGCTATTTCTAGGATCCAACCCTTGCAGAGGTTGCTATAAGGCCTTGTGGTGACTGGCACTTGGCCACTGGCTAGGTCCTTAAACTCTGTGTCCCTGTGAAGGAAGGAGGAGCAGGAGGAAGGGAGAGGAGAGGGAAGGAGAGGGACAAGGATGGGGGAAGAGTAGGGAGGGGGAAGAGAAAGGGAAGGGGAGGAGAAAAGAGAAGAGAAAAAGGCATGAGAGGCAAGGAGCTAGAACACAGAATGAGCCAGGAGTGAGGCTCTGGGTTCAGAGTCCTGAGTGCTATGGCAGGATGGTCTGGTATAGCCTTCCTGTCCCGGAGATCAGGAATGGCAGCCTGCAGGCTCTGGGCCTACCTTCTCCTAGTCAGCATCGCTATTGCTGTGATGAAACAGCACGACCAAGAGCGACTTGGGGGAAAGGGTTTATTCACTCACGGTTCCATATAAACAGTTCATCATCAAAAGCAGTGAGGGTAGGAACTGAAACAGGCAGGAAACCTGGAGACAGGAGCTGATGCAGAGGCCATGGAGGAGTGCCGCTCACTGGCTTGCTCAGCCTGCTTTCTTATAGAACCCAGGACCACCAATCCAGGGATGGCCCCACCGCAATGGGCTGGGCCCTCCCATGTTAATCACTAATTTAAAAATGCCCTCTGGGCTTGCCTACAGCCTTATGGAGGCCTTTTCTTCCGTCTCACTTTCTTTTTTCTTTTCTTCTTCTTCTTCTTCTTCTTCTTCTTCTTCTTCTTCTTCTTCTTCTTCTTCTTCTTCTTCTTCTTCTTCTTCTTCTTCTTCTTCTTCTTCTTCTTCTTCTTCTTCTTCTTCTTCTTCTTTCTTCTTCTTCTTCTTCTTCTTCTTCTTCTTCTTCTTCTTCTTCTTCTTCTTCTTCTTTTTAGATAGCATTTCTCTATGTAGCCCTGGATGTCCTGGAATTCATCCTGTAGACCAGGATGGTCTTGAACTCAGAGATCTGCCTGCCTCTGCTTCCAGAGTGCTGGCATTAAAGGCTTGCACTACCACAGCCTGGATGGAGATCTTTTTTTTAAACTGAGGTTCCCTCCTCTCAGATGACCTTAGCCTGTGTCAAGCAAACATAAAACTATCCAGCCCACTTTTCTATTGCGATTGCCTCTCCTCAAGCCTGCTGGCCACACTGTCAAAGAGAAGCCCATGACAGTCATGCCCTCCCAAAACCACGGTCCCCAGGACCACGAAGATGGCTGCTCTCTACTGGACCTGGCTCAACACAGGTGGACCCTGGGCTTCTCGGGACCTTTCTGACTCACTCTTCATCCAGGGACAGAGACAGTGACAAAAGCTCCTGCCTCTCACATGAGGCACTTCCTGTGGGAGGCTCTTCCTCCTACTCCCACACCAGGGGTCTGGCTCACAAAGACGCCTGTACACCCCATACAATCCTATCCCACTGTCTTATGCATCGGGAGTACAACCTATGGGGCCAAGTGTAACATGGAAACGTGGGACAACTAAAAAGTAGAAAAAGTGCTGTTAAGGCATAAAATGTAAAATCTTCTCTGTAAAGATTTCATTTTAGGCCAGTAAGATGGCTCAGTGGGTTGAAGCACTTGCTGAAAAGGCTAATGACCTGAGTTCAATCCCTAAGATTCACATAATGGAAGGAGAGAACCTGCCTTCTGTGAGTTGTCCTCTGGCCTTCACAGGCTCACATGGCACACATACACACACACGTACATGCACACCCACACCCCAAACAACTAAATAGAATGAAAATTTTCTTAAAGGTAAATTGTTTCACTTTACATATAATATTATAAATTAAAAATAGATCTTTTTCATGCAATATATGAAACATTCTCCTGATCAGTTTCTCCTTTCCCATCCCCTCCTAGCTCTTCCCACTGACCTAAATCCATACCTTTTCTTTTTCTTTTTCATTAGAAAACAAGCAGACATCCTACTAGATAGTGGCTGGTTACTCCCACAACTTTTGTGCCACTATTGCACTAACACATTATGCAGACAGGTCACCACTGTAGATCAAAGGGCTTATGGCTGGGTTGGTGTTTATCTTTCTTCTTTGGTAGCATGCAAAATACCTCTCAGTACTATGAACACTAGTCAGTAGGGTGAAGGCTCTAGGTAGGCACCAACTTGACTTCTCCATGTCCAATGAGTTGTGTAGGTGTTGTCTTCAGCAATGGGGCTTTATCATTAGTTTGTAGAAATCAACCTGTAGCCTTGGAAACAGCCTGGGTTGTTTGGGGGTTTCCACAGGGTCCCCAAGTTTGATTAGCTATAACCTTGTACTGGAGTCTTCATTTGGTGGTGAGAGATGTCAAGTTGGGGCTTCATCTTTCCTGTAATTCTGTGATTCCATTTTAGATTTCTTTCATATATGGATATATTTTAAGAAGCTTCTGTTGTAGTAGGTTTCCATATAACCCCTCAAATGGTCTTTGGTTTTAACTGTCCTTCCCAATTTTCCCTTCTCCCTTTCTTTTCCAACTCCATTTAATGCTCTCAGTCCAGTCTCCTTCCTCCCAGTTCATGCTCACCCATAAATAAATATCTGTGTGTTCTATTTCCCCCTTCTTGGGAGAGCCTTCCCTCCCACCTAGGCCTGACCCTCTCTGGTTATATGGGTTTCAGCCTGCTTATCAACAACTGCCCCATTCTCACCAATAAGCAGTCCATCCAGACAAAAATTAAATAGAGAGATGCTGGAGCCAATGGCATCACAATCATTTGGACCTAGCAGATGTTTACAAAACATTTCATCCAAATATGAAATATACCCTTTTCTCAGCAGTTCATAGAACTTTCTCCAAAGCTGACCACACACTTGGACACAAAGCGAGTCTCAACAGATACAAGGAAACTGAAATAACACGCTGCATCCTATCTGACCACCTTGGATTAAAACTAGATCTCATCAACAACAGAAAACTTACAAATTCATGGGATCTGAACAAGTCATTAATGAGTGAAAAATAGGTCAACACAGATGTTAAGAGAGAAATTAAACACTTTTTAGAACGAATGAAAAAAAAAAAACCTACAGCAACCCAAATCTATAGAAACATGAAGAAGATGATTCTATGAATGTGACATCTAAAAAGAAGTTCCGGGGCTGGAGACACTGGTCATCATTAAGAGAACCCAGGTTCTGTTCTCAGCACACTCATCAGGCCCTCACAGTCATCTGTGAGTCCAGGAGCTCTCACACCTCCAGCCTCTGTGGGCATCTGCACTCACAGGTTCATGTCCGCACTCAGGCAGTCGTCAGCAAGGAGCCAGGGTCACTTTAGAAGCTTCATGAGGTCAGTGTACAGATGAAGGAACTGAGGTCAAGAGCACAGTGTGAAATTATGCCTATGAAGGGGAATAAAGAAGATCCAGAGGTAAAGATCCCCCCTTCCCAGCATGCACTCTACCAAGGCTTTAAGCTCTGCTCTGAACTCACTTGGCCTCAGTTTGGAAAATACTTGCTCCCTTCAGGGAGGACCAGTGTCCCTGATGAAAGCAAGTAGTATTCTAGCAGGCGGTTAGCTGTCTCTGATGAGGACTGGTAAGTGACTTCTTGGTGCTCACTTAGGCTGTTTCTCAGGATCTGATGTGAAGCCGGT
Source organism: Acomys russatus (assembly GCF_903995435.1). NCBI lineage: Eukaryota > Metazoa > Chordata > Mammalia > Rodentia > Muridae > Acomys > Acomys russatus. The sequence goes on from NC_067138.1 coordinate 2,967,770, forward strand.
TGACTGGTGTGCACAACCCAAGTGAAATCCCTCCCTGGACTCAGGACCCAGGAACCCTGAATTCCATTCCTAATGTTTTCATCGATAAGCTGTGTGGCATGGCCAAGTGCCTTTCTCTCTATGGTACTGAGACTAACAGTCTCCAAAGTTCTGTCCCATGTTAGAGTGAGTACTATCTGTAGTCCCACTTCACAGACTTGCTAGAAAGTGAGCACTGAAAAGTCTCAGGACTGGGAAATAGGTAAATCTGTCCTCACTAAGATCACTGCCCCAGGAATAACTGATAAGTCCTGGAGGGAGTGGAGCTAAGGCAGTGACTAAGGACAGAGGGGTCCCTTGTAAGACTTAGGGACATGGAAGCATACCCTGGGCTATATAGTTAGACCCGCTGTGTCACTCCCTAGCCCTGTCCATGGGCACTGTTGGGGACAGATTTCTGTGGCATCCAGGGCTCTTCCTCATGTCTCCAGTCTCTAGCTGAGGGCTCTGGCTCCTAGCTAGCAGTGGTGATGGTGCTCACAGAGAGCTGGGGGGCGGGGAGGGCTGGATGGCTGAGGATTAGCAGCTGGGCAGGGGTCGGCTTAATAGATTGGCTCCCTCAGACCTGATGTGGCTGAGCCTCAGGATTATTGTGTATTTGCAGCCCTGCTTCTCTTCAGCAGTGATTTAAAGACATTTATCTGCAAAGCCTCGTGGTACTCATGAGAGTTAAATCAGGAGGCGAGGTCTGGTTTACAAGCCAAGGGCGGGCCTAGGGTAGGAACAGCAAGATTGGAACCTTTTTCTTGGAGCCTATTGGTGCCCTTAAGTAAAAGAGACGACACCACCACCACCACCACCACCACCACAAGGACTCCTCACTGTCACCCCCAGGGCTCTGTGACTTGCAGTCTCTCCAAGTGGCAAAGTGGCCTGCAGAGGGTGTTTAAAGTCTTGTTGTTACTAGTTAAGCCTGGGAAGAGTTGGAAGAATGCACGCACTTACTTGGCTATTGGGATGTAAATAGCTTCCTGAGAAGCTGATGCTGACTGCACAACTGCTTTCTGTCCATCCAACAGAAATGTGTGTGTACAAGCACCCAATGACAAGTACCACAATGCTGAGATGGCGCAATGTGTAATAGATTCAAACCAGAAGAAGAAATCCACATGTCTACCAATGGTTGGATGGATATATATGAATTGAAGTATAGCCATTCAAAAGCTAAACCTACATAGCAGCAGAAAGGAAGTTAATAGTGGCCCTGCAAGTAAATCTGATACTATGCTTAGCAGAAGAACCAGACTCAGACCCCTGCGAGTCCCACTTACATAACTTCGTGTTGATAAAGATCACAAGCGAAAAGGACTGGCTTATGGTGTCAGAATTCCGGGCAGTTGCCTGCAGGAGCAGTGTGATTGGAAGGGCACTCAAGATAGATGGGGGCTCCTGGGTACCTAATTCTGCCTTGTGACCTCTGTGATGGGTCTTCGTTTATCACAAGAGTCCTTAAAGTGGCTACACACTTAAGATGTGTGCACTTGATTATAAGGGCTGTTGAGATGGCTCAGCTGCTGTCTTAGTTTTTATTGCTATTCTAAAACACCATGGACAAAGCTACTTGGCAAGGAAAGAGTTTCTTTTGGCTTACAGTTCTCTGGTCACTTTTTATCACTGAGGGAAGTCAAGACAGGAACTTGAAAGCAGGGAGCATCAGATGAGTGCTGCTTACTGGCTTGCTCCCATGGCTTGCTCAGCTTGCTTTCTTATACAACCCAGGACACCTGCCCAGGGGTAAAAATCACTCACAATGATCTTGGCCCTTGAACATCAATCATTGATCAAGAAATTGCCATATAGACTTACCTACAGGCCAATCTTATTGAGACATTTTCTCAATAGAGGTTCCTTCTTCTCAGATTTTATCACATTGGTCAAAAACCCCAACCAGGACAGCAGGTAAAGCCTGGACAGCCACCAAAGCAGAGTGACCTGAATTCAATCATGGTAGAAGGAGAAAATTGTTGCATATTGTCATGAGAGAGAGAGAGAGAGAGAGAGAGAGAGAGAGAGAGAGAGAGAGAGAGAGAGAAATTATTACAGATACATAAATGTGTTTCTTAAGCACATGACACCAAGGGACCCACAGCTGGACAGGGTAATGAGGGATTCCCAGCACAGAGACCCCAACCTTCTCTTCCCTGGGGAAAGCAGCCATCTAGGGCTCTTTCCAAGCAGCCTTGCCTGCCTCTCATGTCACAATTATGTGCTCTCACCTGGAAAGAGTGAGATTATTTCCAGGTAACAAGATTCACCGAAATGTTTTCAGTATTGAAAGCTCTGGGGGCCAGGTGACATATGATAGTGTCTGACCTCCCAGGACAAGAGGTGACATGTTCAAAGTCACATGGTGATCCTGGTGTAAGAGACCCAGCCTCTGAAATCAGTATGTGACATGACACCTAAGAAAAGCCACTCCAGATCCAGGACTACAGAGACAGAAGTTTTCTACAGACTTAAGGACAGGGTATTTTAGATGGCAACAAGACAAGAGGATCCTTGCCCCACCACAGGGGAAGGGACAGGCCACCGCTGTAAGAATACTTCTTGGTCTTTCTAAAAACACCTCTTAATGCGCCCAGTATTTATCCATCCCAGTTCCTGGGACACCGCACTTAGTTGCTTGTCTTGATAGCTTTATATGTCTTAACAGGATGGGGAGGCGTGCCAGGGTCAGCTGTTGAGCAAAAAGAGTGGTTGTGGCCAAGATGGCCACAGTGATGTCCAGATGGATGCTTCTGTGCAAAGCCCTCAGAGACCCAGCACTCGGCTTATTCTTATCCAACTTAAATTTTGCAGAGTGGATGGGAACAGGGTAACAAGAAGGGTGAGTTTTGACAAATGGGAAGTGAGCGCCCTCTGAGAAGACAGGGAGGCCGTGGACTGAGCATAGTGTCATCTCGGCTGCTCGAAGGCTTGCTTGGGCCTGGAGGCTCCATCTGTGAGTGCGCATGAGGATGCTGACATCTTGGAAGGAGATCTCAGCTCCCAGCAGATCTCAGCTACCTTCTAAGTCAGATGGGTAGGTCAGATGGTGAGAGGCAGGCCACCATGAGAACCATATGCTGCTGGTGAAGAGATACCGTAACTGAGGCAACTTATAGGAGAAATGGCTTATTGGAGGCTCTCAGTTTTAGAGACCATGACCATAGGGCAGCAAGCATGGCAACAGGTAGGCATGGTGCCAGAGTAGTAGCTGAGGGCTTGCATCTGATTCACAAGCTTGAGGGAGAAAGAGAGAGAGCTAACTGGGGAGTGTCATGGGCCTTTGAAACCTCAGAGTCCACTCCCTGTGACACACTTCCTTCAACAAGGACACGCTTCCCAATTCTTCCCAAACAGTTCCGCTAACTGGGACCAAGAATGCGAACATATACCCAGGTGCAGTGGCGCACCCCTGTAATCCCAGCACTCGGGGAGGCAGAGGCAGGTGGATGTCTCTGAGTTTGAGGCCAACCTGGTCTTCAAAGTGAGTCCAAGACTTCCAAGGTCACACAGAGAAACCCTGTCTTGAAAAGCCAAACCCAAACAAAACAAAAACAAAACCTCACATCAAAACAAAAGATCACTAGCATCAACAGAATATCAAAATGTCATAGACACCAGACTATTGTATTAATCAGCATGCTTGTGGTCCGAGTGCCTCCAGCCAGACCACAGATGGCAGAGGAACCTATATGGAAGCAGGAATGAGAATCTCTCTGTTGTGGTTGACTGAGAACAGCTCCCCAAAGCCTCAGGGTCCTGCCGCCTGCAGCCTTGGCAAGGGTCTTTGCAGACACAGTTAAGCTAAAGATCTGAACATTAGGACTGGTAGGATGGCTAAGGGAATAAACGTGCCGTCGCCGAGCCTGATGACCTGAGCTCAGTCCTGACAATCCACACGGAAGACGGGGAAAAATGACTCCCACAAATTGTCCACTGGTTGTCACACAAGTACAGGTGTACCCATATGCACACATAAATAAATGTGGTTTAAGTTTTTTTAACTAAGGGCTGGAGAGATGGCTCAGTGGTTAAGAGCACTGCCTGCTCTCCCAGAGGTCCTGAGTTCAATTCCCAGCAACCACACGGTGGCTCACAACCATCTATAATGCGATCTGATGCCCTTGGCTGCAGATAAAGCATGCATATGCAATAAATAAAATAAAATGTAAAAACAGACAAAAGAGTTTAATTATAAAATAAATGTTAAAAAATTTAAAATTAAAAAAACTTTAATCACCCCAAAATTAGGAGACTATCATGCGTTAGCCAGATGGAACCTGAATGCAGTCACCAGTGTCCTTAGGAAAAGAAAGGAGAGAAAATGGACCCGGAGAACAGCTCTAGACCAACTCAAAAACAAGACAGCGGCTGCTGTCTTTGAGGACAGAGGAGGGAGTCACATGCAAAGAAATGCTGGCAAAGCAGCTACAGAGCCTGAACAAGGGCAGGGTACAGTCCTCCCTACGTCTTGGGAGGGAGCACGGCTCCCACCATGCCTAAGGCTTTGGCCCAACGGAGGTAAATTTCTGACTTCTCGCTTGCAGGCTTTAAGAGACCAGATGTGATATTGTAAATCACAAGTTGTGCTTCCCTGCCCGTCTCCCCCACTAACCTCCCCTCTGGGTCCCCCTCCCCTCCGCCTCCCCTTTCCCCACCCGCCAGGTAGCCATCCCAAAAGACTACACCGTTCTCTCTTGGCACCAATAGGCAAAGTTGGGAATAAGATGCTCCACCCAGGGCTCCTGAGCTGAGTGTTTCCAAGGTTCCAGGCCTGGAAGTTTCTGCTGAGAAGGACAGAAAATGCTCAACACCAAAGCCACAGTCCCTTTGTAGAAGGTAATGAATTAGTTTCTTCCATGTTCTTGTGACATCAAGTGGCACTCTCCCTCCCTGGTCACTCATTAGTGCTGGGCTTGGGGGAAGGGGAGAAGTAGTTTGACAGAGGATGTTGAGCCAAATCATCCTTCAGGCAAGATGTTCATTGATGCAGCAGCAGGCAGGAAGGGAAGGGGCCGAAGTAAGAGGCTTCAGTCCCATCAGACAAAGCAGGGTGTCAGTTTTTAAAGGTTTCCTGAGGTGGGCTAGAGAGATGGCTTGGTGGTTCAGAGTACTTGTTGCTCTTGCAGAGGACCCAGGTTCGATTCCCAGCACTCACAGAGTGGTTCACAACCATCTGTAACCCCAGTTTCCAGGAACTCCTTTTTTTTTTTTTTAAAGAATCTTTTTTATTTTTTAATTTATTTTTATTTTATGTGTTTAGTCTGCAAGTATGTCTGTGTGAGGGTGTCACACATTCCCCTAGAACTGGAGTTATAGACAGTTGTGAGCTGCTGTGTGGGTGCTGAGATTTGAACCCAGGTCCTCTGGAAGAGCAGTCTGTGCTCTTCACCTCTGAGCCATCTTTCCGGCCCCAAACTTTTATGAGCACTTCTGGCCTCTGCACATGGATGCAGACAAAAACACTCATACCTATAGATTAAATACAAACATCTAAAGAAGTAAAGCGAAAAGGATCCTGGGACAAGTGGAGGTCTATACGTGGGAGAGGCAGCCTGTCCTAGCTTGCTTCTCTGTTGCTGTGATAAAACACCATGACCAAAAGTAACTTAGAAGGGAAAAGAGTTTATTTCGCTTCCACATTCAGGCCACAGACCGTGATTGGAGGAAGTCGGGGAAGGAACTGAACAGAAACCGTGAAGGAACGCCGACTACTGTCTTCTTGTTCTCTGGCTCGTGCTCAGCTAGATTCTTACACAGCCCAGGGCCACCTGTGCAGGGAAGGGCACCGCCCACAGTGGTCTGGGTCCTTTCACGTCAATCCTCAATAACGACAGTCGCTCACAGGCGTGGCCACAGGTGACCAAGGCGATTCTCCCTAAGAGGCTCTGGGTTGTGTCAAGTTGACAGTAAAAACTATGTGTCCCAAGCTTAGTTAATATGTGGCTTACACTGCATGACCAAGGCTGAGGATAAGGGCATGTGTGACATGTGACTGGGGTACCTGACAGAGGCCATGCTTTCTGAAGAGGGGACGAGGATCCATGCTATGTGACAACCGGTTCTCTAACAATTATCTGTGTGAACCAATGGCACAACCACATCTTCTTTTTTTCCTTTTTTTTTTGTTTTTTTTTTTGTTTGTTTTTTGTTTTTTGTTTTTGTTTGTTTGTTTTGTAGTTTTCAAGTTAGGGTTTTCTCTGTGTAGCCTTGGCTGTCCTGGAATTTGCTCTGTAGACCAAAATGGCCCTGAACTCAGAAATCCACCTACCTCTGCCTTCTGAGTGCTGGAATTGAAGGCGCGTGCCATCACTACCCAGCTACAACCCCATCTTTTCAACTCTGGCAACAGCTAGACTCTCTAAAGATATCACATGGCACCCCTAGTCCAGGTGCCGCCTCCTGAGAGTCCAGTCAGGTGGCCTGGGTGGGGCTTAAGTGCCGATGGCTTATGTTCACTCTCAGGTGATTGTAATGTGCAGCCAGGGCCTGGGACCCCTGAATCCCAGTGCCCGCCTCTAAGATGGAGCTCGTAGGTAGGCCACCCACCCATGGAGGTGCCAAGTCTCAAACGAGATAACCCACACAAAGAGCCTAGTGCATAGGAAGCTCTCAGTGAGTTTTCCTTCATATTGGGCTTCTGTGAAGACAGATGGGTCACCTTCCACTGACCTGTGCCGTATGGTCCCTTTAAAAGCCTCAGAGTGAAGAGCGAGGTCCCATAGGTCGCTGATATAGCCACATTCTTCAGGAATGTTGAAACCAAACTTCTCAAGCTCTGGGCAGACGGAAGACAGGGTCCACCCAGGAGTCTCTGGCCCTCAGGCTTTGTCTATGAAGTCCTGATGTCACACTCGAAGCTCAGCGCAGGTGCCCGGGCCAATGCCACCTTGGTAGTTGAGTGTTTTTCTCTCTGTACCACATGCTGCACAGCTACACCAGAAACTGCCTGTGTATTCTGCTCTGACAGGTAGTGCAGAATGCCAACCCTCCCCCTTAGGTTTCTCACAGAGAAGAGGAGCAAGGTGGTTCCTGGAGTAGCTCTGAGGTAGTCATCGCTTGCCTCTTCCATCCTCAGTGGAGTTGATGTTCTTCTGTTCCAGAGATAAATAACTGTGTCGCCCTCAGACACTTCAGGAAGAGAACACAGAGACTCTGAGCCCAGTGATCAGGGGGTCGGAGTAGCCAGGCCAGTTCAGCTTCTATAGGATTGTGACGCCTGTCTTCCTGCTCTGTGGAGAATGTGAACAATTGTCACAGGGCCTCAGACCTTAGCCCAACTGACTCCATGATGGAAGTACTGTTCAGGCTGTAAAACTCAGCACGTAGACAGCACCACCTGCCAAAACTAAAACAAAGACCCAATCCATCAGAGCTCCTGGTTCTGGGAAAGTCCCCATGGTACCAACCTTGCTTTTTAGCTGTTGTAGCTCTGCTTCTGGCTAACTGTTCTTGTTAACTGAAGTGTATCAATCCAGAATATGGTTTTTGTGCTTAAAAATCTCACCCTAAGAAAGGCTGAGTGCCACCCTGAGATCCCGAACACCTATAAAGACTACTGGAGACTTTTTATTGGCTTAAACCCATGCTGGAGCAGTCCTCTCTGGTGAGCACCCCACAACACACTGACCGTTTGAAGAAAATGTGGGTGAACACACAGCTGGGTTCAGCAAATCGGTGCCCTTCTCCCCCTTCTGTCATCCGGGATGTGTTTTGGTTGAGGGCAATCTGGGATGCCTCCTCCATCAGATGCAGGGCTGTCCAAGCCCTCTCTACATCCTCCTCCCCCACCCACCCCCACCTTCCTTCTGCTGCAAAACAAGATTGAATGATCCACTCTCTCCCTCTGGGCACTGCGAAGCCTGTTAAATAAACATGTCTATTAAAGGCGTTGATCTGTCCCCAGCAGGCATTAATTGCACCTCCAAGGCTGCAGATGCCATGGCTTGGCTGTGGATTTATTCTCCTACCCACCCAGGCTTTCTGCCTGGCCAAGGCCTCATCCTTTCCTGGCTTCCTTATAATCTGTTGTGTGGTAGAGGTCGGGGAGAGGAGGATGGAGAGTCTGGGTGGGGGGAGAGGGGTACTGTTAATTCCTCACGCACCTCTCATCCTTGCGAGGAACCTCTTTGGCTCAAGTTGCAGATGGCCAGGCAGGGTTCCTTTACAGCTAGAAAGCTTCCAAGAACTGTGAGCAGCCAGTGTCTGAAACCAGAGATGTAACTCCTCCCTGACGCTGACATGCCAGCCCTCTACCCCTAAACCTCCACACAGATGGCATGTAAAGGAGTAAAGCCATAGGGCTGATGAGATGGCGCAGTAGGTAAAGGCACTTGTGGGAAGGATTGTAAGCTTTGTCACAGGTGAAAGCAGTCTTGGCGAGCTTTGCCCTTGGACACACCGTGGATACTCCCTGAGATTAACCTTGAGATAGATTGGGTGGAGCCATCCTGGGCCTGGAATTCAGGAAGAGGACCTGGGGACTCTGCCTGGACTATTGTGTTTCTAATCGACCCTCAATGGGAGAGGGAGACCATCCCTTGCGTGTGACAGATAAGCAGGCGGAGGGGGCGGAGAGGAGCAGCAGGGTCAGACCGGGCTTGAGCAGGTGGATTGGAAAGTGCCGGACCAGTGAACAGGCCAGAGACACCTAGGGACCGGTTCCGTGGAACGGATACCAGAAGGTTCACTCTTGTTTCCCTTTAGCTTTTTTTCCCTTTTGTGTAAGCTAGTTGGGTTGTATAATAAAGTTTAATTGTTGAGAAACACAGTCAACAGGCACTTGCTACCAAGTCTGACCACCTGAGTTTGGCCCCTGGAACCCACATGATGGAAGGGGAGTGAGCTGACTCCTACAAGCTGTCCTCTGACCTCCACACACCATGGTGGCATGTGTGTGCACCCTATGCCAAATAAATAAACAGAAAAATTTAAAGTACACATAAATAAATAATGGGGCTGGAGAGGTGGATCAGAGATTAAGAGCTCTTGTTCTTGCAGAGGACGTGGGTTCAATCTCAGGCACCCACAAGGTGGCTCATGGGGATCTGACGCCATCTTCTGACTTAACTGGGCACCAGGTGCCTGCATGGTCACCCACACGTAGGCAAAACATTCATACACATAAAAATGAAGAAATCTAAATTTTAAAAAAAAGCTAAAAAAAAAAACCAATCAAATAAACAGAGTAAACCTGGCCCAGTGTGTCAGACAGACACAGGACCAGGGTCTCTTGCTTCTGTTGGCTCACTGGTCACATGTCCCACAAATCACAGGATCTCAGCAGGGTCTGGCATCTGCCCTCCACAGGCTCCCAGGAGCAACAGCAGAACTAGGGGTGCTCTAATCTGTCACCACTCCCCCTCCTCTTCTAGCAAGTAGTTTTGGTTGGGGAAGTTGGCCCTGTGGGGGACAGCAGTGGCCCAACTCTGTCCTCCAGCACAGTAAGGATTCCCACCTGACCTGGCCGAGGTATGCTTGGTTCCGACTCCGAGTCTCTCTGTACATCCCTTCCTGCTGCATGTTCCCAGGCTCCCTCAGCCCAAGGACAGAGCTGGGGACGTGGGGACGCTGAGAGTCCCTTGACCTCTCAGGGGCCACCAGGGGATGGGGTCGAGTAGCTCCTTTCACCTAGTCTGATGTCAGCCTTTCAAATAAGATTTTACTCACATCTGAACTTCATCCTCTCGTGGAGGGAAAAGCTTGGGCGGTGAAGCGGATAGGGGTAGTGGGAGTCAGGTGGGGAGGTGGGCTTCCAGGTGACCAGGCTCCCCACATACCCTACACTCCCTTTCCTTGTCATGCCCTGTGGTCTGTTCTGGGGGAAGAAATAGTCCAGGATCCATAGTCTATGTGAACAGATGAGCGGCGGGGAGCGTGTGTGTTATTCCAAGCCTGGGGCAATTGGCTCTGTCAATCTCCCGCAGAAGCTTCACCAGGATGCTGACTGTTTAAAACGGCTGTTTAAACATCACACCCGGCACCGGGGAATGATCAATAAATTGCACCTGGTGCACACAGCCTGGACCCTTCCCCCCACGATCCCCGCCCCCACCCTTGTGTGGTGGTCTATCTTAACAAGTTGATGGGACTTACAATCATCTGGGGGACAAATTTCTGGGCATGTCTGTGAGGTATTTTCTAGACTAGGTTAACTGAGCTGAGAAGACCCACCCTAGTGGCCAGAGTGAACAAAAGAGAAAGCAGTCTCCACCTCTGCTTCCTGAACTTGTTGATACCACGTGACCACCTTTCTCAAGCCTGGGCCACAGTGCTTTCCACCTGACATACTGGCTGCACCCTCACACTGTGAGGCACAAAAACCCCATTCCTTCCTCAAGTTGCTTTTGTTGAGGTATTTTTATCACAGCAACAGGAAAAGTCACTAATACAGTGGGCTTCAGTCTCCCGATCTCTACCATGCTAGGGTCGGGCAGAAGCTCCAAGACCCCTTTGCTCCTGGATCCATCTCTGAATCTCTAGGACCAGGGGGTCTGTCATCACAAGACTCCTTTAGGGACAGTGTTTCTCCTGGCGGGCCTACTGTGCCAGGGAAGTTGGGAGTAGGATTTGAGGAGGTGAGGTCAGTTGTCGTCCTTGTCTGCATAGCTTGCCTGGTGCTTTTCAGTGTGGACCGCAGTACTGAGCACCAGAGGTACTGCTTACAGCCTAATTATCTTCTCCCTGGGCCTCAGTGTCCTCCCTGTCAGCTGAAGGTGGTAAATCTGGTCCTCATGGCAGAGTAGATTGGCTTTTGGTAAAGTTTCTTCTGTGTCTGCAGAAACAGAAATCCCAGTGTTTTGGTCACCTCAAATAAAGACCAAAGTGGCCAGCCATTCTTATGGCCGTGTAACCAGTGGAACTAAGTTCTGGCCAATGAGAAGTAAGTAGGAGCTTCTGCACTGTATTTAGTGGGAGGGTTTCCATTGAAGCAGTTGGCTTGTCCATTTGCGGTGCGGTTTCCTATCCCTCCTGCATCCTGCTTCCGGGAAGGTGGGCATAGCAGCTGTTTTGTATCATGAAGACAGTGACCATGGCTAAGAATAACAGCATTGTAAACTGGGAAGGGGATTTATCTTTTCAAAATCGTTGATTTGTGCCTGCCATCACTCGCTTCTGCTGTGGACTTATTTCAATAAATCACTCCCATCTGAAGTTAGCCATGGCTACTGGGATCTCTGATACTCAGAAATGACCCCAATCCTCACCTCCTACCTGCATGACACTCACAAGCCCTCAGTTTGACACATCAGACCTTTCTTACCGCCCAGCCCAGGCTCCCTTCTGTCTCCACCCCACTGCATTGCCACACTGCCCAGGCAGGAAGCACGCCTCCCGCTCCTGGGGCCACCACACCACGCTCCCTCTTACTTCTGGCCCTGTGTGTGTCTCTGTCTTCTCCCCATTCAATTTTCCAGACCCGGCCGCAGCCTCCCTTTCTACGAAAGCCTTCTCCCTGCCAGTGCCAAGCTTTGTGTTGCGCTTTGGTCCCACTTCCTATTTCTGGGCTCTCTTGGCACCGCTGGGCTTTCTCACACCGTGGGGAGAGAAACCTTGCTGATTTCCACGTCTGTCTGCCTCCTAATCTGTGAGCCACCTGAGGACAGGCTCCATCTCCACACTGCCAAGGCCTGGCTCAGGGCCCAGCCTAGGCGTGCTAGCAGCGACAGGAGCTGCGGGAAGGAAGGAACAGGAATGGCAGATGCTTGCTAATTTGGAAGCTGCTGGGCCTGGTAGGGGCTGGACCAAGGCAACAGCCTTTGAACCAGAAGGAGCTGGTTGGAAACAGAGGAAGAGAAGGACGTCCTAAGGGGCCAGTCACTGCTTTCCCTCTGTCACCTCCACTTCAACTCCGCTGGATCCAAAGGGCCCTGGCAGTGTCATTAGCGATAGGGCGGTGTTTCAGGCCGGCTCAATCAGCAGATGTGTGAAGACACGCTGTGTTCCTGCCAATACTGTGTACTTCAACCAGGGCCCTAACAGCCCCTGATAACAGGATGGGAAAGTCAACGGACTAGGTTTCACAAGCAGCAGATGTGCAGGGTTCAAGGTGTCTGACCTCAGGGCTCAGCCTGCAACGAGCATTTGTTAACAGCTTCGTTTTGCTGGTCGCAGGGCCTCTGGTGGCCCTTTTGTCCTATTCTTTTCACACCGATAAAGAAGCTATAGAGAGGGGCTGCTGTGGGGACTAGGGTCCATGCTCTGACACTCAGCCTCTTGCCCATGTCTACCACTCTGCCTATTCAGTCATTGATATTCAGTAGTTAATTTCAGATTTAAATAAAGACTGGACCCCATTCCCCAGGTACAACCATAAGGGCCACAAAGGTAACAGATTGATTTTTGAACTTCTGAACAAAGAGAACACATTTTGCTTATTTGGGGGATATGAACTTTACTTTTTATGGATATATTTATTTATTTATTCATATATCTTGTGAAGAAGTTTAAATATTCTCACAACCAGTAGCAGCGCATGAGCCCCTCTGTGACCATCAACTGCCAGACCAGCAGTTAGTTCTCAACGCCTGTTGCCTTGGCGCTGTGATGGAACCCCACATTCACCCAGGGAGCTAGCCAGAGGCTCGCACAGCAACCCGAGTGGTTTTTCTAGCTTGCACATGGGGTTGGGTTGCTCTGCCCTCCTTTTTCAGACTCTGCTCTCAGGTTGGGGTGAGGTTTCTGGATGACTCGTCTTTTAACTTCTTCCAAATGACAGAAAAACGCCTATCTTTTTTGGTGACTTTGTCTCGTGCCAGTAGTTGACAATCCTAGTTATGCTGTGAAATCCATGGAGGAGCTTAACAACACAGCCAGGAAACCAATGCCCATGCTTCCAACACTGTCCAGGGCATAGGAACACAGCCCAGCAGGGAACTAGGGCATAGGAACACAGCCCAGCAGAGAACCAGTGGTGAACAGTGCACAGCTGAGTGGATTCCGACTGATGGATGCCTCAGCTTAGTCAGGGGAGTGACAGAACTTATATAATAGATCTCTCTCTCTCTCTCTGTTTCTCTCTCTCTCTCTCTGTTTCTCTCTCTCTCTCTCTGTAATATATATCTATATTATATATAATATAATACATTTATTTTATATATAGGTATAGGTACAGAAATAGGTAAGGTTTAGGAATATGTGTAGGTACAGGTATAGATAAATTCTGGTCATCTGATTTCCTGGTTGTGCTGGTAAGCTCCTCCATGGATCCTACAGTCCGTTTCCATGTCAACTACTGACATGAGACAAAGTCACCAAAAAAGATAAGCATTTTTCTGTCATTTGTAAGAAGTTCAAAGGTGGGTCATCCAGAATAAATAATAAATAAATAAATAAATAAATAAAATATATATGATTTATTAGAATGATTTACAGGCTGTGGTTCCGCTAATCCAGCAGCAATGGCTGCCTATGAATGTTAAGGTCCAAGAATCCAGTAGCTGTTCATCCACGAGGCTGGATGGCCCAGCTGGCACTGTACACCAGGATCCTGAAGGAGTAGGCTTTAATGGCTTCATCTTCCATGTCCTTATCTAGGCTTCTAGAAGAATGCATGGCCCAGATCAGAGATGGGTCATCCCCACCTCAAAAGATCTGGGATAAAAGAGTGTCTTCCTACCTCACGGGCCCACTTCAAATGAAGCAAACAGCTCTTACAGGTGTGCCCCTCCATTTTGGGGTTTTACCTAATTCCAGATGTGGTCAAGTTGACAACCAAGAACAGCCTTCATAGTTGGCGCCTCCAATGGGTCCAGGGTGGAACTGAGGGTCTTTCTGCTTACACAGTGCATGGCGTTCATGTCTGCCTGACAGGGTGCTCTAGTCAGAAGGTGAAACACAGGCTCCTGGGTTTGGACGCTCAAAGCCCACACAGTGGCACTACTTGAGGAAGTTGTGGATCCTTTATGGAGTGGGGCCTAACTGGAGAAAGTGGGTGGGAGGACACATTGAGGGTTATACCCAGTCTCAGCTTCCACCCCAGTCTCTCTCCTTCCTGACTGCTGGTCTGATGTGAAGGGACACTTGGCTGCAGTTAGGAGTGGCACTCACTGCTGTACCTCGGCAGTCATGACTGGCTGAACCCTCTGCACCATGAGCCAAAGTAGACTCCTCTCCTCAGGCATCTCCTCCTTGTTTTTATCAGGCATCTTGTTACAGCAGTGAGCAAAGAAACAAGTATAGTCTGTCTCATAGATCACTGCGTCTCCTTAGTTCAACTCAGCATTTCTACTGCCTTTGACCTCCTCTGGGGGTAGGGGAGGGGGAGCACAAGTCAGAGCTCTTCTCTGTGTCTCCAGAGTCCTATATGGTCTGGCTCCTTTCTCTCCCACAACCATTGGCCTCTCTTCTCCTTATGGATTCTACCACAGCTGTCTCCCTTCAGTTCCATGGACGCAGTTTGCTTCCTCCCACTTCAAGTCCCGTGCATCAGCTCTCTCCTGTCTCTCTAGCCCCTTAAATATATAGTATAGTTTTTTTTTCTCCCTGTTACCCTTGCTAGCTTCCAAATAATGACACGGAGACCTATTACATTTTTTAATAAGCTTTGGAGCACTAAGCTGGGCAGATACTCATCCATTGTAGCCTGTCTACACTGGTCTTGACTGTTTCCCAGCCATGGGCCCTCTTACCTGCCATCTAGTCCCTCCTTGGCAACTCCTGCTCCATCTTTGTCCTCATGGCAACTTCTTCATGACCCAGTGACCTTTGCCTCCTTCTAGTCCGCCTGGGACCCCTCACTGAGATCGGAAGACCTGCCCTAACTCTCCTTTCCAGGTATTGCTTGTTCAGCTCCTTATTAAGCCACCAGAGATGACGGGGGACAATTTTCACACAACACTGAGACAGGAGATTCTTCATAGACATGACAATGCCCACGTCCTGACAATGCAACCAGATCTCTAGGCACAGAAATCAGCATCTGTATAGAGTGCACAGGACCATCCCCCAACAGGCCCCTGTTGGTCCTTCAGCATGGGCATTGATGAGGAGTGGGTTATAAATGCCTCTGCCTCTTTCCCACGTCTTGTGTGTGTTGTCCAACAGCTTACCTTCTAGTGTTCCCTGGTGACCCCATCCAGTCTCTCTCCCACCTGGAGCTTACTTTCCTCAACTGTGCAGAGTGGGGTACAAAGGGAGCAAAGGCAGCCAGAAAAGGAACTGATTTTATTACAAACAGCTGAGCAACAACATTTTGGTCACATTTATAGAGTATAAGCTTCACTTGTTTTGTTTGTTTTGAGACAGGGCCTCACTAAGTAGACCTGGTTGGCTTGGAACTGGCTGCGCGGATCAGTCTGGCCTCAAACTCACATAAACATCTTTATTTTAAAATGTCCAGTTTCTGCACAATCCTCAGTGTCTTGGCCCAGTTGTCATCCGCATTCCCACACAGAGAACGATGCCAATAAGGAATAAGCCATGGAGTTCACCTGCCTTGTATGTATGGACTCTGATCTGCCCATGAGCCTCAGAGCTGGGCTCTTCAGTTACTTCCTAGATATAGAAGGCTGTAAATGCCTGAGAGGTTGTGTGCACACATGCATACAGACACACACACACACAGACACACACACACCACCGCACAGACTCTTGTGCAATAACCTCCCTCCTCCCACACTATGGCTTCTGTTAGCTTACCCTTTCCTCATTGACCCCCTCAGCCAAACACTGTGTCAACAGCTCCAGACCCAGTGTCTGTTACAGGCTTTTTATTAAAAAACAAAACAAAACAACAACAACAACAACTTGAAAGTAGCCCTCTGCAGAACTAACTCATGAATTTTATCTCCAGCCACTTTGAGGTCACCATCTCCATGTCAGAGAATGTAAGTGTGGAAGCCTGACATCAGCACCTGCCAGCCTGATGACATTAGCACCTCCTGCCTGACATCAGCACCTGCCTGCCTGACATCAGCACCTGACTGTGTATGAGAAATCTTACACTCCCGCTTCCGTGGTCAAGAATTGCACTCAGATGTACTTCCAGATGTGTCTCCTCCTGGTTTCTTATGCTACTGAAAACCTTGCACTATTCTGTTTTTGTACATTTCTATATACTTAGCTATTTGTATTAGGTTTTATTTTTTATTTTGATCTTGAAGCCATTTACCTTTCTTTAGTTCTAACTGTGTAAATTTAAATCTAATAAAAATGTAAAGAAAAGGGGATTCTTATTTTTGAAATCTGTTTAATGCTTTTTACAACAGAACCAAGCAACCACTTTGGTGGATTCTGATGCCCGCCACTTTGTGAAGGGTTTGGGGAGGGTATGCTGGGTGAGATTTAAACACAAAACATTCATAGGTGTCTTTTCTGGAAACATTGTGGTGCGCTCACAGAATCTACAAATCCAAAAAATCTAAAGAATCTAAAAAAAAAAAAAAAAATCTTAGGCCCTTCCGTACTTCCTAAGCATGGCTACACATCTGAATGTCAGACATATACGCGGAACTTGTCTCTCGGGCACATCTTCCGGCATTGAGTCTCTGAAGGTAAGCCTTGGTGGTTACAATTTGCTCCATTTCCTCATGCACTTCTGACCCACGGGTAAGTCTGGGA
The DNA here is from genome assembly GCF_903995435.1 of Acomys russatus. Lineage (NCBI taxonomy): Eukaryota > Metazoa > Chordata > Mammalia > Rodentia > Muridae > Acomys > Acomys russatus. The sequence goes on from NC_067138.1 coordinate 2,984,354, forward strand.
GCCGCTTGCCTAACAGATTTTGTCTGAATGTTCCCTTCTGCAGGCTTCTGGCAAATAGATGTCTATCCATCCGCAGGGATGTCTGAGTCCTTATTCTCCTCCAGCGTGGACGGCATCCACCTTCCAAGGCAACCCTTCCCATCCTTAGGCAGCTCCGCTTTGTTTACTTGTGTGCTTAGTTGCGTGAGAGGGAGGAAGTTAAGGGGACATGCTGAGAAGAGGCAGAAGCCGCTCCCTGGGAGCTAGTTTGAGCGTCCAGTTGGCCGAAAGTCAAGAAGCTTCAAGACAACTGATGAAGTCCAGACTACTTGAGGAGGTGGTGCTGTTTTCCTGGAGACACCTCAAACAGCTTGTTCAAAACGACCAAGAACTCTGCAGGGCCAGAACAGCCATAGCCTCGAGCGTAACCGTCACTCTCTTCGTATCTTTAAATCTGAGAATGCCTCTTATAAAAGCACCTTTCAGTTTCATCTAAAGAGGAAAATTCTTTAAGTCAAGGCCAACATGTAGATCAGCTCATATTTTAATCTTAAAAAAAACTTTAAAAACCTAATTTAAAAACCTTTCTTAGACGCTGGGTGTGGTGGCGCACGCCTTTAATCCCAGCACTCAGGAGGCAGAGGCAGGCGGATCACTGTGAGTTCGAGGCCAGCCTGGTCTACAAAGTGAGTCAGGGATGGCCAAGGCTACACAGAGAAACCTTGTCTTGAAAAACAAAACAAAACAAAAATCCCTTTCTTAGTCTTTTTGCTTTTTTGTAAAATATATCCTTTGAACAAGGTAACTTGGAAAACACATCTTAGTCACATCTATGTATCATGTATCTATCTATTATCTATCTATCTATCTATTCACCCATCCACCTATCTATGGCCATTGTAAAGACACCTAAGCAAGACTCTTTCTTGAGAAGCCCATATCCACACTTGAGCGTGTTTTGTCCTCCCGCCCCCTCTCCCTCTCCCTCTCCCTCTCCCTCTCCCTCTCTCTCTCTCTCTCTCTTCTCTCTGCCTTCACTTTGAAATTCTTCTCAGCTGTATAGTTAAGGGTCTGGCTTTAACTGAGTGGAGATCCCTACAGTAGCAAATTCCTCAGTGTTGGGAGCATTTCTGGGTTGTGTCTCCTTACCTCTGGAGGCTGTACTCAAACCTCACAGCCCAGCCCTACTCTGCTTGCCAGAATGTTTTTCTTCTGGTGCCCTATAACTTCCTCTCACCAGTCTGGCTTTGCCCTCTGGCACTCCACAGACCATGTGGGATCTTGATTTCTTTTTTTTTTCCAGAGACTTGGTAGGCACACTTTGTTTCTTGAGTTCTAAAGGGTGAATGTTCTAGGTTTTTCAGTCAACAGGATCCCACACCAGCCTCCCCTGGGCTCCCTAGTTCTTGTGACTTCCATGAAAAGATTTAGAAGACACACCCGGAGTGTAGATTAGAAAGTACCTAGAGTTGATCCCCAAGCAGTAGGGCATTGTTCAATGACCAGAGGGACCATGGGAGAGCAGAAAGCTCCCAAGGGTGAGAGCAGAGCGCTGGTAGAGACCACTGTGCTGACCGACCTCTGTGTGGGCTTTGTACTATTTTTTGTCTCTATCTAGAGCAGGCAGCTGTTTCTAAGGACCGTTTTCTGTCCAGGTGATTGACAAGTCCACCTGGGTTCGATCTTAAAGGGACAATGGGATGTCTTTGTTCTTTATCCAAAAGCTTGAAGCTGTGGGCAATAATCCTGTAAGACAGCTGTTTAGTTATCTATTTCTGACACCCATCCGAGTCAGTACAGAGTGTTATGTCTCCACCCAGGTTCAGAGTTATGACAAGACCACCTTCCCTTGGCCAGGAACAAAGTCCTGCAGTTTCATATTTGATCCTATAAACCATTGATTAGGAGGGCGGTGTCCTGATGATCTTTCACTCTGCTAATCTACCTAACACATCCAGGGCTCTTCACACCATATGACCGCCAACCTTTCTCCTTCCGGGTCACTTCCACTGTCTTGACTGCATCTTAGATTGGTTTTTAAATGAGTGTTATTTTTTTATCTCAAATTCCTGAAAACCCCTCAGTGTCTTGGCCCAACTGTCCACCCTCACTTCAAAAGCAGAGACTGATTGATGGTCAAGTGTGTAGAGTTTACAAACTATTATAGCCCATTTCTGTTTGGAGTATCTGATCTGCTCATGGTTCTCGGAGTTAGAATTTTCAGCACTGTCCTAGTCAAACAGGCTGAGAAATACTGATCAGCGGACACTCTTATCAACAAGGTCTGTCAATGATTGACATTTAAGGAGGGTCTCCAGGATGGAGTCCGGGCAATGATCCTGGGAAAACCCCGCCCCCCTCTGGGTGCCACTTTTGATTGCCAAGAGTCTTTAGGCTACTTCAGAGATCTCGGGGGGGGGGGGGGCGGGGGTGAGGAAGCGGGGAATGCTGGACTTAGGGTGACAACATACGGGAAATAAAGGTGCCCAGGCCGGGACCCCTCAGTGGTGGGCGGTGCCGGGAGCAGGCGGAGCTTAGCGAGCAGCGGAACCACATTGGCTGCCTAGCGGATGAGTTGAGGCGGGTCCACATCGCTGCTGAACCGACCTAAGAACGCTAAACCAAACCAGAATTTGAGCCCGAGTACTTCTCCGAGCTTGAGCCCCAGCCAGCCGCAGCAGGTAGCTACCGCTCTCCCTCCCTCCGCGCCTGGGCACACCACTCCTTCGGTCTCTGAATGGCAGGTCTCCCCCGGGTCACAGCAGGGTCCTTTCCACGCCTCTTACCCTCCCCCTTCCTCTCTGGCTTGGTTCTATTCCTACACCCTTAGCCACTCAGTCCACTGGCGCGAGAGCCACTGGCCATAGGGGACGACCTAGGACCCGAGCTCCCTTCGCTCCGGTGGGTGTTCTGTCTCCGACTGCAGGCCTTTCACTCAATGGGTACTGAGCATCCAGTATTTAGGAGGAAACTAGCTAGGCCTCTGGGAATCCAAGCACGACAGACTTCTTACTGTCCCTGAACCTCTGTGGTCCTCTCCGGAGTGGCCATCAACCTCTGTTCTAGGGCTGGGGGGCGCTGTTAAATTTACAGTGAAAAGATGAACTGCAAACTGTAAAGTGGACTAACCTGTGTGCAAAATGAAAGAATGGCTTGGACCCCTGGGAGATCCGGAGCCACAAAACCTTGGTGTGTCCTAAGAGCAGTTTGCCAACCTTTACCTGAGACCACCTTCATTGCTGACCGCTAAACCGCTCTAAGCTGACTTTACACACACACACACACACACACACACACACACACACACACACACACACACACACACACCCCTACTTGGGTCCTGGTATCTTGGTTACAACTTGCAGATTCCTGAGCAAAACATATATATCCCTGAGAGGCCTGTTGCCTCAGGTTCCCAAGGGAGGGCTTTTTTTTCTGGTCAGCATTGATTTCTGTGTGACTGAAGACCTGGCTAGAGCCTTGCCTTCCTGAATGAGTTCTTTGTTTCTCTCTCTGCCAGTGCGGGAGAGGGTGGAAGGTGCTGGAGATCAGCAGTCAGGCTGGTGGAATTACATTTTGCTGCTGGGTGGAGCAAGACTAGTGTGGAAGAGAAAAGGCACATTGATTCTATCCCGGCCAGAGATAAACATTGCAAGGAGGCTAGGAGCTAGAAACACTGTTTAGCAGTCATTTCCGGAATTTAGATACGATTGCGTTTTATCACAGTTGTGTCTGCTGTTTTCAGAGGCATAGCTGACAATAAACAGAGCTGTCTCAGCTGCTGTTTGACTTGCACCCCAGAAAGCTAAGCCCCTTCCTACTGTGCTAGGGGGGGCTCTGCCAGGCTGAGGCCTTGAGGGTTCTGATGCCTGCTGGGGTGGGGATAGGTCTGGTTTTATACATGCAAGACCTCATTCAACACCACCCCAGGAAACTCTACCAGTGAGGGAAGTGATGTCCCAAGTCTCTAGGGTTCTTGCTAAGGTCTCAGGCCAGTTCCTCGGTGGATTTCCTTTGTGGATATTGCCATGTGCCCTTAGCCTGTCACTCAGTATGTCTATTGAGTGGCTGCCGTGTCTCAGACATAAGTCCAGGCACTGGACCAAACAACCATAGACGTGACTCTGACAAGAGAGCAGAGTTAGGAAAGGGCAGCATGCTTGTGTTGTTTGTTCTGTAGAGCAGGCTGGCCTCAGCAACCAAGCGCTTGTTTGGCTATAGCCCCAAGTTACAGCATGCAGCTTGAGAAGGCTTTATTTATGAATATTGGCTAGAACTGGGGAAAGAAATGCTCTTAGTTTCTCTCTTGGCCTTGTCTGTAGCCGAACTAAAGTTTTATAGAAAAAGTAAAACAAGAGCCAGAGATGTGTGTGTGCAGATTTTTAGCTGTGACACAAATTATTGGAGCTGTGAGTATCTTCTGAGGCTCCAGGGATCCGTCGTTCTCAGAAGGGGGCTTCCTGGAGGAATCCTGACTCCTCAGAGCCCTGTTCCTCTGGGTCTGCAACACTAGCAGCGGCTGGAATGACAGTAACAAAATCCCTGCCCCTGCCCCTGCCCCTGCCCCTGCCTCTGCCCCTGCCCCTGCACCTGTCCCTGCCTGAGAAGAGCTTATCCCTACTAACTTCCTTAGACACATGTGAAACCGTGTGGAGTGAATGAGACCAAGAAATGATAATTTTGGAGTTCAGAGGGCAGCTCCAGAGGTGTCCTAAGGTTTATTGGTTTGTTTGTTGTTGTTTGTTGAGACAGAGTCTGTCATGTGTCAGTTTGTCTTCAGACTCACTATGTGGTCAGTGATGGCCTTGAACTCAAAATCCCCCTGTCTCCACCTCCTCAACTCTGGGGTTACAGGAATGAGGATGAGCCCCATAAGTGGTTTTAGTGAGAGGGTGATCGAACCCTGTGCGTGCTAGGCGAGCACTCTCAGCAGCTGGGCTGGGCGAATCCTAAGCCCCAGTCCCTGATGCTTGTGCTTGTGTTTCCAGGTAAGGAATGGAGCAGAAACACATATTTGTAGCAGACACAGAGGCAGGTTGAAGGGACAGCCTCAGAAGACACCCACAGTTCCAATAATTTGTTTCACAGCCCAAAGGAGAGGGAGCGGGGCTAAAGAGGAGAGAACTGCTCAAAGGTTCACGGAAGCCCAGGGTTTCCATCACACAGACTGGGCTTTCTGCCTCATTCCCATAGTATAGGCTTTCCCTCAAATGCTCTACGTATTATGTACAACGTCATGCCTGGCATGTCTCATTAGCACCTTAAATTCCCATCTAGAAATGTGGGCTTTAATGTTGTAATGAGCCGTAAGGTCCCTTCCTGACACTGCAACAGGAGGACCAAGAAGGGCTGTGCAGAGTGAGGAGACCCAGATGAGGGGAGAGGGTGGACCAGACCTAAGGGGAATGTGATGGTGGACCAGAGAGCTCTTCAGGCCTTTGTACCCTGCAGCCTATGTCTTAAGAGGCCACACTCTTGGGTAGCACTGGGCCTCTGGGTAGCCCCGCCCACTCCCACCTGCTCATCTTTCTGTTGTTTGTTTTGTTTTGTTTTGTTTCTTTCCCTGTCTGCTCCAAGGCCCTCAGCATGCTGAGCATCCGATCCTTGGTGCCCCGGATGCTCTGCCTCCAGGGCAGGACCGCCTCATACTCTACAGCGGCTGCTCTCCCAAACCCGATCCCAAACCCAGAGATTCACTACGACCAGCTGTTCATCAACAACGAGTGGCGCGACGCAGTCAGCAAAAAGACCTTCCCCACAGTGAACCCCACCACAGGCGATGTCATTGGGCATGTGGCCGAAGGTGACCGGGCCGATGTGGATTTGGCTGTGAAAGCAGCCCGGGAGGCTTTCCGCCTGGGGTCCCCGTGGCGCAGGATGGATGCCTCAGAGCGGGGGCGGCTGCTGAACCGCCTTGCCGATCTTGTGGAACGGGACCGCGTGTACTTGGCCTCACTGGAGACCTTAGATAACGGGAAACCTTTCCAGGAGTCTTATGTCTTGGACCTGGATGAAGTCATCAAGGTGTATCGTTACTTTGCTGGCTGGGCTGACAAGTGGCATGGTAAGACCATCCCTATGGACGGTGAGCATTTTTGCTTCACCCGACATGAGCCAGTGGGTGTCTGTGGCCAGATAATCCCGTGGAACTTTCCATTGGTCATGCAGGGCTGGAAGCTGGCCCCAGCACTAGCCACGGGCAACACCGTGGTCATGAAGGTGGCAGAGCAAACCCCACTTTCTGCCCTGTACTTGGCCTCCCTTATCAAGGAGGCGGGGTTTCCCCCAGGGGTGGTGAACATTATCACCGGTTATGGCCCCACAGCGGGGGCAGCCATTGCCCACCATATGGATGTCGATAAAGTTGCCTTCACAGGCTCTACGGAGGTGGGTCATCTGATTCAGAAGGCTGCCGGGGATTCCAATCTCAAGAGAGTCACCCTGGAGCTGGGTGGGAAGAGTCCCAGCATTGTGCTGGCAGACGCTGACATGGCTCATGCCGTGGACCAGTGTCACGAGGCCCTTTTCTTCAACATGGGCCAGTGCTGCTGCGCAGGCTCGCGGACATTCGTGGAAGAATCCATATATCATGAGTTCCTCGAGAGGACTGTGGAGAAGGCCAAGCAGAGGAAAGTCGGGAACCCCTTTGAGTTGGACACCCAACAGGGGCCTCAGGTGGACAAGGAGCAGTTTGAACGAATCCTGGGCTACATCCGGCTTGGGCAGAAGGAAGGGGCAAAACTTCTCTGTGGTGGGGAGCGTTTCGGGGAGCGCGGCTTCTTCATCAAGCCCACGGTCTTTGGGGACGTTCAGGATGACATGAGGATTGCCAAGGAGGAGATCTTCGGGCCTGTGCAGCCTCTGTTCAAGTTCAAGAAGATTGAGGAAGTGATCCAGCGAGCCAATAACACCAGGTATGGCCTGGCTGCGGCTGTGTTCACCCGAGACCTGGACAAGGCCATGTACTTCACCCAGGCCCTGCAAGCTGGGACAGTGTGGGTGAACACCTACAATATTGTCACCTGCCACACACCATTTGGAGGCTTTAAGGAATCCGGCAATGGGAGGGAGCTGGGGGAGGATGGGCTTAGAGCCTACACGGAGGTAAAGACCGTCACTGTCAAGGTTCCAGAGAAGAACTCCTAAGAGTGTCCGGGAACCTGCACCTCAGAGACCTGGCCCTGGCCTGCAATTCCACAACATCTAGCCAGCAGATGACAAGATTCGGTTTTAGCCCGAGTTCCAAATGAAGTGTCAACAAATAAAGTAGTTAAATCAGACTATCCTATTTAAAGCAGAGGTGGTGGCTGGCCTCAGAGCGCTACCCACCTCCTCCCCAGGTCCCTCCTCGCTGATGACCTTTGAGTCATTGCCAAGAAACCTTAGAAGTCTCCAGAAGGCATATCAAAAACTGCTGACTATGGCCATTAAAAAAAAAGAAAGAAAGAAAGAAAGAAAGAAAGAAAGAAAGAAAAGAAAAAAAAAAAAAAGAATGATGGACTGATCCAGGTGCAACATGAATGAGCCTCAAAACCAGAATGCTAAGCAAAAGAAGCCAGCCTCATGTTGAGATGCCCAAACCTGTATCTGTAGTAGAAAGCAGTAGCAGGGACTGGGGGAGGGGATGGGGGGGTGACTGCTTATGGCTATGGGGCTCCTCGTGGGGTGGTTCTGAAAGTGTTGTGAAATTGGGCAATGGACATGGTTGCCTGACTTTACAACTGTACCGGTTTACTACCAAATTGTGCACTTAATTAGGGTGTGGGAATTGATTTCATTTTAAAATTAAAATAAGCTCAAGGTTCTATTTGAAAATCTGTGTCTTTTTTTTTTTTTTTCCTTTATGCTGAATAATTACTGCCTCTGGGCCAGAGAGGAGGTCGTAATCCATCCTCTCCCATCCTATGTTTCTAGGCTTCTCTTTGGTTTCTCTTGGCTGATGACCAAGCACAAAGACCCATGGGAAAATGCTCTGGTTCCTGCCCAGAGCAAGTGCGTATCATTTAGAGACTTCCTCTCTCACCCTCCTAACCTCTCCTGAGCCACCTCACCAGGAGGGCTCTGCTAGTTTCAGTCCTCAGAGTTCACTGTTTACTTTCACCCTTGTTGCATGCATGTGTGCAGGTGCCTGACACACACACACACACAAACACACACACACACACACACACACACACACACACACTGTGGTGGTAGTCAAGGCAAATCCAAACTTGCAGGTCAAGATCAGAAGCTGAAGCCCAACCGTCTTCTGTTGTTGTATCACGGTGCTTACAGATTACACCAAGTGATCTGGTCATTGGGAGCGCTATTCCCTGTGACTGCTATACCTGTGAATGCCAAAACCAGTGACTGCTACACCCTGAGAATGTTACACCTGTGAATGCTACACCCTGAGAATGTGACACCTGTGAATGCTACACCCTGAGAATGTTACATCTGTGAATGCTACACCCTGAGAATGTTACATCTGTGAATGTGACACCTGTGAATGCTACACCCTGAGAATGTTACACCTGTGAATGTGACACCTGTGAATGCTACACCCTGAGAATGTTACACCTGTGAATGTGACACCTGTGAATGCTACACCCTGAGAATGTTACATCTGTGAATGTGACACCTGTGAATGCTACACCCTGAGAATGTTACACCTGTGAATGTGACACCTGTGAATGCTACACCCTGAGAATGTTACATCTGTGAATGTGACACCTGTGAATGCTACACCCTGAGAATGTTACATCTGTGAATGTGACACCTGTGAATGCTACACCCTGAGAATGTTACACCTGTGAATGTTACATTCTATGAACGTTACATCTGTGAATGTTACACCTGTGAATGCTACACCCTGAGAATGTTAGACCTGTGAATGCTATACCCTGAGAATGTTACATCTGTGAATGCTACACCCTGAGAATGTTACATCTGTGAATGTGACACCCTGAGAATGTTACACCTGTGAATGTTACACCTGTGAATGCTACACCCTGAGAATGTTACACCTGTGAATGCTATACCCTGAGAATGTTACATCTGTGAATGTTACACCTGTGAGTGCTATACCCTGTAAATGCTACAGTCTGTGAATGCTATTGCCTGTGACTGCCGTACCTGAATGCTACACCCAGTGAATGCTACATCTTGAGAATATTATGCCTTGGTCATCTTTTCAACAACCTTCCATCAAAATGATTGTTTTCTAGAACTTTCTATGTAGCCAAGGATGACGTTGAATTTCTGATACTCTTGCTTCCACCTCCTGAGTGCTGAGGTTGCAGGTGTGTACCACCACACCCAATTTGATGAGGTGCTGTGGCTCAACACCTGCTGAGCAATCTCTCTACCAGCTGAACTCTATCTCTGCCCTTTGTCACTATTGTAATGGTGGCCATTGACTTGGGTTTGGTCTGAAACTATGTCTCAAGGGTTGTAAGTTGGTTTGGGTCTCTCTTCTCCTTTTCTAGGACCTCCTTCCTGTGAGACTTTTCTGAGACCGACATGACCCTGACTCAACATCCTTCATGTACTTCTCTGAAGAAAACACTACAGTCCTCCCTCCTCCTATTACACAGTACTGAAGGTTTCTTATTATGATGGCTAATTTCCTTTGTCAACTTGACTGGCCTGCCTCAGCCTTCCAGAGAAGTTTAGCCAAATTGGGAAAGCCCACCCTAAACATAGCTGGTACCAATGCATGGCCTGGGCATCTAGACTGAATTAAAAAGGGAAAAAGAAGAAATCTTGATGAGCATCAGTATTTATTTCTTCTTTCTGATTGTGGGCACAGGGTGCCAGCCACATCACGCCCCACTGTCATGCCTTCCTTGCCAGAGTAGACTGTATCCTTCCAACGAGGAAGGAAGGTCTCCCCGGACATCAGCTCAGTTCAGCACCTCAAGTCTGAGCTGTGCTAGATACTGTGGTTTGGAGTCTGTCTATTCATCTTTCCCACAGACCCACCAAGCCCATACTGCATCAAGCACTGTTCCAGTGTCTTCACATACTACTTTGGCCTTAAAACAGTGCTGTAAGGCAAGGCAGTTGATGTGATTTTTCTTCCCAGTAAGCAAGCAGAGGTTTACCTTTTTGTTTAAAGATGTATTTATGTGTGTCTGTGTGTGTCTGTGTTTGCATGCCATGTGTGTATGGATGCCTACAGAAGCCAAGAAGACGGCAGCAAATGCCCTGAAGTTGGAGTGACAGGTGGCTGTGAACTGCCTGGTCCTTTGGAAGAAAAGTATGTGTTCCTAACCACGGAGCCATCCCTCTAGCTCTGAGAGTTTAGTGGACAGCTTATTTGGGTCAGTTTTCCATGAGTATGCCTGAGGGGCCAAATAAGGGGGTATACTTAGAAACAAACCTAATCAAACCTCTAAGCCCAAGTCTGTGCCACTGAGGAACTTTCATTTTGATTGGAACCATTTTGGGTACAAGACTGACCTCTGGTGGTCCCCACTTTTCCTAACTGCTCAGATCATTCACTGATCTGAAAGAGAAAAAAGTCCCCAATTGTAGGTGGACCGCTGGGAGAAAACTAATGAGACAGACTGCCCTGCAGGAGGAGCTCACACTCTGTAAGCAAGAGAACTACAGAATAGGGTGACCTGTGCAGTGGCAAGCAGGAGTACAGGCGGCAGTCAAGATGTCAAGAGGCCAAGAGAGGAAAGGAGGGGAGGAGGTCCCCCTTGGTCATAGACCGGTGAAAGAGGGAGGGAGGGAGGAACAGGAGGATACAAGTGATGGGATAACAATTGAGTTGTAATCTGAATAAATTGATTAAATAGAACAAAACAAAACAAAAAAGAGGAAGGGAATGTATTTATCAAGTCCCTGCAAGGCACCAGCTCACCCAGTGCTCCCTCCCATCTGCCCTCAGGTAGTCCTCAGGAAATGCTGCTAGCATCTGTCAAGCAGCTAAGCAGGGCTAGCACAACCTGGGACGCTCAGCTCTTTGTGTGCTCCACTCTGCTCACCCCAAGCCCAAAGCCCTAGGAATGGGACACAAGATCCTGATGGATGAGGAGGTGACAAGACGACTGGTAAGAAAGAGGGAAAGGCAGAGCCTGTGAGAGGCACAGAGAAGTAGAGACGAGTAAGCTGTTCCCACAGGAGCAGGGAGGCTGGGATGTTGGAGCTCTCCTGCCTCTCTTGCCCTCGCATAGCCAAGCCCTACAGTAGGAAGCCCTGACAGAGCTAGGCTCATACTCAGTTTTTAAAGGTCACTCTTTCCATGTAGGCAATGGACATGGGACAGACTGTGTAGGACACTGTTACTCTGTCCACTGTGACACCAGCTTGATCCGGGTGTGGCATAGTGGGAGATCCTGACCAACCAGGAAGCAGGGTAAAGTAGTAGAAGGACAGACTGGTGTAAGAGGAGGGTCAACCTTTTTGGTTGGGGTAATAGGTGTGTATGGGGTGCTAGCTACTGTAAAAGGGAGCCTTCGAACTGGGGATATAGCTCAGCAAATACAGTACTCACTTAGCACACATGAAACACTGGGTTTGGTCCCCAGTGTCACATATAATCAGGCATGGTGACACACACCTGTAACCAAAGCACTCTAGAGGTGGAGGCAGGAGGGCAGTAAGTTTACAGTCATTTGGGGAAATATATCAAGTTTGAGGCCATCCTAGACTACATAAGAACCTGTCTCGGGGGAAAAAGCCCACCAACCTAACTAGGGAACCTTGCTGGAGGAAGAGGCCTAAGGGCACGGGAGAGATGGTCAGTTTGTCTATTCATTTATTCAACACATTAAGTGTTTCATTGTATGCTGGGAATTGTGCTAGGTGCTGGGGATATAGCAGGGAACTGGACGAAGGCTGTGTGCATCCTAACTGATGGAGGGGGGAGACCATAAGCAAAATACACACAATACATCCGTCCCTCAAGAACCACAGGGCGCTGTGTCCAGCACCGCAGTGGACATATTCAGGAGTTTCTCCTGTCAAATGGTGCTGGGTCTGCACCTAGCCAGACACATCCTTCCAGACAGTGTACACCCAGCCACAGTGATGGACATTGTGAGAACACTCTCTGGGGGGAGAAAGGGAGTGTGGGAAACGGGGACCAGGCACTTCTCAGCCAGGGGGCCACCAAGACAGAACTCAAGGCAGCCCTGACCTATAATGGCATTCGCACTCCAGGGGAGAGCCTTCAGCCTTACTGAGCCACTGTAGCAAGCATGGTGCCCGGGATCCATGTCCTGAATTCATTAAGCTGCAGACACCAGAGCAATGTGGGTTCCCTTAATTAATTAAAATATCACGCAATAAGCACTCTCTGATTTAACGTTCAGGAGGCCCCAGTGAAGGCTGAGAATGAGGAAAGCCATTAGAAGGGACCGTTCCCTGATGGATCACTCCGATTGTCTGGCCTACATCCTGATCTTGGGGGAGAACAGAAGGGCAGCGTTTTCTAAAGATAGGAATTAATTTCATTGCAAAACCTGTAGGGAAAAATATCCACCTTACTAAAACCCAGCCCCTTGGTGGATTGGGTTAACAAATGAACACCTTTGGGGTTGAATACAGGCTTTAGACTCACTGTGGTACCCCCTTTCCTGGTGGGGAATACATTCCAAGACTCCACAAAGACACCTTTCATGTGTATGTGTGCACAAGTTTGCACAGATGAATATGCATATGCAGGTACACAAGGATGCAAGTGCACACGTGTGTGTGTGTGTGTGTGTGTGTGTTTGTGTGTGTGTACCTGTGGAAGGCAGAGGATCTCAGATGTCATGCTTCAAAAGTGACCTCATTTTTTGAGACAGGATCTCTCATTGGCTGACAGCTTTCTGAAGAGGCTAAGCTGTGTAGACAGTGAGCCCCAGGGGCCCACCCATCTCTACCTCCCCAGTTCTGGGATTCCAGGCTTGCGCCACCATGCCCAGGTTTTTGTGCGGGTTATGCGGATCAAACACAGGCCCGCACACTTGCGCAGCAAGCACGTTACCGTCTTGCAGTCCTCTCAGGCTATGCCCACCCCCTCCCCCGCCCATACATGCCTATAATACATTGAGTTAATGGACTAGGCATAGTAAGCATCAACAACAATAATAAAAATAGAAAAATCTACATGTTATAATTAAAATGATGTGGACGTTATCTCTCTCTCTCTAGACTTCCTTTGGGTGGCTAAGGCTGCACTCAGCCTTCAGAAAGCTCTCACAGCAGAACTGGCAGGAACCTGGCGCACATTCTGTTCTCCCACCTAGTGACTTGCACCCTCCTGGCACTTGATCCCCTTCCTCACGCTGTCCACAGGAAATGAGCGTGCAGGGCAGTGAGTGAGTAACTCATGAAAATGCATGAGCAGTAGGTTCTATAAGTTCAGAGGACTCAGCAGGATCAGGCTGGGAACAGTGGATGGTTAAGGCTGGTTAAAAACTCCAAGTAGGGGGCTGGAGAGATGGTTCAGTGGTTAAGAGCACTTGCTCTTATAGGGGACCCAGGTTCAGTTTCCAGCATCCCACATGGTGGCTCAAACTCTAATTTCAGGGGATCTGACACCATCCTTTTAGCCTTCATAGTTAATGGTAGTGCACAGACATGCAAAGTTCCTATTCACACATTAAGTAAATAAATAAAGCAGGGTGTGGTGACGTATGCCTTTAATCCCAGCACTCAGGAGGCAGAGGCAGGCGGATCTCTGTCAGTTGAGGCCAGCCTGGACTGCATAGATTTCCAGGCCAGTCTAAACTACACAGTGAGAGCCTATCTCTAAGCAATGTTAACAAAGGAAAACCAAGGAAAGTAGAGACCAGGCAAGAAGGTCACCACATCCCAGGTGGGGGAGGTGAGGAGGGTCAGGAGGAAGCATCTAATGTAAGCAGGAAAACAGAGGCAAGAAGCACACACATGACAAAGGCCGATGAGTGGGACCTGGATCCAGCGTGTGAAGCAGTATTCCCAGGGTGGTGAGAGCCAGATGCTCATCCTTAGTGACATTTATTCTCAGAGTGCAGGGCTTGCAGCATCATGAAATCTATAAAAAACGGTGTTGGGGGTGTAGCTGGGTAATTGTGCTTCCAAATGGTGCCAGTGACGGCACGTGTGCTGGGTCTCAGAAGGGCTCGTTGAAGCTCCCAGAGTGAAAAGCCACTAGGCTGAGCGATGACACTGAGACACTAGTTTTGACACCAGTGAACTTCTCAATGTAGCATGCACTGTTACCTATGCCACTCGTAAGCATGACACATAACACAGCTCCCAGACGTCTCGGCACTCAACATTTCCACCAGGGCCTCCTGCATCCAGTGCAGATCTGAGGTGACCTAGTGAGTCTTAACACTGCACTATCCCCTAAGTGAGGCACTTCTCTTTCCTTCCCCACCGCCAGGTGTCTCCCAGGTGACAGCCTTCTGACGTCATCCCACTGAGCATCTGAGCACGTCATCTCCTACCCACAGTCTAAGAGCAGACTCTCAGACATGGGAATAATCACAATGAGGTGGTGGAGGAGCAACAGAGGCCCACAAGGGAAGGGACTTGCCCAGGGTCATAGACTGAATATGCACGTGGGCACGCCATCTCAAGCTTCTCTCTCTCTCTCTCTCTCTCTCTCTCTCTCTCTCTCTCTCTCTCTCTCTGTGTGTGTGTGTGTGTGTGTGTGTGCAATACATGAAAGAGACAACATCCCAGCATTTCAGACGTGGATCTGCTGGGGCTATAGGCAGAAAATTTAGTCCTACCAAGAACTCCAAAACGACGTCAGAAATGAGGAGCAAAAGTGTGCCTCAGAAGCTGAGATGAGTCTCGGATAAAGAGGGTGTGGAGCATCTCCTCTCCCTGGTTCAAGGTCATCCTGGGGAGAGGGAACCAGGGAGGCAGCTCTCAGTTTTGTCCTGCCCAAAAGCCTTCACATCTGGCTGAGCCCCTCCTCCCCAGCCTGGCTGCTATATCAAGACAGGGAAGGCGAATTTCCCAGCTCTTCCAGCCACAGCTGGGCTCATGGATGGGACAGTGCTTCCTGAACTTTCAGGGCTGTCCACAGTGAGGGACCCCCAACCCTGATGTTAAGATATGAAATCAGCCGGGCTTTAATCCCAGCACTTGGGAAGCAGAGGCAGGTGGATGTATCTCTGTGAGTTCAAGGCCAGCCTGGTCCACAGAGTGAGTTCCAGGACAGCTAGGGCTACACAGTGAAACCCTGTCTTGAAAAACCAAAAAGAGACCAAAGGGAAAGAAAGAAGAAAAGGAAGGAAGAAGGAAGGAACTGCAGCCACCTAGAATCTGCGTTTCAGCATAGAGAACAGAAGACATTCTCTTCTTTGACTTCCTCATGAAGGAAGGGAGGAAAGCCTTCTGCCTGGGTAAGGACAAACGCACCGCTCCGCAGTGTGACCCCACCACCTACAGATGACATCCGGTTTCCTTTCCTCAACATGATGAGAAAAGTCAGGTATCTACCATCTCTCTGCTGAGAGCATGCTGGGTTAACAGATGCACAGCTTGGTCAATGGGTCCCACGGAGAGCTAAATCTCCTTGCTACTGGAAGAAGGTAGGAGCAGAAGGCCCACCCCAGCTGTGCATGGCAGGTAGGAAGTGATGACTTAAAAAAGGCTCTGTGGGGGCTGGAGAGACGGCTCAGTGGTTAAGAGCCCTGCCTACTCTTCCAAAGGACCCAGGTTCAATTCCCAGCACCCACATGGCAGCTCACAACTGTCTGTAACTCCAAGATCTGACACCCTCACACCAACACATATAAATTAAATAAATAAAAAAAATTAAAAAAAAAAAAAAAAAGGCTCTGTGTTCCCATGTCAGAGCTATAGTTCCCTAGGACCACCTTACTCTAGGAGGGATGGGCTACAGGGAGCACAAGAAATGTCCGGTCTAAGTGCTGGAAAATGTGATGTAGAGTGGGGCAAACACCCATTCCAATCACTAAGGAGAGAGGCGCCAGGACCCTTTCTTTCATAACACACTCAGTCACAGACACCAAGTCTTGAGTCGCTCAGCACGCGCCTTGTTTTGAGCCCTTTGGAATTACAAACATACGGTGTGGGACCTTTCCTGGGACGAAGAGTTAAAAAAACGAATTATTTCTAAAATGATTCGCTCCAAAAGTGTTTTTAAAAAAGGTACATGCAAGCCTGCCCCTCCCCAAGGTCTGCTCTGCTAAAAACTACATCTGCGTAAGAATCTAGTTTGCATTCCATTAAAAAAAAAAAACATACAAAAAGCAGTCATCTACAGGCAGTTTCCCCAAATGTTCAGAATAAAAAATGATCCGCTCCTTGAGGTCGCCATGGGTCTGCGAGCAGCATCTGCAGAAGCCTGGGAAGAAAAGCGGGAGATGTCAGAGGCAGAAGCTCGCTCTGTCGTAATGACCTACATGATAAATGGGAGGTGGAGGGCGTGACGTTGAGGTTCAAATCCCTCCTCAGTGAGGGATGCAGTGAGAGATGATGGGGAAGGAGGGTTCTCGGGCAGTGAGAACATTCAAGACCAAAGTCCTGAGACTCCTCAGAAGCAGCCTACAGCTTCCTCAAGCCCTGAAAAACCCCAATATTGTTCCCGGGGGGGGGTACACAGCCAAGAGCTGACCAATAGTGCACACTGTAGAGGGAGCTCAAAACATGGATGTAGACCTTATTATCATAAGCTATATAAAAACATATAAATCATATGTATCATGCATAATAAAAAGTTGAGTATCAGGATGACAGCTTGTAAGACCTGATTTCTGAGCTGCGCTGGAGTTCGATGGTTTTACACTTTCATGTTTTTCTCCCTACTTCTGGGACCTCTGACAACCTACTCTGCCCTTAAACCCCAGTAGTTCCAAGACGGAAACTGAAACGTTCTGGCCTTTTCAGCTTACAGACCTCCATGTTCACAGCCCTTAACTTTGCATTCTGGGAAACTCAGAGGCACGGAACACAGCAGAGCTTCTAGCCGCCAAGCCTTGGTGCAGCCTGCTCTCTGCTTTTCCTCGGGTTTCCCAGAATCTCTTCTTTCTCACAGGCCTTCTAATAAACCACCTAGCTTCTCTCACGCTATGGGGAGAGAGACAGAAACGGCTTCGGTGTGTACCATGCTCATCACAGGAGGCCAGCCGGAAGCGAGGAGTGGAGGCTTTTGTATCTGCTGAGGTCGAGAACCGTCACCGAGCTGTGGGACTGGGCCTCTCCAATGGCATTGGCTGCGTGACAGCGGTACACTCCCTCGTCTTCCTTTCTCAGAGGGTTGATCTAGAAACACGACGGGCAAGTTTATATGACTGCACATGGCACACACATCATACTCAAAACTAACCACCTTAGCAGTTCCTTTTCTGGCAGGGTTCCATGTTGCTCTCAGATCCACTATGTAGCTGAGAGTGGTCCGGTCTTCCTGATCTTCCTGTTGCCATTGTTGGGAGCGGGCATAAAAAACTTATTCTAAGTACCTCATTTCATTTTCAGACTCCATTTAACCATACGAAGAAACTAAATTCAAGGCCCCAGGCCCTAGAACTGGGGGCTTCCCAGTAGCTAAACAGCGTCTGTTGTAAAGAAAGAGTTGAGCCAGGTGCGGTGGTGCACACGTGCAATCCTAGAACTCAGGGAGGCAGAGGCAGGCAGATTTCTGTGAGTTCAAGGCGAGCCTGGTCTACAGAGTGAGTCCAGGACAGCCAAGGCTACACAGAGAAACCTTTTCTTAAGAAAAGAAAAAAGCAACAGTGGTGTGATCTGAGCTCAGACATCTCAGGAGACAGTTGTCTCCTGGACAGACGTCCCATGGACCACTTCTCTATCTTGCTGGCAGGGTCAAACAAATTCATGTTCCCAGGCCCAGGGACCTATTCCTGTTCTGATTGATGGAAACTCCGTTGCTCAACCCCTTATGTTAAACTAAGACTGGACAATGCTACCCCTTGCTGTATTGCTGTCACCCTTCAAATACGCACTAC
Source organism: Acomys russatus (assembly GCF_903995435.1). NCBI lineage: Eukaryota > Metazoa > Chordata > Mammalia > Rodentia > Muridae > Acomys > Acomys russatus. The sequence goes on from NC_067138.1 coordinate 3,002,245, forward strand.
AGCTTCCCCTCGGGGATGAGGTTCAGATCCCAAACTGGCCGCCTCCCTGAGCTCAGAAAATAAAGCTTTCATTTTAGGTTTCCTTATCTCAAGTGAGTTTTCTCGGCTTCCATCATGCACCCAACAGAGTGGTGGGATGAGAGGCCCATGCTGCCACGCATGGTTTCTGTGGTGCTGGGAACAAACCACAGGGCTTCCTGCATGCTGAGCAAGCACTCCACCAACTGGGCCACAGCCCGGCCTGGACTCAGTTCACAGTGACAGAGCTAAACACTTGTGCCTTTTCAGATCTGACAGGCCACGTAGTTTCCCTTCTTGCAGTGGAAGTTGGGTACGCTGTGACACTGCTTTCTTAGGGACCCTTGTGACCGGCCTGCTCCCTGCGGTGGCTTCTCTGTATTCTCAGCTTTTACTGTGAGCTGTATGGCCCTTTCACTAAAGGTGACAAGTGCTGATTTTGAGGAACATAGCCTGAGTCTTTTTTTTTTTTTTTTTTTTGGTTTTTCAAGACAGGGTCCCTCTGTGTTAGCTTTGGCTGTCCTGGACTTGCTTTGTAGACCAGGCTGGCCTCGAACTCACAGCGGTCCACCTGTCTCTGCCTCCCGAGTGCTGGGATCAAAGGTGTGCGCCACCACCGCCTGATAGCCTGAGTCTTAAGGACAAACATCTATCCATCACAGAAGATCTCCAAATGTTCTTTATGGGGCAGCCTTTCCTTACAAGATCCCACCAAGAGACTTTGTCCTCAACTTGCCCCCCAACACACACACACAAAGGAGGGAATATGCTTGATTGGAGAAGGCCACACCCACTCAACTGCATCCCAAGTGCCTGGAGGAAATGTTGATGTGACCTGTATTCAGCTCAAGACACCCCAAGACCAAGCTCTCAGCACAAAGGAGATGTGTTTGTCCCAGAGGCACAAAGTGTAGGGAATAAAAGACAAAGACAGGGGATAGAGGATGAGGGAGAGAAAGGAAAGGAACACAGGGGAAGGGGAAGGGGATTTGTCCTGGGGGAGAGTGGCGACAAAGGACTGTGTGTTAGGATGAGGTGTTTAATTTTGATTGGTTAGGTTAATTACATGAGCCACAAAGGGGGCTTTTGATTGCTGGACTTCAGTACTTTGATAGCTGGGCCTTGGCAGCTGGCCTCAGGAGGAGGAAGTGGCCAAATAAGGGAATGAGCCTTGGTGGCTGGCTTTAGAAATGTAAGATAACTGGTTTTCAGTAAGGCAGAGGGAATGGGGGTGGGGTGGGGGGATGGGGGAAGCCCGGCCATGTTTGCCATGCATGGGCTGGCTAGAGTTGCTTTAGTTGTCAAACTATCCAGAGCCGTGAAGTGAGGCAGCCATCTCCTGAGAGCTTGCTGGATTCACCACCGCGCATCCTTATCCATGCTTGCCTCTTTTGGCTTCTTCTGTTTTAATGGCCCCTATCCATTGCAAATCACTCCTGTCCGTGGGTCAGTTGGGCACACAATATTGTTTGAACTCACACCAATCAGGGTATTTTGGAACCGTTTGCTCAGTGTCGGAATCAGGGAAGCTCAGTAAGCAAAAAGGTAAACAACTCACAACAGCTTTAGGAAGTTCCTGAAACTGACCAGACTCATTAGACCCCGCCCTGCCAGAGTACACCACAAAAGCGGAGAGTTCCCCTCAGACAGGAGGAAGCTGAGCTTTGGAGAAGACCCTGAGACCAGACCAGCTGCTAAGAGAAGCAGAAACTCGCCAAGCTGCCTGGAAGAGGTTTAGACCAACTGAGGCACCTGGAAAGGACACTTCCGGACTTGGTGAGCGGCTTGCAGGCTGTGCAGTGGTGCTGCAGGCTCCCAGCTTTGTCAGCTGTCACCACGCTCAGATGGTGCTTTGGTGATGCAGCCGTCTTGGAGTCATTTCTGCTCTTGTAAGAAACCAAGGCCAAGAGAGCAACAGTGACTGTCCAGTCTCAACCTGAGCTCTTGTTCTCTTGATTTTTCAAATAAGTGGCATTCCCGCATCTTAGCAAAATGATCTGAGTGCTGTTAACAGAGCCCTGAGGGAGAACTCCAAAGCTCCAGTTCCCTCTTCACCTGTGGCCTTAGGCAGGTGCATTAGCTTCTTGTGGTTGCTGTAACAAACAACCCTAGGCTTAGTAGCTTAGTACAACACAAACATCACAGAGTCAAAGTGAGTCCCGCAGGTTCAAACCAGGGCATGTACAGCATTCCTAAACCTTGAGGGGACAATGTGTTTTCCTGCCTTGGCCAGCTTCTAAAGGATACCAACACAGCTGTGGCTCCATCTTCCGCGTTTAGTTCAGAAATGGTGGGAGTTCAGAACTAATGAAAGGGTGGGGTCTAGTGAGCCTGGTCAGTTTCAGGAACTTCCTGAAGCTATTGTGAGTTGTTTACCACCTTTAAATGGGACTCACCTGGGTAATGACTTTCTTATGACCCTAACAGCATATGACTTACCTGTGAGTCTTCCTGGGCAAATCCATCTTAAAACCTAAACAACACCCCGCACTGCTGTGTCCCCCACCACATAACAGCCCATCCACAGCTGAGCACTGGGACATCATTTGGGTCTCCTGAAGCAGAAGGTTCAGTGGTAAACAGACGCCGGCAAGCTGGGTCTGGCGGCACACAGCAGTTACTTAGAGGGCTGCAGCATGACATTAAAAGAGTTTTGAGATCAGCCTGAACAATTTAGTGAGGCTTTGTCTCAAAAGAAAATGTTAAATGTTTAAAGGCTGTGCATTTATTTACTTGTTCGTGTGTGTGTGTGACCACATATGGAGGTCAGAAGGCAACTTGCAGAAGTCAGTTCTCTTCATCCGCCCTGTGGGTCCTGAGGAGTGAACTCGGGTCAAGCGCTTTTACCCACTGAGCCTTCAGAATAAAAATCTGAAATGAGGTACTGGGTCCAGTGCCCAGCAGAGACAAGAGAAAAGAGCAGGGAACAGCTTTTAAACGTGTAACGCGTCATGGGGAAGACAAAGGGTGGTTTGTTGACAGTATCCAATAATCCGAAATACTCACCAAAATCCAGGATGTAGTCTCATGGTCAGCAGGGCCACCTCGCACCTGGACAGCGATATTGACATGGTCACCTGGCAACTCCTCCAAACCCTCAGTGCCCTCTGAAGAACGCACAACCTGTACGAGGCAGAGAAAACATGCACAGTTTAGAAAAATAATTCTGAGACAGAGCTCTGACCACCTGCAACCTCCCTGGGACTCCAAGACAGAAATCCAAATGCCTGCCATTGTTAACCTAGTAACTAAAGCCTTCTTTTAAATCTGTTAATTCGGACAGCACCCCCTGCTGGACCTTGAGGTTGCCAACTTTGCCAAAGGGTGGAAATTGCTTCAAATTTCACGGCCCTTATCAGGGCTTTTGGGGCAAAGAGGGGCCAACCGAAGTCTTTCAAAATTGGCCTTCTTTGTTCAGGACAGGATTGAGTCTCAGGCACCAGACAAGTCTGTCTATAGCTCTGTGCCACAGCAAAGCAGGTTCTATGACAGTACGCTGGCTAGCAGAGCTTTCTAGACATCTAAGTGACCGAACAAACAAATGGTATGGAAAGGAATGCAGCCTCCTCCTTTGGGGGAAGAGTTCTAGGGTGCCAGCTTTGAGACACAGGGCTTGTGTCTCTTTGTCTGGTCCTCTGGCCCACATACAAAAAGATACATGTGCAGACACACCTAAGGAAAAACTGTTAGCACCCACAGGCCCTTCTGTTTCCATCTTTCTCGCCCACGTTCACAGCACACATGCACGTGCACACAGACGGAGGTATACATTCTTGGAGAAGATTTACCTTCCTCCAGGTGATGACCGGGGTGGGCACAGCCTTCACCTCACAGGAGAGGAACACTTGAGTCCCGGTGACATTGTGAATATCTCGAGGTGGCATGAGGACCACAGGGGCTGCAAGAAGGCAAAGGAACATTCTTTATTTACCCTGGCAGGTCAGGAGCCCAACCCTGGCCTGAGGGTTGTGAGGAGGTGTGAGGGGAGAGCAGTGGGGTCTGAGAAGCTGCTTTTGTTTTTGTTTTGTTTTGTTTTCTTACCACCAGGGAAAACCAGCGATGTCAGGTACTCAGGGGCAGAGCCCGGGTCTCAGTACACCCTCTCTCTGAGTACCCCAACAACTGTCTGCGTGTTTATCACAGACAGGCCTCCTGAAATCTGGCTGTAACTATGAGTCACTTAAGTGCCTGTAGGGAGAGGATTCCAGGAAAAAAAAAAAAAAAAATCTGGCAACAGTCAAAGAATACGCAATGACCAAAACTTAATTCAGAGTCAAATGAGGAGTGAGTCTGAGGCGCTCTGGTAGTGCTCACACACGTGGTGGCACCTCATAACTTCACGGCAGCCTTGGCTTCAGAGCATAGGAGCTTTGCACCGTATTCGCTGTCCATGCGGTCCGTGCCATCCATCACACCATACCACTCTTGGCAACACTGCCAGGATCGATGCCCCTAAAACTTCAGCTCAGACTCTAGACCACTGTGTGAGATGAGCTGCAGGGGGGTGTGGAATTTTTTTGTTAGCCTTGTTTTTACTGTACATGCTTTCTGCTCTTACAGAAACATGACTAAATTACAGAAAACACTTTTTAAAAAAATCATTTTTCTAAAGACTGGATCTCTTTAGCCCAGGCTGACCTCAAACTCCCTGCCTTGCCAAGGCTAAGTTCAAATATCCTATTCTCCTGCCTCCAAATCCTGAGTGCTGGGATTCCAGTAGTGTGACACCAGCTGGCTTAAAGCATGCCACCAATTGAGTTACACCACAGCCCTTTTCTGCCATTTTGTAGTATTTATTTATATGAAGAGGTGTCATAAAAGTATCAGTCAGCTCTATAAAGTGTTGAAGATACTTGACATCCCACACTACAGATGTTAGACAAGACTTCATTCTTTTAGTTTTTAAAATGTCTAATTTTACATATAAGTGTGTTTTATCTACATGTATGTCTGTGTAACACATGTGTACCTGGTGCCCGCAGGTCAGAGGAGAGTATTAGATCCCCCTGGAAATGCAGTTATAGATGGTTGTGAGCTGCCATGTGGGTGCTGGGAATTGAACCTGGGCCCTCTGGAAGAAGAGCAGCCACTGCCCTTAACCACTGAGCCATCTCTCCAGCCCGCATTGAATCCGTTATGTGCTGATAAACACACACATCCGTTTCATTAGGGTGCAACACAGCTCTCATCTTCAATGAATGGCAAAAATTATACACACACCAAAGAACTGTTTCAAAATATACTTATGATTTATTATCAATAATTGTTTGATGCTTTTTATGCACACTTATTTTATATACTCGTACTCAGGGTTGCATAGGGATTTCTCAGGTCCTATGGTAGAAGAGGCTTAAGAACCCTGAGGGGTAGTGTCAAGTCAAGTTACCAAGGGCAGAGACACTAACAGGTGCTTTTTTGCCTCTGTGTGCAGAGGGTTCAGAGAGGTGGGACATGGGTTCTGTTTCTTTAAGAGGACCTGCAGCACGGGTTAGACTCTTAGCTTACCCTTCACGCCCAGCTTCTTTTCACCCCAGGGATCTGTTAGGCATCAAGTCTCATCCAGAGGTACTGTGATACTCAGGACGACTTTTTTGTTTTGTTTTGTTTTGTTTTTTTTGTTTTTGTTTTGTTTTGTTTTGAGGGAGGATGATGGTTGAGACAGGGTTTCTTTGTGTATCCTTGGCTATATTGGAACTCACTCTGAAGACCCAGGCTGGCCTCGAACTCACAGAGATCTGCCTGTGTCTGCCTCCCCCAGTGCTGGGATTAGAGGCATGCGCTGCCACCACCCAGCCAGTGCTCAAGATTTATTACTCCTACTCTGGCCCCCACTCCACAGGAGGATGCACCACCAGTCCTGCAGGCCTAGCTACATAGCCAAGTCCTACAGAAGCGGTCTGTTGTATCTGACCAGCTGCATCACAGCTGGCATGCACACATCCAGGAGTCGCTACCAAGTCTTACCCACGCCAGAGACCAAGGCTGGCCTAAAGTCTGGGGCCAGCACATCAGACAGTACAGAAGGGCCAGTACCCACTAGGATACAGCGGCAATAAAATAATAGAACAGAAGGAGAGAGAACAGAGAGGGACACGGCTGGTCACACTGTAGGGCTCAGGGTTGGAAGGCCACAAAGAAGAATTACAGATGGTGTGGGTTGCCCTGTGGGTGCTGGAATCAAACCCAGGTCCTCTGGAAGGCCAGCCAGGGCTCCTAACCGCTGAGCCGAAACAGAAAGGAGATTGGTATGGTCCCTCCAGACACAGTGAGGGGCAGACCTTGTCAACCCAGTGCCTGAGCATGTGACATCCCACTGCCTGCAGCACTGGGCTCCTGGAGGGCTCTGTGGTAAGCCCATTGTCACTGGAGCTGCTTCCTGCCTCTCTCACAGTCACGTGATGATGCCAGGGCTGCAGCCCTTAGCTCAACGATGGCTCTCCAGTGAGTTCAGACCACCTGGCCCACACCAGGCCACCGTCCCCTGCCAGTCAGCCACGCTTTCACCTCTGCCCACATGACTGCTCTCTAAAGGGATGTCCAAACCCACACTGGAGTGCAGCCCGCCCTCCGGTGAAGGCCCCAAATTTCCAACATGACCTGAAAGAGGCCCCCAAACTTCTAACAGACCCTGCAGCCAGGGACCCACACAAAGGGGTTGTCTGGCAGACGCCCCCATCTGCTACCACAAAGAAGGGTTGATTCATTCACACCCTCCTGTCAGTACCTCCTCAGCCACACAAATGCTTCCACCAGCAAGCCTGCCCTCAAACGGCTGTGGGACAGTCACACGTGCACCCCGTCCCTCAATTCCAGGGCCTTCAATAGGTTCCAGAGGGGCGATCTGTCAGCATGCTTCACTTTCCTTCAAGTAAAATCATAAATTTTAAATGAGACTTCATCACTTCCTTTCAAGCCTAAATGAATAAACCAGTAAATCACATTTCCTGCGTGCTCTCCTCGGGTCTCCCTCTCCCTCTTTCAATAACTACAATTAAGAAGGGCTGTCTAGGGAAGGCTGTCTTTGGCACTGCTTTCACGGCAGGAAATGTCATTTCTTTTTACAAAAGAGCTCCCCTGCTTTCAGTGTTAAAGCGACCTTTCCCAGTGCACTTATTTATCTATAAATTTGCATGCTGCACGACTCATTCCGGTGCGCAGACTCACAGTGGACTGGTGCACACCTTTGGCCAGGTTTGTGGCCTTGAAGGATTTCCTCCGGCTGCGTGTTTCAGGTCCTCTTCTTTTAATTTGAATAAATCTGGCATTAAATTTGCGCTCTTATCCATAACAGCTCTGCCCAGTCAGTAACAATCACGTGAACAGTTACAATGCCTCGGCTAAGGCACATCTGTGGGCTGCCTACAGCTGTCTGTGTCTTCCTTTCCAGCCATCTTATGCGACGCCAGTAGGGGGCGCTACCCAGGTAGGCCAACCTCAATGGAGGGGGAGGCAGGCTCTCCTCCTTCAGGTTGTGGAGCTCAACCTCTACTTAACCTCTATCCTAACACCATCCTGCCTTTCCCCCAGGAGGACTCCTCTGTACCCTCACATCAGCCCTGAAAGGTAGGTGTTTTAACTGATGTTTTACAGTGCAGGAGCCTAAAGCTTAGAAAGGCGAAAGGCATGGAGGAACAGGGACTCAAATTCACACCATGGTTCCATAAAATCCCATACTATTTTAAAATGGAGACAACTGGTTTTTTTGTTTGTTTGGTTGGTTGGTTGTTTTTTGTTTTTTTTTTTTGTTTTTTTGTTTTTTTTTTTTGACGGCTCCATCCTAGAAGAAGAGAGTAGTTCTTTAGAGACCGTGTCAAGGGTTCCCAGGCACACGGTTTGCTAGGGGAGGGGCTCACAGGTTACGGGTATAGTCCCACAGTCACGACCAATGTCAAGTCAAGGGTACAGAGCAAACCCAACAGAGAGGAAAGTCAGGTAGGGGAGCCAGGCACCAGCTCCTGGGGAACTACACAGGGCACAGACATGGGTGGAGACACAACTGTGACATGCTGTCTGATTGGGATACTCTTGAGAGGTCTGGTTCCAGGGTTTTTTAGTGGGGGCTGATCACACAGGTACTGAATTAAGAACCAAAGTGGCCCCTAAAGCTCAGGTGCTGGTTTTGAGTTCCCAGGATGGTGTTATGGGGGGTCACGGGAGCGGGGCGGGGGGGAGATGGGAAGAACAGCTCCTGCAGGAAGCGGAGCCCAGCAAGAGGTCACCAGAAGTGTGATCTCAGAGGGGACCATTAGGTCTTAGTGTCTTTCCTCTTCTGCTTCCTGGCTTGGGAGGTGAGCAGTGTGCTACGCCCCTCCCACACACTGCTGTCAAACTGTGCTGTTCTCCTCTGGGGCTAAAAGAGAAATGTGGCTGTAAGATTCCGGAAGGGAACCCCTAGAACCATGAGCCGAAACAAAGCCATCTGTCGCGGTCACCGCAGGTACTTCATGGTGATAAAATGTCAACACAAGCATGAACGACAGCCGCTTTCCCCCTCTTCTGGGGATGGTTCTACTTCCTGAAGTTCAGTTTCTCAGGAGCCAGCCACAGGCCAACCTGGCCAGTTGATGGTTCTGAGGTGCCAATCAAAGGTCAGTTATTTGAGCTGTATTCTAGGGACATGAGGCGGGGACATGCCACACATCACCTCCTGGTGATGCCCTCAACACTAGCAAGACAGACAACTCCAGTCCTCACGCTACTCAAAGGTGGCAGCAGAGTGCTCAAGTGTCTGCTGGGGGCAGGAGAGATGCTATGATGGGCACGGAGACAGGAAACCCATTTCAAGTTCTATCTATGCTGTGTGTCTAGTGCCAAGCTTCAGTCTCAGCTGTGGCCTCTTCGGAATGCACACAGGTGTCCTGAGTCAGTCCATGGCTGGCTGGCTCTGTGGCTCAGGTCTGTGGCAAGCCAGAGACAGCAGAGTGGAAGGGCAGAGCAGAAGGAAGCTGTCCGCCTAATGGGCACCAGGAAGCAGAGGGAGGAATAGAGATAGTTCCTGCGACACGGACACGATTCCCACAACTCCCAAATGCGTGCCCAAGTACTTCCTCTAGTTCGGCCCCGCCTCCTGAAGACTTCAGCACTCCCAGCAGTGCCTCAGTTGGAGACGGATGCTTTAATACCCAAGTCTTCCAGAATCCCTTCAGATTTAAGTCACAATATCCCCACTGCCTGCACAGGCAGAAATGAGGAACAATCTGCCCCGGTGTCCTAGGGAGGGACCCAGAGACACAGCAGCTTATGCTACCCAGAACAGACCTTTCTACTGTGCTGTGTCAGCTTGCAGCCCTCTCCTGACCTCCAGTGACAAGGCCCATCTGGTGGTACCAGAGGCCGTGACCCTTAACCCCCAGGCTCTCTAGAGCTCAGAGAAACTTCAGTAGCTCCGTGCTCTGCGGGGTGGAGGTGGACGACAGCCATTTTTTAAAGAGCCGAGGACATAGCGTCTCACCTCAGTGTTATCAGGGCTGCTGTCATCCTGGAATGAGCATCCTTTTCCTTCCCACCTACCTATGACTGGAGTAAAGTAGCTTCTCACTTCTGCCTGTGGAGGGCAGGCAGCTGGGATGTCATTTCTTAAATCCGAAGTGTTCCTGGAAGCCTTGTTCCTTTTCAGCTCCCAGCCAGTCTGGTCTTCTACATGGACCAGTTCCATCTCTCTAACTCTGCTCTGCCCAGTGCTTGCTTCCTTCTGCTCACACTCGCATCAGCCCATCCATCCCAGGGCTAGACAGCAGCAGGTCATGGTCGCTCAGCTGTGTGTGGTCAGAGGGTAGGCAAAATAATACCAGGGAGACTCAGCTGCCAGGGAAGTGGAGTGCTTCCCGTGCACTGGTGCTTAGGGGGCTTGTGAGCCACTGCCTGCTTGGGAAGAGAGCAGCACTGCCCCACACCCTCTGGGATGCGGGAACATTCAACGATGGTGTCTGGGTTAGTTCTATGGATCTGCACAGATCAAAGGATCTGTGTTATTGTTACTGCGTGTGGCGATCCGTCTCCCTACCCCTTTCATTAAATGGATGCTTGGTGCCTGAAAGGAAAGATCTTCCCCCACGCGCCCCCAGAGACTTAAGTTAATGGTGCCATAGAAAGCAAGAAGAACCAAAGCCATCCCCCAGGACTTGCACTAAGACACACACAAGCAAAGAATGTAATGATCAACGTGCCGAACAGGCTTGATAATTTATGCTCATAATCACGGTTGGATGTGGAAGGAGCCCCAGCTTTAATCCACTGCCTGCCGCCTGCAACTCAAATCCCCTCCCTCCGCATTCATGAAAAGGCTTTGGAACACGAGGCCCCCTTTCTTTGTCCCTTTTCACAAAGTGGCGTTCACCGCCTCCTCTGGTTACCTGGTAACACGTACCTCGGGCTTCTAAACGGAGCAGGAATTCCAACCAAGGTGAATTCTCTAAAATACGGGAGCTCAAGTTGTCAGAAAAAGCTGCCGGGGGCTCAAAGTCCTGCAGGCTGGAGAAGGATGGCAGGGATCTGCCAAGGCAAACAGACCTGGGGCACTGTCTTAGCTGGGGCCAGCCACCTAGCTCCAGGCCGGGCCTCAATGCTCCGGTCTGTTAAGGCACTGGTTCTCAACCCGTGGGGCACGACCATTGAAAAATAGATATGATTCGTAACAGTAGCAAAATTACAGTTATGAAGAAGCAACAAGCCGGGCGTGGTGGCGCACGCCTTTAATCCCAGCACTCGGGAGGCAGAGGCAGGTGGATCGCTGTGAGTTCGAGGCCAGCCTGGTCTACAAAGTGAGTCCAGGATGACCAAGGCTACACAGAGAAACCCTGTCTCGAAAAACCAAAAACAAAAAAAACAAAAAAAACAAAAACAAAGAAGCAACAAGATAATTTTATGGTTGGGGGTCATCACAACAGGAGGAGCTGCACTACGAAGGCTGAGAAGCACTGCATTAAAGGGATGGGGAAGACCCCCCCCCCACTCTGGTGGTTGCAAAAATCAAGGATGACAATGAGAGCAAGAGCCAGAAACTATTCACACACGGGTCGTTGATGTGCAAAGATCAAAGGGTTCTCTCAATAGTAGGGAGTGGGCAGTTCTGAGCAAAGGCTTCTGGGAAGGGCAGCATTTCATTCCCAACACTGTTTGCCAGCACTGTCCCATGGAAGCATCACCACAGGGACACTGGTCTGGGAGGGAGCTAATCAATACTGTGAGCCCTCACTCCATTAAAGTGGAGGTGTCTAGGTGCGGAAGGAGTCTGGGAGTGGCTGAGGAGGAGTGACTGTCACCAACACTGAAGTAAAACTGTCTGTTTCCCTTCAAACAGGGTCCCCAGGGGCTTTGTTAAAAGTGCTCCCACTGTGTCTTTTGAATTACACATGGCTCTGGGGCAGCCCAGAATGAGGTGCAGCCAGTGCAGGGAAACAGCTTCCAGTGCATGTGCCCACGCCACCCCCCCCCCCAGAGACATAGGATGAGGACCACACAGGCCTGTGATGACAAGGTGACATCCTCAGGTCTGAGTGGGTGACACAAAGCCTGGTGAAAAGGACAGCTGAGCTCAGGAGTGCCGAGGTCTGCCGCTAATGAGGGCCTGCTGGAAAGTGGCTTCTGAATTGCTCCCTTTGCCTCCGAGGACCTCTTTATTCTCCAGGTTGGAGCCCAGGGCGGGCCTCAGAGCCCATAGATCAGAGTCGAGGGGCTGGCACATTTACTTGTCATTTGGTAATTTTCAGTGAATTAGGGGTGTGGATTTTCCATCTGCCATCTGTCTGTACTCTGGTAACCATAGAAACGACCATCTGCCTGACTTAATGTTATCAAGTCCAGTTTTGAAAGAGTGCTGGACAAGGGGTTGGGACCTGGGAGGTGGCAGCCTTTCGTGGACATCTTGGATGAGCCCCTACCTTTATTGGGGTCTGGGTCTTCTAAGCACAGCAGCAGCTTTGAGCCACATGCCTGCAAGGGGTCTTTCTGCTAGGGAGCAAAAAAATGCCACTCTGGGGAAAAATTACCCAGGCCTATCAGCTCTGGGAAGCTTCAGGGGGCCTGGTCAGCATTTCTTCTGCATCCTGTGTGTACCATTTGTGGTACCTGTCTCAGACAAAGGGAGTTCCTGTGAACCAACTGCTGAGAAGGCAGATTGTAAAAAACAGTGACAGAACTGTAAGATGGAAAGACGGGACTGTGTCTGTGCCTCGGGCAGACAACAAGCACTCTAAGCAGAGGGAGCATCAACAATGGCTCCGTTGAAAGGCCTGGCTCAGTACCACAGGGGAAGCCAGGAGCTACGACCCAGGAGTACCCCCAGCCAGCACTCTTCTCCACTAGAGCCAGGAGTGAAGAAAGCCATGGTGACTTTTCCGTGTAACCCAGCTTGCTTCAGCCTTGACTGGATTGCAGAGCATCGTTTCCCTGTATGCTGGGCTTCCCGCCCCGTTTCCAATGACCCACCAGAATCCTAGTTTGAGCACATTTCCATGGATTATCTGGAGGGACAGGAGAATAACACGGTACCAAGTATTATTTGAGGGCTGGGGAAAAGAGCCCCCAGGTGCCTTTCTTGAAGCACTAACTTGGGCACTTGGCTTAGACTTCCTCTCCCAGCTCAGGGCAGAAATCTCCCGAAGTCTGAAGCACAGACCGCAGGACAGCATCCTGGGGACTGGCCAACCATCACTCTTACCACCCTGAGCTCCCCCATGCCCCACTATCCGTTCTAGACAGAATAGATGAACTGTTCTCTGAAACCCCCTGGCCAGGTCAATCCCACACATAGGATAAGTAGGCTAGCTTTTCTGGACATCCACAGACACTGATGTTTTGGACAGTGATCAGTTTAGGGCACCAGGGAGGCTTTCAGTGTGGTGTTAAGAGTGGTTAGGCTGATAGTTTCCTGTTCATTCCTTACATCAGGACCCTTCAAAGTATGTGCATTGTAATCGGATCAACCTTTATGGTCCCATAATCTTTCCAGAGCTCAAGTTTCCAAAGGTCTCACCCTTTGTGGATGGAGGTCCCCTAAGGACCTTAGTCCGGGTCTCACTGGATATCCAGGATCCCGGTACTCTGTCTTGGTGACTCTTGAATCCCATGTGGGACTCCTGTTCTCTGAGAGTCCTCACTTTCCCTTCTTCTCCAATTCAAACAATCCACCCACCCAGCTCTGGACCCAGATACATGTTCAAACAGCTGCAACAGAGAATTCTTAAGTATCTACAGTCCTGTTTGCTCTAGGGTCAGAGTCTTCATGAAGTGGGTAAGGCGGCAGGCAGGGTGTAGATTTCCACCCTAGTCTCACCCCCAAAAGTAAGAAGCGAAATACTGCTCCTGGAGAGAAAACTGAGGCCCAGGTGGTGTGCGGTAAAATTCTTTGTCCCACACCTTAGAACATCGGGGTCCCGCTTTTTCCATCCACCCGGGCCTTCCTGGATCAAACGCCACTCACCGAACTCGCAGGGGCCATCGCGCGCCTTGTGCAAGTGGCCAGGGTGCTGGCGGGGTGCGTGCCGGGCGCGCAGACGTAGAGCGCAGATGCTGGTGTAGGAGCGGCCGTCGGAGCCGCAGACGGCTCCGCGCTGCGCGCACACGCAGAGCCCGGTGCCCTCGGGCGCCGTCCCTGAGGCACGGCTAGCACACACCAGGCCAGGGCCGCAGCGTGCGCCCACCGGTCCCCCGCAGCTCGCACCCTCGGCACCCAGGCAGCGGGCGCAGCAGCCGCACTCGTCGCGCGCGGCGATCCAGGGCGCTGGGCAAGGCGAGGGAGCAGGACAGCGATCCAGCCGGCATGGGCTGCACTCGGGATGTCGTCTGCCGGCGTCGCGGAGCCCGAGGCCTCGGACCAGTGACGGCATCAGGAGGAGCAGGAGCAGCAGACGCGGCATGACCAGCTCCCGGACGGACGGCAGCAACGCCTCTGCTCCGCTTAGCGCTCGGTGCAGGCAAAGCCATCGCGCCCGCCCCGCGCCCGCTGATTGGCCCGGCCTGCACCGCGGGGCGCCCCTCGGCCCGGGACCAGAGCTGCTTACCCTTACCAGTGGGCTGAACTGCTGGGGAGTCTCCAGAACAGTTCTGCCACCTCCTACTGAGCTCTGGGGGGAGACCCAGCCTGGTCCTAAGGGCAACTTGTCCCCTGGCCCCAAATGTTATGACTTTCAACCCTCCCACCAGGATGCCCTATTTCAGTTTGCTGTCTTTCCAGTTTTGTTTGGTAAAGGGAATCTCTAGTTTAAGATGTCAGATTTGACATATGGATGGATAGATTTTCCTTCCAGCTCCCCAGCTCTGCTTCCAGAGGTCGCTCTGACTGTCAGGGTATGTTTTCAAGGATTTTCTCTGCCCGTACAAGCATGGGTGAGCGCACAGCACAATCCCCTCACATAAAACACCCACTGTCATGGCACTGCCGACTGGCACTTGGCACTTGGGATTTTTTCTACCTAAAGAATTTCAGGTTTCTTGCCTCTTATTATCTCGAAAATCCAGTCTCTCATCCAAACAGTGGGAACACAGATGAAAAAGGCTGTGTTCTCTCAGACAGGGTTTCTCTATTTAGCAGCCCTGGCTGTCCTGGAACTCACTCTGTAGACCAGGCTGGCCTCGAACTCAAAGGTGTGCCGTGCATCTCATGGTTGACAGGGGCCTTGCAGTGACTGGATATAGTGATGCATTTTGGACTTTGTATGATTGTTACACTTTGTGCACAGTACTCAGAAGCACAAACGGGAATTATATAACCACTTGTGTTCTGTCCTCTGGCTACTAAGAATGTTGGGGTGGGGTCCCAGAGCACGCGGGTCAGTGTACCTATGCCACAGCTGCTAAAGTATGTTGAGAGGGTCTGGCTGTGGGTGACTCATGAGGGCTCCGAGCCAGGCTGTGTGTACGTCATCCCTGACAAAGGGGGCTCTGTGGCTGGATGTTGCTGTGTGGCGACAGAAACACACCTGAAGGAGAGAAAAACTTACCAACCACTCACCTACTGCTCCAAGCTCCAAGTTCGCTCTCCTGTATATTGTTGGCTTCTGTCTGGAGATGGCGAAAGCCTCTGGGTGCCTGGGACAAGCTGCTGTGCACCTCCGGTTTCCTTTCTCAGCCCAGTTCCTGCCCCCTTGCAGTTTTCTGGGGGAGGCCCTTGTCCTGGAGAGAAGCCCCTGTGGGGGCCACTTGACATGGTAAGCAGAGCAGAGCCGTATCATCCTAGCCAGTCCATCCTAGCTTAAAATGAAGCAGAGATGGTCAGGAGCCTTGGGGAATGGGGGACGAGGGCGGGGGACAGTGAGGAATAAAGAAAATCTTGGGAAAGCTCTAAGCGCATGCTCAGTACTAAGACTCCGTTCAGCTCAGAGACTCCTGGCTTTTCCTGAAATGGCCTCTTAACCTCTTCACACCTCTTGACCCCATCTGTGACTCCTTCCTAGGAAAATAATTGCTCTTGGGCTAGAGAGAAGGCTCTGCAGTTAAGAGCACTGACTGATCTTTCAGAGGACCCAAGTTCAATTCCCAGCAAGCACATAGCAGCTCACAACAGACTATAACTCCAGGATCCAACATCCTCACACAGACACACATACAGGCAAACCACCAATGCATGTAAAATAAAAAAATAATTAAAGAAATAAGACATGGTTTAAAAGAAAGAAAGAAAGAAAAGAATAGCTCCATTTGAAGTTTCACTGGAGTTGGCCACTGTATCAAAGATTTGGAAACAATTTAACTGCCCATGGACAGGCAATGATTGAGTAAATTGTGGTCCATCTGACAGCAGAGGAGTAGGCAGACATTAAAACGAGGAAGATATAGGCCCTTGGGAATGCAAAGACATTTATAATGTATTGATGACCATTATAACATGTACATCTGTGTAATGGCTCATGCTCATGTGAATGCAGATAATGCTGAGAGAGGGCGGGGTGGGGGGCGGGGCACGACCAGTTAATGATGTGAAGGAAAAACGATATCCATGCAACAAAGCAAGATTTGGAAACAAAAGCAATAAACTGCACAGAGCCTCTCAGGGACAACCTTCTGGTAACTCCATGCTCTCCAATGGCTCATCACTGTGCAAGCGCGGAGCAGTCGGCTCAGAGTGGCTGAGCTTCCTGTCAGTGGCAGAGTTCAGAGGCCAACCTTGTTGAGCACCCCAGCAGGGGTCAAAGCATTAGCGGTTGGAAGAAGTGTGAGAAGGAAGGTCCTTCCGACTGAACCACCATATTCCCCAGGTCCAGAGCTGACTGACACCAGGATGAACCAGACACAGCAAGTGTGTACAAGACAGGGTCTGTCAGCTTTGTATGCAGGCACCAAGGGAGCAGGCACCAAGTGATGTCACTGTGAAATTCATGTGTGCTTAATGCAGGTTGGGATATACAATCCCACAGAGGCGCATTTACATACGATCTACATCCCTTTTAAATGGTAGGGAAAGCATTATGTATGCATAATGACCCTGAGAATTAAAGCAAAGGATTCATTTTCCATCCCTGAGCCTGGGGCATCAAAGTCTGAGCGTGCCTGGGTGGAGAAAAACATACCAGGCTTTGAAGATGATAGGCTCTGTCTCTCTTCAATTGCCCAACAGAGTTAGTTATTTCTCTCAGTATGCTTCTCAGGAGGCCAACTAACACTGTGGGTCACAGATGGGGACCCCATAGGATTATGGGAAGTGATGGAGGTGAATTCGCCTCATAGGGAAAGGAACTGTGGCCAGTACTGAGGTCCCAGGCACCTGGGTGGTGATTAAGCAGCAAGAATGGGTGTGACTTTCTGCCACACACGGGGCCTGGGCACAAACACAAGGGAAGATCAATTAATGCCTCAAAGTGGGCACATGCATAAGCGTTCATTCGTCCCTATCCCAGGGGAGCCCAAGCAAAAAAGGCATTTTATGAATAGCCCAACATCAGGCGGCTCCTGGAAGGCTTTTCTTTGTTTTCAGACCCCCTAGTGGACCACTCCAGAGTAGTAAAGGGAGAGGTGATTTCCAGATTGGTAGGGAGGTGGGGGTGGGTGGGAGTGGGGCGGGGGGGGGGGGTGTCAAGGGACAGGATTGGCTTTGATGGAGTATACATCGGCCAGTACAGCTTATACAACGAGCACAGCAAGATGCCGACTTCTGCAAAGATGAGCATTCAGATGCTGAGCAGTGGCACAAACGAACCACAGAGGGGTCTTCTTCTGGCTGCAAAGTTGAGTAAAACAGTGAGATGAGCACTGGACAAGGCTGCATCAGGGCAAGGAGGCACACAGCATGCTCTTTGGGCATCTGTCCCAGGCCACAGTGCAGAGAGGAAGGCCAGGCAGGCCCAAGAGGAGTTTAGAGTTGGGGTAACAGAACAATAGGAGAGGAGGGGACATGAATGAGGGAGGAGCTGGGGGAGAAGGAGCCCCCAAATTCTCAGAGCTTTGGCTGAGTCTATACAGAGCAAGTCTAGGGCCTGGCTCAGTGCTGCTGCTGGGGCAGAGATCCCCGAGCTATTCTTGTACTGTCGGGAGGCTGCTGTCCAGTTCAGGTCTGAGTGGATGTCCCCAGCCTCACAGGGTCCCTTCTGCAAGGTCAGTGACACTCGGATCAGCTGAGCAGCGTGAGCCTGCAGAGGTGTGGGGTTCAGCATCAAGGGTCCCCTCCTCTGGGATTCTAAGCTGGAATTATTCCAATCTTCCTTTGTTCTAGCCCGGAGGGTAGCAGCTGCCTCCTGCAGTTGCCACCTCTGACTCACCTAGCTAGCAATTTCTCCCATTAAATAGTAACTGGTGCTGGAAGTGGTCCCAGGAAACAGCTCTCAAAGACGGCTCACAATCACACAGCCAGAGAGCTTGCCTAGAAATAAGCTCCAATAATCACTTACATTATTTATGAAAATAACAAGTAAGAAATGTATTTCTTAGCCACAGGGACAGCATTGCTGAAAAGGACTGATGCAGTTTTAATTGTGTGGGCTGCATAATCATGACCTAGGCCAAATACACAGCCCTGATAATGTCCCGTGTCAAAGTCAGGCCGTCAGCTCGGAAATGGTGAGCACCTGACACTTGAAATGGGGATATTGCCGTGGGCTCTGAAGAATTGGGAGCCTCCCTTGCTCGAGGAAGCTTGCCTGGCATGCCTTTTCTGAGGATCTTGCAATAGAGTCCCATAAAGATATGCCTAAGTAGGATGCTTTGTTCCCAAGACCTACTCCCTGTGACACCCCGAGTCCCAACGGGCATTGGACATGCATGAGCAGGGCAAATATACAATCTGGGACATGGAGTTGCATGTATTGATCCAGGTACCCCGACCAGGTATTCTAGACTTGGGGTCAGGCTCACATAGCAGGAAGGGGCATTGCAGTTATTTCTTAGCTAGGACCTAGTGGTGCGATGACCTCTGTGTAGTGATAAGGAGGACCTACGTCTTCCTTAGTGTGCTGCATAGTACACAATAAAAAGGCTTAGGGGGATGTTGGAACAGATTTGTTATAACTGTCCCATCCAGCAGGACCAGTAATTACGGGGTCGCGAGGGGAGCCATACCTGAGGGATGGGACAGGAAAGAAAGAGGCGAGACCAAGTAGCGTTCCTATCAAGGTCCGTTTATTGAATCAAAAGCAAAAGCTTATATGGGGTGGAGGCAGGAACTAAGCAGTAGGAGGGGCCCGAGAATGTCTCCAGATAATACCATCAGGTCAGGGGAACAGTTTCTATCTTATCTTAGCTAACTATCTCTGGGAAGTCCTGAGTTAACCTGCTAAACAACATCTGCAGAAGCTGAAAGGAGGAAGTTATGCAGAGGCTGAAAGAAGGAAGTTAGCTTTGGAACTGGGCATCAGTATTTTTTCATAGCCAGTAGACTCTTTTAACCTTGAATGACCCTGGGCTGGCTCCGAACATCAAGGACCTGCACGCCTGCTCCCCCCTAGTAAGTTCCCCCAGTGGGTTCAGGGAACATTCCTGTCCCTGTGATACTGAAAAAGTCACTTGTGTCTGTACCACTCCTGGGAATCAGCCCAAAGGAATCTAAGGCAGCTTACTGCAGCAGAGACACCTGCAGGTCTGTCACAGCACTAGTCACAAGAGTCAAGCCACGGAACCAGCCTCAGCGCCCAACAACAGATAAATGGTTCAAGAAATATGGTATGTGTACATCATGGAGTCTTATTTAGCCATAAAGTATATAATTCATAGGAAAACAGATGTAACTGGAGGGGCCGACATTAAAGGAAATGAGCCAGACTCAGACAAATAACACACGCTTTTTTTGTATGTGGAGTGTATAGAACGTCATGTAAGACATGAAAGTATAAAGTAGGCGCTTTGGGAAAAGGAAGAGGAAGGAGAGGGAAGAGTATGGTCAAAATGCATAATATATTTGAGTGAAAATGTCTTTATGACATCCACCACTGTGAAAAATGATTATACACACTACCAAAAAAAAAAAATACTTAAAAAACCTTCACATTAAGCCGGGCGTGGTGGCGCACACCTTTAATCCCAGCACTCGGGAGGCAGAGGCAGGCAGATCGCTGTGAGTTCGAGGTCAGCCTGGTCTACAAAGCGAGTCCAGGATGGCCAAGGCTACACAGAGAAACCCTGTCTCGAAAAACCAAAACCAAACCAAAACAAAGCCTTCACATTGATTTCCATAGTCTGCACTAGTTTGAACCACCACCACCTCTTCCTCATATCCATACCAGCATCTGTAGCCTTTTGTTTGTTTATTTTTTTTTTTGTTTGGTTTGGTTTTTCAAGACAGGGTTTCTCTGTGTAACCTTGGCTGTCCTAGACTCACTTTGTAGAGGAGGCTGGCGATCCACCTGCCTCTGCCTCCCTAGTGCTGGGATTGAAGGCGTGCGCCACCACCTCCTAGAGTAAGACTCAATCTCAAAAATCTCCAAGTAGTTTTAATTTGTCTTTCACTGGTGGCTAAGGATGTTGAAGATTAAATATATATTTCTCAACCGTTTGTATTTCATCTTTTGTGAACCCTCTCTTTAGTTTCATGCCCCATTTTTTAGTTGGTTTGTTTCTTTTAAGTTGGGTTGTGCCTTTTCTCAGTGTTTGGTTTCTTGAGTTCTACGCATGCTACCAGAGGAGAAAGGTAATCATCAATCTTATTCAGCCCTGAGTCCTTCAAGTTATGTTAGTGACCATCCTGGTAAGACATGCTCACTGGGACAATAGTGGCGTGATGCCACGAGAGCTACCAACGACTGTCTGATTGGATTCAAGGCACTGTTACTAGAGGCTAGAACATGTGGCTAGATAGGTCATAGTCCCTGCAGGTGGATGGGAGAAACAGACTGCTATTATTCTGCTAAATGGACATATTATTAAGCCCACTCCTAATAATAATCATTATGTCCACATATTGCATCTCTCCGCCTTCATCAGAGAAATGTCTTTCTTCAGTGGATGTCAGTTAACACAGAGATTCACAACTGGTTGGTCGAGTTACGGAGAATACGAGACTTAGGAATGCTTAGGCCTGAATCAGACATCAACATCACACCCCCTTCTTCCAAGGCTTAAGCATCATTAAGGAAGAGGGGGCAGAGAGATTGTAGGAGCAGAGGTGATAGCTGACACAGTATGGCAGCTGCGTATATAAGCTTACAGCAGTTGGAACAGCAAGAACAGACTCTGTGTAAGCTTAAGCCAGACAAGCTCCCAGCATGGAGATAGGAGGCCGAGATGAAGTTCCGCCCCTAGGCGAGGAGCTACTGGGTGAGGTGGAGTCTGTTTTCTTTAAGTGAGGGGCCCTGGGTAGGCTGACCATGCCCCGTGGATGCCCACAGAGTATTTGGGCAGCACAAACTGAGCTTGATGGAAGTGTTTTATTTCGCACAACATTGGGAGTGGAGGAAAGATGTGTGAGGAGTTGAGGGTGGGGCTGGGGAAGGGGTGAATATGATTAAAACACATTGTAAAAAAGCTCTCAACGAATTCATAAAGAAATAAAAGTTTAAAAAGAGAAGAGGGTCGCAGGGCTGGAGAGACTGTCCAGTGGATAAGAGCACTTACTGCTCAGTCATGGGGACCCGAGTTCAGATCCCGAGACCGCCCGTACACAGGCAGGTTTGGTCTCAGGTGTGTCTGTCAACCCAGTGCTGGGGGGAGGGGGAGGACTCGGGGAGCTTGTAGGCTGCCTAGCTGAGAAAAAGGAAGATCTAAGTTTGGCAAGAGAACCTGCCTCCCAGGAGTAATAGTAGAGGACGCTCAACACATGGGTGTGTCTACCTGCAAACACACACATACACACACACACTATGCATGCACACACATGTGCATTTGCTCACAGGTATGCATGAGTCACTATTGGGGGGAGCACAAGTATCCTTGAAAAGTTAATTTTGTTTGTTTGTTTTGTTCTTGTTGTTGGTACTCCTTCATCATCCACATATGATAATAGGAGATTTGGCCATGGAGGTGGCCTCTTGAATGCTAATACAGTTGGGCAGGTTCCCAGGACAGCAGAAGGTGAGCCTTTAACTACCAATCAGACCCCCCACAACAGGCAGCAGGATGAGTGGGTGTCTGCAATGACTAGTGCTGTCAACCTCACTAAGTCTAGAACACCCGGGAGATGGGCCTCTGAGCACACCTCTGAGGGGTTATCGCCAGTCCACGAATTGATCTGTTGCGATAGATCCGATGTGGTGGGACCATTCCCTGGGGAGGGGGTTGTACAAAGCAGAGAAAATGGGCTGAGCAGCGGCATCCACACACCTGCTGCTTGCTGTTTCTTGTCCGTGGATGCAATGTGACCAGCTGCTGTGACTTCCCAGCAATGATGGACTGTCATCTCAAACTGCGAGCCAAAGTGGCCATGTCTGCACTGCCTTTATAGGGTGTGTTATCACAGCAGCAGAACAGAACCAAGACAGCGTCTCGGTGGCCCAGCGCTGGCTAGCTGTGACGGTTGGTGACGAGCTGCGGAGTTTTTCCTGCACCCACAATGTTTTCTGCTCTCATAGAAACATAATGGCTTCACTATGGAAAGCAAAGGCTATTAATATTTTTCCTGCCATCGTTCCTTAGCATGGAAGTATCAAAGTCGTACATTTTTTGGACTGTATTGTATTAGAATGTTTGATTTTTTAAATTTGCTATTTGAGTTGCTGACTTGAGTTTCATTAAAACAATTAAATAAACTAGGTTTGGCGGTGTTCTATGTTCCAGGTCAGGCCAGTCAAGATGATATAATGAGACCCCTCAAAAATAACAACAAAAAAAGGTTCCAACAATATCTGGAAGGGCCTAGACATATTTCTGCATCTTGTATCACACATCATCCACGCAGAGGCGTGTTCTTAGCACTGGTGATTATAACATCAAAATATCAATGACTTAAACATAGATCGACTTTGGAAAACGTCGCAGCTGCTGTACGAACACACTGCAGCACCGGGTATTCAGTCAAGGTCAACTCTGTATGTGAAAAATGAGCACACACACCGCGCCATTGCTATGCAGATTTGCTTTAATCTTTAATAAAAGATAAAGGCGTATGTATGCTGAAGAATTGCTTTAAAACAAAATTTTTTCTGAGTCATTATCAATGAATGTTCAATATGTGTAGGTATCTTATTTACCTGTTCACTTGTGTAGCACTTTCTTTTGTGAAAAGGCACTGTGAGGAGAGAGTTGAAGCCTTCTGCTCCACGTGCTGACCAGGCCCGACTCTGCTTTGCTTCTGAGATCAGACGAGATCGGGTGCGTTCCAAGTGATATGGCCGTAGGGAAAGCCCTGCTCCACAAAACGGGAAAAACTCCTGTCTAATGTCCCAAAGTGGATTAGAGTTAGCGCAGTGAAGAGCCCTGTTCTCCCTCCCACCCCAGTCTTCACACTTCACCTACACACAGAGCCTTTGTTTGAAATGGTGCCTGCTGCCCCCTGGGAGCTCTGATGGTCTCTCTCTGACTATCTGCCACAGCCTAGTAGGTTCAGATCATGGGGCCTCCACTCTGTAGTGACCTCCAGGGTTCCTGAATGGACAGACACACTTGCCAACCAGTTGGTCTCATCTTGACCCTGACACACAAGAGTATAGCTGTTATGGAACAAGAGACACAGGGCCAAGCAGAAGCCCCAGACTTCCTCTCCTAAGAAGGAACCATTGCTGCTTTCCTCAGAGATCTCTGAAAGAGGAGCTGTCTTGTCAGCAGGATGTGTTTTTTCAGAAGGCAGCCTGTGGCCTGTGAGGAAAGCGTTGCCTCATTTGAGGCGCTGGCCCTTCCATTTGAAGTCAGACACCATTCCTGTACTGAGGAGCTGGACCCCTTCCTGACTAGGTCGGTAGAAGAGTTCTCAAGGCTCCATTGAGTGTGGATCTCAGTTCACCTCACCACAGCACACAGCACCATCTGTCTGTTCATCTGTCCTTTCACTCCTTGTTTATTCAGCAAACTTCTTGGTGGGCTTTCACTGCAAGCCAGGCCTGTCCTGGACAAAGCTTTAAACATGGACACACACACACACACCCCAACACACCGTCATTAGTATTACAATACAAAAGTATTAGGTGGAAAGAGAATAGAGAGTTTGGGGGAAAGTTAATTCCTCAAGTGACTCTCAGAGTGTTAGAAGCAGTTTTCTGGGGGTGCTTGAAGAGAGGCAGGGAGAAAGCAGGATGTCCAGTAGTGGTCATGGAAAGCAGAGTCAGGAGGCCTGAGGACCACAGGAGCCAGGCACAGGCAGGGGAGAGGGGAGAGGGTGGAGGAGGAAGTGGGAGAGGTCACAAGGGTGTTACCTCAAAGTACTGCCTTGGAGCTAAGATACCCACACTATACCATGGAGGGGAAGGGGCAGGGCTTTGATGAAAGGCCCACCCAGTCCCAAAACAAAAATCTTTATGTCCCATTATTGGAGCAAGATCCCTGACCTATACACAGGGACATATTTAATGAACATATTTAATCCTGTTCAGAGATTACGTGTCATCCATCCAGGCAGGTTTGGCTACCTGTTGGGCCAACAGATAAACTTATATTTCAAAAAGCCTTGGGTTCGGCAGGCTGATCGCTTCTGAAAAGGTGGCTCCAAGTTTAGCTCTGTTTTACAGCTTCACAAAGTTTATGTGTTCGGTAGTTTCTCCAAATGCTATTGTCTGCACAGCATCACTGGGCAGAA
Source organism: Acomys russatus (assembly GCF_903995435.1). NCBI lineage: Eukaryota > Metazoa > Chordata > Mammalia > Rodentia > Muridae > Acomys > Acomys russatus. The sequence continues at coordinate 3,026,345 of NC_067138.1, forward strand.
AGCTCGTCATCTCACTCAGATCCTCAGCCACTTCTGCCAATGCTTCACCTCACGCCTACAGCTTGAGAGACACGGTGTTCCCAACCACCAGTGTGGATGTCTTACTCTGACAGCCTGTCTTCTTGGCCACACTGTACACTGCCAACGGAGACATGCCAACAGCCAGCATTAGAGAAAAGCACTGTGTGACAGTGGTGACAGATGCTATTATTTTAATATTCAGGTACCTGAAGGCCCATTAAAAAGAAATCCCAAATTGCTCTCTGTCCTAGTTAGCTTTAACGGTCAACTTGACACAGCTTATGGTCATTTGATAGGAAGGCCTCAGTTGAGGAATTGCCTAGATCGGATTGGCCTGTGGGCATGTCCTGGTGGGGAGGGGGGATGTCTTGAATATTAACTAATGTAGGAGAGTCCAGCTCACTGTGGCCAGCACCATCCTTAGGCAAGAAAGTGGTTCTGGGTTATGTAAGAGTGAGCTGATGAGCAAGCCAGCAAGCAGTGTTCCTGCTTCAATTTCCTGCCTAAGTGCCTGTCCTGACTTCCCTCAGTGATGGACTCTAACACAGAAGCCGAAATAAACCTTTTCCTCCGCTAAGTTGTTTTAGGGCAGAGTGTTTCGGAGTGAAATTAGAGGGCATATTCACCTTTCCTCCTCCTACACTTTGCTGGAGAAGCACCGCCATGTGGACAGAACTAGAATGTTCTTCACTGGCTCAATGCTGGGCTCCTGTGTTGAGGAGCCAAAGAGCTGGTCAGGAGAGATGCCCAGAGCCCTGAGTCTCCCCTCAGGCGGGGTCAGGGTAACCTTCAGAACCAACAGTGGCAGAAAAAGAGTCTTCAGATCCAACAGCCGATTATGTCTCACTGGGCTGCCGCCCAGGGTGGGGAGGGACTTATGCATGGTTGCTTAGCTTTCCTGAGAATAATTACAATTATAATTTGTAAACAAAGTGGGTAGCTTCGGCCCACAGTTCTGCAGCCTGGGGAGTTGGGAGCAGGCTGCCAGCATCTTGTCTGCTTCTGGAGAGAGCCCACTGCTTCATGACTGAAGGCAGAAGGGCCAGGAAGCCTGCGTGACAGGGGCACCCCACCAGGGGACTTGCTTTACTTTCTTTTGTGTGTGTGTGTGTGTGTGTGTGTGTGTGTGTGTGTGTGTGTGCGCACCTGTGTGTATGTGTGTGTGCACATGCATGTGTGTGTGTGTGTGTTATTTAAATTTATTTTTTTAATTTATTCACTTTACATACCAATCGTATCTCCCTCCCTCATCTTCTTCCGATCCCACCCTCCCCCCCATATCCCCTTTCCCTAGCCCTCAGAAGGGGGAGACCTTCTTCCCTACCAACTGGCTTCTGCCTATCACGTCTCATCAGGGTTGCCTGCATCCTCTTCCTCTGTGTCCTGGCAAGGCTGACCCACTAGGGTGAAGCGCAGACAACAGAGTCCATAGCAGAGGCGGCCCCTGCTTCTTTTACTAGAGAATCCACATGGAGACTGAGCTGCCAATTGGCTACATCTGAACAGAGGGCCTAGATCCTCTCCATGCATGCGTGAATGCATATTTGGTTGGTGCATCAGTCTCTGCAGGTCCCCTTGGGCCCAGATTTATTGAGATGGAGTCTCATGTAGCCCAGGCTGTCCTAAAACTTACTATGTAGCCAAGGATGACCTTAAAGTCCTTATCCTCCCCCTTCTACCTTCCAAGTGTTGAGATTATAGACCTGAACCAATGTGTCCTGTTTCTGCAGTGCTAGGGGTGGAACTTGGGGCCAGGTGCATGCTGGGAAAGCACTGTACCAACTGAGCCACACATCCCCAGCCAGAGGCACATTTATAACAAGCAGCTATGACAGGAACTAACCGAGTCCTGTGCAGTGAAAACTCACCAGAGAAAGGTACTAATTGGCTCCCCCTCCCATTTTCTCCCCCATCACCTTCCACCCCCACAGCAATGGCAGCAGAGTTTTAAAGAGACTGAGCCAGACTCAAACTATAGAAGCCATACAGGCCTTCGGGCAGAGCAGGGGTGAAGGCCTGGGTTTCTGGTTCTCCCAGCCCAGTGCTCTTTGATCTATCCCTGAATGCCTTTAGTTTAAGTGACTCTCACTCTCGCTGCTTTAAAAGTAGCCTTCAAATGGCCCCGGACCCTGCTGTTCCCTGTACAGCTCCATCACAAGGGCTTTGCCAACCCATCTGGGGTGCCATCATCTCTCCCCCACTCTTCCTGACTGTCTGGGTGAAGTTGTAAAACTCTGCTGTCTCTGGAGTGAGGGCCTTGTGCAAGCTAGGCTCATGGCCTGCCTGGGAAGGAGCAAGCTGGATCTAGTGGGCATTTAGCCTCAAGGACCAGCATAATTCACAGTACAGCATGCTTTGTAACATTTATGACACGGATGGAGGGCTGAGAGAGGATGGGGACAACTGGTCCTACCACCTCAGTGGCTCCTTGAGAGCCGAGCCTTGTCAGGGCAGCCTGGAAAGATGAACTTCTTCCAGATCAAAGGTCATGGAATGCCCAGCTGGGAAGTTTGGTTTTATGCTACTGGTGGGGGGAACCAGGCCCATTTATGAACACAGAAGGAGCAGAAGCCAACTATAAATTCTTTCTCAAAGACAGAAAAGTTGTCTTCAGTCAAGGGGTGTTTCCCAACCGCAGAAAGCACTTAGTGTCACTCAGTGATAAAACCACACTAGGCCTCCCAGGCAGATGAGTTTTTTGTTCCTGAAATTAGTAATTAATTTCTAGAGAAGGAATGGGGGGGGTTGTCATATGACAAGCTCCGGACTCTCAGGAAGCAAGTGCAGCCATTGGAGCACACTGTTCTGTTTCTTTCTGTGGCTTCACTCACACTGTGAACCACGATAAACATGGGGTCGCTCCCATTTGATAGAAGGCCATGAAAGCAAGCGCTGCCTGCCATGTTGGGCAGTCGGTAGGGAAGGGCTGGAGAGGTGGCTCAGTGGCTAAGAACACGCTCCTCTCTTGCACAGGACCTAGGTTTGCTTCCCAGCACCCACTTCTAGTGTCTCACAATTATTTGTAACTCCAGTTTCAGGGGGTCTGAATTCTCTTATGGCCTCCTTTCACACCTCCACATGCACACATGCACACACACACGTACACACGATAAAATAGCTATTTTTTTTATAACGTTCTTTTTTCCCCATTTTCTTTCATCTGTACGGACGTTTTGCTGGCAAGTGTGTCTGTATGCCATGTTTATGTCCTGTTCCCCTGGACAGAATATCAGATCCCCTGGAACTGGAGTTAAAATGGTTGTGAGCTTTCGTGCGGGTGCTGGGAATAGAACCCAGGTTCCTGCAAAGGGCAGCCAGGGCTCTTAGTCCATGACTTATCTCTCTACCCCTGACAAAATAAATCTTTAAACAAGGAACAGTAGTGAGTAGAAATGGACCCCTTTTATTTTCTTTATTTGCTCTTTTATTTTTTCATGATGGCTGCGCTGGGCTTTTCAAACACACATGAAAATAGCAATGCATGCTTCCTAAGGAAAGGCAGCAACCAGGAGCTGGCCATGCTGGGCCAGGAAAGAAACTCAGAACAAGTAGAGAGATGGCAAGGAGAGAACAGACGTCTGTGCACAGAGAAGAGAAGGGGCCAACAAGAAAGCAGACCAGAAGTAGGATGTGGGGGGTGCGGGGGAGGGGCAGACACAAGGCGTGTAATCTCTCTCTCTCGACTCTTAGGGGTTGTTCCCTGTCCCTTCCAGCAGGGCCAGTAATTACGAGGTCCCGAGGGGAGCCATACCTGAGGGATGGGACAGGAAAGAAAGAGGCAAGACCAAGTAGCGTTCCTATCAAGGTCCGTTTACTGAATCAAAAGCAAAAGCTTATATGGGGTGGAGGCAGGAACTAAGCAGTGGGGGGGGGGGAGCGAGAATGTCTCTAGATAATACCATCAGGGGAACATCCTATGTTTTTTCTCGGAGCAGTTTCTATCTTATCTTAGCTAACTATCTCTCAGAAAGTCCCGAGCTAACCTGCTAAATAACATCTCCAGGGGGTGAAGGGAGGAAGTTATGCAGAGGCTGAAAGGTAGAAGTTAGCTTTGGAACCGGGCATCAGTATTTTTCCATAGCCAGTAGACTCTTTTAACCTTGAATGACCCCGGGCTGGCTCCGAACAGTTCCCCAGCGACCAGCTGGGAGCAGGAAGTTTCTGAGATCCAGGAGCCCCAGCAACCACAGCAGCAGGGCTGTGTCACAGGGTCATTCTCCTTGTGTGGCTCTTAGATGGAAGAGGCTGGCAGCTCGAGAGGGCAGCTGAGACACCCGAACACAGATGCCCAGCTCTGGGCCACGTTGCTGGACTGGTCATGGGGCCAGAGTCTGCAGCCACACTGGCTATTGGTTAACAAAGTGAGGTACTGCAACCCACCATGGCAAGGGGCCCAGGGCACGGAGCCCTGACGTTGTAGCCCTGTGACAGTGACTCGCTGAGTAGAGAGGGGAGGGGCCAGAAGGCTCATCCTGAAAGGAAGGGCACCCAGAGAGGTCACCAGATGCTCTGGGGTCTGAGGAAGGTGCTCAGCCTCTCAAGTCCCCTTCAGCTCTCCAAACACTAACTAGCTATCTAACTTACTTACTTACTTTCCTTCTCTTCCTCCTCTTCCTCCTCCTTTTTCCCTCCTCCTCCTCTTCTTCTTCCTGTTTCTTCTCAGTTTTTGAAGACACGGTCTCACTCTGTAGCCCATTCTAGCCTCAAATGCAATATACAAGCTAGGTTGGTCTCAAACTCCAAGTGTGAACACCCTCTTTTTTCTAGGCCATGCCCAAGAGCGGAAAGTACAGCTGCCAGGGGCATGCTGGGAGATGTGCCATGATGGTCTCTTTACACAAGGAGATGCATAGCTGCTTGTGAGCTCCTTACAGATTATACCAATAAAGTGCAGCCTCACACATCATACACAGGATCGTAAACGCTCCCAGCTCCTTACTCCAGCTCCACAGAGCCAGTTGGCTGTCTCAGAACACTGACATTGATTTTTGTCTATCCCTGTCTCCGGGCCAGCCTTGGACTGTAACTGGTCAGTGAACCCAGTTTTGACGTGAGTAGTGGTGGGCGCTTCTGTTTACATAAATAAGCCAGGCAAATGGGGAAGAAGCAAGACCATGTCATCAAGAAGGTCCTGCTCTACCCCAGAAGAAACTGCTTCTTGTTGAGACAGATACGAGTTTTTGAATCTTGGAAGAAAAAGATTCAGAAGAAAACAAAAGGAATCATTTGTGGGTGACTCACAAAATTTTGCTCTAAGCATAGCAGATTTGAGGCTGGAGAGATCGCTCAGCTGTTAAGGGTGCTGACTTATTTTGCAGAGGACCCAGGTTCAGGTCCCAGAACCAGCATGGAGGCTCATAATCTTTGGTAATTGTAGTTCCAGGGGACCTGATGGCCTCTTCAGGCCTAGGCATACATGCGGACAAAGCACCCATAGACATAAAATAAAAATAAATAATCTTTAAAAGAAATATAACAGATTAAAATCTGTAATATAGACATTGTTTTGTCATTTTTAGACTTTGCATTGAAGAGTCAGCCCAGCCCTGATTAGCAGTAATCGCTGGTTCCCCTGGGGTCCTGCTATGGCTGGAGAGCAGTATCCACACTGCAGATGGGAGCATATTCTCCAGGACTGAGCCAGTCTTAATTACTTTGCCCTTACTGCACCTTCTTTATTTTTATTTTTTATTTAACTTTCTGCAGTAGTGTTTAACAATGCCATGCAGTGTTCCTCATAGTGACAGCTGACCCTGCCAAACAGACCCAAGCCAGTCTTGGCAATACCTGTGTCTACCTCAGCCTTCCAAGGCTAGATGTTGTGGGTTCGTGGGACTCCCCATAAAGCAGGTTCCCTGGCACTGGGTGTGCATACACATACCACGTTTTCTTTATCCGTTTATTCACAAGTGGGCACCTCAGCTGATTCCCTATCTTAGCTACAGCAAATACTTCTACAGAGAACACGGGAGCAAACCGCTTTCCTTTCCGTTTGATGCACACACCCAGGAATTCTGTAGCTGAGTGTGGTACTTCCACATTTAGTTATCAACTTGTTTATTTTTAGATGGTGTCTCACTATGTACCCTTGGCTGACTGAGAACTCACTATGTAGATCAGGCTAGCCTTTAACTCACAGAGATCCACCTCCTGCCTCTGTCTCCTGAGTGCCAGGCTTAAAGGAGTATGCCACCATGTCCAGCACTATGCCTAGATTTCTGAGGACATCTACACTGTTTTTCTTGGTTGGCTATATTTTTATTCCTACCAACTGTCTAAGCATTACCCTCTCTCTGCACCCCCACCCTGTCTTTTGGGTGTTCAGGGAGGTGCCACACTGATTACCACGCCTGTGTTAATACACACTAATTAACACACACTGATTAGCACGCCCACTTTAACGTCTTCTTTTGAGAAATGGAAGCTCAGGAGGCTGGAGCGATGGCTCAGGAGTTAAAAGCACTCGCTGTTCTTTCAGAGATCGGGTTCAGGTCCCAGCACTCACATGGTGACTTGCAACCATCTTTAGCTCCAGTTTCAGGGGACTCGGCCCCTTCTTCTGCCCTCTGCTGACACACATACACTTACATACATGCAGGCAAAACACTTATCTACATAGAACAAGATAAATAAATCATGTCTTAAAAAGGAATGGAAAACCAGATCACTTGCCAATTTTGAATTTTAAGTATTTTTTAAATACTCTTTTCCCTCCACCAGCAGCTTATTTACCAGTTTTTAGATGCCACTCATCTTGTGTTCCTCTTTTTATGTTGACTTTATTTTCATTCTCTTCCTGGCCATCGCTGAAGTGATTGAACTTTTTCTCTCTTGTTCCTTTTTACTGCAGTGGCTTATATTCTGCTGCTAAATTATTACTATGCTGACCCAGAAGTCTGCTTTACTCTAAGTCACAAATGGGAGAGATAAGAGTCTGCACTCCCATGTGAATGGCAGAGCACAGCCACTCAGCTTTTATTTCTCTCTGTCCTCCGTGTGGAAGTCATTTGGTGCTTGAGTTGACGCCGGTTCAGACATCCTATTCTGTAAAGTTCAGACAACCAACTTCAAGTTATCACTTGGCTATTGACCATGTTTGCCGGTTCCTCTATTCTTGTTGCTTTCCACCCCAGAATTTTCTCTAATATTTCTTCAGACAGCTTATAGTGAAAAATAATGTTCAGTTCTTGTGTTTATACAGATGCATTGACTACTTCATTAAATGGAATATTACATGAGAAAGCTTTTGGTATTTATATATTTAAAATAAATATTTACATATGCAAATCACCGGGGCTGAGAGATGGCCGTGTGTTTTGCTGATCCCTTTTCTTCCTCTGATTTCCCTTGGAGAGCACGCCCTCTAGCGTTCACTCCAGAGAGAACCCATGCTCTCTCCACTGTAAGGGAGTAAATAGTGTTCACTGAGTCCCTGGCTCTCTGGGGCAGTTTTCCTGTAAGGGTCCTGCATTTGAGTGCGTACTCATGTGTGCTTGAGAGTTACATGGAGCATGTGCTGCCTGTGCCGTGATCCTAGCTGTAACTGATGCTGTGTGATTTAAGCCTGGCTTTCAGTGGGGAGGGAGTTCAGTGGCTGGCCTGTGAATCTCCAGGCCCCCTCCAAGTGCTAAGCCTGATTTGGCCACTGTCCTTCTCTCTGAGACCCGCGCAGTCTACTCCTGGGAGATACAAATGTGTTGTCAGGGCTGGGAATAGGATAACTGGGCTAAGCTGTCCTGTTTGCTGCTCTTTGTCAGCACTCTGTTTCCAGACACACTTGCATTTGTATGTGTGTGTGTGTCTGTGCGTGTGCACGTGCGTGCATGTGCGTGCATGTGCACCTGTCATCATGAGCACCTACAGAGGTCACAGGACGACTTGCAGGAGTCCACTCTCTTCTTCCACAGCGTGGATCCTGGCCACTGAACTCAGGTTATCAGGCGCGGTGGCCAGCCCCTCTGCTAGCTGAGTCACCTCGCCGTCCCTGCTCTTGCCTCTTGTGCGGGTGTGAAGCTTGCTCCATTCAGTCCACAGTCTATGGTGCTGGGGCTGTGGCTCTTTTCTCTTTGACCTTGTCTCAGCTCTCTGATAGTTCCCTTTTTGCTTTCAAGTATGGCTTCTTCCCTCCCTGTTTCCCCGCCTCCCTCCCCTCTTTCCTACCATGTAGGCTTTTGTATGGGATGGAGAGACTGACTAATGTGCTGCTCTTACTATCTTCTTGAAAGCCAAAGTATAACTACACGGCTGTCTTACTTCTCACCACTTGAGGCCTGTAATATGTTCTGGATATTTTAGATTTGTCGTAAGACATAAGTACAGGCAGCTAGGATCTTAAAGATTTCCAGAGGATGTGTCGACCCTGAGGGTTGCTCTCTGCCTGAGACGTCTGAGGCAACAGGAACCACTGGCTGTGGGATGAGGCTGAAGAGATGGCCGGCTGGGTGTACTGGAGTTAAGAATGGCAAGAGCAGAGATCAGAGCAGTGTTAGAAGGGCCGTGGTGGTGCTGGGCACTCAGGGCAGCAGGGGCAAGGTGTGATGGGGCCAGAAGGGACGGTGCCTTGTCTGAGAAAGCTGCCTCATGTTTCCGACTTGAGGTTGCCCCCAGCCTTGTCCTGCACGCCGCCGAAGGCATCTGCAGGGTGTAGTCTGGTGGATTCCCTCCCGCTTCTCTCCTGCCCCAGCAGCTCACTGGTGCTTCTGACCTTGGCTGTGAAAAACTATTTTCACAGTCTGACTTCCTAGGATGTTTATGATGTTTCAGCTCCAGACCCCTCACCTGCACAAGGGCCTGCCAGGGCTCTCTGGTGGGAAGGACTCTAGGTAATGGTTTTTATCGTCACTAGCTTTTCTTAAACTGTAAAAAGGTCAGGCATTCCTGTAGTGTTCCATTAGAAAACAAAAACAAAAACAAAAACACCCCCAAGCCCTAATCTACCCACAACTGTGTCATCCAGACATGGATGAGGGTCTTAGGGATGGTGGGTAGATCGTCAGCCCACTAGGGAAGGCAGTGTGTGAGCAGCTGGGTCTTGGGAATGTACGTAAAGAAGCTCAGATGGTCCATACTACTGAGAGAAGCACTCAGGCTGGAGTCAGTGCTGGCCCAGTGATGGATGATGTGAACCTGACTTGTGGCTGTTTTTCAGGACCAGGCAGCTAAATGTCACCTGTGACACCTCTGTGGACCAGGAGATCTTCCTCCATTACTCCCTCATCCCATCAGTAAGTAAAGGTCAGGGAGCACAGGGGAGGGGGCGTACAGAGTCAGGGGCATCAAGGGGAAGGGTCAGTGAGGGAGGGAGGGTATTTGTGGTACTCCACCGTACAGCTCCTAGGCAGGCCTGCATCACGCAGGGGAGAGAGCAGACGGTTTCCCTCCCAGATACCCCTATTCAGCTTCTTACAGTGTGCATCCAAGCACACAGGCAAAAGAAAGCATTCAGGTCCCAGAGCCAGGGATATGAGGCTCTTGACAGAATGGAACAGGGTCTCTCTCTCTCTCCCTCCCTCCCTCCCTTCCTTTTTGGATGTGTGTACAGGTATGTGAACATGTGTATGCATGCATAGAGAGATCAAAGACAATCCTGGGTATTGTTCCTTGGGTTCATTTTTAAAAATTAATTCATCTACTTATGAATGTTTTGCTGGCATGTCTGTCTGTCTGTGCACCACATTGTAACCAGCGTTTGCTACTTTGTGGGTTCTTCTTCCTTCTGCCTTTCTCCATCCCTTCTCTTCCACCCTTTCAACCCCCTAACACTAGATAAGAAGGAAAAAAAGATAGAGAGGGAAGGAAAGCGACCCCTGAATAAAGCTAAGGATTGGAAAGGTGGTGATGCCATCGTTAGACCACTTCCTGCTGGTTAGGGGCATGGATTCCTTGGGGGCAAGTTTGATTTTCTCAGTCAGGAGATCTAGTTTCTTCTTGTGTGCCAGTCGACCACCAAGTCCCCTGAATGACAACAACCACTGATAACACCCCCCGGGGGGCCCTAGCACTTATATACCCTCTGAAAAGTTCCCAGAATTCCAAGTATCACACAATGGCAGAAACTCTCTGCAACTGGCAGGACCATGCCTCTGCTGGAGCACGAGGCAAATCCCAGTCAGCTGCTGTGAAGCAGCCACATATCCCCTCACCTGGGATTAAAATGAAAACATATTCTTATAATATTTCTGTATTTTTTTTAAAAGAAACTAAAATTCCAGGATCCTCACTACACCACGTGCATGTTTGGTGCCGTTGGATGCCCTTGAACTGGGATTACAGGTGGTTGTGAGGCACCACATGGGCAGTGGGATTGCACCTAGGTCCTCTGGAAGCATGTTCTTAGCTAAGCCATTTCTCTAGCTCTCACCTTGTTTTGTTTGTTTGGTTGGTTGCTTGGTTGTTTTTTTTTAGACAGAATCTCTCACTGGAACATGAGGCTTGGTGATTAAACTAGGTGCTGGACACCCAGCACCAGGAATCAACCTATCTCTACTGCCCAGCTCTGGGATTATAGATGTACACACCACATCCATTTGCTTGTTTGTTTTAATGTGGATGCCGGGAATGGAACTCAGGTCCTCGTGCTTGGGCAGTGAGTGATTTTCTAAGTAGGGCCCCAGGAAGGGCTTCTGTAGAGAAGTAAAGACAGAACTAAGGTCATCGTGGGCGATGTAGTGAAGAACATTCCAGACATAGGGGGAAATGTGCAAAGGCCCTGCGGAGGGTGGAGGAATGCAAAGTGGAGAAACTGAAAGCTAGAGAGGGGAGAGTCTAGGAGGTGGGTGGGGCCGGCCAGGAAAGAGTCCCGCGGGAGGGTCTGGGCAGGCAGAGTGGAGGACGGCTCCTGGGCTTGCACAGCGGAAGGAACAGTGGCAGCTGCCACCTATGAGTTCAGGAAAATGAGGAGAACCGTGCCTGGTGGTGAGGCCCGTGAACCCAGCAATGTGGGAAGCTGAGCCAGGAGGGGTGAACGCTCAGGGCAGTCTGGGCCTCAGAGGGAGCGTAAAACTCCCCCAAACAGCTTAATGAGACACAAGACCCTATCTTAAAGTAAAAAGCAAAAAGAGGGCTGGGCGTGTAGCTCAGTGCTAAAGCCCTTGCCCTGCATGTGCAAGACCCTAGCATCAATCCCCAGCGTGGGGAGGGGGTGGGGAAAGGAGGTCCAGGTTTGGGATGGATGGAGAAACAGCGTGACAGGAACTTGGTGAGTTTCATGTAAAACCTGATGAATTGGAGAAGTTTTCAACAGAAATGCCAGTTGGGTAGCATAACAGATCTGGAGCTCCTGGGTGAGCAGGGTGGGGGCTGGAGACACAAGTGTGTGTCTTCTAAGTCATAGAGGTGGCTCAGAGGTTAAGAGCACTGGCTGCTCTTCCAGAGGTCCTGAGGTCAATTCTCAGCAACAACATGGTGGCTCACAATCATCTATAATGAGATCTTGAGATTTGGTGCCCTCTTCTGGTGTGCAGGAGTACATTCAGTCAGAATACAAAGATAATAAATCTTTTTTTTTTTTTTTTTAAGTTTTCACTAGGGAAGACAGCAGGGACAAGGCACTCTATCCAGAAACCTGGGAAGGAATGACCTAGCCAGGGGCTTGGAGAAGAATGGGGAAAACAAGAGTGCACAGTGGCCAGCGCCCAGGGAAGAGGGTCCAAGGAGAAGCTGCAGTCAGTGCTGGAGAAATGTCGGCAATCAGACTGGAGTCAGCATTGCCTTAAGCGGTAGGTGCGATGGCGGTTGGTGACTTCAGTCACGGATCTTTCAACGTAACCACAAGATCTGAGGGCCAGTAGAGGTAAGGAAATAGAGAGAGCACGTATAGACACTTTTCAAGACATTTCTGATGAAAGTAGGATAAAGAATCCCCACATCTGGTGCTTAAGAACATGGTCAAATCCATAGAAACCAAGGAACACCTGACAGGCATGGCTGCCTTTCTACAGATTGGAACTAAGGTGCAGGGAGGATATGTCTCCCTCCCAGCCAGTGTGGGAGGGGAGCTGGACTCAAACCTTTATCTGTGCAGGGCCACACGGGGGAAGGCTCAGTATAGAACCTTCTGGGACCTCTGAAATACATGGCATCCCCGGATGCTTAAAGCTCTCTGTTTGCCCACATGTTTTCTCTCTCTCTCTCTCTCTCACTGAAGCCACCCTGATGACTGAGTCCCCTGATGCACTGTTCCCTCCTTACAGCTCTTCATCTCGAAAACAAAACAAAACAAAAAGGTAAAGGTATTTACTTTTGACAAGATCTGTCAAAGGGAATGACCTAATGGGTTGAATCAGGACCAAATATACTTAGTGACCCGACACTGGAGAATCTGGCTTCCAGCTCACGTCCTGGAAGCAAGTTGTGTGTCTGTCAGCCAGTAGCTATTTGTCAGATAACTCACTGGGGTGGGAGACAAAGGTATGAAAATTCTATTTTTACTCTTTTTATGTCCCCTTTACACCTCTATTTTAATATATTGTATCAAAATAGAGATAGAGGGTCATGATAATACATTGCATATACATTACAGGTGAATACCCATCACAGATAAGATTTTTAAAAAATAGTCGGGCACAGTGGCACGTGCCTGTAATGCAGCACTAGAGGAGGCAGAGGAAAGCGGATGATCTCTGTTAAGTTCCAAGGCCAACTTGGTCTACAAAGCAAGCCCAGGACAGCCAAAACTACACAGAGAAACTCTGTCTTGAAAAAAACAAAGGAGAATTAAAAAAAAAAATTCATTCCAAGCTGGTCATGGTGGAATGTGCATCTGCTCTCAGTACATGTGGCCCTTGGTAGGGGGAGATACAGGAGTTCAAGGCTGCCTGGGACCACATGAGATGCTGCCTCGAAAGCAAGACCAAAAAAAAAAAAAAAAAAAAGCAAAATAAATTAAATTAATATAAATTCTAACCATCGTAAACATATCACTTTATCACTGAGTGACCAGTCAGGTTCCTTAGCAAGCTGGTAAGCATTTCAGTTGTCATGGTAAAAGTTAAAATAGGGGCTGGAGAGATGGCTCAGAGGTTAAGAGCACTGGATGTTCTTCCAAAGGTCCTGAGTTCAATTCCCAGAAGACACATGGTGGCTCACAACCATCTATAATGAGATCTGGTGCCCTCTTCTGGCCTACAGACATTAGAAGAATGCTGTATACATAATAAATAAATCAATCATTAAAAAAAAAAAGTTAAAATAGATTAGTGTACTTTTTAAGTACTCCATGGAATTGACTCAAAAGACCCAGAAACAAACTCACAGACCTATGGACACTTGGCTTTTGGCAAAGAAGTCAAAACCATATAATGGAAAAAAAGATAGCATATTCAACAAATGGTGTTGGTCTAACTGGATGTCTATGTGTAGAAAAATGCAAAAAGATTCTTTTTTTTTTTTTATCACCCTGAACAAAACTAAAGTCCAAGTGGATTAAAGACATCAACATAAAACCAGACACACTAAATCTGTCAGAAGAAAAAGTGGGAAAGAGCCTAGAACTCATTGGTACAGGAGACAACTTTCTGAACAGAAAGAACACCAACAGCTCAGGCTCTAAGGTCAATAATTAATAAATGAGGACCTCATGAAACTGGAAAGCTTCTGTAAGGCAAAGGACACTGTCAACAGAACAAAGCGACACCCTACAGACTGGGAAAAGATCTTCACCAACCCTACATCTGACAGAGAGCTAATATCCAATATATATAAAGAACTCAAGAAATTAAAAACCAACAAACAAAATAACCCAATTAAAAATGGGGTACAGAACTAAACAGAGAATTTTCAACAGAGGAATATTGAATGGCCAAGAAACACTTAAACAAATGCTCAACATCCCTGGTCATCAGGGAAATGCAAATCAAAACAACTCTGAGATTCTAACTTGCACCAGTCAGAATGGCTAAGATCAAAAACTCAAGTGACAGCACATACTGGCGAAGATGTGGAGAAAGGGGAACATTCCTCCATGCTGGTGGGAATGCAAACTTGTACAACCACTTTGGGAATCAATCTGGTGCTTTATCAGAAAATTGGTAATAGTTCTGCCTCAAGACCCAGCTATACCACTCCTGGGCATATACCTGAAAGATGCTCTACCATACAACAAGGGCATTTGCTAAACTATATTCATAGTAGCTTTATTCGAAATAGCCAGAATCTAGGTGTCCCTCAACTGAAGAATGGATAAAGAAACTGTGGTACATTTACACAATGGAATACTACTAAGCTATTAAAAACAAGGAAATCTTGAAATTTGCAGGCAAATGTAACTAGAAACGATCATCCTGAGTGAGGTAAGCCAGACTCAGAAAGACACTCATGGTATTTACTCACTTATAAGTGGTTATTAGCCGCATAAGACAGGATAACCACACTACGGTACACAGACATAAAGAAACTAAATAACACGGAGAACCCTATGGAGAATGCATAATTCTCTTTCAGAAGGACAAATAGAATAGACCCTGGAAATGGTTGATGAGCTGGAACAGAGACTGGCGCCTACCTCTGATCCTCTCAGATCCTGTGAAAGACTCCACTCAGCTGGGCATCAAAACAGATGCTGAGACTCACAGGCAAACTTCCAGGTGGAGCTCAGGGAGTCTTATGAAAGAGCTGGGGGCTAGAAGGACCTGGGGCGGGGGACAGGAGTTCCACTAGGAGACCAATGGAGCTAACAAATCTGGCTTGGGAGGGGGGGCGTGAGTGCTGCAGAGACTGATGCAACAACAAAGGACCATGCATGGTGAGGACCTAGACCCTCTGCTCAGATGCAGTCGATAGGCAGCACAGTCTCCTTGTGAGTCCCATAATATGGAGAGCAGGGGCTATCTCTGATATGGTCTTTGGTGCCCACTCATTGATCACTTCCCCCTGGTGGGATGGCCTTGCCAGGCCACAGAGGAAGAGGATACAGGCAGGAACCTAGAGGCAGGGTCTGATATAGAGAGAGGCCATGGTGAGAGGGAGCGTTGTGTTTACTGGTTTACTCCTTCTGGCTTGCTCTGCCTGCTTCCTTCCTTCCTTCCTTCGTTTTTTCCTTCCTTTTTCCAACATAATATTTGTATTGGTTATTTAGGAATTGTCACATAGTGCACCCCATCACACTCACTTCCCAGTTCTCCTGGCTCTGCCAGTCCATCCCTGTGACCTACTCACCAAAGGAAAAGAAAAGAAAAAGGAAGGAAGGAAGGAAGGAAGGAAGGAAGGAAGGAAGGAAGGAAGAAAAAAAATACCAGCATCACCAACAAAAAACACAAGTCCAACTTGTGTTGTCTGTGCACTCATTGAGCCAGCCTGTTGAAGGAAACTGAGTCCTTCCCACCTGCACCCCCACCGGAAGCCATCAACTGTGAAGAGCTATGCTTCAGTATACTTCTCACAATTTTTAAGAGTTCTCTTTGATGACTTCCTGTTTAGGCGGCTTCTTCTTCTTCTTCTTCTTCTTCTTCTTCTTCTTCTTCTTCTTCTTCTTCTTCTTCTTTTTGCTGGGGTTGGGGGAGGATCGACACAGGAGCCTTCTATGAGTCTCTTTCTCAGGGGTAAGTATGCCGTCATCTATACCTCTGCAAAAGTAGCTTCTTTGACCTTTACAGTCCGTGGGAGAACAGATCATGGTCACTCACATGGCCTCCAGCATTAGCATGTGCCATAAACCTCAGCATGGTCACCAGTGGCAGAACAGATCACAGACAGCCTCATGGCCCTCAGCAGCAGTGCACGCCATGGACACCAACAATGTCTCCAACTGTAGCACGTAGACCAGGCTGGCCTGGAACTCACAGCGAACCCCCTGCCTCTGCCTCCCGAGTTGATTTGGGGTTGTGGTAGGTGTGTGTTTGGAATTGAGGTTGGTGTTAGGGTTAGAGTCTGGACAGGCATTTGGGTTAGGTTTGGGGTTGCCTTGGGGACAGGGTTGTGGTGGGGGTTGGGCATGGAGTGGCAGCGGGCCTTGGCAATGGCTTATGGTTATGGAGATTCCCAAGGGTGCGATGGTGCTGGGATTAAAGGCATGCGCTACCACTGCCCCCCTGCTTTCTAATAAAACCTAGGGCCACCTTCCCAGGGATGGTACCACCCATGGTGGACTGGGCCCTCCCTATAATTCACTAATTAAGAAAATGCACACAGGGCTCAGAGGTCCATACCTGTAATCCCAGCACTCTGGAGGCAGAGGCAGGGGGATCGCTGTGAATTAGAGGCTAGCCTGGTCTACAGAGTGAATCCAGGACAGCCAAGGCTACACAGAAAAACCCTGTCTTGAAAAAAAAAAAAAAAAAAAAAAAAAAAAAAACCAAAAAGAAAAGAAAGAGGAAAAATAAAATGTTCCAAAGGCTTGCCTACAGCCCAGTCTTATGGAGGTATTTTCTTATTCTGGGATCCCTCCTCTGAGATGATTCTAACCTGTGTTAAGTGGCAATAAAATCAGCCAGCACACCAAACAACACCAGACACAACCCATATTTAACCTCAAGCAATCCCTACCCCATCCCCAATCCCACCCCCAATAACAAACACAATTCTAAGGCTAACCTCAACTCTATCCACAACCCCCACCCGAACCCCAAACCCAACACTGAGTTTAATACCAGCCTCACTCCCAACCCCAATTCTAACTCCAAAAACATCCCTGACCCTACTCCCACCCCAACCTCAACCCCCTATCAAACCATATCCCCAAACACCATTCCACCCTTGGGAATCTCCATAACCACAAGCCATTGCCAAGGCCCGCTGCCACTCCATGCCCAACCCCCACCACAACTCTGTCCCCAAAGCCAACCCAAACCTAACCCAAATGCTTACCCAGACCCTAACACCAACCTCAATTCCAAACACACATCTACCACAGCCCCAAATCAAACACCAAACCCAACAGAACCACAATCCTAACCCTAGCCCCAAGCCGGAGTACAGCCCCGACCTGGAGTACAGCTGTCTACGACTTGGCAAAGATGCAGCAACACACAGCAGAGGAAAGACCACCATTGTGGTGCTGTGAAAACTGGAGTCTCAAGCATAGAAACATTAAATTGGACATGCATGGAACATCTGGCACAAAAGGCAAATCTAGATGAATAAGAAACCTGAATGTGAAACTTGCAATGCTGAAAGTATTAGAAGAAAACACAGCAGAACTCTGCAGAGCAAAGGTGCAAGAAGGGACTTTCTGAAGAGGACTCCATTTGCCCAGTGATCCAGGCTAACAGCTGACAGATGGAACTCAAAGCACTAAAAAGCTCTACAAAGCCAAAGAGACAATCAATAGAGTGATTTTACACATAAAGCCGAAGAGTGATTTTACACACACACACACACACACACACACACACACACACACACACACACACATTCTCTCTCTTTCTCTCTCTATATATATCACATATACATATACTATATATAATATATATGTATATTTTCCCTACCAAAGTCAATCTACAGATTCAGTGCAATCCCTATCAAAATTACAACAAAATTCTTCACAGACTTTAAAAGGACAATTTTCAACTTTATACAGAAAAGTAAAAATCCCAGGACAGGGTGCTGGAGGGCTCAGTGGTTAAGAGCACTCTCCGCTCTCCCAGAGGTCTTGACTTCAATTCTCAGCAACCACTTGGTGGCTCACAACCAGCTATAACTTGATCTGGTGCCCTCTTCTGGCCTGCCAGTGGGCATGCAGATAGAGCACTCATACACATAAAAATAAATAAATAAATCTAAAACAAACCAACAAACAGACCCAGGATAGACAAAACAATCCTGAACAATAAAAGAACTATTGTATGCCCAAGCATTCCCAATTTCAAGTTGTACCACCTAGCTAGAGTAATGAAAACCACATGGTATTGGCATAAAAGCAGACATGTTGGATCAATGGAATCAAATTGAAAACTGAGACATGAGTCTATACACCTAGAGATGTGAAGTTTTTCTTTTTGAGACAGGGTTTCTCTGTGTAGCCTTGGCTTTCCTGTTTACCCTTTGTAGAGCAGGCTGGCCTCCAACTTACAGAGAGCTGTCTGCCTCTGCCTCTGAGTGCTGGGATTAAAGGCATGCATGTGCTACCACTGCTGGCATGATTTTTTTTTTTTTTTTAAATAAAGAAGCCAGAAATGCACACTGGAAAAAAGACAGCATCATCAACAAATGGTTAAGTTGGTTAAACTGGATGTTGCATGTAGAAGAACGCAAATAGGTCCGTACTTAGCACCCTGCACAAAACTCAGCATAAAACCAGACCACACGATGCTGAGTCATCTCCCTTAGAACCTCCTCTGAGGATCAGAGTAGGGCTCTTACAAATGCAGTGTAATCCAAAGAAGTAGTCACTGTACTTATTGCAAGAATTTACCTTCTATTTGTCAGGAAATATTTTGCATTCCATCCCCCCCCCCCACTTCAAGACAGGGTTTCTCTGTGTAGTCTTGGCTGTCCTGGAATTCACTCTGTAGACCAGGCTGACCTTGAACTCAGAGATCCACATGCCTCTGCCTCCCAAGTGCTGGGATTAATGGTGTGCACCTCCGCCACCCCCACCACCTGGCTTCCAGACAGTATTTAAGAATGAAAATACCTCTCACCTCTCCTCTCCCAACATCTGATCCCCACCCTCAAGGAGGGGGTCCCCTGTTTTGAGAAAAAGGGGGGAAAGGAGAGGGGGAATGGGAGGAAAGGAGGAAGGGGTGTGTTCAGGATGTAAAGTGAAAAACAAACAAACAAACCAAAAAAAAAAAAAAAAAAACCAAACAAACAAAAAAAAACAACCCAACCCACAAATGAACAACTACAGCAACAACAGCAGCAAGGAAACAGCCGAAACCAAGTACAGACTTTAGGAGCGCCAAGCTAAGCAGTTTGTAAAGAACTGTGCTGCCACCTATCGGCCCCTGAACTGTAACAGCAGGCTGTGCACCGGTCAAGATTGTATGAAAAATGTATGGAGAGCTAGCTGTCCTGTTCCTGTCCAAGATCAATAAGATACACCCTTGGCTTACGAGAACACAAGTAAGCGTAACCCGGCCACAGGTCACGTTAATAGACACCCTTAGCAGCACGAGTCGAGTCTATCAGATAGAGCTGGTCTGTGAATACAGTGTCTTGAAGACTGAACTTAAAAGACTGTCTAAAGACAGGTGCTGGTGAAGGCACTGTTGTTAGGATAGGACATCCAACAGTTCTTTGCAGAATTTCGATTTAAAAAAAAAAAAAAAAAAAGAGGAGGGCTGGGGAAGTGGCTCAGCGGTTAAGGGCACTGTCTGCTCTTCCAGAGGTCCTGAGTTCAATTCCTAGGAACCACATGGTGGCTCACAACCACTTATACTTGGATCTGGTGCCCTCTTCTGGCGGTGGCAGGCATACATGCAGATAGAGCATTCATATATGTAAAACAAATATTAAAAAAAAAAAAAAAAAAAAGAGGAGAGCTGATGGGCTGCTGTACTGTACTGCAGTTGGGGTGGGCGCCACACTTCCTCATTCAGGTCCACGAAAATGCCACTCTTCCGGAATATACCCGTTTCACACTTGGTCCCTTTTCCATCCTCCAGTCGCCTCAAGCTTCCTTCCTCCTCCTTAACAGCTGCCAGTGTGTTTATGCCGGTCTCTCAGTAAGCATCCTCGATGGCTCAGCTACATAAATGCATCTCGTTCCACAAAATTAAGATTGCCTGTCCAGTATACTCAGGGGGTTTTGCTTATGTTTTAAGAAACTTGATTTGATTTTTTTTTTTTTTTTGAGACAGGGTTTCTCCCTGGACTTACTTTGTTGACCAGGCTGGCCTCGAACTCACAGCGATTCACCTGCTTCTGCCTCCTGAGTGCTGGGATTAAAGGCATACGTCACCACACCTGGCTTGATTTGATCTTGAGAAAGCAAATTGCTTTATTATTTTAGCAGTTTGTTCCATGACTCCCAAATGTGTGTCCACAGAGCTGTTGTCTTCTGGGCCCTCTGCGTTTTACAGGTTTTCTTCCTGTCAGTCCGAAGCCCCGCAGAGGACCACCCCCATGATCTCCCCATGATCACAGTGCCTCAGATCAAAGATGCACCAAGCCTGCACTGTGAGTCCTCTCACTGCTTTCTGAGGTTTGATCGTGGCTCAGAAGAGGTTTGGGGACTGTTCTCTGGACCAGTCTTCAAGGTAGCACAGCCTGATGTTCCAATGTTGATGTCTGGTTGTAGGCAGGGAAGCTGACTCACAGCATGATTGGGGAAGCAAACCTTTGTTCTGGGTTTCACTGGTGAATTTAAAGTGGCATGTCACCACTGTTCTTGCTGTGTTCACACATCAGCATTAGTACTGTGATGCCCCCAGGGCTGCCAGGGAAACCAAGTGTATATGAGCCCCTTTGGGCTGCCTAAAAATGACCAGATCCCATCCTGTGACACGTGCTGTTCTACAGGGTCCTCTGGCATCTTACGTTATTAGGAATATGCACAAACTCACGTTAAAATGGACCTTTTGAGTTTTTTTCCTTTTTCTTTTCTTTTCTTTCTTTTTTTTTTTTGGAGGGGGGTTCTTTCTTTCTTTTCTTTCTTTTCTTTCTTTCTTTCTTTCTTTCTTTCTTTCTTTCTTTCTTTCTTTCTTTCAAGATTTATTTATTTATTATGTATGCAACATGCTGCCTGCATGGGAACCTGCCCACCAGAAGAGGGCACCAGATCTCATTATAGATGGTTGTGAGCCACCATGTGGTTGGTGGGAATTGAACTCAGGACCTTTGGAAGGACAGCCAGTGCTCTTAACCTCTGAGCCATCTCTCCAGTCCATGGTATGGATATTCTTGTGTGTGTGTGTGTGTGTGTGTGTGTGTGTGTGTGTGTGTGTGTGTGTGTGTGTGACTTCTCATCAATTCCTGGATAAGATGAAGCAGCCTAGAAACAAGGCATGGCTCCCGTGCTATAGCCTCTTGCCTCCTAATGACAGAGTCTGGGAAGAGTGACGTGCAGAACTGGCAGTCTCCACAGATGCAGGCAATGCCTGGATACACTGAGCTGGCATTCTGGAGAGGGCTCTGTTAAAAACCTCAAGCACCTACAGCTTGGGTATCTTCCAAGTGCAGGACATTTTGAACTTGAGAATTGTACTTTCCATTTACCACCATGTCCTCAAAGTCTGTGTCTTCCCAGATGTCTGATTTAACTACCAAGAAGCTGCAGTCGGCCCGTGACAGGCAGAGCTCAGTGGCTGTGTTAGTGATGAGCGAGAGCAGAAATGCCCAGTGCTACGGGGATGGTCCAACCAAGGCACTGGTCCGTGTTAACCAGAAATCCTCATTTTGTACCTGTTTACCTTTAATCCCAGCACTCGGGAGGCAGAGGCAGGTGGATCTCTGTGAGCAAGTTCCAGGACAGCCAGGTCTACACAGAGAAATCTCAAGAAACAAATAAGCAGCAGCAACAACAAAAATTGCCACTATTATCTTTTTCTTTCTTTCTTTCTTTTTTCTTTTCTTTTCTTTTCTTTTTTCAGGGTGTCACTTGCTTAAAAATTACAGAAAGTATATAGTGTATAGGAAATTTATGGAACTGGAAAGGAAGAAAAGAAGAAAGAAGGAAGGAAGGAAGGAAAACGTGTTCATGCTTCTTTGTACTCTTTCCGGAGTTGAGGGGAGCTTGCGCCCCCTTGTGTTCATCATATGCAACAATTACGAATTGGCTTTCTGAATATTGGCTCAATGCCTACCAGAGAAAATTAGGGAGCCCATCTCTTAGATAAATGCGTGTGGGAGCATGGCCATGCTCCCAGGCTGTGATTACTCAAAATGGCTCGAGAAGAAATCTCCAGAACTATCTCTTATTCCCTTTTGAGATGAGTGTTGTGGGGTATCCGCCAGAGAAGGCTCCTTAGACATGCAGGCAACTATGCTGTGCTTGGGATCTCAGTGAAGCCCCAGCCTTTCTCAGGCAAGCTCTTAAGCACAAAAACCACATTCTGAACTGACATGCTTCAGTTAACAAGAACAGTTAGCCAGAAGCAGAGCTACAGAAGCCAAAAGCAAGGTTAGTACATTTAGAGACTTTCCCAGAACTAAGGACTTATAGGTGGACTAGGTCTTTGTTTTTGTTATGGCTGGTGATACTATCTCCACATCTCCACACTCCCCCACCCCTGCACCCCCAGACAAGGTTTCTCTGTTTAGCCCTGGCTGTCCTGGAACTCACTCTGTAGACCAGGCTGGCCTCGAACTGACAAGATTGTCCTGCCTCTGCCTTCCCGGGTTCTGGTGGTGCTATACGCATGCTGAGTTCTACAGCCTGGGTGGTACTTCCATCATGGAGTCAGTTGTGCTAAGATCTGGGGGCTGTTTACAACGAGAGCAGTGGTTTTTGCATTGATAATTATGATGCCACAAGATGGGGTTTACAGAACTATGCACTTTTCACTGGTGCAACCACAAGAACGGAAGCCAGGAATGGACTGAGACTGACCGAGTCTAGACCATCTGATGTCGTTCCCGCAGATGGAGTGTTGGTGAGTTCTTCTTGGGATTCACATCTCTGTTGGTTTGGTCAGATGTCCATTTGCTCATTCTGAGCTGGTTAACAAAGACCCTACACACACACACACACACACACACACACACACACACATTTATCTGCTCTCAAACCAAATGGTTTAATGTATCAAGTTTGTTGGCTTTGAAAGCATTCTGGTCTAGACATTTGGTGTTGTTTGTCTGTTTGCTTTCAGATTGCTAAAGCCATTTTTTTTTTTTAAAATCTGGTTTTGCTTGTTTTTTTTTTTTTTTCTTTTGGAACTTTGAGGGTATTTTTGTTTCTGTTTTGTTCATCTTGTTGTTGTTGTTTTGTATTTGAAATGGTTTGATTTATTATTATTTGGCTTTTGCTTCCTACATACCTCAAATTTAAATTTCAGCTATTTATCCTGTGACCTTGCCAAGCTTTTACCTTTTGGCATTATATAAGCCACTGATGATAGTGACACTGAAGACAAGAAAAGCTTGTTCCCTCCCACGCAAAAGTGTGGAGGCGACAGGGCAACACCACATGACCTGCAGCAGTCTCACAGGAAAGCACAGCATACTTATCCTGTACCTGGGTCAGAAGGAACTTCATCGGATGGCCTAGGAACCTGCATATGGGGCATTGGTCACACATTCTGCCGAGCCTTCTCACACTCACAAAAAAAGCCTGTAGGGGAATCAATCTTGAGACTCAGTGGGAGAGAAAAGGGTCTCATGGGAGAGACAGAGAGAAAGGTGATCCAAAAGCAATACACAAAACTGACCAAAGATGTATGTTCCCTAGACAGGCTACTATTCAGGAAAGGCAGACACACACACACACACACACACACACACACACACACACAAGCACATACACACACACACACACACATACAGACACAGGCACACACACACACACACACACACACACACACACACACACACACACGTGCCTGAAACAAGGTTTTGAAAAAGGAGGCGCGTTTGGAGATAAGCTGCCCTCAGGTATTCCAGCTGCCTTTATATGTGATAGTCATCAACCTGAAAGCATTTGGGTGATCTAAACATTTATATCCAAACTGGCTCACCTTGCACTCTTAACAAAATCCCAGGGTTACAGTTGTTAAGGGAGAGCCATTAGGGTTAGGTTTGGATTAAGCTTGGGTTGGAGTTAAAAGGTTAGGTTTGGGGGTTAATGATAGGATTAGGGTTAGAGATTAGGATTTAGCTTTTGGGTTAGACAGAGAATGAAGTGGGTTGTGTGAAGTTATCTACAGGGTTGTGGGTTAGTTTTGAGGTTAGAGTTGTCTTTATAGAGATTTAGGGGTATCAGGGTTAGAGTCAGGGTTAGGGTTTGGGGAGAATTGAGGTCAAATAATCAATTTTATAATGATTTACACATTTTCCCCCAAAAGATCTGTCTATTTATTTTATGTCTGAGTGCTCTACTTGCGTGTACACCAACAGGCCAGAAGAGGGCATCAGGTGACATTACAGATTGTAGTGAGCCACCATATGGTTGCCAGGGGGTTATTGGGAAGCGAAGCATTCCTGTGGTCACATCCAGCGCTGTCAGAAATGAGTTTCTGGTGCCTGAAGCCATGAGGTCTAAGTCAACTAAAACAAATTCTTAAAACAGTAATGTATAGCCAGGAGTCCTGAATGTTTGGAACCTTTATGTTCAAGGAAAGAAGGAAACTGATCACACGAGGGACTGATGGAGTTCCCTACAAGTCTGTAAAATCAGCCAAGACTTCACATCAGCCTGTGCCGAGTCCTCACAGGTAGGTTGCTGTCCCAATACCACCCCCTCCGTACCTGTAGCATGGGACCACCTCCCCTCACTGTGGTAAAACCAGTCACTGAACTCCAAAGAACCTGTATCACACACTGACAAGGACACATGCTGATTTCTTGTGACTTCTTGCTGTGCCTTGTTTCTTGCTGGCAGCTCAACACTTGATCTTTGTTCCAGGGAGACATCTCATTTGTTACAGCATCTCTGAAACAAGAGACTTGTTCTCAGATGAAGCAGAGGAGTTTAGGATTTTCCCAGCATGCATTTTCTCTTCTTCCCAAGCATGGTTCTGGTGGATAACACTCACCAGAGCTAAAATCAGAAATGAGGATTTGTGTGCTAGCTCAAAAATTAGCTTCATTTGCAACTTATTATTAAAGTTATAAGAGTAGCTGGGTTCCCAGGAAATAAAGGGTTTTTGTTTGTTTGTTTGTTTGTTTTTTGCTTGTGTGCTTCTTTTGTTTTTGAGGCAGGGTTTCTTTGTATAGCCTTGGATGTCCCGGACTCACTTTTTAGACCAGGCTGCCTCTGCTGGGATTAAAGGCATGCACCACTACTGCATTCCTTGTTTTTTTTTTTTTTAAGATTTATTTATTTATTGTGTATACAGTGTTCAGCCTGCACACCAGAAGAGGGTACCAGATCACATTCTAGATGGTTGTGAGCCATCATGTGGTTGCTAGGAATTGAACTCAGGACCTTTGGAAGAGCAATCAGTGCTCTTAACCTCTGAGTCATCTCTCCAGCCCTTGCTGAAAGGATTAAAGAGGCTGCAGGAAGGTAGCTGTTGTATCCATCTTATGCAAAAATAACTTAAAGATATTAAAGCCAACATACTGTTAATTTGGGATTTAAAAAAATTATCTCGATTTGTAATCTCCACTTCATCTCTCATTTCTCTGCCTTCTAAGGCTGAAGACTGTGTAGTGTCTGAAAAAAATTTTTTTTTTTTAGTTTTTTTGAGACAGGGTTTCTCTGTGTTATCTTGGCTGTCCATCAGGTAGTTGCTGGGAATTGAACTCAGAACCTCTGGAAGGGCAGCTGGTGCTCTTACTCTCTGAGCCATCTCTCCAGCCTCCACATTTTGGAATTCTGACTCCAAGAATTATGAAAAAAGGGCTATTTTTATTTTGGGTATTTAAAAAACATTTTAAAAATAGGAGACTAATATAGCACACAACAAAGATAGGAAACTTGAACAAATGTGAAATGGCTTTTTTTTTTTTTTTTTTTTTTGGTTATTTGGGACAGGGTCTCTCTGTGTAGCCTTGGCTGTCCTGGACTCGCTTTGTAGACCAGGCTGGTCTTGAACTCACAGAGATCCTCCTGCCTCTGCCTCCTGAGTGCTGGGATTAAAGGTATGCACCACCACACCCAGTGATGTTTGCAGTTTTAAAGCAATTCAGACAAACAGAAAATATCTGAACTGGTCTTTTTATGAATAAAAAGTAGTAATACCTAACTTTTTAAAAACTATATGTTTCATTAGAAATCTATCTTTTAGCTGGGCATGGTATATCTACATAACGATCCTAATCAGTACCACTAACCATGTACATGTACAAATATAATTATACGCATATGCATATGTAAAAATACACATATAAAAGCACATGAATATACTCATATACACATGCAAAGATAAAAACACGTACACACATGAATATATGCATGTATGCACAGATAAGTAGTCACATAGGCATATACATAAATATATGCATGCACATCCATAAATATGGTTATAGACAAAATGACTGTATTCATGAGCACACACGCCACACATTATTATACATATGAACACAGATGTACAAATAAACACATGTATACATGAAAGTGTAGCCACACAAATGTACACACATAAAAATACATATCTACACACACAACCAGATATACTCAAAGATACACATAATATAAACATGTATAGAAACAAATATAAACATATGCAAACAATTGTAAATAGACCCCTATACACACATAAATATACAATTTTACAAACACATATAAAAATATAAACATATAGATATTCACATATCTATAAAGTTCAATATACACATGTACATACACAAACATAAATATACATATGGACACAAATATAATGTACACACAAACATGGAGGCACATGTACATAAATATACACATGAATGCACACGTAAAACCACAAAAATTACACATGTACATGCATACATATACACATAAGTATACAATGTAAACACATACATAATTTACAAATAAATATACTCATGCACAAAAACATTAATGTTCATGTACACACATAAATACTCAAACATGTGTAGATACAACATATATGTACACAAATGTAATACACATAAATACATATATGTATACACAGGTACACAGATAAACATATATACACATAATATATGCATTCACACATACATATGTATAAATGTATACAGCATAAACACATAAACCCACAAACACGAATATGCATATGTGTACATATGTGCAAATACATACATGTATACCTGTGTACATGCACAATTATGCACACATATACATTTATCCACACACATTAGTATGCACATGTATACTCATGTACACAAATAAACATACATGTACACACATTCATACACATAACTTGCCAGTGCATGGGGGTGGAGGGGACTGGGGAGGGCTAAGATATATATATTTGGTTTTTCAAGACAGGGTTTCTCTGTGTATCCCTGGCTGTCCTGGACTTGCTTTGGAGACCAGGCTGGCCTCGAACTCACAGCGATCTGCTTGCCTCTGCCTCTCAGGTGCTGAGATTAAGGGCATGCGCCACCACGCCCAGTAGTTTATTTATGCTTATTGAGTACTTATCCACTATTCACCTACTAGTTTGGGTGATGCCTACTCTAAAACCCAGCACTTCTGTCATGCCAAGTAAGGTCTCTGCCATGAACCCGAACTCAAGCTAGCAGACTAATGGTGCACAGAGGATGAGACAGGAAATAAGGTTTTCATCACTTCCATATCCGGATGTCAAAGTGCAGAATATGGCACCCCTGCTTACTCACTCTCACCAGTGGAACCACGTGAGCTGTGGAGTGTCTGAGGCGATGAGGCCAACTGTGAGGCTCAGACGATGGAACCAGGGTTGCAGTACTGTCACCACCAGTCCTTTCTGGGCTGAGGTACTTATGAGAAGATGGAGGGAGCACGGAGAGCACCTAAATGTGATCCCAGGGGAGTGACCTAAGCATGAGAAGTGGCAGGCAGAGAGCATGGACGGGCTCGTCCGGGAGGTGTCATGGATGCTAAGAAATCCTCAGGTTAAGGGACAGGGGGTCACCCACAGGAAGGCTGCCTGACATGGCAGCATCTGTGATCTTTGAGGGCAGCGTAGACACCGCTGCGGAGGACTGAGATTCAAAGCGGGACTGTGCGTCCTGGTGGGGTTTGGCTGTTTTGTGGGTTGGACATTGGTCTCTGAGTGACTCCCTCTCAGTACGAGGCACTTCCTGTGTGGGACCTTAAGTGGAGGCACTGAGGCACAGTGAGGTGCTGGACGTGCCCTTCATCAAAGACAGCTCATCCTAAGGAGAGATGGAGACGGCCGGGGTCAGAGGCTGCCATGTAAGCGACACGCCACAGAAGAACAAGGTTAGAGGAAACTCTGCTTGCCGTGGAGGAAGGTCTTGGGCGGGGAGGGGAGGACGAGGAGGAGGAGGGAGGGGAGGAGGGGGAGGAGGAGGGGGAGAGAGACTTACCTAGACCTGGACTGTAGCCTCCAGACCCGGAAGGATGCTCTTTCCATGCCTACGTTTGACCATCACTCATAGTTTGGCCAGGACAGGTGGGCAAAGCGTCTGTGGGTCCAGCTGTCAGGACTTCCTGGTGACCTCATCTCTAGCAGCAGCCATCTTTTTCACTCAGAGGGTTGTCCCAATATAGGAGTGACCTTCAGTGTCACTAACAGAAAACACCATCATAGCACCTTCTTCCCACTAATTTTCTAGTTGTTTATATGGTACCATTTTGGGTGTGTGTTGTATGGGTGCTCACAGGTGGGCTCCTGTCCACATGTCCACACATGTGAAAGTGCATGTAGACACCATTCAATGACATTGCAAGTCTTCCTGCTGCATCGGCACACACATTTTTTTTTTTTTAAAGACAGGTTGATGGTATGTTCATGCTCTTGCTAATGAAGCCAAATGAGCCTTGCTGTTCTGCCTCCATCTAGGAGCAAATGTCAGCTTTGGAAGCCTCTAGAGTCCAGGGCAGGTAAGAGGTGCTTTGCAGAGTTCTGTTGTCTGGAGCTGCTGAGGGCCTTTGCTCCTTCACAACTGCCATCTTGTTATTTGTGTCCATGGTTTCTCCACAGCATAACTGAAGGCTGGGACCCAACAGTAAAGCCCACTGCAACACACTACCTAGCCCCATGTGTTGTTTATCCAATTTAAATTACGTGTTACTTAAGGCATAAGGACTGGTTTATACATGTGAGTGGACATGTCAGGAACACAGGCGTGCAAGGGTGAGTGCAAGCCAACACCCAGATATCCATATCAGACGACCCTATCTATAACATTCCTCCTTATTGAGATATGGTGACTCTGGGCACAGAGAACTGCTACAGAAAACTAAACACTGTGCCACAGCAGTAAAATCCACTGGGCCTGGGCAGTAGGCCTGCTCACTGTGGAGGAAGCATGGACATTCAGGGCTTCACCCAGTCCTTAGGAGAAAGCACAGCTGTGGTACCAACAGTGAGGAGCACAGACCCAGCTCTCTCGAGGGCTGGGAGAGCTGTCTGACATCAGCCCTATCGTTACTTAAGTTTCAACAGTAATGACGTCATGCTTGTGGGCCACATGTTTCATTCACCTTCATGCAGAAACAATAGATGACGGCCTGACAGCTAGTGACTACAAGGGGACCAGGCTGGCAAAGCGGCAGCTGCCGTGGCTGGGCAGGGTGAGGCTCAGAGCTGTGTGATGAAGATGAGGCACTTCTCTCCCATGCTGAGTGCACTGGCTGAGAGGAAGGGGACTGGATGTATTAAATTATCCCAGGCCAAACACGAAGTTTTGGGGGAAAAAATTGCTAACAACCTAACGAGCAAGTAGACCAGGGTTAACCAAGAACCCAAAGATGTGAAGATAAGAAGTGTGGTCCTGCCTGTGAACAAAGCAGAGATCTCAGTAATCACTGGCTTTATCCTCACCCAAAGAGGCCCAGGCAGGAACTAAGAACAAAAGTGGGCCCAGGCCAAAACATGAGCTAAAAGAGACCTGGCCCCAAACCTGACCCTGAAGAAGTCTGGGCCTGAGTCGAGAAGAGGAATATGAAATGAAAGAGCTCCAGGCAAAGCAAGAAAAAAAGAATGACTTAGGCCTAATGCTTTCACCGACAGAGGCTGAGTACAGACCAAGAAGAGAAGTGGTCAAAGCAAGAACAGGAATATTCCAGAGCTTAACACTCCCCCCGCCCCGACAAAGGTATGGGTCCATACCAAGAAGAGAAGTGGGCCTGGGTCCACATGTGACCCCGAAGAAGCAATGGCCCAAAAGGGAAGAGAGATTGCCCCAGGATAATCCCTCAACCGAAAGAGGCCAAAGCAAAAAAGTTAAATGCTTGTGGGTAGCCATTATCATGAATAAGGCCCAAACCGAGAAGTAGAGTGCGTGGGCAACACTCTCGTGTTATCCAGCCAAGGACAAATCCTCACCACAGTGGAACTAGGACCTCCTCTTGGCTTTCATGGTATCTAGATCACACCTGACCACCAAATAATCTGGAAACCTCAGGTGCGAGGAGTGTGTATGTCTCTCCCAGCAGTTGTCCATGCCCAGGTCCTTGGTCAACTTGGATGCGTTTATCCCAAGAGTGAGTTAGCCACCACCAAGCACCCCAACAAGGCTGGAGCCACTGTAACAAGAAGACTTGGAAGTCTGATGAGAGATATTCACCTCCTTAAACTCAAGGTTCTCTAGGCTCGACCTTCCATTTTTCCAACCAAGACCATATTCTCACATCCTGTGTGTCAGGAGAGCAGCAGGGTGTTGTCTGGGATACACATAAGTATCAAACAACGTGAGCACAACTTGGGATCAAAGGTGTATGGACCACACCCAGAAATCTCATCTGTGCCCAGCTCTTATCTGCATTTCTAGAGACTGAGGACAACTTTACAAACTAACCAGTTGTTTCACCAATTCTTTGTAATTTTTTTGTTTGTTTGTTGTTTGTACCTATTTTTATTCATTTCAGCCCTGAGTTTGGTGATTTCTTGTCATTTGCTCCTTTTGAGTGTTATTACCTCTTTCTGTTGTAAAGATTTCAGGTGTGCCACTTCTTACTAATGTGAGATAGCTCTATTTATTTGTTTGTTTGCTTATTTTGATGTAGGCAGTTAGTGCTATAAATTTGCCTCTTAGAACTGTCTTCACTGTGTACCACAAGTTTGGGTATTGTATACCCATTTTTACTCAATTCTAGGAGGTTTTTAAGTTCTTTTGTAATTTCTTTCTTGACTCATTTTTTAAAAAATTCAGTCGTGTTTTTTTTTCAACTTCCTTGAGTTTGTAAGCTTTCTGTTGATACCCAGCCTTAGTTTGCAGTTTTCAGATAGGATGCAGGGTGTTGTTTCAATTTTCTTGTATCCATTGAGGCTCAATTTGTGTCTGAGTATATGGTCAGTTTTGGAGAAAGTTCCATGAGGTTGAGAAAAGGTATATTCTTTTGTATGTATGTTAGTGGTGTGGTTGTTTAAATAAGAAAGCCCACCAGTGGCTTATATATTCGAATGCTTGATGACCAGGGATTGTAACTGTCTGAAAGGATTAGCAGTATTAGGAGCTGTGGCCTTTCTGGACAGTGTCACTGAGGGTGGCTTTGGTGTTTCAAAAGCCCAATCAACTCCCCCCCCACCTTGTGCCTTTGGATCAGGGTGTGGACCTCAGCTCCTTCTCCAGGACCATTCCTCCCTGTGTGCTGCCATGCTTCCTGCCATGATGATAATCAACTAAGTCTCTGAAACCGTAAGCAAGCTTAGTGAAATGTTTTCTTTTATAAGAGGCACCTTGGCCATGGCATCTCCTTACAGAACAGTGTGATAAAGACAGGCGAGGCATTCCATAAATATCTGTTAGGTCTATTTGGTTTTTGATGTTCATCAGTTAGCTCCAGCACTTCTGTTTAGCTTTAGTCTGCACAACCAGTCCATTGACAAGAGTTGGGTACTCAAGTCACCCACTATTACTGTGTGAGGGTCAATATGTGATTTTAGCTGTAGTGGTGTTTCTTTAATGAACTCGGGTGCCCTTGTGTTTGTGCATAGGTGTTTAGAGTTGCAATATCTTCTTGGTAGATTTCTCCTTTAATGAAGATAGTGTGTCCTTCCTTGCTGGAGTCTGTATCTGGCAAGTTCAGTAATCCGGGATGGAGATGTGGAGTCAGTGAAAAAAAAAACTCTGACTACTTGTTGCAGTTTGAGCAAGTGGCCCCAAATAGCTTGAGCCATATTTATTTATACAGAATTTTGAAGCATTACACATATACAATATCAGATTAACCTTTACTTATTATCTAAAAATTTCAACATGTATTAAGTTTCTCTTGTTCCCACCTAGTTAGTGATTGACCTTTGTCCATATCTAAGAAATATAGTATTATAGTCCAAATGGTTATGTCATATCTAAATACACCTAAGTATTGCAAGCCAAATGATTATATCTAGCCAGGCATAAACAGTTTGGTTTGTGCACAGGCTGGAAGCAAACATGCAGTTTCAAAATAAAAACAATTAAAATCTAAGAATAAACCTCGAACAGCAAAATAACTTTTACATCTTATTATCATCTGAATCAATATATTCATAATATGTATTAAGTTATCTTATAAGCCAATTTTGTGTAATTATACAATATGGTCCTACTCTATTACAGCTTTCTCATTAAGCAGAAATAATTATCGTTTTTCATTATCCAATACTATTTTCTTCCTTGCCCAAGGAAATGAATCTTTCCAGTTTCTTTTAAGATCATGACAAATTTTTACTTACTAGCTTGTCCTTAAGTTAAGTTAACTTGACCTAAGAATGAACTCTCACTATTGACCTTTAGGGCCTCATCTCAGTAGGTCCTGTCTCTTCAGACTCTATCTCCTCTTGGTGTTGACCTTTCTCTCGCTCTGATGCATTAGCATACTTAGGTCCTCAGAAGAAGCAGTTGATCTTTCCAAGCCCCTCTTCTTCCTCAAATATTTTATCAATATTAAAGACCATCTACTAAAGAATCTTTATTATAAAGATCTTGGCCAATCATGTCTTTACTTGACCTTTAATAAACAATCAGGGATTTATAAGCAGGAATCATGGCTCCATCTCCCAACGATTGACACAAGGCATTGTGGGTATTGCTCTCACGGGATCTCGCCAAGTGGAAGAAGAACTCCAAGGACCTTGCCTCAAGGAGGTTACCCACAAAAGACTCGTGTGCTTTTCTCAAGAGATGTAACATGGCTCCCACCACCTCCTTATCTCTTCTGATTAGTTTTTGTTTGAGGTTTGTTTTGTCAAATATTAACGTGGCTTCACCAGCTTTTTTTTTTTTTTTTTTTTTTTTTTTTGCGGGGATCCTTTTATTTGGAATATTTTTCCATCCTTTTAGTTTGAGGTGGTGGCTATCCTTAATGTTCAGGTGTGTTTCTTGGATGCTGCAGAGGATTGCATCCTGTTTCCATACCCAATCTGTTGGTCTGTGTCTATTTATTGGGTAATTGAGACCATTGATATTGAGACTTATCAATGACTAGTATTTGCTGGTTCCCAGTATTCTGCTGTGATATGGGTACCCTGTTGTGATATGGGTACCCCTGTTGTGATATGGTTACCCCTGTTGTGATATGGTTACCCCTGTTGTGATATGGGTACCCCTGTTGTGATATGGTTACCCCTGTTGTGATATGGTTACCCCTGTTGTGATATGGGTACCCCTGTTGTAATATGGTTACCCCTGTTGTGATATGTGTACCCCTGTTGTGATATGGTTACCCCTGTTGTGATATGGTTACCCCTGTTGTAATATGGGTACCCCTGTTGTGATATGGTTACCCCTGTTGTGATATGGGTACCCCTGTTGTGATATGGGTACCCCTGTTGTGATATGGTTACCCCTGTTGTAATATGGGTACCCTGTTGTAATATGGTTACCCCTGTTGTGATATGGGTACCCCTGTTGTGATATGTGTACCCCTGTTGTGATATGGGTACCCCTGTTGTGATATGGGTACCCCTGTTGTGATATGGGTACCCCTGTTGTGATATGGTTACCCTTGTTGTAATATGGGTACCCCTGTTGTAATATGGTTACCCCTGTGTGATATGGGTACCCCTGTTGTGATATGTGTACCCCTGTTGTGATATGTGTACCCCTGTTGTGATATGGGTACCCCTGTTGTGATATGGGTACCCCTGTTGTGATATGGGTACCCCTGTTGTGATATGGGTACCCCTGTTGTGATATGTGTACCCCTGTTGTGATATGGTTACCCCTGTTGTGATATGTGTACCCCTGTTGTGATATGTGTACCCCTGTTGTGATATGGGTACCCCTGTTGTGATATGGGTACCCCTGTTGTGATATGGGTACCCCTGTTGTGATATGGTTACCCCTGTTGTAATATGGGTACCCCTGTTGTAATATGGTTACCCCTGTTGTGATATGGGTACCCCTGTTGTGATATGTGTACCCCTGTTGTGATATGTGTACCCCTGTTGTGATATGGGTACCCCTGTTGTGATATGGGTACCCCTGTTGTGATATGGTTACCCCTGTTGTGATATGGTTACCCCTGTTGTAATATGGGTACCCCTGTTGTAATATGGTTACCCCTGTTGTGATATGGGTACCCCTGTTGTGATATGTGTACCCCTGTTGTGATATGTGTACCCCTGTTGTGATATGGGTACCCCTGTTGTGATATGGGTACCCCTGTTGTGATATGGGTACCCCTGTTGTGATATGGGTACCCCTGTTGTGATATGTGTACCCCTGTTGTGATATGGTTACCCCTGTTGTGATATGGGTACCCCTGTTGTGATATGGTTACCCCTGTTGTGATATGGTTACCCCTGTTGTAATATGGGTACCCCTGTTGTAATATGGTTACCCCTGTTGTGATATGTGTACCCCTGTTGTGATATGTGTACCCCTGTTGTGATATGGGTACCCCTGTTGTGATATGGTTACCCCTGTTGTGATATGGGTACCCCTGTTGTGATATGGGTACCCCTGTTGTGATATGGGTACCCCTGTTGTGATATGTGTACCCCTGTTGTGATATGGTTACCCCTGTTGTGATATGTGTACCCCTGTTGTGATATGTGTACCCCTGTTGTGATATGGGTACCCCTGTTGTGATATGGTTACCCCTGTTGTGATATGGGTACCCCTGTTGTGATATGGGTACCCCTGTTGTGATATGCATACCCCTGTTGTAATATGGTTACCCCTGTTGTGATATGTGTACCCCTGTTGTGATATGGTTACCCCTGTTGTGATATGGGTACCCCTGTTGTGATATGGGTACCCCTGTTGTGATATGGGTACCCCTGTTGTGATATGGGTACCAATCCCTCTTTGATTTACTGCTCTGATATTATTTATTTCTTGTGCTTTCTTAGGGGGTGGCTAAACTCTTCAGTTTGAGGTTTTCTTTCTAGTGTCTTCTGTAGCTGGATTTGTAGATAGAGATTGCTTAAATTTAATTTTTATATCATGGAATGTTTTTCTTTATCTATTGCAATTGAAAGATTTGCTGGGTACAGTAATTTGAACTAACTGGAATTTTTAGTCTTCTCAGATTTTTGCAGAACATCAATCCAGGTCCTTCTGGCTTTTAGAGTATTTATCGAGAAGCTAAGTGTTACTCTTTTTTTTTTTTTTGAGGCAGGGTTTCTTTGTGTAGCCTTGGCTGTCCTGGACTCGCTTTCTAGACTAGGCTGACCTCAAACTCACAGGGATCTTCCTGCCTCTGCCTCCTGAGTGCTGGGATTAAAAGTGTGAGCCACCACTCCAGGCAGCTAAGTATTATTCTAATGGGTCTGCCATTATATGTTACTTAGTCTTTTTCTCTTGTAGCTTTTAATATTTTTCTTTGTTCTGTACACTTAGTATTTTGATTACGTATCGTTTAGAGTTTCTTTTCTGGTCTAGTACATTTGGTGTTCTGTATGTTTCTTGTACCTTGATAGATGCCTCCTCTTTTTTCTTGGACTCCCTTTGTAGACCAGACTGGCCTCAAACTCAGAGCAATCTGCCTCCCTCTGCCTGCTGAGTGCTGCGATTAAAGGTGTGCACTACCACGCCTGGTGCTGGCACTTCCTTCTTTAGGTTAAGGAAATCTTTCTATCTTTCTTTCTTTCCTTTTTGTTTTTTTGAGATTAGACTTCTCTGTGTAGCCCTGAGTGTCCTGGAACTCTCGCTGTAGACCAGGCTGATCTTGAACTCAGAGAGATCCAACTGCCTCTGCCTCCTGAGTGCTAGGGGTAAAGGTGTGTGCCACTACCACCTAGCTAGGGACATTTCCTTTCTTTCTTTCTTTCTTTCTTTCTTTCTTTTTTTTTTTTTGGAGATAGGGTTTCTCCGTGTAGCCTTGGCTGTCCTGGACTCATTTTGCAGACCAGGCTGGCCTCAAAATCACAGAAATCTCCTGCCTCTGCCTCCCAAGTGCTGAGATTAAAGGCGGGCACTCCCACTGCCCGGCTCGGACATTTTCTATGATTTTGTCGAAAATATTTTTGTGTTTTCTACTGTGCTTTCTTGTTCTTTTATTTCTATTATTTATAGATTTGGTATTTTTCGCACCTTCCCAGATTTCCTGGGTGTTTTGTACTTGGATTGCTTTTTAGATTTAACTATTGATTGAAGAAGTATCTGTTTCTTCTATCTTGTCTTTAGTGCCTGAGATTCCATCCCTTATATTCTGTTGGTTAGGGCTGCTTCTGAGTTCCTGTTCAAGTTCCTAAATTTTCCATTTCCAATTTTATCTCAGTTTCAGTTTTCTTTCTTTTTAAAGATTTACTTATTATGTATACAGTGTTTTGCCTGCATGTATCCTTGCCTCCCACAAGAGGGCATCAGATCACATTATAGATGGTTGTGAGTCACTGTGTGGTTGCTGAGAATTGAACTCAGGACCTTTGGAAGAGCAGTCAGTGCTCTTAACCTCTGAACCATCTCTCCAACCACAGTTTCAGTTTCCTTTAGTTTCACAGTTTCACTTTCCACTCTCATGTCTTAAAACTTTTCTTCTTTCATTCCACTGCTTCATTGTGTTTTTATATATTTCATTATTAGATTCTGTCATATCCTCTTGAAGATTCTTCGAGCCATATTCATAACAGCTATTTTGGAGTTCTTGTCTTGTAATTCAGCTCTGTTGTAATTCTCAGGGCCCACAGTAGGGCTGCTGTGCCTTAGGGGAGCCATACCACAGTAGGACTGCTGGGCCTTAGTGGAGCCATACTGTCCTGCCTGTGATCGATTGTGTTTTAATGCTGGTATGTAGGCATCTGGGTTTGGGATGATGGCGGCTGATATTGGATCTGGTCTTTGTTGAGCAGATTCTCTGTTTCTTGGTTTCTTTTGTCCTCTCTGGATCTTAAAAGGTTTTGGAAACTGACAGCAAGGAATAGGAGTGAGCTAAGGTGGTGGTGCTAAAAGGGTCTACAGGAAAGCTGGATGTGCCAAGATGATATGGTAATCCCCTGGGGATGGTGGCAGGGAAGAAGGGGAGGCTACAGCTGGTGAGCTACTATAAGGGCTATAAAGGTAGGGGTAAGACTGGGGCATTAGAATTGGGAGACAGGAGGGAGACTCTTCTTACCTGATTCCTGGTGAGCTTGGACAGCGGGGTTCCAGGGAGTGCTTCCTGGTATTGTCAGCTGAGACAGAGGGATGGGGTAAGGGGAAGGATGCTGAAGGAGAGCAATGCTGGTCCCCTGGGTGTGGGGGCAGAGAGGAAGGAGAGGTCGCAACAGATGGTCTGCTGTGAAGTTGGTGACAATACTGAGGGTGTTGGACTTGGAGGACAGGAAGGAGAATGAAGATCACCCAACTGATTCTGGAATCTGTTCTTCAT
The DNA here is from genome assembly GCF_903995435.1 of Acomys russatus. Taxonomy (NCBI): domain Eukaryota; kingdom Metazoa; phylum Chordata; class Mammalia; order Rodentia; family Muridae; genus Acomys; species Acomys russatus. The sequence goes on from NC_067138.1 coordinate 3,063,720, forward strand.
GCATTAAAAAAAAAAAAAAATCTTATTGGCTCTCACTATTCCAGATGCACGACGGATTTCTGTGTAGTTGCTATGAAGAGATACCCTGTCCACAGAACTCTTACAAATGAAAACATTTCACTGGGGCTGGCTTACGGTTCGGAGGTTTAGTCCATTGTCCTCATGGCAGGAAGCACGGCAGCGTGCAGGCAGACATGGTGCTGGAGGGGAAGCTGAGAGGCCTACATCTGGATTTGCACGAGGCAGGAAGAGTCATTAAGCTCTCTAGGCCTGGCTTGAGCTTCTGAGACCTCTAAGTCTGCCCCTTCCTCTCTCCAACAAGGTCACGCTTTCTAATAATGCCACTCCCTATGAGCCTATGGGGGCCATTTTCTTTCAAACCACCACAGAAATCATTATAAATTTCCCGACTAGAGAGAAGAGAGATAAAATAGTCCCTTGACTGTCTTTGTTTATCTTCCCTCCCTCCTTTTATTCTTTTCTCTATTAGAAATAAGATAATAACACATCCAAGAGACTAGTGAAAATGAAGCAGTTTTTGTTACGAAATTCTGGAGAAAGGGACACCAGTATAGACCTGTCATGTACTGATCTGGAGCCAGACAGCAGAAGTTAAAATCCTACGATTAGGAGACATTTCTGTCCTGTTCTCCTATAGACTAGAAGTTGCTTCCTCCTCAAACTCATCGTATTGGCCTAGGACACAAAGCTCCAATCATTGAACTATTTAGAACTTGAGGCGGCTATCCTCCTTTTTCTTTTCTTTTCTTTTTTTTCCATCCTAAATCTCAGAGTCCTGAGATAAGTAGCTACAACTGTAAGCACACATCATAAAAAAATGGGACCAAAACGATCTATTTCTTACACCTTCCTTTTTTTTTTCTTTATTGATAATGTTTCATATATCCCATGTTTGTCTTGAACTAGTTCTGTAGTATAACAAACCGGGAAAGCAAAAATGGGACCACTGTCTGCATAAGGGGGTTGAGGAATAATAAAGAGAGAAATAGCCGTGATCTGGACTGGGGAAAGGGGGGCTCTTTAGGGAGTGGGAGGGAAGCAAATACAGAAGGAGGGAGGAGGGAAAAATGACGGGGAACCATACTATTAACTACTTACCTAATATATATATATGTGTGTGTGTGTGTGTGTGTGTGTGTGTGTAAATGTATATACTCTGACAATACACACAATTCTGTGTATAAATGCACACATACAGTTTAAGTAAGCTTTTCTCATCTAGGCTGATGGTGTTCCCTTCAGGAGCCAAAGACCACTTAACAAAACCCAGTACCAGACATGGGAAACTCTCTTTTGAGTTGTTGGCCAGGGCTGTTCGAGAGACTCTGAAGGCATGCAGCCCACTGCTGTTGGCCTGGCCTGCCTCCCAGCATGCGAGGTTAAGTCCCTATTGCTGCCAACATACAGCTGAGCTACATCTCCTTCAGAAAGGAGCCCGAGAGACCTCTGAGCTGGAGCTGACCTGAGTGACAAGTTAAAATGCGAATGTGTTCATGTGTGCTTTCAAAAGGAATTGGTTAGCTTTTGTAAAATTAACCACTTTCCTTTTATTGACACCGTCCTGGAACACTGCAGGGTGACACACTATCTGTTAAATTAGGCATGTAAAGACAGACCAGAGGATGGTTATGTAGCTTTTATTCATGACATTTGGATTCTTAAGCTCACACAAAAATTTATTTCATAAATATTCTTTAGATTTATCTAGCTCTTTTAATTGATTTAATTATGTTAGTCTGCTTTCTTACAGTCAAACCCTTAACTGAATCACAAATGGAACAAAAATATAGTTAACATTTTTCAGATGTACTTAAAAAAGAGACAAGAAGACTTTGAAAGCAGAGCGCGCTAGAAGCTTCAGTGAAACAGCTTGCTGCATTAGAAAACGAGTCATCCTTTATGTTGCACAAATCTTACATATCATTGAAAAAAATTACCCATATTTAATACCTGCCCACAGGAAAATAGCTTGTTATGTTTTTTAATAAACATTTTTAAAACCAGGAAAAAAATTCCTTCTAAAAATACTTTGGCTAATTCTAGACAATCACTAGTTTCTTTAAAACCAAAATATCAGATGCAGAATGACAATGTCATATAAATGATGCCTTTGCCATTTCCTGAAGACATGCTGTGTTTCTTTCCCTTAGTGCGGCATCCTTTGGGCCGAGTGACTGTGTTATGCTTCCATCAGCGACAACGGACTGGGTAAGTAGTGGACTGGCAGAAATAGAATTCCTTAATTTTTTTTTTTCCAGTTAAGGACAATTTCAACCCAAACTGTGGTGTGACGAGGGACATTAGATGTAAGAGGAAAGGAAACTTAGAATGGTGAAGATAACCTAGTTAAAGATTTCCGTGTGGAGCTGGGCAGTGGTGGTGCAAATCTGTAATCCCAGCGCTCTGAGGCAGAGGCAGGTGGATCTCTGTGAGGTTGATTCCTGCATGGTCTACAAAGTGAGTCCAGGACAGCCAAGACTATACAGGGAAATCTTGTCTCAAACTACTGCCCCCCAGCCCCTGCTTCAAAAAAAGAAAAAAAAAAAAAGAAAAAAAGAAAAAAAAAGATTTATGTATGGTCAACTGAAATAGGTAAAACAATCCAAAGATTTCTCTTACAGACAGGACCAGCAAAACCATCATGGGTCTGGAGAAGGTATGAGATAATTTGTCAGAGTCACAGTGTGCGATGTCGGTAACACAGACACAGGGAGAACTTTGGATCTTGTAGCTCAACCATGGATGTGCTTAATGGTAGAATGGTAAAGCGTCTAAGAGTGTGCCACAATTGGGAGCACTCTGAAGGAAGTCTTTAGATAGTTCCCTAAGGTGTGAGCAAAGCTGTCAGTATTAACCATTTGCTACCACTGTGTGTATAGTCTCGGGACCTTCCTAAATTAAATACAGGGTGTGTGACAAAGGCTGGGGCTCAAAGGGAGTATTTATTTGGCTTGGGTTGGATGGAAGGCCTCAAGGGCTCTGAAGTTGCAGTGGGTCCTGCATAGAATTCTGCAGAACTTCTACGCCTGACTATCTGTAAAAGAGCAGGTTCTACCTGGAATGTTGCTGGAATGGCTGGATGGGAGGAAGAATAAGTTAGGAAGCTCTGAAGTTCCTTCCGTTCATCCTAGCTCTGAGAAAAGAATGAAGAACACATTCCCAGAAGAGAAGACCAACAGCCTAAAAGGCAGAAAAAGAATCCAGAGCAGTAGTTTAATCCAGCCTTTCCATTACTTCCACTGGCGGAGGTGCTTGTGGGTCATCTTGGGGAACAGAAAGGGAAGTACCAATGCTCTGCTTCCATGGTGGATGCCGAGTTCAGATCTCTACCCCAGAGGGCAGATTGGAAATATTTTATTAAGATGGTGGATGTCAGTATCTATTAGGATAAAAATGTATGGCTCATGATCTCAGACTGTGGTCAGATTTGTGGATATGTTTATTTAAAAATTTCAAAATCTATTAAAAAAAAAAACTTCATTCCTAATCATCTCTTCTAGAGAAACACAACTAGCTATGAGAACTGTTTGCATTCCCCAAATAATTAGTAGTCACTGTCATCAGGAATATATGAACAGTTGGATATGATGGCGCATGTCTTTAATCCCAGCACTCAGGAAGCAGAGGCAGGCAGATACAAACGAGTTCAAGGCTAGCCTTGTCTACATAGTGAATTTCAGGATACCTAGGGTTATGTAAAGAGACATTATCTTGTAATATATGAGCTGAACTCAGTGAATAAGCCATGGACCTGATTGGGAAGTCACTAAGGAAAAAAAAACCTGCACACACAAACACATACAGGGACAGATGAACACACGCATGCACACATCTCACCTCTGGCTCTAGGATCATACACACTTCTATGAGTCAGCATTCTTATGTATTGTTTGCAAATTAAGAGTTCCTGCTCCCTTTTCATCTTAAGTGGGAAGATCTGACTCCTGTCACACTGATGTGCCTTCCACAGCAAAAGGTCTAATATTGGGTACTGTGGGCTCTGACAACATTAAGAAGTGAAGTACACACGTTGAACTTCATAGTCCATGTATGTGGGTGTGGTGTGTGCATTGACAATCAGAGCTTAACAATGAGTTATGGAACTTGATTGGCTCAGGCAGATCGCCTTGAACCCACGCATTAATCTTCAATTGGACACTCAGGTTTTCTCATGTGGTGCGAGGAAGATGCACCGGCCCTGTGAGCATCCTTGTTCCTGATGTGTTTAACCTCACAATGAGGAAATGCTGTAAACAGTCCGTCAGAATGTGGGGGCATCCCATGTTCAAATTGGCGTGCATGGTTTAGTAATGTCAGTCATGAAAGAGCACAACACACACACACACACACACACACACACACACACGGAGGGGCCAGTAAGGGAGAGAGAAGAAGAGGAAGGAAACGATACTCCATTAATGGAAATGAAGACAATGACAATTAAATGTGAGGTGTAGTTTTTGATTATATCACAGATTTTTTTTTTTTTAAAGAAAAATCAACTACAAAGAATTTTGGGGGAAGAATTTGAACAATCTGTATTGCCTACCAAATACCCACTTTGTCAATGTTCAGGCTCTTGTAATTGATAGCATTGAAGATGGGCAGATAAGGTTCTTATTTCTAACAGCGGGAGGGGGAGGCATGATAAAGTATTTTAAAACTTTAGGATGACTTTTTTTTTCTTTTTTTTTCTTTTTTTTTTTGAGGATTCAGCAATGAGTGCATTTAGAGTGAGAAAGAAATGTAAGAAGGAGGCCCTTCATGTTCTTGGTGCACTCAAGAACGTAGGTACTCGGTGTAGTCTTTCAACTTTGAATTTACTCAAAATTAAAATAAACATAGAAAAGGAGGGAGAACAAAGTTAGGCCTGGAGCTGCAAGGATCTTCCATTTACAATATAGACGTTTGGAAGGTAAGGTTAGGCCAAAGGCTAAAAATCAGCTCATGAAGATTTAAAAAAAGAAAAAAAGAATTTGCCAAACAAAGTTCTGTAGAAATATGAACACCTTGCACTTAAAAAAAAAAAAGCAGAACAGTTGGCTAGATTTTACTCTAAGATTTGATTAGTGCAATTAGCAATACAAGCCAGACACTATCATTCCAAGAATTAAAAAAAAAAAAAAAAAAAAAGGGATGTTTCAAGCTAAATGGAAATTTGATATACACAAATAATTGATAGAAAATAACTTTAAAAAGGAATGACAAATGTCTTCAGAGTTAGGCTCCCCCTTTGACTAAGTATTACTGAAATGCAGGTACATACTCCACTTCAGACTGCATGAGTCCTGCAGTTGTTCAAAGGACAAAGCTGCAGAGACTCCCCAAGACCAGGTGGAATAGCCTGCCATTTGTCAGTGCCACCATCCTGCATACCCACGTGGTATGTTGTTAAGTATTGCCTAGGTCAGAAATTCAGGGCTTGTTTCTCTGGACCCTTAGGGCAATCAGATAACGCTTTAGGTCAAAGTGATGTTGACAAAAAAAACCGTTGCCTATCTTGGCCAAAGTTACTTAAGGAGAAAAGAAAAAAGTCCCTGTAGGTCAGAGTGAGCCAACATCATGGAAGTAGTGGTGTTGGGCTTCAGAGGGAAACATCTCTGAGAATTGCTCTGTATCCTTGCATCATGTGCAATGCCACTGAGTTTGTACAGTCAGCTTTTTCATCATTTAGACAAGACGTCATTCTTGCCAGGCTTTTGTGGTGGCCACACATGGCATCCACATATTATATATACTAAATAGCATCAGACTAACTTAGTCATCTTTTGCTATCACCTCAGCTGCAGGAACACATCCATCTCTACTTCCCTCCACCAACAGTCTACTAGAATCAGACATCAGGGGCAAATATGGGTGCTTCTTAGTCAAGCTGGCAGAACCACAGCTTTGTGACGGAACCACAGAAGGCAGCATTTCATTTACTAAACCTCGCGAAGACAAGAGATAGTGCAGAATGGTGATTCTGACTGCTGGGAGGAAGACCTTGGCGACTGTAGCACACCCACTGAGTAGAAATGGAGTCTGTGTCATCATGTAGCATGGGGGATGGAGGGAGGGAGAGAGAGAGAGATAGAGAGAGAGAGAGATAGATAGAGAGAGAGAGAGAGAGAGAGAGAGAGAAGGAAGAAGAAGAAGAGGAAGAAAGGGAGAGAATAGAAAGGAGAGGAAAGGAAAATGGAGAAGAGGAAAAACATTAGTGGGGATCAGAATTTCTGGGGTCAAGTTGTGAAGGCTACAAGTCAAGAGTATTTAGTCCACGTGTACCAAACACCAACTGTCATTTTTGTCTGGTCACTGAAACCCTAGTATTCTACTATGCAGGGACATCCAGGAGTCACTATCCCTTAAGAAAGAACAAACACTGCACTAATCTGGCTTAAGGATCCTAGAGGTCAATTTTAAGTTCATTTCTCTCTGGGGAAATGGGAAAGTATACCTTTAATGGGAGAGTCTAGAAATGGCTGTGGCTACAAAGAATACATTCTAACCAGGGCAAACTGATAACACCCCAGCTGTATTTCCAGTCACAGACTCTTCCCAATGGTTAGCGTGCGAATGGCTTGCCTGGGCCACAGATCATGTATCCCATCAAATGGTTCCCCTGGTGAAACCACCTATGAGGAAAATGGCATGGATGCTTCCAGAAGAACTGCAGGCTTTTCTCAGCTCCGAGCCCCAAGCCCAGAGCTAGGGCCTGCAGGGACTTAAGGAAAGACGGGACAGGAAAATGTACTGCCTATGTGGTATCCCCCAATTTGCTTGGTGCTTAGAAAAATAAACCACAGAGAACTTAGTCAAGAAGCCTGACAAGATGTGAGTGGAAGAGGACCACCACAGCAAGCCTCTCAGTCTTAAAACCTGAATTCCAGTAAAGCCTAGGGGGGCAGCTCACAGGCAGAGCGGGCAGACGTGCATGGCCCTCTCCTGCACTGTCCTCAGCCGCAGGGGTTAAGGCTGGTCCTTCATGCTGTGGTCTGCATGGCCCACAGGCTCTGGCTAGCAGCACTTGGAGGGTTAAGAACACGTGAAGTGGGTAGGAGACTCTTTCCGAAGAAGTCCCCGGTGGGGCTCCAGCTTTCCTGCTCCTGGAAGTCGGGGGTCATTTTCATCCAGGGAGGGCCACTTCCTGTCCCATAGGGACTCCTGGGAGAAATAGTATTCCTTTCTTCCGGAAGATGAGGCAGAGTGTTAGTGACACATCCTGGTTGTCATCTCTTTCTGGAAAGCAAGAAGAGAAGGGCTGTTAGGGGACACTAAGCCGGGCAATGATGGAGACACACTGGGGGCATTTACCTGGAACCCTCACGGTTGCAAGCCTCGGCCAGGACAACACATTGTATTTGGTCTGTAGGCTCTTGAGTGTCTTCTGTCTCTTTCTCTCCTCTTCCTCTTCCCTCCCTCCCTCCTTTCTTTCCTCTCTTTTTCCTTCCTTCCCACTTTTAAATCAAGACAATTAAAATGTTTAAATATTTTACTTTCTTGCCAAGAATCCAAGCTACTTGCTTTTTTTTTGGGGGGGGGGCGTGAACACAGGATTGGATGACAACTCTCCTCTCTGGAAGTGCACGGCCTCCCATGTCCGTCCCACCCCTTCCAGTTGTGTCTCCAAGGAGAGCCCAGGAGCACTTGCCAACTCGTACGATAATGGGTTTAGACTGCTGTTTTTAGAATAGAAGACATCTTCCATTTGACTAAGTTTCAATCAAAGATGGGAAAGCGAAGATCACAATCATGTAGACGTCAAGAAGAGCAAGTGAGAGGAAGGAACGCCGGGATCCGGCCTGTGTTCTGCCTGTGCACATCACTTTCCCAGCTCTTATGGGATTTTGTGGATCTCAAATGTACCGTCCTTTGTCTTCCTCTGAGACTTTGCATAGGCTGGCCTATGCATACCCCATTGCGCCTCTACCCTCTTTACCCAGCTAACTGCTGTTTATCTTTCCAGTTCAGACATGATGGCATCCATTTGCCTGGAAGAAGCCATATCCCAACTGTGGAGGTGACCAGACCTCTCACCCTTGCACACTCCGACTTTTGTACAGGGCACACTGGCTCTGGGTGTGTGTGGCAGTTTCAATGATAATGCCTCCCATAGGCTCATATTGCTTGACTACTTTATCCCAGTTGGTGGAACTATCTGGGAAGGATGAGGACATGTGGACTTATTGGAGACGGTGTTCCCACTTGGTGTGACTTCCCGAGTGTCAGGAAGAAACAACACTCATTGCATCTCTACAGAGGCTCTCGTCTTTGTAGTCCCACTGTTTCCCACAATGTGGTGAAGGTGGGGGCGTGGTGCAAGAGAGTTCTTCCCCGCTCTCCGCCCCCATCATAAGAACAGTGTGGGCTGTGGCTGGAAAAGAGCCTTAGGCTTGTCAGCATTTGGGAAGACAAGACTAAGTAGTTTTAATTAGATGAGTAAATTGCTTTGGAGTTCCACTGCAGCTATATCTCCTGAATGCCAGCCTGGATCATCCCAGACAACCAAACAGCCAACATCCGAGTCAATGGAATTAGTGTCAGAGTGCCCTGGTGCTCAGAACATTATTCATACAGCCAGGCAGTGGTGGTGCATGCCTTTAATCCCAGCACTCAGGGGCAGAGGCAGGTGGATCACTGTGAGTTCGAGGCCAGCCTGGTCTACAAAGCGAGTCCAGGACAGCCAAGGCTACACAGAGAAACCCTGTCTTGAAAAACCAACAAAGCAAAAAACAAACAAACAAAAACAAAAACAAAAAAACAAAAGAAAGCACGTGACCATAATGGGTTGTGGACAGCATGAATACAGACATGTGAAAAAGAGCCAGGTACCTTCTGCGAGGAAAGGAAACAAACCCATGGCAAGTGCAAGATGAATCAGCTGTTGCTGCCTCAAGTTTCCAGTGGTTCTTGTGACCTGGGCATGCAGGTGTAACAACTGTAATCCCAATACTTGGGAGGCTGAGGCAGGAGGATTGAGAGTTTGAGGCTAGCATGGGGTATAATCAAGCAAGGAAATGAAAAACAACAAAACCAAAGGCTCTTATATTTTGAGGAGACGTTTGAAAACAGATTGGGTATTTGAGAGGAAGAGAGTAATTCCAAGGATACATCATGTGACTTCAGTTTTATAACTTAATTTTATAACTATTTGCAATGGATCAGTGGTCCAAGAGAGAAAGGAAGAAGCTTTTGATAAGAGGCTGTGAAATGCTTGTTGCTTTGAGATGCCTGTGTTGTTGTTAACACAGAACTCCAAGAGGGTGAGGTGTGGTTGAGGTGAGCTGTAGCCTCACCACAGGAGGCTGAGGTCTCTCCTGTTCACACCTGCTCTTCTGCAGGTGTACCCTGCATCTCTGGCTGTAGCCCTGAGAGATGAGATGTGAGGGAGAAGGGCGCAGGTGTGGGACTCAAACAAGTCTACGTGAATGTGAAGGCTGGAACTGTCCGCACAGCATGGGGCTTTAGTTGACAGCCTTGAGCCAGAAATAAATATGCATTTGAGTGATAACTTGGAAATTAATTGGCTTATATATTAATTACAGATGGTTTCAGGCCATTTCTGAATTTTCAAAATGCTAGAGGTACTTTTTTTTTTCTTCTTCAGCTAGTCTGATCTCAATTTGAATTAGTAGTGGAATAGAAAAAGTGTTAAGATATTTCTGTTCCCCACAGTATAGATGTTTAAAATATATGAGTTTTTTTTTTTTTTTTTTTGAAAAAGTGGAGGGAGGGAGAATAGATCCAAGGCCCTTGGCGTAGGTTTTGAAGTTAATATGGGAGCTTTCTTTGCCACAGTGTGAGCCCTACCAGGCAGAAGAAAAGCTGCTTCTGAGATGCCTCTTAAATTCCTACAGGAAAACGTGATTTGAACGACAGGTCTACATTGTTCTCAGTTGTGCCCTTTGAAAATATACAGGCCTGGGCCGGTAGGGTGGCTCCGCAGGTAAAAGTGCTTGCTACAGCTGGGTGGTGGTGGCACACTCATAGCTTTTCATGACCACACACTTATAATTGTTTTCCTTATCAGCTCTCTAGTACTTTATATTATCTCATCTATACTATCTACAAAAATAACCCACACTAACACCATAGATGTTCAAGAAGTAGAGACAATTTGAACCATTCTACCAGCTGCAATTTTAGTACTCATTGCACTACCATCCCTCCGAATTCTCTATATGATAGATGAAATCAATAACCCCGTCTTAACTGTCAAAACAATAGGACATCAATGATACTGAAGCTACGAATATACCGATTATGAAGACCTGTGTTTTGACTCCTACATAGTCCCCACAGATGACCTAAAACCAGGAGACCTCCGTCTACTAGAAGTTGACAACCGAGTAGTACTTCCTATGGACCTTCCTATTCGCATGCTAATCTCATCTGAAGACGTCTTACACTCATGAGCCGTACCCTCATTAGGCTTAAAAACAGATGCTATTCCCAGGCGCCTAAATCAAGCCACAGTATCATCCAATCGCCCAGGCCTATTCTACGGACAATGCTCAGAAATTTGTGGCTCTAACCACAGCTTCATGCCAATTGTGCTTGAAATAGTACCACTAAAACACTTTGAAGACTGATCAGCTTCTATGATTTAATCTCACTGCGAAGCTAAGAGCATTAACCTTTTAAGTTAAAATTAGAGATAAGAGTCTCCACAGTGAAATGCCCCAACTAGATACATCAACATGATTCACCACTGTCCTCTCCTCAACTGCTACACTTTTCATTCTATTTCAACTAAAACTTTCAGACATTAACTACTTCTCAAACCCCACACCTAAAGCACTAAAATCATTAAAAACTGAAAACCCCTGAGAAACAAAATGAACGAAAATCTATTCTCCTCTTTCATTACCCCTACACTAATAGGACTACCCGTAGTTATTATTATTATTATATTCCCCTCTATAATATTCCCCAACTCAAAGCGTCTACTAAATAATCGCCTTATCTCACTCCAACAATGACTAATCAAACTAATCACAAAACAAATAATACTAATCCACACACCAAAAGGACGTACCTGAGCCTTAATAATTATCTCCTTAATTATATTTATTGGCTCAACCAACTTACTGGGCCTTCTCCCCCATACATTCACACCAACTACCCAACTCTCTATAAACTTAGGTATAGCTGTTTCCCTATGAGCAGGAGCAGTGCCCTCGGGAGGCAGAGGCAGGTGGATCTCTGTGAGTTCAAGGCCAGCCTGGTCTACAATGCGAGTCCAGGACAGTCGAGGCTACACAGAGAAACCCTGTCTGGAGAAACCACACACACACACACACACACACACACACACACACACGCTTGCTACCACACCTGAAAATGTGAGTTCTAGACTCACACTGGTGGAAGGAAAGAACAGACTCTTTCAAGCTGTCCTCTGACCTCACAAGTGCCATGTCCTCACACTTGACTTTAAAAAGCACAGCCTGCCCGTTTCCTTCTATTGGGTTGCCTCATCCAGCCTTAATGGGGGGGGAGGGGGATGAGCCTCATCTTACTGCAGCTTGGTTGATAAGCCTGGGAGCTCCGCCTTTTTCTGTAGAGGAGGGGGATCTAGGGGAGAGGGGAGGGGGGGGGGGTGGGGGTGCACTGGGAGAGAAGGGAGGGAGAAGTGCCATAGAGACTAATCTATGAGAGAGAATTTTTAAAAAGCAGCACAGGTTCCAAGGCTGCATTCTACCTCTTTTCCACGTGGTGGCGCCATCAAACCGCTAAAAGACAAGCTCTCCTCCAGGCATAACCCCCAAGCATGGCTTTCCTAGCGGGCTAATCCAGCAGGGTCAAAGGCATCCTTTCATTCCTTCCTGAAGGGGACCAGGCTCAGCATCTTCCACAGGGCGCTCCTTTAAGAAGATGTGCCGTGGCTGGGCACTCAGAATGCCACACATATAAGGCAGGCCACCAAAACCTGAAGCATGCTTAGGGTGGTCACTGCAGTCTGAAAAGTCTCGGGCAAGAGAGTGTAATTGGCTTGTTTATGGGGGAAAAAAAAAAAAAAAGCAACATTTGAACTTTTAAAAAAGACACAACGGGGGCTGGAGAGATGGCGACCCCAGAGGTCCTAAGTTCAATTCCTAGCATCCATCTCACAACCATCTGTAATATGATCTGATGCCCTCTTCTGGCCTGCAGGTGTACATGCAGACAGACCATTGTATACATAATAAATAAATATTTAAAAAAAGAAAACAAAAACAAAACACAGGGCTGGGCCAGGCGGTGGTGGCGCACACCTTTAATGCCAGCACTTAGGAGGCAGAGGCAGGCAGATTGCTGTTAGTTCTAAGGTCAGCCTGGTTTACAAAGCGAGTCCAGGACAGTCAAGGCTACACAGAGAAACCCTGTCTCGAAAAACAAAACAAAAACAAAAAACAAACAAACAAACAAAAAGCCACAGCTAGGCATATACACATATCTTACCACTGAGATACCCACACGTTCATGTTTATTGCTGCTCTAGTCATGACAGCAAGGAAATGGAACCAGTCTAGCTGTCCATCAACAGATGAAGGGGCAATGAAAATGCAGAACATGCATGCACGTGAGATTTTACTCGGCTGTAAAGAGAAATGGCATTATGAAATTTGTAGGAGAATGGACAGATCTGGGAAGTAGTTAAGCAAGATGCTAGAAAGACAAAAGCTACATTTTCTCCAGCCGTGTGTGTGTATGTGTGTGTGTGTGTGTGTGTGCATAAAGTCTAAAAGGCTAGAAAAGATACCAAGAGTGAGAAGGGTTAAGGATGGGCAGAAGGTCACATAGGAAAGGGAGTGAGGAGGGGAATTACAAGAGAGGAGCAGGAACAGCAAGGGACAGGGTGGGGGTGGGGGGTGGCAGGGGGAAGGGGATTTAATAACAACTTCCCAATAATGCTATTTTAGAATATTTCTTTCTTTCTTTTACTTTTCTTTCTTTCTTTTCTTTTCTTTTTTTTTTTTTTTGAGACAGTGATTCACCTGCCTCTGCCTCCTGCATGCTGGGATTAAAGGCGTGCATCACCGCACCTGGCAAAGTATTTCTTAAATGTATTCTTGTGGTAGAAATAAAGGCAGGCTTTGGATTTGTCATTCCCATCAGACTCATTTTCGACAGCCAATAACCAACTTCCACCTTCTGCGGCCAGTCGACCAGTCAGAAGAAGCTGGTCGTGGCTGGTCATGCCTTCTGTCTCAGGCAGCTTTTCGCCATACAAACAGCCAGGCCAACCAGCTCCCCCAGGGCTCCACAAGGCCGGTGCCTTGGAGTTTCTCACTGGATGTTTATTCTGCCGAGGAAAGGTTCTCCACTTGTCTATGCCTGGCAATTCTCATGGCTTACATGACTCCCTGAAAGCATTATTCCATCCATTCTGGGTCCCTATTGCCTGGCTTTCCGAGGCACTGGAATTCATTATACTATTAGCCTCAACCTGAATTGTATATTGTGTATACCTTAGTGTATACTATTGTGCGATGAAGGATATTTTTTCAAGTCTTATACAGTACATACGATTTGAAGCAGTTATAAATACAATTTATGTCTAATATGAGTTTATAGCTGGGTAAACGAAATCATGTTTGTTTTTATGTTTTTCAATTTCTGTTATTTTTGTCCTTGGCGTAGTCTCTGAATTTTTAGATACTTTTAACACTCACATTATTTCTTGCTTTTAAAAGAAAACTCTAGTAACTTAAAAAACAATGCAAGGGGAAACAGGACGAAACACCCAATAGAAGTCACATTTAATTTTAGAAATGAAGTTTCAATGACTTTTGCTGGGTTTTTGTAGGGAGGGTGAGGGTGGAGAAAACAGCCAAGCTTTGCATAGGTTACACAATTCCTTGCCTGATTTAAGCTTTTAAAACTGAAAATGGCCTCTGTTTGGTAGTACTGTGAGATGATTTTGACACCCAACAGTCACGTTTCTATGAGTTCTATGATTCAAATTTCACCACCACTGCCACCACCACCACCATCACCACCACCACCATCATCACAACCACCACCACCATCATCATCATCACCACCACCATCATCATCATCTCACTGGTCTGGAAATTGTCTGGACATCATGAGTCCCAAGCTAGCAGACATTTAACCCTGAAAGCAAATGGGGTACCCCATCCTATCACCCTTCCTTCCCTGACTCTGCCTGTGAATCAGAGAGTCTGGCTGCGGGCTCCTGCTGTGACCCCCCAGAAGGTTAAGGGCTCCTCCCTCTTCTGTCTTTCAAGTCCTGATTCTCTCTAGAGACCCCTCCCCCTCTGCTTTCCATGTCAGGTTCTGGGGCCTCAATTTCCCTTGGAGCCCCTGCCATGCAGCTGCCACTCTGCCTATCTGTCCGTGGTGTGTGGTCCTTAGTGTCTTCCTGACCCACCCACCTCCCCCAGAGCTTAACCTCGGTTACACTGACTTGCCCAAGTCCACACAGCTTCTGCGTGGCTTTCAATCCAGATTGAGTGGAGCTGAACACAAGCAGGCAAACCCCATGCTGTTCCCATTATTCCACTTGGGGGAGATGCCGGGAATGACTTCAGTGGTGTTTGAAATGCCTCCAGGATGCAAGAACAACAGCGTCTTAAACTCACACTTTCTCCTAATCCTGCAACATTCTGCTCACTGTAAGGAGCAAGGAGGCTGAGGGAGGAAGACATTACCAACAATAAAAGCAACTAAGGAAGAGAAAGAGCAGAGAGGTCTGTGCAGCATTTAGCCCCTTTCTTCCCTCCTCAGGCGGGGGTTTGGGGCAACGGGGTGGGGTGGATTGGGGGGCGTCTGACCATGACAGAAAGCTATGGGGGACACTGGAGTTAAAGCACCGCAGAGAGTAGGCAGATGTGGTTTTGGGTGCTACAAAACCAGAACGGTCTTTCTCTTAGCTCAGAAGACTCAGGAGTCCTTGCTTTGGCATGCTATCTTGCAGCCATTCTGGTGTGCACCCAATGGTGAGAATCATTTCTCTCTCCTCAGCTCCTGCTGGTTTCTTTAGCAGCGCTGGCAAAAGAGACCCAAAGAGACATAAGAGTAGCCTCTACTTCCTCTCTGTCTTTCTGCTGCGATGTACTAGGACCTCAGGACCTATACACCTCCCATCACAGCAGCCAGGCACAGGCCTGGTCTCTGCACTTGCTCCTTCAGAGCTGCAACAGCCACTCCAGGCCATCCTTCCATGCCCTGCTTAGGTGTCTTTGAAGCATCTAAGCCACCTCGATGGGAGACAGAGCAACTCCCAAGAAGGGGAGAAGGTCCCTGGGTGAGGAGGGAGAAGGCATCTCCATGGCTGGTTGCTAACTATGCACTCTGTTAGTTGATTCTCCCTCCGGAGAGTTGGCGTGATGTCAAGGGAGAGCAGCCAGGTCAAACTGGAGGCCGTTGGCTATAGTAACATCCCCAGATGAAGGAGAGGAGAAGTTAAGAAGCAAAACGCAGAACATCCTAAACAGTTCCCCAGCCAGCTGCCTTCAGAAAAACTCAACACTAAAAGTGCTGGAGCGAAGCCAGCTCCTAGCCACCCCTGACGCACACAGAGGCCTGGTGGTGGGACCACAGCTTGTCCAAATGAGGCCAGCTTCCGTTTCCTGTGGTGAGCATTTCTCTTCTCACTTTCTAGAATGCAAATAGCTGTGTGACCAGGGGAAATAACAGCGGTCTTGGGCAAATACCCTTGGCAATTCCAGAAGCCAGGCTTTTCCTACCCCACTTCTATGAACAGATGGGTAAGTCCCCAGGACTTGCTTGTCCACTGTGCAGGCCGAGGCATGCCTGGCTGTTTTCATGGTATGGAGTGAAGGCTGAAGGTCAGAAACGGAGAGCCACCTCCTTTGAGCTCTGAGATCTCCCCTCTGGCCCTCAAGCAGGCAAGCTTTCTGAAAAGCCTGTTCAATTGTGGTCAAACTGACCAGCAGGTATTACCAGATTATGAGGCTTAAGCATTTGGCACACAACTATCTTTTTTTTTAATAATGCAACTGTACCTATCTAACAAGAACTCAGGGGTGGGTGTGGGGGGGTATTCTAGTAGGAAGCTGACACCAGTCACTCTACATATGTACATCTACACATATACACAGCTACCACTTGGTACATAGATGGGTGGGTGATGAGCAATGTAAGAAAGACGGAGGTGATAACAAAACAACGCCACGAGCCAGCAAGCATCTTGGGCTCTCAGCAGGCACAGCTACCTAACCCTATGTGCCAGACACTGTCTACACTGCACAGCATCTTCAATGACGTCACGGTGTGTGATCTCTTCACTCTGCAGAGGGACCCGAGGGGCAATCTCTTGCCACAGTCACCTGCGTAGCCATCAGGACAGCAAGTCTGACACTTCTAAGCCTGTCCTCTAAAGGGTCCACCAGCTATGCCCCCTGGCATCACACCTTCCGTATCACTGATCAGCATGTACTTTCAGTGGGGCCTGAGTCGATGGCCACACTACATCTGCCCTGGCCCACAGGGTGGGGTCACTCCCAAAAGCCCCAAAGGCAGGGCTGCTCCCCTCTTCCAGGAACATCTCAAAGCCTGAGATGGTTGAATAAGGCAGAACAGTCAGATTATAAAAATTAAAACAAAACAAAAGAACCCCGCCCGCCGGAAACTCTCGTGAGTATAGATGACATCCAGCCAGTGCAGGAGAATTAAAAATGTCTCGTCTGGTGCCTTTTAGGGATGTGGGTGGTGAATGAGCCAAAAGAAAGTAAAAATAGCAGTGGTCACAACTCTCTGACCGGAAAGAACAGTATTTATTTGATTAATTTTGCTCCTGGCTGCCCATGTTACTGAGACAGAGGGATTCCCTCTATGGGAAGATGAGGATGAGCACAGACACATACACGCAGGCCCTCACATCCGTACACCAGTGTGGACAGATAAACATGCATTCCTGCCACCCACCGAGAGGAGTTATTCATAACTGATCCAAACTGCCTTTCCTCTCGCAAGCCCTACAAACATTAGAAAGAAGTCACTTTATGTAAACAGCCCTTGGTTTACACTGACTCACAGAACCAGCGAGCCTCGTTGAGATTTTTGAAGCCCTCTCTCTGAGCACATGGCTGGGTGCCTCCTGTGAGGAGATCGTGCGTCCCAGGGTGTGTTGGCTGCTACGCCAACAAAACAGGTGACACTGGGCCTGGCTTGAGTGTCTGAAACCTCAAAGCCCATCCCCCAGTGACACATTTCCTCCAACAAAGCCACAACTACTCTAACAGGGCCACTTCCTATGGACTTCTAAGGGCTGTTTCATTCAAACCACCACAAAAGGCAACCACAGCAGCGTAATATAGTGAACGCCAGGTATATATGGTGGTAATGGAGCTACTGACTGGGAGCAAGGAGCCCCTTGCTTCAGATTCTAGCTCCTACTGCCCCTCCCAGCTACAAGAGATCCTAGACTGTACCCTTCTAATACACCAGGAAGCACTCCTAATCAAAAGCAGGAAGCCATTGTAGTCTCTCTGAAGTTGCCATCCAAGATGGAGTGGGACTTTGGAGTGATTCAGCTGCCATGACACTCCCGCACGTGACCCCTTACCTGTGCTCTATAAAAAGGTTCAATGAACTCATTGGTGTCAGCAAGCTAAACTGTGGTGACACCGTACATTGGTCTTCTGTTAGTTTGCTTTCGGGGTGACTGGACATTTGTTTTCATCTCCCCCAGGAGAAATGAACACAACATTCTGGTGTCTGTCACCAAGTCTGGCTTCCTCCTCCCGCACCCTGAATTCACCAGCACAGCTGGAAGGGCCCTTGCAGATGCTCAAGAGGCTCCCATGCGTGCGTGCGTGCGTGCGTGCGTGCATTGAAGGGTGAAGCAGAGTGCTCCATTCCTCAATGCTCATTTGTGGATCCTCCCAGCTTCCTGGAAAGCCCAAGGCGGGCTTCACGATGCGCTCTCTCCCTCTTGCTTCTGCCATTGGCCTTCCATCAGCAAGCAGAAAGGCATTGGCTGGAAGAACTCTGTAGGGTGGCTGCAGACACTAGCGTTTCAATGAATGGGCTCAACTCTGATGACCTTCAAGAAGAAGTCCCCATCAGTCATTTTGGGATGTTGTCTGAACTTTCAGGGCATGGGCGCCTGAAGGAAGAATTTACCTCCCTTGGGAAAGACAAAGAGTCTCATAGAAGCCAGCCAGCCAGCCTCCTTGACTGCACCCACAGCATGGAGCCTGCCATCGTGTAATAAGACCTGTATTGTGTGCCTGATGAAGCGAGGAGGAGGGGCTGCTTCCCCGGTGAGCTTGCAATTGGGAAGGTTTGTAGTTTTTCTTAGCGGCTTCGCCCCCCCCCCCCTTTGGCAGGAACAATGTTGCTTAGACTGAGTAAAGAGCCCTAAACCCATCCTATTCTGTAAGCAGGGCGGAAAAGACACTTCAACACACCAGTCCTCCTGAACATCTGGGTTAACAACACAGTGCATTACAGCGGAAGTGAATCGCGCACTGCTATGCACACGCGCACACGAGCACGCATGCACACGTGTGGCGGAGTTGAGGCTTCCTCTGTTGCCTAGCTTCAGAAGAGGGTATCTATCACCAGCCTGGATGAAGACCAAAACCCAAAATTCAAAGTATGGTTTCTACCACAAAGTCGCAAGAATTCTAAGCCTAATCACAGCACGTCCGGGACTCCTCTGTGTGTGCTGTTGGTTTGACCAGCACTAAGTGCAAACATGCCAAGCTCCCACAGAACTGCATCTTTGCGGTTATGGTGGGGACTTCTGCGTACGGTTACAGGTGTGGCGTGTTGGTGTGTGTGCATGCATGTTTTGCAGGTGTGTGTGCGCATTCCTGAAGTTTCCTCATTTGTTCCCCACATTAGAGAAGCTGAAGACAGAGTCTGCGGATTTGGCTAGAGCGGATAGGTAGCCTGCTCTGCACGTCATGTTTCTGCCTCTGCCTCCTGTGTGCTGGGATGACAGCTGGCTGCCATGCCACCCTGACTTTATGTGAAGACTGGATCTGAACCCCCGTCTTCAAGTGCTTTAGCCATTGAACGCTGTCTGTCCCGGAGCCTTCGGAACCAGTCACCATTTTGCCTGCTGTTTGGGCACTGGCTCTCTCCTCTGTGGGTGGCTGCCCAGCTATTTTTATAGAGAAGCTGGGCATGGAGAGGTCAGGGATTTGACTGAGGTTACATGGTTAATACTTGGCAGAGCAAGAGTTTAAACCCAGATCATTCAGATATCGTGGAAACCTGTTTTTCCTCTATAACAGGGACCAGAAAAATAAATACAATGTGTGGCCTGCTTTTATATGGCCTACAGTCTAAGAATAGTGTTAATTTTTTTTAAATAGTGAAAAAAGTTAAAGAAATATTTCCCATGTGATTATTATTTGAAATTCAAAATTTCAGAGGATTTATTTTTATATATAGAAGTATTTTTTCCTATGTTTATGTAAATGCACACATTGTATGTCCATGGAGGCCATAAGAGCATGATGGATCCCCTGGAACTGGAGTTAGAAAGTAGTGAGTTGCCGCGTGGGTGCTGGAGCTGAACCCAAGCCTTAGAAATCTGATCTTAGACTGCAAAACACCAAGCACTTCTGCAGCCTCAAAGGAAACCAAAATAACATCGGAGGACCTGTTAAAACTCTAATGTCTCACATCGTGATGCCAGAAGAGACAGTCTGCCCCCCTGAGCACCTATTAGGGGTCCTCTGCAGCGCATGTACGAAGGCCAAAAGACTTGGGTCCTAAAGAATGTCAAAACCGCAGCAGAAACCCAAGGCAGAGAGGCAGGTGTGCTGACCTTATTCAAAGTTTTCCTCTCCAATTGAGAGGCTGTAAAGTTAAAGCTGAGCGTGGATGCTAGGGCCAAACATCTTTCTCTAATCTTATTTGCTAATGTTTCCTAAAGATTAAGAAGATAAAAACCCCCCAGCATGTGTTTTGAGTTGTCTGGTAATTTCCACTGGCTTCTCAAGGCAGGGGTGGTGCACTGGGCTCCAATGTTTGGAATACAGCAGCTGCTTACGGTCTGAGCCTGGCAGGGATGGGGTCAACTCTCTACATGCCAATCAGCAACAACACTGGGCTTCTTAAGTGAAGCTGGTGACAAAGAAACAGCATGCTCCTTGTCCTCTGTTGTCTGCAGCAATGCAGTCACCGCAGACCAGCAATGGAACTCTGGTATGAAACAGCGTGGTGTGCGGTAGACACCAACTTAATCAAATAGCCATTGTCACGGCTGCTACATCTAAACCCTGTATGCCCAGTCACCAAGCAACACACACACACACACATACACACACACACACACACACACACACACACACACACAGGATCATCTCAGAACTTACGGATTGTCAAGCTAAAACTCACGAAGTACAGATGCTAGGTGTGCATTACCAAGTTGTAACAGGATGGGACTTGTTTTGTCAACCACAGTAAGTGTGCAAATGGATGGCTCCTAAGCAAGGCATCGTCCCTATAAGGGAATTCAGTCTAAAATTTAAAAATAGAATGACTACCCTAATGAGTTGGTGCTATCTAAAATTCTGAAGCAGCATTTACATAAAATGTTGTAGTCTCACTTTCCTTTGGTTCGGAAATAATGGGCCTCTGTGTCCACAAGGAAGCCTCTCGAGGCAACGGGGCTGCACTGGAAACAGAGTTCACTGAAAGGCAAACCGCCTGTGTCATTGTGGTGCCAGAACCAGAGGGAATCTGGAAGGTTCCTTCCCCAATCTACGCAACTTACAAATTATTTCAGCAACAGGAACCGTTTCTCTTGGAGACATTTTCCCTGTAGACATGAGCCTACAGAGTCCATTAATTAATAAAAGGAGTCAGGCTCTAACAGAAGATGATGAGGGGCCGCAAACTGGTCTCGGGCTCCACTCAGTGCAGCCTCAGTGTGTCCTAAGGACCATGGTTTGGCTCACCCTGATGACGGCCTGCATGGCAGCTGGAATGGGGATAAGCACCTGTAGGCTTTCACTCTGCAGTGCTTGGGCCCCAGTTTGTGGAACTGTTTGGGAAGCATCAGGAGGCATGGCCTTGTTGGAGGAAGTGTGTCCCTGGGGCTGGGCTTCCAGGTTCCAGAAGCCTCCTCCCTCCTGCTTCCCTCTGCCTCACGGTTGTGGATCAACATGTGAGTTCCTTTGCTCCAAGTAACTATAACCTTTTGAGGCCAAACCGAGTCCTTTCATTTATACGTTGCCTTGGGCATGGCGTTTTTATTGCAGCAACAGGAAACTAAGACATTCTACCATTTAAAATATTTTAGTAACTTCTACAGTTTCAGAGATGTATACAACACATCCGACCATTTTTACCACCTCCCAGATCTCTCTCTCTCTCATCCTCATTCTTTTTCTTTGTGGCCCACTGAGAATAACCTGGGCCATCTGTGTGACCATGGGTTTGGAGCTATCTACAAGAGCCTGGTGGGCTCAGCAGTGGGTACAAAGTGGAAGACACTGATCCCACCATCTCCCAGAATCTATCACTGGTTAATAGTTCAGAGGTTAAGGGTAGGGCTGGGTGAGCCCTTGCTTAACTGACTTTTAATAGGGCAGGTCTTGTGTGGGCCCGATGCAGCCAACTGCTGTGAGTTACTGATGGCAGCGGTTGTCACAAGCCTAGAGACTGTCAGTGCATAGCCTTGCTACCTATTTCTTTGCTCTTACCTATTCTCTGCTGTCCTAGTGTCATGCCAGAAGATAATGTAGAACCATTCATATGCACACATAGTAAGAAGGTTCAAGCCAGGCCTGGTTTAGTACAGGCGAGGTCCCAGAAACCTCCATGCCTGAGGATGTGCCATTAGGATGTGACGATCACTCCTGTCATTAGAAGGTGACAGATACACCAGTGTGGCCTAGACAAGGTATTGAGTGTAGGGTTGATTCTGAGGGAAGAGATAGGGAAAAGAAAAGTAAATCTGAGCTTGAAAACAAGAGAAATGGGATAGATATTCTCTTTTAAAATGTGAAGAGGCTCTTACTGACCTCAGTTCTACTCAATTTGGGAACTAGTTGCTGTTAGTTTCCTAGTGAGATGTAGGGATTACCTGCATTACAAGAACCTAAGAGCCACTGGAAATACAAGATTGTGACTAGCAATGTAGATCAGTTGGCAGAGTGCTTTCCTAGCATGCACAAAGCCCTGGGTGCAATCCCCAGCATGGTATAACTTGGGCACGGCCGCAGAAGCCTGTGATCTCAGCACTTGGGAGGCGGAGGCAGGACGACCATAAACTCAAGGTCATTCACAGCGCTGCTAAGGGAGAGGGTTCAGGTGGCAGAGCGATTGACATATAAGCATTATACAGGCATATGGAAGTGAAGGTGCCGGAAGACAGGCTGGTCTGGGGACGTACTGGCCAGTGTGTCTAGACAAACTGGTAAGCTCCAGGTTTAGTGAAAGAGTTAGCCTCAGACACCAAGACAGAGGGTGATGGAGGAGGATGCTCAACACCCACACCCTGCTCTCCTGCACTCGTACGGAAGATGATCCTCAGTAACACGGGGAGTCTAAAGCTGATTACACAGGCTGCGTGAGAGCCTGGCTCACAAACAAAAACCACCCAGGAACGCAGCCCTGTGAGCTCCATGTCTGGCCTATTGCATCGGAATTTTTCATTTTTATTTTATTTTTGAGACAGGGTTTCTCTGTGTAGCCTTGGCTGCCCTGGACTTACTTTGTAGACCAGGCTGGCCTCGAATGCACAGCGATCCGCCTGCTGGGATTAAAGGCATGCACCACCATGCCCGGCTGCATCGTAGTTTTTAATAGCAGGCCCCATGCAGGAGGTGCTTGCAGATCCCCATACTCAGTCTCCCTGGTGCTCACCCTTGAGGCTCCAAGAGAGTGAGCTCTACTTTATCTGAGCCCTTGGAGATTTCGACCGAAGAAATCGGAGATCTTTCCAGGTGACGTGTAGCAGACAGGTTTACAAATACAACTATTGCCAGAGGCACAGGGGGACCCACCTGTAAACATCTGCTTGCACACCTGGAACCGCTGTGGTGGAGCCAGGTCTTGGGGATATAATTCTCACGTATAGCATGCATTGGGGTAGGACAGACAGCAGAGATGATGAGAGTCCTGGCCAGAGCTTCGCACCTTTTGAAACGGTCCAGAGGCCTTTCTAGCCAGTAGCTATAGGACCTGTCCATAATGTCTATTTTTAACTCTGGAATTACATATACATGAGAGCCTGGAGCCGGACAATACTAGAAACTTCATTGCCAGAGGGTTCCTCTTGTGTTTGTCTGACACATGAACCATTTTTGTTACTATAACAAATTTTTAAAAAGGTATTCTAATTGTCCCTAAGAGATAAGTCTTTACTCTTCTGTTAGCCTTGCTAACTGCCCAGGAGGCTAGGGAGTCAAAATATCTGAGCCGAGGTCTGTCAAAACATTCTTCTTGTGAAGGCCGAAGTCTTAAAAAATAAGTTCGATGCATTTACCAAGTATATTCTTAAAATAAAATTGATTCAGGCACAGTGAAATGCCTCTCTTTAAATGCACAGTCTGATGAGCTCTGACAGATGTTTGCTCCCTGTAAACACGCAAGCATGCCACAATGAGAACACACCTACCATGCTTCGGCACTCTGTCAGGTCTTTGCTCCAGCTGGGGCCCCAGCCAACCACCAATCCGAGAGCTGACACTCTGCATTAGGCCCTTCTGGAGCTTGAGGTAGAGAGACTCAAACTGCATGTACTTTTCGGTGTCTGGTTTCTTCTGCTCAGCACAATGCTTTCAAGATCTACCGGTAAGCACGAATTAGCAGCGGGTTTTCATAACATCCACTGCCTCGTGTGCACCGCAGGGTGAGTGTGCAAGCCTGCAGGATCCTACTTCAGTAGGCAGATCCTCGCTCTGGAGCGCAAAGCAGGCTACTGCGAATTGAGTGGGAAGTGAGAGAGTGGCTTCTTTCCGCAGAGGCGGTGCTCTGAGACCACAGTGAGATAACGGGGAGTTCTCACTGAGCCAGGGGACTTCTGAAGAAATGTGCTCAGTGGGGCAAGAGGAAGCCATGTAGGGGTCAAAGGCACACATCCCCAGCTCAACAATTTTAATATCATGACACTTTAGAAACATATCCCCACAGCCCTCTGTTTAAGTGATGGAGCTTTAGTGTGGGCTGTGTTTAATAACTCACCGCTGATAAGTAGGAAAGCATGCAAAGCCTACGGCGTTCTCATCTGCAATAATAACCCATGATGGCGTTTGTCTTGGTTGCTCCATATAGGGGAAGAACAGTTGTCCCCAGGGAAGTGAAAATTAAGCCAAGGCCCATGGAATGTCCTCAGGAAGACAATGAGGGACTTGTATGTATAACAGCTCACAAGGGAAGGCACACGGTCCATTTAAAGGACTCTGGGACATTTCTTTTTCTTTTTTTTTTTTTAACCTTTATGTGCATTGGTGTTTTGTCTGTCTATTGGTGTTATGTATGTCTGTGTAAGACAATCAGGTCTTGAAGTTACAGACAGTTGTGAGCTGCCATGTGGGTGCTGAGATTTGAACCTGAGACCATCTGGAAGAGCAATCAGTGCCCTTAACCACTGAGCCTTCTCTCCAGCCCCGACATTTCTTGTAGAGTGATTACATTGTTTATTTTTCCAGTTACACTCAGTCACAGTGTAATAGGTATCTATTCATACTAACATGGCGGGGCTAATATTGGCTTGTCCCAAGTTCCAGTCCTATGCAATGCTTAACTGTATATTTGGCCTTTGTGCATGATATTTCTTCATGGGAAGAGGTCCTCAGAGCACATGAGTGGGCCCACAAAAGCCAGCCCTAGGTTAGAGACAATCTGTAGTCTTATCTTTGTGGTTTCATTACAGTAGGGGGGGGATATGAGTGATGAGTGAAGATCCAGGGTTATATTTCCATAAGCAAAACCTTTCTTCATTCAAGTCCCAAGTTGATATTCGCTTGACACTTTCCTGGGCCGAAGAATCTGGTCTTATCTGGCTGGGAAATTTGAATGTGTCCAGATCACACAAAGCAGCCAGCACTTGGCAGGCTTGTGTACGGGCATCGAGCCACACTGCCTATCTCATTTTCACATAAATGTTGAAGATGATGAATTAATCCCCGCTGTGACTGACATCTGCAGCAATTTCCAACACCAAAGAACACACAGTGGGGGGCGGGAGGGGGGAGCAATAACTATTTGATATCCCAGAAACCAATAGCACTCCTAATATTTTGAGTAATTCCCTGACGTGGAGGATCAGATGGAAAACCCAGGGAGAAGTGCTGAGCACATGGTTTTGAGCTTTATCTACAAACTAGGAGAGAAGTGGCTTAGCAAAGACAAACAGGCCATATTAGGAGCTTAAGGGACTAAATGGAAACGGCTCTCTGAGGCAGCATAGGGACTGCTTTGAGCACATCTGGAAGCACTGTGTGCTGTTAGGAGACTAGTCTTGAGGACAGAAGCTCAGGGTCATTGATGTCTGATAGACTGTTTCATTGCTGTGACACGAGTGGCCCTTGGACTGTAGGCGTTACAATTAAGAATCAAATTTTAATCTGCCCTTTAATTCTAGCTAAAGTCACCAATGGCTGGCGACTGCTAAGATCGTGACGGCCAATGGATTAAAGAGCAGTGCTCTTTAAAACCATGAACTTCTAGCTCGTCCTGGTGAGTTTTTATTGCTGACTTGACACAATCAAAAGTCACCTGGGAAAAGAGAGACTTAATTGAGACATCCCTCGGATCAGATTTGGCCTGTCACCCATGTTTGTGAAGAATTATCTTGATTAATAATTGATGTAGAAGGGGCCCAGCACACTGTGCGCGGCACTGCCCCTAGGCAGGTGGGCCTGGGCTATATTAAAAAGCTGGGTGAGCATGAGTCGGGGAGCGATCTGGAGAGCTGCACCCCTGCCTGGTCTCTGCTTCCGTTCTTGCTTTGAGTTCTTGCCCTGCCTTCCTCTATAAATAGAAATAAACCCTTTTCTTCCTAAGTTGCTTTGGGTGAGAGTGTTTTTATCACAGCAACAGAAAAGGAACCAGAGTAAACTGGACTCATAATCCTAGCACTTGAGAGGCAGAGGCAGAGGCAGAGGCAGAGGCAGAGGCAGAGGCAGAGGCAGAGGCAGAGGCGGAGGCAGAGGCAGAAGCACCATGAGTTCTAGGTCAGCCTGAACTACAAAAACTACAAAGTTTTCTAACCAAAAAAGATCAAGAGGCCAGCGAGCCAACACTGACTTTTTTTAAAGAGTGAATATATATACATCTTGTTCGATTTAAAAAAAAATTATTTATTATTTATACAGTACTCTGCCTGCAGGCCAGAAGAGGGCACCTGGTCTCATTATAGATGGTTGTGAGCCACCATGTGGTTGCTGGGAATTGAACTCATGCCCTTTGGAAGAGCAGACAGAACTCTTAACGTCTGAGCCATCTCTCCAGCACCCTCTTGTTCAATTATTATTGTGCTGGACTCGGTGTGTGGCATGCAGCTGTTTGTTTTAAAAGCTTATTAACAGACATGCAGTGAACATTAGACCACATAAGCCAGTGGAGTTGGTATTTCCTACAGGGTCTTCAAGGAGCCTTCTACCCACAGATAGCTCTGTACCGAGCATCATGCGTACCAACACATTAAAGGAAGGTGACCAGCCCTGTAAACAGTTTCCTATAGCTCTCTGTGGAAGAGCCTTTTTTTGCATAACATTTAGCATACCTTAGATCTAGGAGATTCTTGGAAATATCCGAGAAGATAGGGACCCCTGATGGTCAGTGCGTAAGAGCTGACAAATGTTTACTGGATGATATAGAAGGTATTCTTTCCTAGCCCCAAACCGGAAGTACTAGATAGACCATCGCCACCCAGAGGACAGCAGGAGTAGTGTGTGTGATTCCAGGCACTCCCAGGCTGGTGTCCTGGGCTGGGTGGACCAACAGATCTGCAAGACCACCAGCAGCTGAGAAGCAGATGAAATCACAAGTTAGACAAAAAAATAGCTGCAGGAGTGTGTGAGTGTTTAGAAAGGCTTCTATATTTTAAGTTGAAAGGTTAAGTACTTGGAATTCGTTGTGACTTGGGCATCATTCTCCCTATAAAGGATGTGCCAATCAGAGATGCTGGTGCACTGTGAGTTTGTCTGGGCACTGGCCCTGTGGGTAGGAAAGGAAAAACGACAAAGCATAAATCTGATTGACACCAGGGTAGAGACAGCATCCTTAGTCACTTCCGGATTTGTATTTTGGGAATATCTGAGTAAAGACGGATAAAAATTAATGTCAACAAAGAATTATTTCAGCAAGGTTTTCTGTAGTTATTGTACACACACTTAGGCTTAAATTCGATAAATGACATGTATAGTGGTCATTCCATGATTTAGATTAATCATTTTCAACAAATCCCTTTTGTTCTCTTTAAAACTTGAAGTTGGAAGAAAAAAAAATACAACAGAGGTCTTTTCAGAGTGAGCAGGGGAATCTGAACCTTTTATTTTCATTTAGTTTTAATTAATGTTAGTTGCCATTGAGGAGAGAGGCCAACTCCGTTCTTGGTCCTGGCACAGAGGCTGTGTGAAGCTTCAGGCTTTGGTAACAAGGCCCTTTGTGGCATAAGGCTTGACTTTTTTTTTTTTTTTTCTGATTGCACAAATGATTCATGTTTGTGATAGAGGGTCAGAAAAACTCTAGGAGTTATGCATAAATAAGTAGCATTTTCTGTAATTCCATTAAGAGAAAAAGACCAGTTGTTGAGCTGGTGGCGTACACCGATAGTTTAAATACATGAGAGGCTGGGGCAGGAAGACCGAGAGTTTGAGGCCAGTGTGGTCTACGATGTAGCAGGATCCTGTCTCAAAAACAAAGACCTCCTTCAAAATCAAACCCAAGTCTTTCCAAACCAAATAACAGTGAGAGAGTCACTGTTGGCACTTTTAAATATATTTCCTTCTTCTTTTATGGACATATGATTATTATTGATTCTGGAGTGCAGTTTCAAATCTTGTTTTCATTATTGAATATTATATGCTGAAAACTCTTTAGCTTGCATCATTTTAACTCTAAGAAAATAATTAAGAAAAAGAAAACAAGCAAACAAACAAACAAAAAAACCAAAAAACAACAACAACAACAACAACAACAAAAAAAAAAAAAAAAAAAAAGAAAGAAAGAAAGAAAGAAAAGAAGAATTCAGGGCGTAAAATAAATCAGACCACATCTCATGCTTGACTCTATTAAAAACAAAATAATGTGACACCCTGCTCCAGCCACCCAAAAGAAACCAACCACCTACCATCCTACAGAACAGATCCTAAAGCTCCCTGGCCATCAAATAGGGAAGAATAAATAAGTCTGGCAAGAATGCACGGCTGATTCTGCACAACGTAATTAGTTGACGATAACGCTTTGGTATTTTTCAAAGGCACACTTGAATAAGTCTGCTGGAAGCTCCTCAGATGACCTCTGGCAGGTACTCTGGCTCACCTCTGGGCATCTGGCTTGAACAGACACCAGCTGATATAACCTTGTACACATACACACATACTCTTGCTCCCTCGCATGAATTCAGGTACACGCGCACACGCGTTATCATCTGATTTAGCAAATGCAGACTCAGCTTTTTCTCTGGGCCAAGTACATCTCTCTCTGCTGCTATGATGGATAAGCCTCCAGTCGGGAGGACCTCTCTAAACAAAGATGGAAGGTCATCTTGGACAAAAGATGACAAGCCTGGTGATTTACAGTGCCAAAGATCAGAATCTCAGCCCATCAAGCCCGGACCACTCTAGAGCTGATGCCTTTTGAAAACGGGGAAACTGAGGTCCAGAGGCATTGCAAGCCTCATCCAGGGCCAAAGAAGTGGAAACGTGAGAGCGAGGCTGCCATTATATGGGGCCTCGACTGCAGGCTGCAGCTCTTTCTTCTCCAGTGGCTGTGTCCAAGGTCGAGGCACTTGGCTGAAAGTCACAGAGGCCGCCTGACAAGCGGCTGTCTGGAGGCCTCTATCCAGATGATGCTCAGAAAGAAAGGATCCTTTCAAAAGCCCCACAATGGCTCTTCGTTGCCAGCTATTCAGGGAGCAGCTTGGCTCACGCAAAAGCCTCGGCTGCTTTTCACGGTGCTGACCTGATCTTGTGTCGCAGGCCAAGCACAGCTGCTGGACTCAGCAAGACTTCTCCAGGGGATGGGCAGGCCTGGCTTGGCCCATCTCCTAGGGGGACACAAAATCAGTCCATGTTTGGGCCCAGATAGTTTAAGGTTGGGCTTCCTACAACCTTGGTCCTCGCACTTTTTTCATAGCTCCCTTGTTAACGTGGTGGGCTGAGAACTGTGAGCATGAGGCAGCAGGCACCTGCCTAAGAGGGATGGACTGAGACGTGGGCTTTGGGGAGTAACACGATGTCAGTGATGAGGGATGGTGAGGGATGTGGGCCGCATGTTCTCTTGTCTCAGGCATGGTAACAAGAGACGAAATAATACAAGTAAAGTGCTGAGCAGAGGGACCGTCAAGATGGCTTGGCGGGTACCGGTGCCTGCCACCAAGCCGAGTTCCATCTCCACATGGCAGAAGGAGAAAACGGAACTTCAGCTGAGCCGTCCTACGTCCTCCACATGGGTGCTCCCCAGTTCCATCCTGTCAAACCCACAGAACTGGAATCTGTGCCTTCAGCTGAACCCTCTACAGCTGGAGAAAGCTACAGGTTGGAACCAACTTCTAATTTCAGTAACTGGAATTCATGTAGCCAGGATCAGGCTCACATACACCCATTTCAGACACACACCCCCCTGCCCCCCCCCCCCCCCCCCCCCCGCCACCGGGAGATTATGATGCAGGTGGTGTGGGCAACCCTCCTGTCTTAACTGAAGATCTCCTGGCCCCAGCTCCTGGGGTAACCTTTGCTTTTATAGCCAGCACCTCCAGGATTGCATCTTCCCTGTTAGAGATAAGGAAGTAGAGTCCTGGTGAGAGCCTGGGAAGGGCTTGGGTCAGGTCACTCAGGGGTCAGCAGGCACAGTAGGATGAACTAGTGCCCGGGCATGCTCGCCAATCTCGGCATGCTCACCAATCTCAGTTCTTTAGCAGCTAGCACAGTGCTAACAGGCCTCTTTGAGCTTGTTTTTGTTTTTGGTGAAAGGCCACTGAAACACAACGCTTGCTATTTGTGACTGCTAATGATAATTAGATCAACTCTGTCAGCTGACTCCAAGGCAGCCAGGGCCAACAGCAACCTGCTTATTTGGTGAGTATCTGGTCCATTTTCCAAATACCAGCATTACTTGGGCTTCCTTCCCCTCGACTGTGAACCTGCTTGAATTTGGTCATCTTCAGCAGTTGCATTCACATGACAAATGGATTATCTTGTCATCCTGCCCCCCTCTGCCTGGTTCTCTGGGTTCCCAGGCTACTGGTTGGGCTCCAGAAGTCAGTAGCAGGATCTCACTGGGGCGATAAGGCAAGCTCTGGAGGCAATCAGTTCTGCTGGCCTTCACTGTGCTGGCAGGGTGACCTCTTCACAGCTTCTGAATTCCAAATTGATTTCCTACTCCGAAGTTCAACAGGATGAATGACTGTCCCAGTTCACTGAAGACCAAGGTCATTCCCCCACCCTACCCCCATGGAGACTAAGATGGACAGGGCTGGTTAACCTGTGTCTGCTGCACTAGGACACTGAGGCGGTACGACAGCATCCGACACTTCCTGGGCGAGTCAGTCTGTAATCCAGGGCAGAGAATGTCTAAGTGTTGTAGCACCATCTTATGCTGTCAGGTCTAAAGTTTAAACAAATCCCTTCACTGCTCTGCATCTCAATTGGCTTTTAATCTCTTTTATAAAGGAGTCAGAATGAAGCTTTAGTTCACATAAGTGAATGGCTAAGTTGCAATTCTGAAATTGGATGAAATAAGGAAACCAAGGAGGAATGGCTATACACAATCCTTTTGAATAGAGGTACATCGTCCTTAAACTACTCTTCGCAAATAAGAAACATTTCAAGTGTTTATTAATGTACCAAGCACCATGGACAATTCAGGCATGCATCTAATCTACTACCTGCCCTCATAGAACTGACAACTCCAAGGGACAGACAGATACAAATACAATTAACTATGCTTGCTCTGAGACTACCGAAGGAGTCACTGGGATGCCTGAGAAACCCCGAGAGGCAGGGAAGGGGAAAATAGGGCCATTTACTGGGTGCTAACTGCTCCAAACTCATTTTCTGACTTCACAGCTAACATGTTTTGAACACGTTTTTTTTTTAATTCTAAGTGTGGGATGTGAAACAGACTTGTGTGAGGGTGTGCGGTGTTTGTCTGCTGAAACAGACTTGTGGGAGCACACGTGGTGTTTGTCCACCAGAAGAGGAACTGCCTATTGCAGGTGCATGGTCTTTGCCAATTGATAAACATCCTAGTATGGACTCTGAGAGGATGTGTGTGTGTGTGTGTGTGTGTGTGTGTGTGTGTGTGTGTGTGTGTTATTTCTTCCCATCATTCTGCATCGAGCATTTTCTAAAGAGCAATGCTCCAGAGAATGCTTTGAGGTTCCATGTTGCAGCTGCTGCTC
The DNA here is from genome assembly GCF_903995435.1 of Acomys russatus. Lineage (NCBI taxonomy): Eukaryota > Metazoa > Chordata > Mammalia > Rodentia > Muridae > Acomys > Acomys russatus. Next base: position 3,095,236 of record NC_067138.1, read on the forward strand.
TGGATTCCAGTTGCTGCGGTTGCAGTCACCTTGGTTGAATTGCTGGTTTGTTGTTTAACAGGTCTACTGAAATCCTGACAAGGAAGCATAGAATCACTCTGAGTAACTGAGTCTAGAAAGGTCTACTTCTCCTGTTCCCATTAACCTTTTTTTTCTCCTATCTAGGGTAGGTGGGTTGGAAGGGAGATATAAGCATTAAAGAACCCCAAATAACGTAGGTTTGTAAAAGTTCAAAGCCTACATATCTTTTAAAAAAGATTTATTTATTATTTTGTACATAGTGCTCTGCCTGCATGCACACTTGCAGGCCAGAAGAGAGCATCAGATCACATTATAGATGGTTGTGAACCACCACGTGGTTGCTGGGAATTGAACTCAGGACCTCTGGAAGAGCAGTCAGTGCTCTCAACCTCTGAGCCATCTCTCTAGCCCCAAAGCCTATATCTTAAGTACTTACTGTGTGCTTAATTCATGTAACATTTACAATTCCATTACATTTACTCCTCGGGTGAGGAAAATGATGGTGTGAAAAACTGGGCATCTTGCTCGAGGTTACAAGACCGTAAGTGAAGGTCTTGAGCCCTGGGATTGAGTCCTGTGCTGCCTGTGTGTGTGTGATGCTGAGTCTCCTACCCTCATGTGAGGTCCTGGATTCTCCACATAGTCCATGTGCAGTGGTGCTCAGCTGGCACCACTGCAATGCAACCAGGTAAGCCCTCATACAGAAGACTGTGGCTGGACATGGTAGAGGCATGGATGGGAAGGCCAGGTGAGGCTCCAAGTTCCACTCTGGAATTCTAAGCATGACTCCAGGAATGCCCCACTGTTGGTAACGGGGTGGAGACTGCTGGGAATGCTGCTGTTTTGGAGGAAACTAGCTGAACAAATGGTGCCCTTTGGCCTCTAGCTACATCACACTATGAAGAATGCATGGCCAGAATTTGAAGGGAAATTCATCCTCTAGGGATGAGGGCATTATTGCATATTTCTAGTCTGTGTTTTAAGTTTTCCCTAAAACTGATCTCTCTTTTTCTAAATATATTTTTTAAAAATATATTTTATTAATTTATTCATATTACATCTCAATTGTTATCACATCCCTTGTATCCTCCCATTCCTCCCTCCCTCTCATTTTCCCCTTACTCCCCTCCCCTATGACTGTGACTGAAGGGGACCTCTTCCCCCTGTATATGCTCATAGGGTATCAAGTCTCTTCTTGGTAGCCTGCTATCCTTCCTCTGAGTGCCACCAGGCCTCCCCATCCAGGGGACGTGATCAAATATGGGGCACCAGAGTTCATGTGAAAGTCAGTCCCCACTCACCACTCAACTGTGGAGAATGTCCTGTCCATTGGCTAGATCTGAGTAAGGGTTCGAAGTTTGTTGCATGTATTGTCCTTGGCTGGTGCCATAGTTTGAGCAGGACCCCTGGGCCCAGATCCGCCTGCCATAATGTTCTTGTAGATTTCTAGGACTCTCTGGATCCTTCTATTTCCCCATTCTCCCATGCTTCTCTCATTTAGAGTCCCAATAGGATGTCCTCCCCTCTGTCCCACTTTCCTGGTAAATGAAGACTTTCATGGGACATGCCCCTTGGGCTAGTGTCCAGATATAAGTGAGTATATACCATTTGATTCTTTCTGCTTCTGGGTTAACCCACTCATTATGATCATTTCTAGTTCAATCCACTTGTCCACAAATTTCAGGAATTCCTTATTTTTAATAGCTGAGTAGTGTCCCATAGTGTATATGTACCACAGTTTCTTTATCCATTCTACTACTGAAGGACACTGGTCTAACTGGATGTCTATGTGTAAAAAAATGCAACTGGACTCATATTTGTCACCATGCACAAAACTCAAGTCCAAGTAGATCAAAGACCTCAACATAAAACCAGAGACATTAAATCTGTTAGAAGAAAAAGTGGGGAAGAGCCTGGAACACATTGGCATAGGAGACAACTTCCTGAACAGAACACCAACAGCCCAGGCCTTAAGGTCAATGATTAATAAATGAGACCTCATGAGGCTGAGAAGCTTATGTAAGGCAGGAGACACTGTCACAGAACAAAGCGACGGCCTACAAACTGGGAAAAGATCTTCACCAACCCCGCATCTGACAAAGGGCTAATATCCAAAATATATAAAGAACTCAAGAAATTAAACACCACCAAACCAAACAACCCAATTGAGAAATGGGGCTCAGAACTAAGCAGACAATCCTCAACAGAGGAATATCGAATGGCTGAGAAACACTTAAAGAAATGCTCAACCTCCTTAGTCATCAAGGAAATGCAAATCAAAACGACTCTGAGATTCCACCTTACACCCATCAAAATGGCTAAGACCAAAAATTCAAGCGACACCACATGCTGGTGAGGATGTGGAGAGAGAGGAACACTCCTTCATTCCTGGTGGGAATGCAAACTAGTACAGCCACTTTGGAAATCTATCTGGCGCTATCTCAGAAAACTGGGAATAGGTCTTCCTCAAGACCCAGCTATTCCACTCCTTGGAATATACCCAGAAGATGCTCCAGCACACAAGAAAATTTGCTCAACCATATTCATAGCAGCCTTATTCATAATAGCCAGAACATGGAAACAGCCTAAACTGATCTCTCTTATATGAGATCTGAACATTTTGCTTTGAACGTATAGAGAAGTTAGAATATACAAAATAAAAATACATTGATTTTGGGCCAGTGAGATGGCTCAGTGGGTAAAGGCCTCTGCCACCAAGCCAGATACCCTGAAGTGAAAGGAGAGAATATGCTCCCACAGCTGTCTTCTGCTTTTAATTCCAGCAATTGGGAGGCAGAGGCAGGCGGATCGCTGTGAGTTCGAGGCCAGCCTGGTCTACGAAGCGAGTCCAGGACAGCCAAGGCTACACAGAGAAACCCTGTCTCGAAAAACAAACAAACAACAACAAATTATATACATATTCACGAGTGCAAATCCACAAGTATAGCACTCTTAGTGATTGTGGACATGCTAAGCGTTTGGGCCTGCACCATATAATTGTTGTAGGTTTAAAAAATTATCTTATTCTATGTGTATGGGTGTTTCCCCCTGCATATATGTGTGTATATGTCTAGTGCCCACAAAGGCCAGAAGAGGTTGTTGAATTTCCTGGAAGTGGAGCTACAGACAGCTGTGAACTGCCACGAAGGTGCTGAGAGTTGAACTGTAGTCCTCTGAAGAGCAGTCAGTGCTCCGAACCGCTGAGCCATCTCTCCAACACCTGTTGTTGCTGTTTTTGAGACAGGATCCCTCTATGAAGCCCTGACTGGCCTGGAACTGTCCATGTAGATCAGGCTAGACTAAAAATTGCACCAATCCTCCTGAGTACGCCTCCAGACTGTTGGGATTACAAGCATGTACCACCATGCTTGGCCATCATATACTCATTAAACTCAGACACATCCACAGGATCTAACCCTGTGATTTACAGTTTTGAGTCTGTGCAAACAAGCAAACACATAATTTCACGCAATTATTTTAAAACTACATACCGCTACTGCTACTTATTACAATTATTTTTCCTGTACTATAATTAACAAGATGTAAATGTGGGAAGAAAATGACTTTAAGTACGAGTTAAAGAAATACAAACTTGGGGGTGGGGTGGGGCGGAACAGGACCCAATCTTTTTCTTGTCCCTTTCAGTGTTAACAATTCCTGGTTAGGAGAATCATGGTTTTTCTCTAAGGCCCCCAATGAAGAACACTGTAGAACACTGGCTTGCTTGGGGCCTGGCTGTGAGGCAGGAACTGCAAGGCAGCTCCTGGCACTACGGCGCTCCAGCTCCTGCGCCCTTTCCTCAACACACTAACCACACAACAGAGGTTTTTGATAGCAAAGAAAGGCCGCCTTCTCTCCTTGCTGGTTTGCCCTACAATAGCCTTTACATGCTTCCGTGCATGGAGGACAACTTGACGCTCAGCCCTAACCATCTTCTTTATGCATCAACGCAGCAAAACTGAAAGCGAGGCTCTGGCAGCGCTGCCACTTCTGGTGGCCTTTGGGGGCCTTGCTCCTGTCCACCTGGGCATGGCCCTTGATGGGAACTGAACTCCATGGCCCAACAGCGGCTCTTTCCTATCTCTTCACTTACGGGGCCGCTCTCTTTCCACGGTCCTTGACGTTTTCTGAGATTAGCTTTATCAGCTGGTTCCAGGATTTAAACTCCCGGGTTGTTTGCACAGCCTTTCCCTCTTGCCGTGGCTGTTTACTCTCAGGAGTCTTTATACAGGGTCAACTAGCAAACCCACCATTTACGCCTTCGAGTTCCTTTCCGCTTGAGTCTTACAGTGATGCTCAGCAGTGACTTGGTGACGAGCCCCGAAAGCTTTCTAGGAAACCAGTGTGGAAGAAAACGAAGAACACCTGTTCTTTAACCAACTGTGAGGCATTTCAACTGTATGCAAAGCAAACTGGTGTGTATTCCATGGGGCAACTGTAGACCAGGAGTTAAACTCCTAGAGGAAACTAAGAGTCACTAACATCTTCTTTAAAAGATACAGATACAGTACAGTTATAACTAATGTGTCTATTTATTTTGCAATTTGCTTCTTCAACCCTGAGAACAAAATGCCACCCCCTCCCTCCCCTGCTCCCCAAGCCAGCTGGTAATACCTGAGGTGGCAAACTGTTTACTCACGAGCTGTTCGCACACAGCCAATACAAACCAGCCAACACAGAGCCCAAAGCCAACCACCTCCCAAATGAGGCTGTCAGACCAAAGACCACAGTGCGAGGATAACAGACAGCCAGAGCCGCCTATGTGCCTCAAGCTTGCTGAGTTCCTTCAGACAAATCCACCCTGTGCCTGTGTCTATGCTCCCTCTAGTTCCCCTGTGAGCTGTTGCTTTGCCACATAGCTGGGCTCAGCTCTTGTTGTGGGGATATGTGACTATAACATAGTATGTTTTCAGCGGTAGTCATGTGAGCTGTTGACCCCCGGGTACCCGAATAATAATAATAAAATATGATTTCAAATGTGCAGTCCAAGAAAAGACGGGCCGGGAGTAGAGCAGACACCCTTGCCCTGTACTTCAGTCATTAGTCAAAAAGACTTCGATAAAAGTTACTTCACCAACTATATTTATCAAAACTACACTTTAACTCCTTCAAGGAAAAAAAAAAGCATGGTTTTAACAGGAAAGCAATGTATCGTACTGGGTGGAAAGGTTCGCCTTAGAGCCACTGGAGATGGCTGCAGGGCAAGCATTTACGTTATAAAGGTTTTGAGGGTCCTTGGCTATTCAAGCACATAGCAAAGCTAACAGCAAAATGGACTTACATAGAAAATAAGCACACGGGGTGGAGGGCTAGCACAGTGGTTAAGAGCACCTAGTGTTTTCCCAGAGGAGTCAGGTTATGTTTTCAGCACCCCCATGGCAGCTCGCAACCATCTGTAACTCAGTTTTAGGGCATTCGGCCTCCACAGGCATTGCATGCCCACAAGGCACAAACATACGCACAGGCAGAACACGCATACGCATAAAATAAAAATAAACAAATCTCTTTTAATATAATATATTATATAAAAGATTATATATTATAAATAAATTATTATATATAAATAAATATGATATATAATATATAATAAATAAATAATATAATATAAATAATAAATAAATATATAAAGATTATATATATATTATATATTAAAATTATATAATATAAAAGCAGCTCACCAGGATAAGAAAGCTAGAGCTTTAAATCTCAAATGTTCGGGACCCTGCTTCACCCCAGGGGATTTAGTCTACAAAGAGTAAAGTCCCCAGGACATAAAACTCTCCCTTAGACTGATTTTTCTTTGCGTCACAGGAAGTTTAATTTGACTTTGTGTGCCTCGCAGCCCACATTCAGCGGGTGCTAAATATTCATTTACTGACCGTAGCTGACTGATAGTGATGGATCAAAGAAGTGTCTCTAAGACATGAGTAAACGATATCAGAGCTCAGAGCATTAAAGCTGCCTTCCCTGGCCCAAACCACATTATATGACTTCCTGGAGAACAACTTAAGACACTTAATCTGGTTACAGTGGGTATTTTGGCACACCCTGGTCCTTTGCTGACCACTGACCTCTGTCCATTTCTGCAGCTCCCTTCTAATCTTAGCTAACAGGCAGACGGCACTTTCATCCTTACATATATTAGTACACATTGTGTATTTTATTATACAGTGTCTGGCGACGTACCGCTGAGGCACTTACCAAGGGCTCTAGCTCCTTGCGGTCTATGAGGTTCATCTCTGTAACGAAGTAATAGAAGTGTTTGTAGCAGGTGTTGACGTGAGCCTCTGCACCCATCACGATGACGCGGTCAAAGTGGTGGATGTAGACGTGGACGAAGACCCGGAAAAGGCGGCACAGGATCTTCTTGCATATCTGAAGGAAGTTCTTCGGGAAGGGAACGCCTGGAGGAACAAAAAGGAAAAGGCATGAAGCCACTTAGGAGGATCTTTTCCTCTCACCTCTAAGATAAGAAAAATGGAGGCAAGGGAATGCTGTGGTGGGGGGTGAGGAAGTGGTACTGCTTACCACGCAGGACCTGAGGGGAAAAAGACTGTCACAGATTAAAAAGCACTGGGGGCTGCTAGTCTCCAGCCACCAGTGACCATAAATGGGACGAAGGAGGCTCAGCGTTATCATAACATTGCATATCTCCAGGTAATTTTGGAAATTTGGAGTATTGTGTAAACGCCGCTGCTGCCTTTTAAAAAGGTTAAACAATTAATTTGACGTCTTGAAAAATTCCTACTGCTAAAACAAAGCATCTCTATGCACTGGACTCATCCCACAAAGCTGCCCACTTGCAAATTTTGATTGAAAGCATTTCCCGAGGTGTGGTCTCCAAGGTGGGCAAATTCAGACTCTGTTTGCACCACTCACTTTGCTCCATCTCTCTTGGGGGGAGGTAGGAATCGAAGGGTTATGATTTCATGACAGAGAAAAGGCAGGTGGCTGGGAAAGTCACTCAAATGTCCTGTCTGATGGCCACAGTTCCCAGCTGGCTCCAAGTGGCAGAAAGGTAAGCCCACTGCCCTCCTCCCTCTGAAAAGCTACTTCAACTCTCAACAATTACCCCGCTTTCAATAGGAAGCCAGTTGTAATGGATGTCAAAGTTAAACAGACTTTGTTTGAGTTCCTGTTCTGCCTCTTCCCCATCTGTATGACGAGTGCCAGTTATTTAACCTTTGACCTCTCACCTGTAAAGGAGGGGTCAGCGCAAGGCTCTTCTTGCAGGGAAGGGAGGGTGTCGTTATGTGTAAGGTCTTCCTATAGTGCCTAAGAACATAGCAGAAGCTCACAAATGGGGCTGGTCCCATCTCTCTGCACAGTAAGGTCAGAAGCATCCACCCGGTGTTAAAAGGAAAACTTGCCAGTCCAGCTTCCGGCCCACTGTAGAGGTGGCATGGGCACACCCCAGGTCCTCAGAAGCCTGGGAGTTTGTTGTTCTTAGCATCACAGGAACCTGGGGCAGTTATCTGCTGTGAGCTGTTCTGTCAGGGGAATCTCCTGGTCTCTTCTCCTCTCCAGCGCAGAATAGGAGAGATGGAATATGTCTGCCTGTTGGCTGTGGTGGGCACTGCCTCTCTAGGTCCCAGCTTTTCTTAAAAGTTAAAGTCAACACGTTGAACAAACCCAGGGAGACTGTGGGTACAGCATACTGCCTGGATGGTGGGGCAGCAGATGCTGGGATCTAGAGATGAGGTAAATTAGGGGAAGGACAGGGTCAGGGCAGCCACTTCAGCTTTTGGCTTTCGGGCTTTCCCTGGTGCAGGAGGGAAACCACCACTGACTGTTGAGAGAGGCGCCAGGATCTTCCAAAAGGCCCGTGTGTCCTACACATCTTGCCTGTGCTCTCTCTAAGACAAGTGAGGTGAGCAGTAGAAGGCTGAATCTTTACAACTTGGCTGTGAAGTACTTTTGCCATTCCCACTTCTCAGCTGAGAGACACAGAGGCTCTGAAGCACGGGCTAATAATTTCACACAGCAGTAGAGCTGCGATTTCAAATGAACAAACCAAATTCTATAATCCAAAGGACAAGCACTTTTGCAGTTTGACTTGCCGTTGGGCCTGGGTTAGAGACACCCCTGAACTGCTCAGCATAATGGAGAACTTGAAATTTACTCCTCAATAATTAAAAAATAAAATAAAATAAAAATTTAAAGAAAAAAAAAGAAAGAAAGAAAGAAAGAAAAAGAAAAAGAAAAAAAAAGAAAAGAAAAGAAAAGAAAAGAAAAAAGAAAAAAAAGAAAAAGACAGAGAAATGCACTCGGCCACAAACAAACAAGTGAAGGGTGACTGAGAGAGAAGGGCGAGGAAAAAAAAGTCCACAGCATCAGGCAGTCCTAGGAACAGAGCATCTACCTGATAGTTAACTGCTAATAGGGAGAAACTGTGCGCTTCTCCTGCACCAGCCGGAAGACCATGGACCTGGGGTGAAGGGTAAGAGCCTGGCACTTACTGTGTTTTAGAGATAATGCCACACACTTTGAATGGACCAAGTAACTGAATCTGTGGAGTGGTCCTTACATAATTGTTTTCACTTTAAAGATGAGTAAGTAAATGTAAGTAGTTACCCAACATAAACTCACTGACAAATAGAAGGCTCTAGACCTCACTGGTCTGACTCTAAAGCTCAGTGCATCCAGCACGCTGAAGCACTTTAAGACTGAGGGAGGGCAGTCTGCAGGCCTCCAGCAGCAAGTTCTGTCTTGTCTGGGGAGGAGACTCTCTCCAATTTCTTCACCTTTTGTATCCTCGGATCTAGTCTGGAGGGAGGTCATGATCAGCTGTCAGGGTGTATGGTGGACTCTAGCTGTGACATTCTTCTAGTCCTTACAGCTCAGTCCCCACACCCCACATGCTCACTTCAGAGGAGGTAAAGTCTAGTCCTAGACCATCTGCAAGGATGCTAACCTAAGTCTCCATCAGGTAGGACCCCAGGCTCGCAATCCAAGTGCAGCAGGTAGGACCCCAGGATCACAACCTCTTGGTTTTGGATGCAGAATCAGGTCAGACTTTCACCATTTCTTTTCTTTCATGTACTTTATTCTCCAAAAGCAGAAAAGAAAAACAGTTCAAGCCAAGATGAACTCAGTGTGCACCCACAGTGGGCACTTCAACTCAACCCTGCAAGCCAAGCACTAGGGGGCCTGGAATTCCCAGAAGTCCTCAGGTAGGCTAAAGATGAAGCCTTGTCTCAGGGTGAGATTGAGAATAGGGAAACCACAGAGATTTGGAAAAGCCAAATTTGATTATAATGTTTTTAGAACCATTTAGATAGCTTGAGCATCATGTGAGCCCATTGTCCCTTTTCTTCTGACTTTTAGACGGTCAGGTTAGTGTATATGTTTTAAAGAAACTTTCTATAGAAGTAGAAAGGAAATGGGAGAGCCCTCAGCTGTCAAGGCCTCATAGGACCATCCCACTGGTAGACTCTGAAATTGTATATCTTGTATAGTTCAAGCATTCAACTCCATTAAACAGCCAGAGAGGAGGAATGTATGGGTGGGACTTGATATATACATTGATATCATTTAATCCAGTGATACTCTGAACAGTGGTCTTCTTCTTCTTCTTCTTCTTCTTCTTCTTCTTCTTCTTCTTCTTCTTCTTCTTCTTCTTCTTCTTCTTCTTCATCATCATCCTCCTTGTCACTGTCATCATCGTCATCATCATTTTAGCTGTTAAAATCATTTATCAGGATCTTAGCCCAGCGAAGCATCTACTCCAAGCCACATTACACATTACTCATAGAACATAGATATTTGGTCCAGAGCCTATAATCTCCTCCTATCACTGGATGCTTCATAGTGGCAGGGAACTGATGTCCCTTTCAGAAAGACCTAGAAAAATGTCTCTGCTTGGAGATTTTATGTACAATATAATATATATTAACAAATTATGCAATATTTAAAAATACATGTTTTCCTGATTCCAGCAGCAGGAGAAATGAAAAGGCTACCAGATTATCAAATGGGTGCTGTCTGGCCACAGTGTCAGCCTGAACGCATGGGGACGGAGTGCGGCTGGGTTTGACAGAGAGCAGGCTATGTGGTCTACACGGCATCACTGCTCCCACATTAGGGCCAGAGTCAAGCTGCTCCTTTTGTGTCTTATGCTTCTCTTGTAGATGTGAGACTCACGATGCCTCTGTTTTAGGCTTTCTCTAAATATATTTTAAAAATCACCAATCTAGGAGATTCTTAGCAGAAAAGAGAAGGTTGTGAGGTCAATTATAAAGCTCTGTCTTCGTAGGCTTACAACATGTGACGATCTTAGAATACACATGGCAGAACATCTATTAGGCCCTGGGATCTCCCTTTTCCCTATAGTGCCCACTGGTGTTACCCATAGCTGGCTACCAGATCTTTTAGCTATCATTTCTAGTATTACCACCTAATAATAATGTTGCCGTATACCAAGGGTCTAGCTGCTTTAAATATCAGCCATCTCAACCAGAAACCCAAGTATATATTAATACTATCCTCAGTTTAAGACATGGTTGGGAGGATTAAATACAAATGCATATGGAAATGTGAACTGTCAGCATAACCAATTGTTTGTACTTTATTTTTAAACTTTTTTACATATACATTTATATTATTACACATATATACAATAAACTACATACAGCAAAAAGAGCTATAAAACAATCAAGAATTATATAAATGTTGCATTCATTGTTTTGGCTATTTGTATTTGGCAACCTTGGAGAAAACATCTTCCCTAGCTTGGTGAGTCTAAAGTTCTGAATGTAAATCAGTATCTGTCATATCTCATCTGTCAACTTAAACACCTATCTTAACCCCTAAACAACTAAGCTTCACTGTAAAACTAAACTATCTGGTTTTTAACCCCATCAGAGACTTGAGATGGAATACAATTAATTACCTGAGTAGACAGGAAGTGCAGGTTAGCAGCTTCCCAAATGAGAAGAGATGACAGAGACAGCTTGCTACCTGAATAGTCACCTAAAACTCTCCATAATGTTGGAGGATCATCTTCAGCTTTCTGGCCCAGTATATCTGACAAACATATTTTGTGAGGCAGGAACTATAGAGGACTTGCTTACCCTGTCTAGGTAGAGTTTGGCCGTTGACTCTGCCTGCATCCAGGCTTGCCCACTTTTAGGAAGAATTGTGTCTGTGGCCAAAACCAGTGGCTAGTTTACCACATTTGAAGCCAACTCCATAAGGAGGTTCATTGATGCTCATCATCTTCTTTGAGGTAGGCTGGATGTTGGCAACAGTTAACCTGTCTCTTTGTCAAAGAATCTTTAAAACAATAAAAACATTTTTAAATGCCATATTCTGTACGTCTCTGAGTTTTCTTGAAGACATTATCTAATTTTACCACATTTATCTATAGAATCACATCTATCTGTTAAATCTAGGATGTATATTCTTGTGGTAAAAATAGACTAGTAAATGACATAACCATGATTTTATCAACTAACAATTAACTTGTATTACCTAATTATCCTAAGCAGCCTGCAATAGCACTTTCAAAGTATTGGAAGTAAAACCTTGTATTATAAATGAGTTGTATGGATACAATACCTCATACTAAAGTAGAAATATAACGTGTGTGAAGAATAACCTTAAATCTGAATTCTATACCAATGCACCAAAATTAAACTTATTTTGCATCCATATACAAAGTTCTATACCAATGAATTAAAAAATAGCCCCTTGAGTGACAATCAAGGCCTTAAGTTGAGGAGTAGGTTCAATAATCTACTTTTTGTCCCATCATCCCTATATATTTCTATATTCCCTCTTCTTTCTTTCTTTTCAACCCCTATCTCCAAGCCTAAGAAAGAAAGTGTTCACGCTTTATAATGTACTTGAGACTGAAGTCTTCCTGCACTTTTATTTTCAGGAAGATCATTATGGCATCAACATATTCATTCCGAACTTGGAAGAACGGAGAGTGATGGGTTCTCAACTAAGCACTGCATTGCAGTCCACCTTGCATATTGTCCGTGAGCTTTTTCATGTGTACGCCCTGCATTGAGATTAGTTCTATAAACAGAGGCAACCTTTCGTACCTTAGTTCTACTTTTTAAAAAACGGCTGGGACAAGCGGGACAACTGTGGTGGAGAAGGGAAGGGAGCCTTATTTCAGTGATGCGGGGATCGAGCAGCTCCTGTTTGGGGAAGAGAGAAAGCCCACAGCAGAGATAAGAGCTTTTGACAGTCCTGGCATCCTCTCAGCACAAGATATTGTTCAACGCTTTGGGAAGATGGAAGGAGAACTTTGTAATGAACAACACTTTTATCTAGCCTGTAGAGTAGGAGGAAAGACTCTGAAAGTCCTTTCCTTTAATCATTAACTCTATTGTTCTTTCCATCTAGGTATCCAGGTGGGGAAAGATAAGCTTCTGTCATTGCCCTCAATCAGAAAGTTATTGTGTAAATATACCATAGTTTCTTTATCCATTCTTTGGTTGAGGGACGTCTAGGTTGTTTCCAGATTCTGGCTATTACAAATAAAGCCGCTATGAACATAGTTGAGCAAATGTCTTTGTTGTATGGTGGAGCATCTTTTGGGTATATTCCCAGGAGTGGTATAGCTAGGGGTTGAGGTAGAATTATTCCCAATTTCCTGAGAAAGCACCAGATTGATTTCCAACGTAGTTGAACAAGTTTGCACTCCGACCAACAGTGGAGAAGTGTTCCCCTTTCTCCACATCCTCACCAGCATGTGCTGTCACTTGAGTTTTTGATCTTAGCCATTCAGATAGGTATAAGATGGAATCTCAGAGTTGTCCTGGTTTGCATTTCCCTGGTGGCTAAGGACATTGAGCATTTCTTTAAGTGCTTCTTGGCCATTGGATATTCTCCTGTTCTTTTTAGCTCTGTACCCCGTTTTAAAATTGGATTATTTGGTTTGTTGGTGGTTAATTTCTTGAGTTCTTTATATATTTTGGATATTAGTTTTTTGTCAGATATACAGTTGGTGAAGATCTTTTCCCAGAAAATTTCTGGCAAATGGATAGATCTGGAAAAGATCATCCTGAGTGAAGAAACCCAGACCCACAAGGACACACTTATAAGTGGATATTAGCTTCATAGTACAGGATAACCACACTAGAAGACTCAGACCTAAAGTAGTTAAATAACAAGGAAGATCCTGGGGAGGATACTTAGTTCTTACTCAGTACGGCACGTAGAATAGACACTGGAAGCAGTTGAAGAGAGTGAACAGGATGGGAGCCTACCATAGATGTCCTCTGAAAGACTTTACCCAGCAGGGCATCAAAGCAGAAGCTGAGTCTCACAGCCAGACTTTGGGCAGAGCGTAGGGAGGCCTATGGATGAGTGGGGGGATAAAAGGACCCGGAGGGCATAGTAGCTCCACAAGACCAACAGGGCCAACAGATCTGGGCCCAAGGGGGGCTGGTGGAGACTGATGCACCAAACAAGGACTATTCATGGAGAGGACCTAGGCTCTACATCCAGATGTAGCCAATAGGCAGCTCAGTCTCCACATAGGTCTCCTACTAAAGGAAGCAGGGACCATGTCTCAGGACAGTGCTAACAGCAGTGCTCACTGTGCACACTGCACGCTTCACTACAATAGTAACAACAGTCCTCACTGCTGCACACTGCCTCACTACAGTAGTAACAGCAGTGCTCACTGCTGCACATTGCACGCACACTACAGTAGTAACAGCAGTCCTATCTACTGCACATTGCACGCCTCGTTACAGTAGTAATAACAGTCCTCACTGCTGCACACTGCATGCCTCACTACAGTGCTAACAGCAGCGCTCACTGCTGCACACTGCACGCCTCACTACAGTGCTAACAGCAGCGCTCACTGCTGCACACTGCACTCCTCACTACAGTAGTAACAGCAGCGCTCACTGCTGCACACTGCACACCTCACTACAGTGCTAACAGCAGCGCTCACTGCTGCACACTGCACGCCTCACTACAGTAGTAACAGCAGCGCTCACTGCTGTACACTGCACGCCTCACTACAGTAGTAACAGCAGCACTCACTGCTGCACACTGTACTCCTCACTACAGTAGTAACAGCAGCGCTCACTGCTGCACACTGCACTCCTCACTACAGTAGTAACAGCAGCGCTCACTGCTGTACACTGCACTCCTCACTACAGTAGTAACAGCAGCGCTCACTGCTGCACACTGCACGCCTCACTACAGTAGTAACAGCAGCGCTCACTGCTGTACACTGCACGCCTCACTACAGTAGTAACAGCAGCGCTCACTGCTGTACACTGCACGCCTCACTACAGTAGTAACAGCAGCGCTCACTGCTGCACACTGCACGCCTCACTACAGTAGTAACAGCAGCGCTCACTGCTGCACACTGCACTCCTCACTACAGTAGTAACAGCAGCACTCACTGCTGCACACTGCACTCCTCACTACAGTAGTAACAGCAGCGCTCACTGCTGTACACTGCACTCCTCACTACAGTAGTAACAGCAGCGCTCACTGCTGCACACTGCACTCCTCACTACAGTAGTAACAGCAGCGCTCACTGCTGTACACTGCACGCCTCACTACAGTGCTAACAGCAGCGCTCACTGCTGCACACTGCACGCCTCACTACAGTGCTAACAGCAGCGCTCACTGCTGCACACTGCACGCCTCACTACAGTAGTAACAGCAGTGCTCACTAATTTACAGTTGATTACCAAGGCTCAACAGCACGCCTTTACTCTATCCTATCCAGACCATCTCACATCCTGTGGCTCTCAGATTAAAGCTGGGAAATTTTAAGATTCCAAGAAGAAATCGTATTCAGATGAGTGATCTACAAAGGGGTGATGGACAGAAAATCCAGGGCTTGGATGCCCTTGGGTCATGTGGTGTGGCTTGGACATTGCCAGTGGGCCAGTCCTGAAACAGAATTAGTGAACTCAAAGTAGGACTGGGATGAGCTCAGATTCCAACATGCCTGGGCAGAGGTCAGCCTCCAAGGTGCTCACTCATGAGGTTCCGGCAGGGATTTGTTCCAGGCTGGGAAGGAGGCAGGCCAGGGAACTGGGGTAAGGGTGAGGTGAAACTGCAGGCTGCATGCTGATGAGACAGCTCCTCAGCCCTGGCTGCTGCTCCCGAGGTCTTGGTGCTCTGTCAAGAGCCAGCATCTGACAGAAGCCGTGCTGAGTTTATGAATTGCCTAACCACAGCGTTCTGATCTCCAGACCACATTCAGCGAGAGAGCTAAACCTAGCACAGATTATAACTGTGCAGACCTGCCTTTCATCTCTGACTCAGTAAATCTCCTTTCTCCCCAAAGAAAATTAAATAAAAATTCCAGTAATTTCTGAGCTTTAACCCATTTTTTTCCTGCTTGCCTTTTCTTTCCTCTTTTCTCCCTTCCGCTAGGCCCTCAAATGCCCATGAATATTTCATTTTCAGACACACCTAAAGAAAAACAATTTGTTTATGTGGCTTGTGTGATTTCTCTTATCCTGTCATATAGATTGGGGGGGGGAGCTTGAGAGGGAAGGGGGAGAGAGAGAGAGAGAGAGAGAGAGAGAGAGAGAGAGAGAGAGAGAGAGAGAAGACAGAAGACTCCAAACTGGACAAGACATAAAGGGAGTTTGTGAGCTATCTTCCCCTGGTGAGAAAAGCCAACACTTGGTGATTAGACTCTGGCCTGTGATGGGTGCGGGGCTGTACCCTGGGCTCTGCAGGTACAGCTATTCCAAATCCTTTGGAATAGGGAGGGCTTTGGAAAAATGCTTTGGGACTATGCCCTACAGAAGGGCCGGGTCTGTGTCAGTCCGCGTCACCAATGATTCCTTACTGCCCAGCATAGAGCCTGGACAGGAAGGGTATGAAATACTTGTTTAGACTGCTCCCGGCTAGGGCAGAGCTCCTCTGCCAGCGGCTGACACTGACATCAAAATTCAGAAAGGGAAAGGCCCAGCTCAGGGCTGACAGAGCTTCCAGGGCATGTAAGAAATGCAAAGGGTCTGGATTCAAGTCTGCGAATTCTAGAGGCTGTCTCCTTCCACCCTGTTGGAAAGCTTTACAGATCTCTCATGGCTCCTTAGATTCCAATCCAATTGGCAGGATCGAAGAAACAAACTTGTTAGCAGATGAAGGTGGCAAAGGGTAGTCTGGCTCTTATTTCCCCCAAACCTAAGTGCTAGGGCTAAGGGCACTGGTTAGACACCCCCTGGCTTTGGCATGGATCATACCTGAGTCAGACTCCAGCTGTGGAAATTCCACGATGGCCACCCTGGGCCAGGTTTGCTATTATAACTCCCAGGAGCCTCAGTCAGTATCCTCAGCTGAGGAATGGTGACACTGATGCGTGCCTGAAACTCGGTGCAGGCAGACACACAGAAGGTAAAGAGCGAACAGGACTAGATATTCCTATCGGTATAACGACAGCTCTTCTTTGTCACAGCTGAGCTGGTGTCAAGAGAGACAAATGAAACAGGAGAGGCGAAGGTGTCCTTTCCCCAAAGGGCAAACACTTCTCTGTAAAACCAGTTTGGAAGAACACTGATATGGGAGGGGGGCGTGGTGGAGGGGGACACACCACGAGAGCCGTCCAAGGAGCTTGATTTGACCGGAAACCTAACATCCCAGTCAGTCCTTCAGGGACCTCGATCGCGCGTCAGTCACAACAACCGGAAATGTCCACCTTTCTCCTTTAAGCTGTCGCACAGATTTGAGGGCCTTGGTGCTGTACTTTTTTGCCTTTGGAGTCCAGAAATAGGAGTGTGCGTGTGAAAATCCCTCTACAAGTCATAAAAAGTAAAAATCACCCATTCTCAATAGGTCACAAATAAAAAAAATATCCCACACACGCGAGGAAAGGAAACAGACGTCTGGCAGCGGGGCTGAGCGCACACTTTCTCCAGAGTTCTCGCAAAACACGATGCAGTTGGACCCCAAGTGGGGATAAAAAACGAACACAGATGCTTCTTAAAAGGAATATACACTCCCTCCTCCTTCTTGTTTACTTTCTTCCTCCTTCCCAGCCAGCCACATTGCCCTGCCTCCTGAAAACCCGCATCGCGGAAGCCCTGGCGCTCTCCCGGGAAGCCGAGGTCGCGCACACTCAGCTGCAGAGAGCGGATTTCTTTTGGCAGACGGTTTGTATTATGTCGATGCGCCCTCAAGAAAGTGTCTGTTCGCTGTGCCAAAGAAAACAATTGCGTGTAGCAGGACTTTGTTCCTCTGCCGAGAGAGAGAGAGAGAGAGAGAGAGAGAGAGAGAGAGAGAGAGAGAGAGAGAGAGAGAGAGAGAGAGAGAGAGAGAGAGAGAGGAGTCCCCAAACAAGCTGACAGCTGCAAATGGTTAGAAATAAGTTGGCTACCCCTCTCCTCTTCACCTCTCTTCCTCAGCCCTGCCCCAGCGCCTTTGTGTTGCTCTCCAGTCTCTCACAGTGGTTGGAGGAAAAGACTAACATGTGATTATATGTTCTAAACAGATTATTAATCTGTTCAGACATGCCATTTTCCAGGCATATAAAGTACTGTTTCAGCCACACAAAGAGCAACTGTAAACATAACGTGACCGCTTGCCATACACCTAGTTCTCCAACACCGCTACTCAGCTACCACAGGCTGCCCCTCCCCCCACAGCTCTAGGATGGTGGCCTCTGTTCTCAGCTGTCGTAGTATGGATACAGAGGCAGAAGCAGGACCAGAGAAGACCCAAGGAAACTAAAGTACAGTGTTCCTTAGGGGCGGACAATAAAAGCAATTAAGAAAAAAGGAAGGAAGGAGGAAAGAAAAGGGAGGGTTGTCCTCAGTAGTTTGGGGCAGGGATGGTAGGCCTGTCCCCATGGCACCAGCACCGCTTCTTGTTGAACCAACCTCATTTTATTAGTGCAGCTCTCCTCTCTCCATCTGGCAGGTAGGGCAGGGGGAGGGGACCTCCCTAATGTGCAAATATAACCGAGAAATCAGTCTGTATAAAACTCCAAGGCAACTAGCGTCCTTCCTCCAAGGTGAACTCAAAGCTGCTCAACGTGACGTTTTTCTGGTCCCAGAGATTCATCTGGAGACGCTACAGTTGGTGGGCTACGCTGCAACCGTTTGGAGCTACGATTCTCTAGCCTGCTTCCAACCCCTGGGCTTAGCTTGATTTCTTGCCAGAGTTTTGTACTGGGGGCATCATAGCTCAGAGGTGTCTAAGGAGACAAGATGACAAATGTAACTGGCAGCTGGGTAGAATCTAGGTGCATAAAAGAGGTATTAGGGACAACTAGCAAACTTCAAATGGAGAGCTCAGTGTAGGTCTTCAGTTGTGGCAAATACGTGATGGATTCGTGGAAGATGTGCTAATAAGGAAAACTTGACATGAGGTGTATAGGATGCTTGGTCCTGCCCTTTGTAAGTTTTCCATGGGTCTAAAACTGCACCATATACATTTTAAAAAGACCTTATGGGTTAAAGTATATGGTAGATTCCACGGGCTATGAGTTTATGCCCTTGTACATAAAATATAATTATCCAGAACAGTGATTTTCATCCTGCGGGGTCACATATCAGATATTTACATTATGATCCATAATAGTATTAAAATTACAGTTAGGAAGTAGCAATGAAATAATATTATGGTTGGGGGTCACCAACAACATGAGGAAGTGTATGAAAGGGCTGCAGCATTAAGAAGGTTGAGACCCACTGACCCAGGATTCCTAGTTGATGACAGAAGAATATGAAAGTAATAACAGGCCCCTTCCGAGCGCAGCACTAAGATAGCTTGTCTCTGACTGCATAATGTTTTGAACAGAGAGACTATGTTACTTGCTTGGGGGACACTGGTGCAGAACTGGAATTTCAATCCAGAGCTGGCTCACTCCAAAATATCCATTGCCCAAATGACACACCTCTTACCTCTCAAAACCCAAAGCAACACGTTAAAATTTATTTCGTCCCCAATAAAGGATCTGTCAATAGTTTTTAAAAACTGAGGCTGATATAAACTTGTTATGTCAATTTTAAGGGTTCCCCATGACACATGACTTTTGAGGAAAGCCTGAGAGTTCTGGAAACGTCTTTTGGAATTTGATGGAACAGGGATGTGAGGAGAGATGAAAGGAGGCAGGTGACCAAAGCACTTGCTCCTCAGGACTGAATACTAAAGGAACACAGAGTAAGATGTTGAAGGCAGCTGGCCAAGGTTAGCCAGCGGGTGTGTTTACTTTGGATGACATACTGTTGAAGTGTTGCCAACACTCAAGGAAAAGAAAGCCATGACACAAAGGTCAAGAATGCTGGCTTCCTTCAGAAGACCAGGAACAACTGGGAACTGACTTAGCGACACGGCAACAGCCTATCCAGGCCTGTTCCTCCACACAGAGATGTTAGACACACCTGGGCAATCCTGTCCACTCCTTGGAGCTGGAGTTACAGGGGGCCGTAAGCCACCTGATGTGAATGCTGAGATTTAACTTAGGCCCTCTGAAGGCGCAATATACCCTCCACCACGGAGCTCTCTCTCTGTCTCCATCTCTCTCTCTATCCCCCCAACTCCCCCCACAGTTATATCTATGTACATTTATGTGGCTGCAGGTGCCTGTGGAGGGTACTGGACTGCTGGATATAAAGTTATAATAGGCTGTTAGGTGTCCTGTGTGGATGCTGAGAACTGAACTCAGGCCCTTTGGAAGAACAGGAAGCTCTCCTAACTGCTAAGCCATCTCTCCAGCTCCTTCCTCCTCCTTCTCTTCCTCTTCTTCTCCTGGCTCCAAGGTGTTGAACCCAGGGCACGGCACATGCTAGACAATGCTCTACCACTGAGCTACTAGCCTGAAGCCTTTAAAAGGAAGCAATGCCCTTGGTTGTAAATCGATGGTAGCAAGTGGCAGGCCCTTTCTTGAGACGCACAGGTAAGGAGAGTCTCTGTCTTCTATGAGGACATCTCAGGACGGTGCCCACAGACTTCCTACCTGCTCCTTTAGGCTAGCCCAGCAGCCTTGCTGTGATTGAAGCTCAAAGCAAAACCCCTGCTGGGAAATCACTACCCTAGTCACAGCACCTCCATACACTCCACACTTTCACCTCTCTGAAGCACCACTTGGTTCTTAGGGGGCCGTCCTGTTTTCTCACACTGTATTTGACCCATTTATGCAAAGGTGACATTTGTTTGATTTCTGACGGCAACTCCAAAGATCATGAGCATATTCCTAAGGCTGATGAAGGGAAACACGGCTTGGTGTTTTGCAACATAGGAACTGTTTGCCGATGCCTTCCCTAGTTACATATGCTGGACTTTCTTTCTTACCGCCTGCATATATGCACTGGGCACCTGGATCTCCTCGGATATGGTGTATCCGATGTGAGATATATTAACTGTAATAATGCTTTGTGATGTCTCACAGAAACACTGTTAGCCACGTGTATTCACTGGAGGGAAGAAAAAGAGTCCCCACTGCACTCCACATGCCCTTCTGTCTCCTCACCGAGGGAACCTGCATGTGTAGTCATAAGCCCCCTTGCTCTATGCTCCCTGCTCAGTTCCTAGGAAGTTTCCCCACACCTTTAAGTCCAAAAGCATAGCAGCAATCCTTTAGAGACCATAACTAGTAATTTTAAAATGTTTCCAGCTCTCTGAGAAATTTTCCCACTTACAAATCTATAATTTGCTTTACAGACATGTTTTTTTTTGCAGAACACATATTTATTAAAGTAGGTAACTGCCTAAATAATAATAGTTAATTAA
Organism: Acomys russatus; assembly: GCF_903995435.1. Taxonomy (NCBI): domain Eukaryota; kingdom Metazoa; phylum Chordata; class Mammalia; order Rodentia; family Muridae; genus Acomys; species Acomys russatus. Next base: position 3,115,930 of record NC_067138.1, read on the forward strand.
TAAATAAAACAAATTATTATTATTATTATTATTATTATTATTATTATTATTATTATTATTATTATATATTATCATCATCTGAAGACTATATAGCCCTCACAAGTGCTGGGATGAAAGGCACGTGCTACCATGCTTGACCTAAATTACTTTTTTATTCTACAAACAACAATATTATTTTTTAAAAGATTTATTGATTCCTATGTACACAGTGCTCTGCCAGCATGTACACCTGCAGGCCAGAAGAAGGCATCAGATCGCATCATATATGGTTGTGAGCCACCATGTGTTTGCTGGGAATTGAACTCAGGACCTCTGGAGGAGCAGTCGGTGCCCTTAATCTCTGAGCCATCTCTCCAGTCCAATAATAATATTATTAAAACACCAGAAAATGCCAACAAGTATAAATTTCATTACTATCCATAGTAGCACCAGGAAACAGCTACTGAGCAGTATTTTCCTTCTGATCTTTTTGTAGTATGTATGTGTACACACACCTACGTACAAACCACACACGCCACACACATAAATGTATATATTCATGTTTATACATATGTATAGTTTAAAAAAAATAAGATTAAACTCTCATTCTTACTTTTTACCTTTCTATATTTAACATTGATTATGTTGTGAGTGTTGAATATCCTTTGAGCAATGAGTCATTGCAAACCCATGATGCAGATTTAACGGTTACTTACACAGATTGGCTGAATGATCCTTTCAGTCTCTGACTGATTTTCCTTGACTGTACTCATAAGGGTGAATTAAAATCCATAATTTATATAAATAGCTCATACACATTTTACACTGTGCTTCATGGTAGATCTGCTAGTTTTATAGACAACACTGGAATTTTCATTTTGCAGTGTTAATAATCCCTTCACAAACCACCTCATACAGGGTAACGGTGAGAAAGGCTTGGGAAACAGAAGCTGTTCACAGCATTTAGCATTTTTCCTTCAGTTGGACAGTAGGTCTCAGGGTGGTGCATTCAAATCACCAAGGAAAAAGATGAACAGCAATGGCCCGCCTTATAGCAGCCACGTTTGAAACCCCAGGTTTGTGTGCAGCCTTGTTCAGCAACACTAGCCCAGAGCAGTGATTTTTCAACTGTGGCTCCCAGCTCAGCAGCACTAACAATATCTAAGAATGTGTTACAACTCAGAGTTCTCAAGCCCCGACCTAGCAGTATTGTATCAAACGCTCTGGAGACTTGCATTTCAATATGCCTTCCTGATCCACACTACAGAGCTTAGAATGTTCCTTTGTTTCCATGTGGCCTAAAGAGACAGCCTGCATAACCAATCAAGATGGTCACAGAATCTGCTGTCACACGGATTTGCGTTTGAACCCCACATCTGTTGCTTACTAGTGCTATGACCCTGGGGGAACCACTTAGGCTCTGTTTCCCTACACAGGACATGGATATTAACAGTATCAACTTCATTGGGTGGTTGTGAGAATTGAGCAGAAATAAATAGAACAAAATGGTGCAAGGTATTCTCCAAAGTACACAGGGCTTGGTAAGCATTTGCTGTTATCACTGTCCTCAGATAGCTGACCCGTGGCCAAGACGGCGGTAAGAAAGCTTCATAGGTGGAGGAGGCGGAGCATCCAAAGCAGGGACTTTCTCCCAGCTTATTAGCTGAGGTATCAGTTATGTCCCCTAAAGGCATGAGCAGCCTCCAAGGAGGAGGCAGTGAGCCATTCTCCTAATACAGGGCTAGAAGGCCGAGCACAGCTGGAGTGGGGAAGGAAGGTGGGAGGAGACACCATCCTAACCCCTGACTAGGGTTCTCAAACAGAAGCCACAGAAGCATCTACAGAAATCTCGGGAGGTTCTTAAAACAAACTCACAGGTCGCATCTCCAGAGGTTGGGTGTGGTGTCTGAGAATCTGCACTTCAAGCAATGCGGACATAGCTTGACCTCGTTCGCTGTTCTAAATCGAAAACAGTGGCAGTATGCAAAATGGAAGAGACAGCTAGCTAACTTGTGACTCGCAAGTCCAAGAAGTGGAGAGCTGTTCTCGAAGTCGTCACACCTGCTCTGTAAAACTCAGATTCCCCCGCCCCCAAATCTGCATTATTCACATTGACCCCAGAATAAGACAGTGCGACTTTACAGTCCTGTGAGTGGAAATGTCTTCCCAGGAATTGTAGTCCTCACGCAGAGGGAAGACTGATGGGGCAGAGCAGATGGGGGTAGGGGGTGGGGAAGAGGCTGGTCCACTGGCATCTCTTATTCCTCCCAAGAAGCTGACACAGGGGCAATTACTCAGTAGATTCAGAGTTAGAGTCACTAGTTGGTTACCGTTTCTGCACACATCTTACGGTTGTAGAAATTGACGCTCAGAAAGTGAAACAAGTTTTCTAAAGAAATGTCCCAGGTAATAAAGACCTTTGGGTCAGAGACCATATTTGAAGATCTTGGTATTTCTTGTTCTACCTCACACAATGAGTATAAGAGTCCTTGTTTCTTGACTGACTAACCAACAGTGCCTGAGGACCATTGGTACTAGACATCTGAGATCTGGGCTGGAGTAGGAAAACACATTTAGTAGGAGGAGTACTTGGACCAGATTCTACTTGTCCTTAAAGATGCAGTCATTCTGGCTAATAGCTCCTAACACAAGCTCCAAGGCTTTGGTCTAAGAACCACCAGAAGCAGAGGTTAACTTAGCCAAATGATCACGTGGGGATGGGGTGGGAATAGGTATGCCCAAACTGCTCCCCTCTCTGCCTTGGCTCCTTTCTTAGTTTCCCAGCCCTTATCAGGTTTTCTCTCTGGTGCAAAAATCACACCTGGGAATCCTGGGTCTCTGGGTCTCATATGATTGGGTAGGAACAGAGAGACTGCACGTGACTAAAATGCAAAGGGAATTGAAGTTTGTTACATAGGGGGACTAGGAGAACGCTGGATGGACGAAGTGTAAATATCTGAAAGGGGACCACTTGGAAGATGGAAAGGAGAATAGAACATCAACCCACTTGTCCAAAGTCATGAAGCTGACAGGCACTACAGTGCGTCTCAAGACGCCGCTAAGCTTGTTTGCTTTGTGGTGCTCTGTTCTGTCTCCTCTGGCTAGAGGCTAGCCTCTTCTTCTTTGGCCAATACAGATGCTGTAGGTGTCCAAACGGGATGCATCCCCTGAGGTGACCCTGATCGCCTCATGCCAGGAGGTGTTCAGAGGGAGACTGGAACAGGATAGATTTCCAGACCTTGGAGTCACTGGGTCTTAGGATATAGGTTGGGATTCAGGGCTTTAAAAAGCATCTTTGGGGAATCCAGTGTGGCACTAGGAGATGTTTGGGTCTCTTTCAACTCCATAATGCTAAGGCCCTATGTTGTCCATGTTGGTGATAGCAGCATCTATCAGAACCAGCAAGCTACGAATTCCTCCCAAGGACCCTGCCCTAAGGAGGCACTGTTACGCTCTCCAATTTGAGGAGGAAGAAATGATAGAGAAGTTTCTCATCCAAGGTTATGTCACAAGTACCAGAAATGCGAGGCTGGGATGCCGACTACCTGGCTGTAGAACTTTCCTACCAACTGTACAGGCTCCTCCAAAGTATCACACCCACGACACACTGTGAGCAGAAACTGCCAGCAGCTGTTCTCCCAGATAACAGGAGTCCCCAACGGACTCTTAGACTGGTTTCTTGATGTTTTGGTTTTATTTTTGATGTGTGTTATGTACATGTGCGTGTACATTTTTAGTTTAAACTTTTCAGTAGAGTCCAAAGAACTCTCTCTCTCTCTGTGTTTGTTTCTCTTTGTGTCTCTGTCTCTCTGTGTCTCTCTCTCTGTCTCCCTGTGTCTCTCTGTCTCTCTTTCTCTCCCCCTTCCCCTCCCCCCCTCTGTCTCTGTGTGTGTGTGTGTGTGTGTGTGGTTTTCTGAGACAGGGTTTCTCTGAGTAGCCTTGGCTGTCCTGGAACTCACTCTGTAGACCAGGCTGGCCTTGAACGCAGAGATCCAATTGCCTCTGCTTCCCAAGTGCTGGGGTTAAAGGCGCAGACTACTGCCACCTGGCTGCATCAGGGTAATTCTTAATGTTGTCCCTTCATTTAAAAGCAAAATTTCCTTGCTAAAATTAGTTTTATTCTGTCATGCAATATTTAAACAAAATGTCATTAAGTGTATTGACAGAATGGCTAAAACATTAACCGAAGCGAAACTCTCAATGTGCTAATTCAATAGAACCCTCCAGGCCTTGGTGGAGGGGGGAGGCAAGGTCAATCTGTATACCTTGCATGTTGTGTCTAAATTCTCACCCACTGTGTGGTCTAGAGGACTTCATTCAATTCTCACAACCACCCAATGAAGTTGATACTGTTAATATCTGTGTCCTGCGTAGGGAAACGGAGCCTGAGTGGTTTCCCCAGGGTCATAGCACTAGTAAGCAACAGATGTGGAGTTCAAATGCATAGCCCTTTTCAATCAAATATGTCCTTGCTTCTTCTCTTGAGGCCAAGCAAGTACAGACAAAGAGATGAGATTTCTTTATCACATGTATTGAAGCCAATGGAGATTTTCGGGTCAAATGCCCCCAAACACCAAGGCTCTTAAGGAAGCTGACTGAAAAAAAAAAAAAAAAAAAAGGAAGCTGACTAGTTACAAAAGGCACCTTCACTTTTTCACACAGTCCAAGGGAGTTAAACTTAAGCTATGAGTAAGGCATAGCTACAATCACCTGTTTACAGCTAGAAGCTTATAGTCTGGTGAGCTTTCACCGAACTCAGTTAACTTCTCTTTCTGGTTCTTTAGCTGTCAGCCCAGAGCTGTGGGGTGGGGATCCTCTTTTCTGCCTCGAGTCTATCAACAATCAGCGCTCAAGCTAACAGAGTCAACTTTGCCACTCCTTGGCCAAGGCTACAAATAGACCCATCTTAGGTACAGACAGACCAATCACCCTATGACTCTGGACTTAAGTGGGAGGCTGTGGCCTTCCATTACTGCCACCCAGCCCATGGCCACCCAAGGATTGCTAACCGCCTTCCCTAGGGCTAGAGTCCTCTATGAGTCTAGGGTCCTCAGGCTAACCTCCAGGTTTGTCAACAGACTGAGAAGTTGCCTCCGTTTCCTGCTCACTCTGGGGTTTGACAAGGACTCTGTGAGATCCTGAAATTCTGCCAAGGGCCTTCCTGAGACATAAGCCATGCCAGACGTGGGTGGCAGAGGTCTTGGGTGGGGGGTAATCTGGGTCCCTTACATCAATGCCTGATTTAATAACTATCAAAGAGGATTGCTTGTCAAGTGTTGGTCCGAATATTCAGGACTCTGAAAGACTAATATTCAACTGTGAGGGTAGGTTTTGTGTGTGTTCCATTGGAGTGGAAAAGCTCTGGGTTCTTGGGCCCGAGGGAGATAGCTCAGCTGGTAAGTGTTTGCTATATAAGCATGGGGACTTGAGTTCGATCTCCAGAAATCACACGAGAAACAAACAAAAACCAAAAACAGGTGCACATGTCTGTAATCTGAATGCAAAGGAGGTGGAGACAGGCAAGAAAGCTGATCCAAAGTGGCAGGTTGTCAGAGACCCTTTCTCAGGAAACAAGACAACACAAACAAATACTGAGGAAGACACCAGACTGGACTCTTGTCCTCCACATGCATGTATACCCTGTCACCTGCACACACATGTGTACACACACATACATATGTACACACACATGAACATAAACATATGCACACATACATGGACACAGACAGGCATGTGGACACACACACACACACACACGCCTTGTGCTTATAATTTTGTCACCCTCATTCTAGCTTTGGAGCCTTGAGCACATGATTTCAGCCTTCTGGGGTTCTTTGGCTCTATACGTGATATTATTTGTTATTGTTGCTGCGGCAGAGGACTAGGTCAATTCCTGGATTGTTCTGGGTTGTTTCAAATATGGCAAGTAAGAAAAGAAGCAGCAAAAACAAAAATAAAAACCAAGAGAGAAGAACAGAGCCAAGTCACTCACACAGCTGTGTAGGACAAGCGTTTGCTTCAGATGGAGGCCAATTCTCTTTCTACACTTTTCTGCCTAAGGCCCAGGTGCACCGTAATACAGAGTGTGCTCAAGTGAGCCATCCCGAGGGCCCTGATTCGCTCTTCCTCCCAGAAGCTAAGAAGAACATCAGGAGATCTGAGCCAAGCCCCTGCCTCCTCTCCCCAACACACCCATAGCTTCAGGCAGACAAAAAAAAAAAAAAAAAAAAAAAAAAAAAAAAAAAAAAAAAAAAACCTAATAAATCAATGCATATTATGAGTTCCTTTATGTTGACTCAGACTGACAGCTTCTTGGCTCCTCCTACCTGAGCTGAGAAAAGACAGGCTGGAGAATTCCCTGAACCTTGCTCTCCCAAGTCGTGATTAGACCTGAAAAATGTGACTCTGTTGTGAGAGATGGCTCCTCCGGTGCATCTGCTCAAGGGTCAGGCCCAGGGCTAGGAGTCATGAGCCGCAGTGACAATCAAACAAAGGAGGTAAGCAAGGGTGGATCGGTGGGTTTAAAACTCTACTCTTCAGGGTTCACAACAGTACTTAAGGGGGCTCCCAAGGGGTGGGGAGTGCTGAGGTGTTGGAAGTGTGTGGTGGGTGGTCCTCTCCCTGCCCACCTGCTCTCTCTACTACCTCCCCCTGATTTAAGCAGCCCAAGTCTATTCTCTGCGTTACCTTGTGCAGAGTGCTGCCAGGGCACTTAATTTATTGACGTCTGCAAAGCCCTTGGGAGATTTTGAAGGCATTTGCTGCTGCAGGACAGGCACAGGAACAGGGCTCTTATTAAGCATGCAAAGACAGATGCCAATATTGATTGTCCTAATGGGTTCTGGCACAGGAAACACACTTAGAGTTAATTGCTGTCTGAACCCTTTTGAGCAAGCACAAGAGCAGGCCAGGCCTGGCACTTCCTCAAGCGCCTACTTGCAGCAGCAGGGATCAAAGCCTGGCAGTCTAAGGGGTGGGTGATGCCCATCAAAAGTCTCAGAAAAGGGTGCCCTGTGGCCTACACATGGCAAAGGTTCTCGGGCACATCTGGGGAGGTTTGAACATCGTGAGCCGTGGACACCTGGGTGTCCTCATAAACATGTGCTTAAGTACATGGCTCATCCACCCTGTCACCTTTCCTCAAGCATGCATGGTGGCATCCAAGGGCGAGTCCAAGGTTAGGGTGCTTGCCTATTACCACCTCATTTGTGACACTGGGTGAATGCTCTCTTAATGTATATACTGACTGCAGAACACTGACGCCCACTGTTCCTACTGAGGGAAGCTCTAGAGAAAAGGAAAGGCAGGCACGCGTCCAGTCACTGCTTGCGTCACGTTGTTGTGGTATGTCATTTTTAGTAGCGCTGGGATAAATACCTGATTCATGTAGCCATTTTAGCAGTCTTGCCATTCCTATAGACACAGCAGAGGAGACTCGTTCAAGGGCGACAGAGGAACTGTCTGATAACAGCAGTCATTCCCTGTGGGCGTCAGGCCCCGGAAGTAACACTTGTCAAGCTGGGAGCTGAACCAGAGGGAAGGAGCCACTTCTCCCAGGGCGCTTCCATCCTTCTCAAAAGCAGGGTGAAGAATGTATTTCTTTTCAGATGCTAGAATGTATAAATACCAGAAATGTCTATCCTTGCGCGAGATTCACCACATGGAAGCTCTTTTCAAAGGAATTTCAAATCTATGTGTGTTGCACACAGGGGTCACACGCAGCCCTGAACCGATTGTCATCACATCCCTGATAGGCCCGAAGGCTCAGTCAGCCTGAATTCCATGAGTACTTTATTAGCTACAGGAATTCCTTTTTGAAGGAAGACACCGGCTTATCTTTTCCAGGGCCAAGGCAGCAGACAGTGTATCAGCTCACAACTCTTGTCCCGTCCCTCATCTGAGTACAGTCCTCTGTAGTCTCACTCCTGGTCACGGGGGAACATGGGAGCTCTCTTCCCTACCTACCCAGCCTTGTAAATTTAACACACCTGTAATTTCACAGCTGCCTGTGGCTGCCACAAGACAGATGCTTGTGTTGGCTTCTCCACAATCTGAAAGCAACAGCAAAATGTGACAAAGTTGCTTCTGGGTACCAAAACCACGATTACAAACCAGGGAAAAGGAATCACTGTCATTTAATGAAAATCTCTAGACTAAATGTGCTTGCTAACAAAAACTGAACTTGGATGCCACCATTAAAGACAGTGAAAGAAGCCGGGTGGTGGTGGTGCACGCCTTTAATCCAAGCACTTGGGAGGTAGAGACAGGCAGCTCGCTGTGAGTTCGAGGCCAGCCTAGTCAACAAAGTGAGTCCAGGACAGTCAAGGCTACACATAGAAACCCTGTCTAGAAAAACTAAAATAAAAAAAGAAAAACAATGAAAGAAAAGTGAATGAGAAAATGAATAACCCTTCATTTGAACTATTTTTTAACCGATGGGTACCATGATTTGTACAATTCTACGGGCTTTCTGTTTTTCCCCCCTCTTTCTCTGTTTCTTTATTTCTTTCCTCTCTTTCTCCTTCCCTCTTCCCCCTCCTTCCTTTCCCCTTTCTCCTCCCCTCTTTGATTTTTATCTAGCCAGGCTGGTTTCAAACTCACCATGCAGCTGAGGCTGACCTGGAACTCATGGTTCTCCTATGTCCATCTCCCAAGTGCTAGGTAAAGGCTTGTGCCACCATGCCCAGTTTTCTACGGGAAATTTCCACTAAAATTTTTTTTATTGAAAAGTTATTATAAATTCTTTTTTCTTTTCTTTCTTTCGTTTTCTTTTTTCTTTTTTGTTTTGTTTTGTTTTTTTGAGACAAGGTTTCCCTGTGTAGCCTTGGCTGTCCTGAACTCCCTTTGTAGACCAGGCTGGCCTCGAACTCACAGTGATCGGCCTGCCTCTGCCTCCTGAGTGCTGGGATTAAATGTGTGCGCCACCATGCCCAGCATAAATTCTTAAGTATGTTTAAGAATGCATCCTAGTAGGCTGCCATAGCCCCCACTCCATATTCTCTCTCACCAGATGCCTACCCCTCCTTTGGAAACACAGAAGACCGGAAACAGCTCTGCCACTTAACTACCTGTGTGACCTCGAGTAACTCATGGTACCTCAGCAGCCTCATCTACAAGATGTGATGGTGACATTTCCAGAGTCATAGTGAAGGCTATGAGTTCATCTTTTTGAGATACTCATAGTTTCATGTGAGTGTGTGTCATATTCATACATGCATATGACCGGGTGCGTGTGTGTGTGTGTGTGTGTGTGTGTGTGTGTGTGTGTGTGTGTGTTGCTCCAGCTCTCACTGTTAGCATGACCTTTCACCAGATTCTCCTGTCATTCTCTTCCCCCTGCAGGATGTAGTTTCCCCCCAACAGCAATGTTGATGTGAACATTTAAACACAGAGATGTTATCACCAGAAGGTCTTTATAGGGTTAATTGCTGACCTGGATTAACATTTTAAGAGGCTCGGAATTCTCCTTGGAAGTCCACTTTGAGAGGGTAAAGGACAGTGTATTGAATAAGGAAGGATGTTGAAGGCCACCATGCTGATGGGGCCCCTGGGTGTGGCAGCTGTGAGTGATGCTCCTCAGGGGATGTTTGTAAAGCCAGGGCCTACAGCACCCGGTGAGTCCAGCTATAGCACACGACAGCATGAAATCCTGTGCTAGTCTTTCATTAAAGACTATCATGGGGGCGGGGGGTGGGGGTGGGGGAGGATGGGGGGATGGCTTGGTGACTAAAAGCATACACTATTCCTTCAGAGGATCAGGAGTTCAGTTCTTCCCACCCACGTCAAGCAGTGCCCGGCCACTTCAGCTCTGGGGGAGTCTGACACCCTCTTCTGGTCTCTGCAGGAACCCATACACACACACACACACACACACACACACACACCTGTGTGTGTATACATATATATATATATATATATATATATATATATATATATATATATATATATGTAAAATAAATGAAGGAACAAACAAACACAAGCAAACAAACAAATTCTGCTGGCTAGTTTTATGTCAACTTGATACAAGCTAGAGTCACCTTGGAAAAGGGAACCTTAACTGAGAAAGCGCCCTCTGCAGGTCGGCCTGTGAACAAGCCTGTTGTGCATTTTCTTTATTGATGATTAACCAGGAAAAGCCCATCTTACAGTAGGCAATGGCATTCCTGAGCTGGTTGTCCTGGGTGCTTAAAAACCAAAAACAACAACAACAACAAAAAAAACCAACCCAGACTGAGCAAGTCATGAGGAGCAAGCCAGTAAGCAGCACTCTTCCATGCCCACTGCACCAGTTCCTGCCTCCAGGTTCCTGTCTCCAGGTTCCTGCCTTGATTCTCTCAAAGATGATTAAGGTGATTAAGATACAAGGATTAAACTGAAACAAACCCTCCCTCCCCAAGTTGCTTTCTCTCTCTCTCTCTCTCTCTCTCTCTCTCTCTCTCTCTCTCTCTCTCTCTCTCTCTCTCTCTCTCGTGTATACAGTGCCCTGCCTGCATATACACCTTCACACCAGAAGACACTAGATCTCATTATAGATGGTTGTGAGCCACCATGTGGTTTCTGGGAATTGAACTCAGGAGTTTTGGATGAACAGACAGTGCTTTTAACTACTGAGCCATCTCTCCAGCGCCCCCCCCCAAGTTGCTCTTTAGTCATGGTGTTTTTATTACAGCAGCAGAGCACCTTAACTAAGACACAGATAATCTTAAAACAAAAAACAAAGGCCATGCTATGAGCCCACAGGAACTCTCACTTTGGGTTGCATGTCCAGGGCCTAATCAGGCCTCCAAAAGTGCTCCACCTACTTCTGAAACGGTTTGTGCAGGATGCCACTTCTGGACCACAGGGGTTTATTCCATCCAGGACACTTTCTGGAGACTGAAAGCCTGCCATGGTCCTCAAACGCCGACATAATTCTCGGCTGAGCCATGACCAGCTGAGCTACTGCCATCAGCAGCTTTAATTCACTTGCTGAAGCACGTGTGCACACTAGGCCCTGGGCCTACAGTTGCTCTTCACACACGCCTGTCTAAAACCATTCGGTTTATTTTCCTTCCTCTCTGCTATGCTTGCAACCCAGCATCCCACTTCTCAGTAGATGCTTTGGCCACCTTTCCTGTTGCCCAAGCTAGAAGCCTAGGCAATGTCCTCTACTCCTGTTTTAGTCTCACTGGGTACCCTAGGCTGGCTTTAAACTCAGGGCAATCCTCCTGCCTCAACTTTCCATGTGCGGGTATTACAGCCCAGAGTCGCCACACCTGGCTCCACAGCTCTCTATTCCTATCACATCTACCTGCAGGCAGATGCTATTACTGCCAGCTCTCAAGCCTATGTGAAGCGCTTCCTCTCCTCTCTTCTGTCCATGCCCTCCTCTGACCACCAAGAAGAATCTCTTCCAAATCACCTCACTTGGTTCTTGACAATTTCTAATTAATTCTCTTCACAATGACATGAGTCATCATCTTAAGAACTATTACCTTTACCATGCCCTATGAAGCCTGGTGTTAGGGTTGTAAATGACAGTCCTTAGGCTAGCGGCGCTCCCCCGAAGTGCTCTGAGGACCTTGCACTTCCTGGATTCCAGGCTCTGGGGTGCAGCTCTGCATTCAGTGCTCCAGACACAAGCTGGAGGTTGAGAAGCAGAGCTTGATGGGCCTGGCCTCTGCTTAAAGTGTCCATGCTCACGTGTTGTCCTTCTTGTTCCTACTGAATACACAAGGGTAAACATTTCTTTCTAGTTTTTTGTACAATCCACGATCCCCTCCTCAGGCCTTAGGTTGTGATACCTGTGACCGCTCTCGGAAGTATAGTGCTCTGTCCTGTGACTACTCTTCGGAAGTATAGTGTTCCACCTCCACTTCTCTGTGGTTATAATCGGATGGTTGTCCCCAAATTCCTCATCACTAGATTCCTGCTGTCTGTTTTCTAGCTTACTTGTTCTTAGACTCCTCCAGCTGTCTGTAGGGGTTAACAGGCTAAGGACCATGCGTCTCTTGTTCATTGGTGTACGTACAATGCTACCACGATGCTTGCCACAGACTAGTTATCAATAAATTGAAAGCACTTTCTTTCTTTTTTTTTCAACCAAGAGTAGAAAGAGAAAAAAAAATTGCATGGTTTGTGCTCTATACAGGCTTTCTCCCTTAAGCCTGGAGACCGCTTCAGTTTTCATGCAGTGAAAAGAGAAGAAAGGAGAAGGGAAGAGAGAAGAGAAAGAAGATAAAAGCAGAAAAGCAGGAACAGAAATGGAAGGGACAGTCATAACGATTTCAAATTCTAATTGCTAATATTAGCTCTTTGCCAAACGCTGCTAATGTCGCTCAAAAACTTCTTCCCACATGAGACAGCTGGTAGTTGGGGGGCGGGGGTGTAGAACGAAGTCAGCACTTGGATATAGAATAGTGTGTGCCACTCACTTTCAGGTGTCAGAGGCTGCGGTGTGTGAATGTCCATGCATCCACTAAATTGCTGTCTGGAAATTGTAACCCCTAGGACTTGGTAGCAGTAGGTCAGGGGGTAGGGGTGGGTGTGGGGAAGTGGAACTTTTAACAGTGGTGTTCCGACCATGAGGTGGAGCCCTCCTGAATGGAATACTGCCACTTTGTGAGAGGGTCTTGGGCAGGGAACGCCCTCCCTGTTGTCACCATGTGAAAACACAGGGAGAAGGCAACCTGCAACTTGTAGGGTTTATTCTGGCACCTGATTTTCGGGTTCCAGTCTCCAGGACTGTGAAAGAGGAATCTGCGGTATTGTCACTCTACTTATGGAACTTGTTATCACAGCCCAGGTGGGTAAGTCTGAGGGTCCCAGACTTCTCATGGTTTAAATTTAGTCAGGCTGAGATGTGCTGGAGCTCAGGCATAAACCCTTGACTCAGCATACTCTTGTCCGGAAGGAGGTAGCTTCAGCAAACTGCACTGTGCTCACTGGATGACATTGGGTGAATATGTTTTATTCAGAAGTAAGGGATGTTGCTGGGTCTGCATCTATTCCACTGGAACCAGAGGCAGGTGGGACTCTGTGACTCTGAGGCTAGCCTGGTCTACTTAGTGAGATCCTGCCTCAAACAAAAAACCGAAAACAACATTCTAAAATAAAACCCAAGTAATGCCACTACCTGTCTTTCAGCAATATTCTCTCTCTCTCTCTCTCTCTTTCTCTCTCTCTCTCTCCACACAAGCCCTTACACATTTCATCACGTTGTTCACATGGGTATACACATATGTGCATGAAGGTAGAAGCAGAGGCCGATCTTAGGTGTTCCTCGGGGTACGTCCACCTTGCTTTTGAGGCGAGGACTCGCAGCAGCCTGGAACTCACTGATCAGGCTTGGCTGCAGAGCCGTAGCTCCACTGGCCTCTGCCTCCCTAGCACTGGGCTTACAAGCATGTGTCACCATGCCTGGCGTTGTCTACATGGATTCCAGGAACTAAACTCAGGTCCTCTTGCTTGCACAGTGAGTATTTTACCAACTGAGCTATCTCCCCAGAGCAACCTTTACAAAATTGTCAATGATGCTTCTTCAGGAATGTTGGCAGGGCATCTGTTCTCAGCGGCTTTTTACATAAACAAATGTGACATGGTAGGGTTGGGAATGCAAACTTTCGGGTCATGTCCTGGATAACCCAATGCGTATTTTCTAGGCCGATAGTGCACTTATGAAGAAAGTTGGACTAACTTTGGAAGAATGCTCTTTACTGGGAAGTGTGGCAATAGAAATGTTTGGAAGGCACAGACATAGTTACTAAACTAATTTAATGAGAGTGCTTATAGGAAATATCCTCTTTGGGATTCAAAAGTAGCAATCAGCATCTGGAGACGTTGCTCAGAGGTTAAGAACATTGGCTGATCTTTCAGGGGACCCTGGTTTAATTCCCAGCACCCACATGGCAGCTCACAACTTTCCATAACTCCAGGTCCAGGGGGATCAGACACCCTCACAGTGCCATGCAAGCAAAACACCAATGCACATTAAAAAAAAAAAAAAAAAAAAAAAAAAAAAGGAATCATTAAAAAAAAATTTTTTTTTTTAAAAAGTAGCAATCATTCTGAGGTGGGTTGACCATGTGAGGTGGGATATGTGGCCACATTTTCACTACCATGGCAACCAACTGGTGTCTCACACAAGACTGAGACTTCCCTGGCCGGCCTGGGATTCATTTGGGAGGAATATGCTTAGTGAAGCATAAAAGTGATTGAAAGGCCGTAGGGTGGCTCATGGTGTTAAGGTGTCTGCGACCAAGCCAGACAATCTGAGTTCCAGTCCTAGGACCCACAAGCCTAGGACTAAGCTCTGCAAGTCATCCTCTGACCTCAGTAAGTAAGGTCTCTCTCCACACACACAGTATAAAAATAATAAATAAATACATAAATACATAAAAGTAAAAAGTTTAAAGTGATTTCAAATGTAAGGGTGCTGTGTGTGTATGTGTTTCATATGTATTTGTATGTGTACAAACACATATGGAGGCCAACAGTCACCATTTAGAATCTCTTCAGTCACCTTCCACCTTATTTTTTGAGCCAGGCCTTTCACTGAAATAAGTGCTCACCAGTTTGGCTAGCCTGGCCAGAAAGCCTCAAGCGTCCAGCTGTCTTGCCAGGACTGAGGTCACAAGTGTGTGCCGTTATGTCCCGCCTTTTCAGTGGGGCATCGGGGTGGGGGACACAGGTCTTCATGTTTGCACAGAAAGCGTATTACTGACTGAGCTGCTGCCTAGCCCCAAATGTAGGAAAAAAATTCTTCTAAGATTAATCTTCTCAAACTGATTTGGGAAGCTGTGCCTAAAACAAATCAGATGGGTCTGCCCCAACATTTCAATGCAAAATGGATGTAGAAACCTTAGGCCATCTCCATGCCCTATGGTGAGAACAGAGAATTTCTCACAGAGAGGTCACTGATTGTCAGACCAGATGCCTTTATGGGAAAGTTCTGGAGAATGCCATCCCCAGGCCAGCAGTAGAAGAGTTCCCTGCCTTTCATGCAGGGTCATCAAATTGTCAACTTTGCCAAAAAAAAAAAAAAAAAAATAGCAAGCCAATTTAAAAAAAAAAAAAAAAAAAGAAAGAAAGAAAGAGGGGAAAAAAAAAAAAAAAAAAAAAAAAAAAAAAAAAAAAAGAAGGCTGCACCGAGCAGGAACCGTGACAAGCTCTGAAGGAATGAAGAATTGATTCGTCATCATATTTTTCCTTATAAAATAAGGATGGTCACCATCACCATAGTGATGAATGACTTTATAGAAGGGACTGACATGTTTCCTCTGGGGTATTTCTGTTTGGATCTACTGTCTGCTAAGAACTTTATTGGACTGGCAATAAGAGAGACTTGGGATAGAGTCGCCGAAGCAAGACCAGAGGCCACTTCGCTGGTCACCCCCAGTGTTTTATTACACCCCCTCTCTTCCTGCAGATTCCCATGGCATTTATCTCATTAGAGAGGGCCTTGGCACCTGTGAGGGTGTGTTTGAAGTGGAAGTTCTGCGTAGTCTCTCCTAAAACATGCAGGGTTCAAGTGGCACACCTGTTTAAATGCTGCTTGGGTCTCGCTGATCTTTCGGTATGTCTAGCTAACTTTCCCAACGTAAACACAGGCTAGAACGGAGAGAATTCATGTGCTAGGCGCATGAAGGGCAGAGAGGGCCAACACTGGAGTCACACGTCGGTTGATGTCAGAGTGTTAATCATGCTCCAAGAAGTTGTGCCAAGTGGTGGACCTGGGCAGAGGGAGGCTCGTAGGTAAATACCATCCCACAAACAGACCCCCCCCCCCCCCCGCAACATGGTTCCCCAAGGACTCTGATGAAATGTTTTGTTTGCATTTAGTGTTTTGCTCTTGGGCACTGTTTCATATTGTCACATATTAGCCTTCACAACAACTGTAGAATCACAACCCACCGCCCCCCCCCCGACTTTCTATAAGAGGAAACCAAGTCTTAGGCAAGTCATTTGCTCAAGATCACCCAGCCTGTCAATACACAGGCAGAACTGGAAAGTCCTTGGAAATCAATAGTCTAAACTCAATACCACTAAGCTAAGTTGCTCTGCGCACACACACACACACACACACACAACCAGAGAAGGCGAGCTTAATTAAGGCTCAAGCTGTTAGACTGGGCTGTGTTTGCTACTTTCCTTCCGTCTGACATCTGACATGCAGTTGGCCAGGTCAGGCTCGTAAGTTTACTTCTGTGGGGGCAGAAAATAAGAGCTTCGTGAAATACCTGGCTTATTGATCCCTTCAGAAATGGCATCCCTGCTCTACACTGGAGCTCCTCTCAGAATGAGATGCCCTCCCTCCTCAGCCCGCCTGTTGAACCAGACACAGAGCAGTAGCCGGGTGTCCTGTCATCGGGCTCCTTCGAGATAAGTCTGGTGAGCCCTTCTTCTGGAGGCGGCTTTGTTAAAGCTCCCTTCATTAGTTACCACCAAGAGCTAATAAAACATGTCAGGAAGTCTCTGTGAGCTGTAAAAACATTTCCAAAGGTCACTGCCAACACTCTGGACTTCAATGACTTTTTTTTTTTTTTTAAAGGAAAAGAAAACAAAAGCGAAGAGCTGGGATTTCCAAAACACAGAGTAGCGATCACAAATGGGCTACAGGGGCTGACAGATCCATCCCACAGCAGCCACTGAATGAATCGAGTCCAGAGGAGTCCTGAGGAAAAGATCCGAAAGCCTCAGCGAGGACCGTGTGCAGGGAAAGCAGGATGTCCCGGGGCTGATCACAAGCGAAGATGTAGTCATCCCTGCAAATCCTAGGGGACCTCTGCAGATCCCAAGGGCTGACACTGACCAAGTATCTCCTGAAACGGCATCACATCTGCACGTAATCAACCCATGAACACCGCCCTGTCTACTTCAAGTCACTACTATATCACACAGAATAATACCTACCACAGCGCAGAAGTTATATATAAATGTCCGTGTTGTTTAAGGGGAAATGCCCGTGCGTGTTCATACAGGTGTACCTATCTATCACGGGTCTAAGCACATTCTCCTCCACGATTGGACCAATCTGCTGATGCCAAGAGCTAACTGTGTTTGTCTTGCTTGTTTACATTTGGTTGGAAGGCATCTGTTAATAACAGTTATATCTGCTTACACTTGCACCGCTTTACAATAAGGCTGTTTATAAGCAATAGAGTACGTGGCACGAAAGTGACTAATTTCGAGATTAACCGCAGTGTGTCAGGCACTCTTCTTAATACATGACATTTTACATTATAAAGGTAACTACATAGTTTAAATCATTTCATTTCATTTTTATGTGTGTGGGTGTTCTGCTGCATGTATGTCTGTGTAACATGTGAGCGTAGTGCCAGATGAGAGTGTGGCATCCATGTGGACTCAGCCACTCACACAGGTGCTGGAAGTTGAACCTGGGTCCTCTGGAAAAGGAACCAGTGCTCTTAACTGCTGGCGATTCATCTCTTCAGCTCCACAGTTTGTTTGTTTGTTTGTTTTGATTTTTCGAGACAGGGTTTCTCTGTGTAGCCTTGGCTGTCCTGGACTCGCTTTGTAGACCAGGCTGGCCTCGAACTCACAGTGATCCACCTGCCTCTGCCTCCAGAGTGCTGGGATTAAAGGCGTGCGTCACCACACCCAGCCATAGTTTAATTTTTAAAAGTAGGGGGAAAAAAAACATAGAAAGGAGAAAGCAATCACATCGATTCAGCGCTTGTGTATGGTTTGATGCCCACTGTTTATTTCTTGTGGCAGGAGTCATACTCTGATGTCTGGGTGGGTGTGTCAAAGCAGGCGGCTGTGAGGCTTGGGGTTAGGAGTTGTGATAATTATTGAGATTTCTATCCACTGCTCTCCAACAAACTTGCTATAGCAGGTATAATAGCATGTTTAGTCCATATTAGGGTAAAATTTGTGACTTAAATCCATGTTTTGTTTTGGGGGTGATTGTAGGAACCAGGCCTGACTGGGCTGCCTGCCTGTCTTGCTGTTTCATGTCCTGTATCTAGCAGCTTCCATGTCTGTGTTTATCTTGGTTAGCTAGTCATGTTTACTGCTCTGAGAACGCGCCCCTCCCTTCCTCGAGACTTTTCCTCCTGTGTGCAATCACCTCTTGAGGGATTTCAACTGGGAGGAGGATTCCTATTTTGCTGCCTATAAGAAGGCTCTTTGGAACTCTGGAGAGGAGAATAATAAACCGCTGCCGCGGCTGCTGCTCTCTTAGCAGGAAGGACCTGCTGTGTTATTGTGTGTGTGTGTGTGTGTGTGTGTGTGTGTGTGTATGAGTTAAATCCACAGTCCCTCGCCCTCGACTCAGTACCGCGGTGGCGTGGGCGCCACAGGTGATGGTAAGGCCATCCGAGGGTCCCAATGTCTTGCAGAAATGTCAGGATTCCTAAGTGGGGAGATAATAGCTAAGGGTGGCCAATGATAACGAAGCTGGGGATAGAGCTCAGTGGACTCACTGTCCCCAGTGTGTCCAGCCCTGGGTCCCATCCCCAGTAACAAAAGGAGGAAGAGAAAAGCTGAGGCCTTGGTGTGGCTCTTCAGCATCCTCCCTCTAGGTCCCTCTTGTTGTTTCTCTGACTGCATCATCACAGTGATGATAAGGGACGGTTGGAGGATTAAATGATGCAGGCAGTGCTGAGCGATGGTGATGCACACCTTTAATCCCAGCACTCGGGAGGCAGAGGCAGGTGGATCGATGTAAGTTTGAGGTCAGCCTGCTCTACATAGCAAGTCCAGGACAGCCAAGGCTATTATTACACAGGGAAACTCTGTCTTGAAAAACAAACAAACAAACAAACAAACAAACAAACAAACCAAAATCCAAAAACTAAACAAACTAGCAAACAAGGAAGGGGAAAAAAAAAAAAAAGAAAAAAAAGAAAAAAAGAAGCAGGCTGCTTCAGCAGCCAGGTGTTCACAGCCTTTGTGCTGATGGTCTGTTGCTCCAGAATCCGGGAGGCCCTTTAGATGAGGCTTCTTCACCACAGGTGCCCCATGTGTGGGGCAGAAGACAGTTGTTAGTGGTAGAGGGCGTCCTGCATTGCACGGTCCTTTGTCATATCCATCCACTCGATGCTCAGAGCATTCTCCCCGAGGTGACAGGAAGGGAGCT
Source organism: Acomys russatus (assembly GCF_903995435.1). Lineage (NCBI taxonomy): Eukaryota > Metazoa > Chordata > Mammalia > Rodentia > Muridae > Acomys > Acomys russatus. The sequence goes on from NC_067138.1 coordinate 3,134,990, forward strand.
TTTAGACAACGCTAGTCATTGCAAAGTCACAAAGCTGAGACTGTGCCTTAGGTCACCCACTCACTGCTCATTAACCATTCCTCCCTTTTTTTTTTTTTTTTTTGACAGGTAATCCAGAGGTAAATTTTATGGCACACCCTTGCCTATCCCAAAGAACACGGGGGCGGGGGGTGGGGGGGGTAAGCTGGGAATTACCCAGACTCCGCAGGAGGCACTCTGCTGATATCCTCGCTTCACTGCTGAGAAACAGCAGGCCATGTCACCCAGTAAGATAGACAGGCGCCGTCATCTCCTCAATTGTCCCCCCATTCGCCATCTGGGCAGTGGCTCATCACCTCATCTGCTGCCTCCTTCCTGGGCAGAGGTGGTTTGGCTCAGAGGCTTTCCCTGCCCAGGAAAAAAAAAAAAAAAAAAGAACTAAGCATCAGGAGACTACGTATGGCCTTTCGCTTCATAAAAATGAAGATGGTTCTGACCCTGAGGTTACTGCTCCTAACTGGAGGACACGGGAAACACAAATGTCTCGCATGGATTCTAGTGCAGTGCAGGTGTACACCGTCAGTGTGAGGTCCTCCGTCCCATTCCTAAGGAATTCCGGTGGGGGGAGGGGCCCAGTCCAACTAGAAAGTCAAGATGAAGATGAAAGGAGTCGAAGGGCTGGTGTGGTGGTGCTTGCAGAGGCAGGTCGATCCTCGTCGAGTTGGAGGCTAGCCTGGCTCGATACCCCAAATGCAGGGCCAGCCAGGGCTACAGAGTGAGGACCCTGCCTTAAACAAAAACTAAACTAAACAAAAACCCAAAAAAGCAGAAAGCTAAGAGGAGGGAGGAAGCTGCTTATATCCTCCCCTCTTGCAGTGGAAGAGCAGAGAACAGCTGGTCAGAGGATGAATGGAGAATCTTGGAGGATCTTAACACCCACTATGTAACACCCCGAAATAAAGGATAAGCAAACCATTAAAACACTGCGGTGCCTTTTCAAAGTTATGGCTTAGTTATCTCAGTTAAGATACTTGACCGGTTCAAAGTGTGTATGAAGTCTCTGACTTTCACCTTTCAGCCCTCATCTTTAGCTCTTTGTAAACAGAACAATATGACATTGCCAGGAGTCAACTGTTCTTGTGTGTTTGTTTGTTGTTTGGCTGGCTTGTGTGTGTGTGTGTGTGTGTAAAATAGGAATTCCTTGCAAGTCCCATCTAAATTTAGAGAAGGAAACCGACTCTTTAAAATATTTAAAATTCTTCAGTAATTTAATCTTAAGTGTATGTGTGTGTGTGTGGGGGGGGGGGACTGTAAGGAAAGCTGAAACCAAAAAGTCCACAGATCAGTTATTATAAGTTGCAAAAATTCCATCCTCCCTCATCTTGCCTTCATAAACCCAACCTGCAAATTCATAGAGCTCCCAAAAGACCCTTCAGCCTTTATCGCAGGCGCTTTATCTCACTTCCCAGCAGGGCTGTGCATGAGTCACAGGGAGAAGGCACACCTCAGCTGCAAATAAGCTGTTGTCACACTGAGCAAGACCAGAGAGCAGACCCTGCAGCACAAAGGAACAGGTGGAAATGCGGGCCAAGTCATTATGGGTTGGGTTACCCCAGCTCACCCCCACTTTCCCCTTAGGGAAAAGAGAGAACTGAGGAGACAGTTAACACTCCCAGGAACTTAGCTGGTAGGCAAATCACGGAAAGAGCTGGAGTATTTTATTGACAACTGTACCTTCAGTGATATGACCTAGAGAACCTTCTGGAAGTACTAATTTTGGAAACCACCTTGCGAGCCTTTTCAAACCCGCCCACCAATCAGAAGGATACAACAGATACTGCCAGTTTTCCAGATTCCGTCTTATCCCTTTCCCAAGCCCCAGGCTTCCTTACACACCTCCCAACAGATCTTCTCTGTCTCCGTATCAAAAGCGTATCAAAGCTATTGTGGCCCCAAATGAAATCCTATCTCTTGACTTTGTCACTCCCAGATTTCAGGCTGACTCATTTGTTTTACTCGCCTTCCCAGGATCAGATGTGATAACCCTCATATTGCCAAGCTGCCTGCAGCATGAGCCTAACTCGAGGATGGCTGGCATGGTGGGTGAAAGAGATGGCCAGGCTGGGTACAGAGAGAACCCTCCCAGCACTACGGGAAGTGTGTCATTACTCTCTATGAGCAAGTCTCTCAGCTGTTTCCTTTTGCTTAGTGTTGAAATTTTTCCTTATCTGTTTGGGTACTTGTGCTCTGACTTATATGTGACAAGTAACAAACCTACACATGCTGGATAAGTCACGATGGCATTTCCTCCTCCTCCTCCTCCTCCTCCTTTTGAGACAGGGTTTCTCTGTGTAGCCTTGGCTGTCCTGGACTCACTTTGTAGACCAGGCTGGCCTCGAACTCACAGCAATTCATCTGCTTCTGCCTCCCGAGTGTTGCGATTAAAGGTGTGCCCCACCACCACCCAGCTGACCCAGCTCTTCTGTTGGGTGGCATGTTAAGTAACGTGGCACAAGTTAACCTATTGGGGGTCCTGTCTCAGGTCAGTCTGGGTCTTAGGAACAGATGCCCCATCACTGGGGACTCTGAGCATAGACAAGCAGATAATTTGGAAGGTATCACCATCAGCAACAGTCCAGATATCTCTAAAAGAATACGGTCTCTTCAGCTTATTGGGAAACACGCCATACATGCTTTCCACGCCACCCCTCACCCCTGGCGGCTCCCACAGCTTTCCACCCTTCTAGCATATAAGAGCCAAACACAGCATATCTAGATGCCAAAAATTAAATCCTCTCTCTACAGTAATGAGAAACTAAAACCATTAAAGGAACTTCAAAGCAAGGGAAGTGAGGGCAAGCATCTGGGTAAGCCACACGGTAAACGTACAACCTAGTACCTATCTGATAGCTGACTTTGAAACACGAACAGCACAATACTTCTGGGAGGCAAACTTCACTTCGTCGGTGACATCACAGGGACGGGTGGGCATTACGCTCTCCCAGCTCCCAGCTCCTTTCCACCAGCCTGGCCCACAATGTGCAGGTGCGGCTGTATCGTGAATAGAACCGGTTCGGCCGCCTTGTACGCATGACCAATGAAAGCTCACCCACATCCTGTGCCGGTAGAGTGGAACCGATAAAACTGTGCAGGGTTTTTGGGAATATCATTGGTGAACTTATAAAGCATATATCCTTGTGTCTGGCAGGTGGGTGTGGTAGCATTTTTGAATCATGTGAGGTTGCTGATATTTTGGTAGGTTGAACTAATAGTCTATACCCCCTCCTACCACTTGTTAGTGCCATATATTTATGTGTTTCTCCCACTAAAGAGTGAGTTCCTTGACATCACGGACTCGCTCTGCTTGTCTCACTTCCCACACAGGGCCTGGCACGAACTTAGCAGAGAGTAAGGGTTTTGCCTATTTACTGATTGAATGAACGTTATGCTATGAGGGAGCTGGTGATGATGGTGATGATGAAGGTACTTCTGGGGATAACGGCTGACAGCATAGTCTTTTACCCCATGTTCTGACATACGCTATCGAATAATTACTGTCTTAAAGGCGTGGAGAAGTAATTGAGTGAATACATTTTCAGTCCCATATATAGGAAGTCCAAAGAAACTACCAAGTCGACGAAAACGACTGAGCCTGCCGCCCAGGTTTGAGCATGCTTTTTGTTCATTTAGCCACCAGTGGCTTGCCTTCATTTTTTACTGTTCTAGAACGCTGTTTGGTTTTAGGTGAAATTATTAGAGTTCCTTTAGTCCCATAGGCCTTCCAGGTAAATGAAAGGCATGGTGACAAGCCAGGACAATAAAGGGTTATATCGGGAAGATCCATCCACGTGCTCACTCTAGTCCGCCCAAGAACAGCCAACAGCTGACAAGTGTGCAAGCCTTTGAATGGGAAGACTCTCATAAGGAACTGAATGGGGCTTATGGCACTTGTGCTTTGTCCTAAAGACCTGCGAGATTGACTCCCTGAGTCTCTCAGCAAGCGTTCAAGGGTGAGAATGGTCCTAAAAATAAAATTAAATGAAAATAAATAAACAAATAAAAGACCCTTCTAGGGAATTAGAAAGGCTTGTGAACATGGATTAAGCAAGAAGTCAGAAAAGTAAGGACAGAATTACAGTGGAAAAAGATTTCACTCGTTTACATAAAACTTTGACAATTCAAGTAATGACTCGTCTCTGTGTTTTAGAATAAAGTCCGATTTAAACAATAGGCATGCTCTATCTAGTTTTGACAACCCATGAGGGAAAAAACAATGGGCAAAGGCAAAACATTCATTTAAAAGAGAAGCATTGGGCAGGGAGTGGTGGCGCACGCCTTTAATCCCAGCACTTGGGAGGCAGAGGCAGGTAGAGTTCGAGGCCAACCTGGTCTATAAAGTGAGTTTAGGACAGCCAAGGCTACACAGAGAAACCATGTCTTCAGAGAGAGAGAGAGAGAGAGAGAGAGAGAGAGAGAGAGAGAGAGAGAGAGAGAGAGAGAGAGAGAGAGAGAGAGAGAGAAGCACTTACTTTAAATTACTTAAACGTGAGGGATGATAAATGTATACGCACTGGGAGAAAGCGATAGGTAAGAATTGCTGAGGCCCAGAAACAGCCACTGGAGCTCCCTGCGCTGCTCCTCACTGCTTAGCTCCTGTGATGGCTCAGGGGAAGACACTTTGCCATCTGAGTTTAGAGCTCGAAAAAGAACAGCAGGAACCAGCCAGACAGAGGGTTTTTATGACTTCTCATAGCACTGGAGCTGGGCTTTTCAACTCAAGCTGCTGCTTACAGAAGCATTACCACAGGATTATAATTATGGGGTTTGCTCAGTTACAAAGGGTCTGAATCTTCCATCAAAGGAAAAGGAAACAAGTTACTTGGACACACCCTCAATCTTTCACATTTCGCTGGTTAATGGAAGTCTAGTGGCCTGCGGTGGCCTGAGTGGCCACAGCCAAGGCCCCCAGGCATGGAGTTTGAGGGCTTGAGGTGCTCATCTTCCTACTCTGCTGGAGACGTGAGATGAGGGTCAGGTGAGGGAACAAGTCTTGAGCGCTCACTGGGTCGGTTCTCCCATCTGCCCAGGCATCCACCTGCTCCGGGGAACACGATAGGCCTCAACTCCCTTGCGATCATGAAACCAGAGTTTGCAGGACCTCAAAAAGAGGCCATCTTGGCCCTGAAAAGTTGGCAGACACTTCAGGGCCAGGAGATTCTGGTAACACTTGAGATCCTTACAATGTCTATTTGTGACCAATATTGCTTCCTTTCAACTTTGTTCCTTTTTTTTTTTTTTTCCTCCCAACTTCCCATCTGGGACATAACCCTGAAACTTATACATTACCTTCTTTGGGAACCATTTTATCTCTGGGATTGAAGACCTGGGACCTGGGACCTGAGACGCGACTTCCCCTCTTTGCTCCCTCACTGAATATTCCCAGACATTTTCACCTCTAGAAGTCATTGTTGGACCCTGACCCTAGTCCGCAGTACATACACCACGAACAGCTAGCTCACATTAAACAGGAACTTCTGGCTATCTCATAAAAGCCTCACAGAAGAACACAAAACAGGTGAGCCAGCATCTAGACTAATACCGACAATGGTTTCTGAAATGACTCAGCACGTTCTGCCAAGTTGCTGAGACAGAGAAACTGGGCATAAAAGCATTATCTTCCTTCTCAAGGAAATGCGTTCCAGACCATGCAACGTCCAGTCACTGGGTACATAGTAGAGCAAAATAGGACTTAGTCTTGGTTGGTACTGAGTACCCCCAGAATCTATATGTCTACAGTTGGCTAGGTGGATTTTCCATTAGTGTCTGAGCAGAAGGGAAAGTAGAGCCTTGCCTTCTTGGCATTATCTTCATTTTGTACCTGGAGCATTAACATCCCACTAGCATTTAAGGTTATATGAAGCTAATTTTCCCACTAAGCAAGTGGTAGCTGTACCCACAGGCCCGCCACCAGGCACCAGTCACTCACTAACCTTGACTTAGTGCCCTTTGTTCAGCAGCCGCACTGTGCCTACTCCGGTTACAGTCCGCAGGAGGCTGAGGACAGATCTGAATCTCCTCGCTCCACACTTCCTCCAGGACTGTTGCCAGGGAGCGTGCTGGCTCCAGGATGCTCTTGGCTTAATGGATTTTTGTAGCATTTCCTTTTCCTTCCTGCTACAAAGCCCTAGCTTAGCATGAAAGCCCCCTCCTCCTACCCACCCCCCTAGCACCAGATTCCCAAACCAGAATGCTTAGTGTCTCAAGGAACCCTCTACCCTGCTGCAGACCCACGCTCAGCATGGACCTGCTTAGCCACAAGCAACTCTGGGCAGTGCTGCACATGTAGTCCTTGTAGGTCCCTCGCAGATAGCGTGACTTTTCTTCCTATGCTACAACTGAGGCTATTCACTTAGGGCAGCTTACATAGGGAGGGAGTGATGGGCTGGAGTTCATGCATTCAATACCTTTTAATTTCTTACCATAGTGAGTCAGGAAGCATTCATGAACAGCATAGCCTAAAACATGCGCCCATATGGAGTTGACTCCCTCCGGGGCTTGAACCCAAAGCAGCTTCACCTCAGAGCTGTTTTCACCACTGTCATGCTTCTCTGCTTAGATCAGAAATGGCCACGACCACGCAGGAAGAAATGCCTCAGTGTTTGAAAGTTTGGGGGGCTGAGAAAATGCCTTGATGGATAAAGCAGATGTATTGTGCATGAGTTTAGGTTTCTTGAACCCATATAGAAGCTGGAGGCAGGTGGCCCAGACTGCAGCAGGAACAACAAAGCTCTTTCTTCGAGGTGGAAGGTGAAGACCAATACCTGAGATTTCCCTCCAGCCTCCATATGTGCATTGTGGCAAGTGCATGCCCATATTTACACACACACACACACACACACACACACACACACACACACACACACAGGCACCCCAAATGCACACATGAACACAAATGCAAAGGTAAAAGAGAGAAAAAGGTTTGAAAGTAACTAAAATGAAATATCAGCTGACATTTATTAGGATAAATAAATAAAAGAATAGATAATAACTATTGGCAAAAATTGGGAAATTGGAATTCTATGCACAGTATTATATTGACGTAACATGAAAAATACCTTGGCAGTTCCTCAAAAGATCAAATAGATAAGAATCGTATGTTCCAGTAATTCTACCTTTAGATATAAACTCAACAAATCGCAAGTGGAGACATGAATATATATTTGCATACTAAATTTTCAACACAGATTTACCCACAATTGCCTACAGGTGGAAATACTCAAGCATCCATCAACAGACAGAGGCATAAACAAAAGTATGGTATAGCCACACAACAAAATATCACTCAGTCATAAAAAAAAAAAAAAAAAAGGAAATTCTGACACTTGCTACTACTTGGATGAACTTTAAAATAATTATAGTAAGTAAAATGAGCCAGACACTGTATATTCAGTGTCCACAACATGTACATTTTTGGGTACAGAAAGTAGAACAGAGATTACCAGGCATGGGAAGACAGGGATAGAGAGTGGCTATTTAACGGGTACTGACTTTCAACAGTTTAATGGCTGAACAGTGCTGCATTGAACGCCACTGAAATAATTATACTCCTAAAACTGTAAAACAATACACATACCTTACAATTAAATACATGAAACATTTGATCGCAGATGAAATCATCTCAAGAACAGTCAGCACCCAGTTATAACTCTATATTGTCATTTGTTTTCAAAATGAACAAACAATTCTTCCCAAGACAGGGAAGTGAAAATGCATCTTCCATATCCTGAAGGTCAGCCTTTCACTTCTGAATATGGTTGGTATAGTCCAGATTCAGAACACAGCTGGTTAAAGGTGTGTGGGGACACTGGAGCCAGCAAATTCACACACACACAGTCTGATAGAACTTTTAAATGTGACTGTAAGAAAATGATGCCTGGCTAGGAAAATGCTTTGAGTAGAGGATTATTGTCGGCTTGAAATTCTGTGAAATATTTTTAAGAGCGCAATTGCAGGGCTGCGGGGGTGGGGCGGGGGAAGGTCTCATTCAACAAGGTGCTTGCTGCATAAACATGGGAACCAGAGGTTGATGGTTGGATTCCCAGCACTCACGTAAAAGCCAGGTGTGGTTTTCACGAACCAACAGAAAGGCTCTTGCTCACACTTGGTGCAAACAAACAAGCAAACAAACAAACACACAAACCAAAACCAAAACCACAAATAGAGAAATAAGTAAATAAATAATAAACAGATGAACAGAAGGTGTGTGTGTTTGGGGGGGGAGATGTGTTTTAAGAAACTGAAATTATTTTTGTATAAGGCTATACTGGTAGATATATAACCATATACATTTCCCAAAACTCATACCTCACAAAGAATGAACTGTGTTGTAAACCACAGACACTAGCTAACACGATGAGTCAAGTTTATTTCAGAGCCTATAATCCCATCGCTACATTGGCAAGGACAGGAGGATAGTTCCTTGAGACTCTGGTCAGCCAGACTAGCCTCACTGGTAAGCTGCAGGTTCAGTGGGATGCTCTGCCTCAAAAATTTATGTAGAGAGCAATCCAAGAAGAAATTTTGCGCTTAAACATATGCATCCCACCCCACACATACACTCATACACAGACTCCTACACACATTCACACATCCCCACACACACAATCACACACACGCACGCATGCACACATGCAGAGGCGCACACACACTTCTGAAATGCATGCATTTTTTTCCATCTTCTTAGAGTTGAACACAGGGAAGTGCTGACCAGCATCAACAGTCTGACCAGGGCTTTGCATCTCTCCGGTGCCCACTTGGACTCGTGAATGTAAAAGAGGATCTGGCAGGTCTCAGATCAACTGTATCTCCCATCACCATGCACAATGCTATCAGTTTTAGTTTAACAAGAAAAAAAAAGTTGCCTTTCCAAATTATAAAAGTAATGAAAATTTGGGAAATGTGGAAACAAAAATCTGTTTACAGTCAGCTCAAATAGCACTCTGTAGTTTTAAATACTCTGCAAAAATATTATTACAGTGACTAAGACTGTAGCATACAGATGTTGTACGAGATCGCACTAAGAATGAGATAGAAAAGCCAGGTAGAAATGTGGCTGAAGGAAATGTGTTTGGAAGTGTTCCTCTTGTTCTAAAATGCATGGAATTCTTACTATATGAATATTATGTTTAAAACAGGGCTTGCCAGCTGGGCCCAGTGACAGATGGATTTCTGTGAGTTCGAGAGCAGCCTGGTCTACAAAGTGAGCCAATGTTACACAGCAATGTTACACAGAGAAACCCTGTCTTGAAAACAAAAACAAAAACAAAAACAAAAAAGGAGGCGGGGCTTTAAGCTAAGTATCCTCCTTGAGCTTTCAGGCGGGTTTCTGGGACCTGGTGGCCTCTTCCCTGCTTAGTGTGTCTCTGTTAGAGAGGAAGCACACTGGTCTATCAGTCTGCGGTCTACAGCTGGGCCTGGGAGTGTGGGAGGGGCGCCACGGCTGCGGTCAAATCCAGCACTCTTTGGGTCAGTCCCATAGAAGAAGGTTCCAAATCCCTGAGCAGAAGCAGTCTCATGAAAATCAGCACCCTCCATCTTTTTCAGAAAACGGATCTGTACCAACCCTTGGGGATTAGTGTGTTGGTCAGAAGCCAGTGCGAAGCCGCTCATGGGCATGAGAGCCCGAAGACGAAGGGCAGCAATGCCGGAAGATACGTGGAACCTATTTCTGGACTTATAAATTGTCTGTGTTTCCCAGTTGCTTTTTCCTTTTCCTTTTTTTAAAAAATTATTTATTTATTCATTCATTCATTTATTTATTTATTTATTTATTTATTTGAGTACTCTGTTTGCATGTGTACCTGCAGGCCAGATCACACTACAGATGGTTGTGAGCTACCACATGGTTGCTGGGAATTGAACTCAGGACCTCTGGAAGAGCAGTCAGTGCTCTTAACCTCTGAGCCATTTCTCCAGCCCTAGTTGCTTTTTTCTAAAACTTTGGCAAAGGTTTTCAAACCTTTGAAGGAAGATAAAGTGTGCTCAATGACCCAGCAGGAGGGCTCTTGTTCATAACAAGAAAATGAAACACAAATAGCAAAAATGGGGAAAAAAATATAAAGAGATGAACAGAAGTGTGTGTGTGTGTGTGTGTGTGTGTGTGTGTGTGTGTGTGTGTGTGTGTGTGTTTTAAGGAAGTGAAACTTTTTTTTATATAGTGCTACACTGGAAGATACATAGCTATACACATGGCCCCAAACTCAGACCCATATAGCAAAAAGAATGAGTTCTGTTATAAACCATAGACATTTAACTAGTTAACATGACAAGTCAAGCTTTGTTCAGTAATTATAACAAACATACCAAGCCAGCACAACACACTCCTAACAGGAGATTGTAGGTGGGGAGAGCCATGAAAGCTCATTTTTCTGAAGACCTAAAACTTCTCCACAAAGAATCTACTAGTGGAATGAGAAGAAGAACATGCTTATAATTTCCAAGTCATTCTTTCTTAGTGGCAATTTACGCTGTCTTAACAAACTGAACAAACCACTCCGTAAGACAATACGGAGTGCAGTGACTGTTTTTCTAAAGAGCCAGTCTTATTTGGAAGTCTCCCTTTTTGATTAAAAAGACACCAAAAGGTGGGGCCATGTGTGGTAGCATGTGCCTTTAAGACCACCACATAGGAAATTGCAGAGGCAGGTCTGGTCTACAGAGTGAGTTCCATAGTGAGCCAGGGATGCGCGCGCACACACACACACACACACACACACACACACACACACAGAGAGAGAGAGAGAGAGAGAGAGAGAGAGAGAGAGAGATCTTGTCTCAAAAAAAAAAAAAAAATCAAGAAAATAATTAAGAAGGCAGGACAACATAACTACCCATTCCGTGTGGTGGCTACAGGGAAAGACAGACTACCGGGGCAGATCACCTTCTTTAATTCCTGACTGGCATCTCCCAATGGCGGCAGGAATACCACTGTGACCCTAGTTTTCCCAGACTTCAGTAGGCGGCACTCACACCAAGGCCCGTTGGCGTCATTCCTTCTACACTTCACACGTAGGGACGCCCTGCACCAAAAGCCACTCTCCTTTTGGCTTATGTACTTCGGTGACTCAGTCTTTTTTTTTTTTGAATTGTCTTCCTTCAGTTTTACTTCTTTCACCCCTTCCATCAACTCTTCCTTGTTTTGAAACTTAAAGCAAGACAGCTTCAACAAACAAACCAAACAAAACAAAACAACAAACAAACACAACAAAACAAACAAAAGAACGCTTATCTGCCTCTCAGGAAATAATGTTAGACTGTCAGTGCGGAGGGTCTGTGTGGAATCACCTCGGATGGATTGAAAGGCACCCATCCCACCTTAAACAGAAGTCCTGCTCCCAACCACACCCAGCCTATGTCACCCACTCTACAGCACCACCTGTGTCTAGCTGCCCCTCCAGGGGTGCAGCTGACTGCAGCATGGCCATGTTGGGGGGCCCTCACTCTTTGGCGGGAGCTCCTGTGAAAGACAACCTTTGAAGAGTGAGCTTTCGAAGCACAGCAGCACGTGCTCCAAACCCAGCACTAACAGAATGACTACCTGCCGGTGCAAAACATCTAAAATCCCAATAACAACAGCAAAAGCTGAAGAAAAGAAAATAGAAGAGAGACTGTGAGAAGGGAGGAAGTAGCCCAAAGAAAGGAAGGAAACAGGAATAAGAGAAGATAATGGTGGGAATGAGAAAAAAGTACGTGTGTGCGTGCATGCACACATGTGCATGTGTGTTCTTTCACATGCAGAATCTAGATTTGACAATATATGCATATTTACATATATCATGAAAATAAATGTGAGTGTTTAAGAGTCTGGAGAGGATCAGCAAGCAGGGAGGAGGACGACAACAGGAGAGGGGAAGGGGGAGGAGAGAAGAGGAGGGGGGAGGGGAGGGGGTAGCTCAATGTAATAAGCAAAGTTCAACATTAGACCAGGCTTCAAATTCATTGTTTTGTACGCACGCTTAAACAGTTCATAAAAATGAAATAGTCGCTTAAAATGAGTTAACTGAGCCCGGAGAGATGGCTTAGCAGTTAGAGCACTGGCTGCTCCTCTAGAAGTCCTGAGTTCAAGTCCCAGCACCCACATGGCAGCTCACAGCTGTCTGTAACTCCATTACCAGGAGATCCGACACCCTCTCGCAGACACACACGTGGGCAAAGCACCAACACAAATAAGATAAATAAATGATTTAAAAAAAACAAAACAAGTTTACAGTCTTCAGAATGAGACACCACAAAGCTATCCAACCACGCAACAGCGTTTCTAGCCTCTGCCTCCTACACCTCCACGCTACAAACCAAGCAGTGGCCCGAGTGGCAGTCAATGGTGGCGGAAGATGGGAGCCTTGTCCCATCTCCTTTGTCCCATTCCCTAGAGGCAAAGAACTCAAAGGTAAACCCTGGCCTAGCAGAGTAGGGGCCAAGGGAAGAGGACAGGGGGCGGGCTCTTATCTCTGGAATGTGATCATTATCTTGAGCTGGACTCTCTTACTTAGTTGGGGCTCGGTTTGTCTTAAAGGGACACTGTTAACCCCAGGGTGATTAGAAAGGTCTTCAAAATGTACAAATAAGAGAAAGACAGCCTCCATAAAGTTTCCTAAAGGACACAAGGAGACTAAGAATGAAATTGCATTTGTGTTGGTTCAGTAAAGAAACCAGTTTAGGTACACTGCTAGATTTGGTTTAAAAGCTTTACTCTTAGGACTGGAGAGATGGCCCAGTGGTTAAGAGCACTGACTGCTCTTCCAGAGGTCATGAGTTCAATTCCCAGCAACCACATGGTGGGTCACAACCATCTGTAATGTGATCAGATGCCCTTTCTTCTGGCCTGCAGATGTACATATACATCTGTATATGTATACATAATAAATAAATAAATAAAGCTTTACTCTTGACTGTTCTGAAGAAAGTGGAGACAGCGAGAGTGACCTGGACTGTAGCTGCAAAAGCCCACGGTATGCCCACAGGTGATTGCAGCAATGGCAGGAAGGCAACAGGAAGAGTCTAGCCCAGGTCTCCACGTTTGGGGCTGGAAGAACGAGGCAGAAGCTCTCAGAGCGCGCGCTCTCTCTCTCTCTCTCTGGAAAGTTCTTTTGCAGAAGTCAGCATGGCATGAGGAGAGAGGGGCTCCTAATAAATACAGGCTTTAGCCAGTTCCCCGGGGCTATTTTACAACAGTTTCAAACAGCCCCGGTTGCTCTTAGATGGCTCAGTGAACAGAAGCCAAGTGCAAGAATCTGAGACTTAAAGAGTGGAATATGTGTTGGCCAGAGTTAAGCTTTCGCTTAGGTTACGAACGACAAAGTCTTCCGTGATCTCCCTGCACTGTGTGGCTGGCTCTTCAGGCTGGGCGAGGCTCTAAAGGACAAATGCATGTGATCTTTCTCACTCACTGCTCTTTGCTGAAGGAAGCGTTGTGGCTGGTCTAGCCTTGTCAACAGATGCCAGCTTTGGCAAGCACCACTGTACAATTTCAGAAGACCCTGGAGCAGGACGGAATTACCATCGTCCTTGGCAATAGGAGGAGAAACTGCATTCATTTCTCAGTGTTCAGAGGAGAGACATCTGCCTAAAGGTAGCTGAGAACCTGGGTGGGGTGTGAGTGCCCATCCTTAAACTCAGGGCTGGTAGGCAGGATGAGCGGAGGATTCCCCACATGAAGCAAGACCCACATCTCACTTTTGCAGAACAAACTGGAGGATTTAGTTCAAGATGTCAGAGTCTTACATGAAAGGCAAAGTTCTTGGCTCCTGCTCTTGAAACTATCTGCCCTACGACCTCAGATTTGGTGATAAGGAGCCAGTTGCACATGGTGTCCTTTAAAGCGCTGCCCCACTACTTAAATCAGCAACACAAATATTTGGAGAGGCAGTCAGAAGTCAAAGGTCTACAGGCCTTCCAAGCAGCTGCTTGGAGGAAACTGCCATTCAGGGCTTCAAAAGGCTTGTCTAAAATAAGGGCAAAAGTCTTATGAAAGAGTGTGGCTGAGCTGTTTGAACTGTGGGTTTGGAGAGCCTGGGATGCAGGAACGGATGGTGACTGCTTCTATGCTGTAATATCTAAACACACGATGCCAGGCTTTCCTCCGGCAGCTCAGTGTTTCCTTCTCGAGAGATCATGACAACGTATGATGTAATAACTGTCACTTTCTATGGTTGGAAAGTGGCTCCAGAAGTATGCAACAGCACACACATTAACAGGGAAGAAGCTGGCTGAGTCACATTCTTTATGCTAGTCTATACCTTGTCTCTAAGCCTGAAGTTACCACTGGCGCTAAAACCCAATGTTTAAACATCAGGGATTGGCTCTGCAGGCTCTGAGCTTTTCGCTCCTGTTACTACTCTCTGAAACATTCTTTCTTTCGTTCGTGAAAGAAAAACTAATGTGATTAACTGTGGGTAGGTTTATTTTAAAAGGCGAGAACCCTGCATTTCATGGCCGCACAAGCAGCACAGCCAGCGTCTCCAACAAAGCGGCGGAACGCCATCAACGGTGTGAAAAAAAGCCTCATTTTCGGTTCCTAATGGAAAAGGTCCTAGCTGATTCAAAAGGATTTGGCTTGCATGCCTGGGGAACAACCAACTAAATTGTCTACTCAATGAAGAGCCATCTTACTGCGGAAAACACAGTTCTAAATTGCCAGAGGAGCTCCCTACATATCTTAATACAGAACCTGGGGTGCTAACATAGTTAGCACACTTGTGCAGCCATAGAAATGTGCTGTAGCCTTTGCTGCCACCCCTGGATTATCCACAGATGATCCTAAAGGGAGAAGTATTTAAATCCTGTTGCTCTTAGAACTGGCAGAGCTTTTTACAGGCCCTTATGAGCCCCAAACTGAATTTGGGGTTAATATACTATACTGGCCGGTAAAAGCCCTACGCGGCCCTAGGCTCACACGTTTAATGCATGCTCACACTCGGGGCAGAGCCGGGAGGAAGGGCTGGGAGGTGGCTCAGTGCACAAGAGCACTTGCTGCGCATGCGTGAGGGCCTGAGTTTTGGCTCCGCGATGCTCAGGCAAATAGCCAGCTGTAGCCACACTCACACCTGG
This sequence comes from Acomys russatus, assembly GCF_903995435.1. Lineage (NCBI taxonomy): Eukaryota > Metazoa > Chordata > Mammalia > Rodentia > Muridae > Acomys > Acomys russatus. Next base: position 3,150,074 of record NC_067138.1, read on the forward strand.
ACACCAGCGATGCTATGCCAGGGTGTGTGGGTGGATAGAGGAGAGCTGCTGGGGCTTGCTGACTGTCAGCGAGAGACCCTGTCTCAGGGAATAACTTTGAAGACTGCTAAAGAGGGACACCTCTTCTTACCTTCACATACTCGCTCATGCCTACACAGATGTGCACAAACAATACACATGTGCACGCACCAAATAATCTAATGTGCATCATACACAGGGAGTACTGAATTCTGAGTGATTGGGATTCTGTATGTGTGCATTTTTTTTTTATTGTTTTCCCCCCTCTTAGACAGGGTTTCTCTGTGTAGCCTTGGTTGTCCTAGACTCACTTTGTAGACCAGGCTGGCGTTGAACTCACAGAGATTCACCTGCCTCTGCCTCCTGAGTGCTGGGATTAAAGGTGTGCACTACCACTGCCCGGCTCTGTATGCATAAAATTAACGGTCCATTTCACTTACAATTTCCCTTCGTGATCCTGAAGGTCCACAGACGTTATCTTGGGGATGGGTTAGCGAGAGCTAACCAGCACATGGCACACCAGAGAAAACGCTTCCCTTAGATGTGAGTATGGGCAAATCTGGCAAAACAGCAGGTGCACAGTGACTCCAGGGACCATCTAGTCTAATCTTGTGCTTATAGAGTTTTTCTTACAAGTTTAAAATGCCTGGTGCTTAGTTTCTGCCTGTGGTGGGGATGCCACACTCTTGATAATCTAGTAGAGCTAAAAATATCCTCCCTATAAAATATAGTATTAATAAATTAGATACAATTTGAAGGATTTATAAAACTCCTGGAGCCATTTCTCTTTTATAAAACAAATGGTGGCCACCACCACAAGCCTGTTAGAGGACAGGAGGAAAGCTTAAAAGAGGATATATACCACGCTGTCTCCTTAGTTACAGGAGGATTTTGAAGGTGGGAGGGGGTAGGAAGGAAGAAGGAAACTTTGATTAAGACTTTAGGCACTCGATATCCCTTAAATTATTATTATGAGGACACTGGATGAAGTTTTAAACATAAACGGCTGGAGTGAAATGATGGGCTGCTTTAAACGCAGGTTATTTTGAGTGATCTGACTGAGATGGCTTTGCTCATAGCCGCCTACCCCCCACCCCTAGCTCCAGAAATAAGTCTTCTCTCCTGCTGAGCCTCCAGGGAAGAAGGGAGCAGCCAGTACTGGGGACGGTGTCAGATGGGAGGTGACAAAGGAGTCCAGGTTTGCTGAGCCTGCCAGGGCTTTTCACATATGTGTCCTGAGGACCCTCTGGGCTGAGGAAACGGGTCCTCTCCCTGACCCAGAAGCCAACAACAATTATTGAAACCGGACCTTGAGCCCTTTGCCAAACCATGCTTCTTTTACCAGACGTAGACATGACTTCATCTTTTGGTTCAAATCCTTCGGCTTCCTACTCAACTTCAAAACAAAGCCCAAATGCTTTACCCCAGGCCTTTCAAGGCTTGGCTTCCCCCAGCTTTCCCCACTTCCGCTCTGCAGATGCAGGGGCTCCAGGCAGGCCCTCAAACATCCTCTCACCACAGGACCACCTGAGGGAAGTGCTGTTCCTCAGTGCACGGCCTCCAGGGCCTTTCATAGGTATCTGCTCTGCTGGGTAAGGGACACCTTGGTTACCTCTTTGGCACTAATCCCTGCCTACTTCTACCTTTGATTATGACATTTTCCCCAGACCCCGAGTCAGATGGGAATTTTGCTGTGTTCCTAGAAAGCATTGGAGCCTGGCAGGGGCTCCATCAATGTTTGTGGAGTAAATTAATGAGTAAATATATTAATAAGCTACAAATAGAAAACAGTGAAGAACTGTACTTACACATCACAGTGAGCGCAGCCTGATGTGGGTGCTGGAAATCAAACTCAGGTCCTCTGGAAAATTACTACATGCTTTTCACCTCTGGGCCATCTCTCCTGCTCCTCCCTTTCTTCTTTAAAAAAAAAAAAAAAAAAAAAAAAAAGATTTGGGGCCAGAGAGATAGCCGGGTGTGGTGGCGCATGCCTTTAATCCCAGCACTTGGGCAGCAGAGGCAGGCAAATCACTGTGAGTTAGAGGTCAGCCTGGTCTACAAAGTGAGTTCAGCACAACCAAGGTAACACAGAGAAACCCTGTCTCCCAAAACCAAAGAGGGGAAAAGAGTAAAGAAGAAACTGCTAAGTATTAAGAGTCAGTTATTATGATTAGTGTAATTACTGCAGATGAATATGCGAATTTCATCTGTTCCAACAGCTTTGACCCCCACACGTTGTAAGAGCTACAGATACTTTCTCTTTCTTTTAAAACTTACCCAAGATTTAAGTTACTTCTTTCCCCAAGCAAACAAGTATTGGTCCGACTGCCATTCTAAGTCGCCCTCTTCTTTTCATTGGCCCTGATGTTTGGGAAATGCACGGGGCACTTAATTGTGCAGTATTAAAAGAAAAGACAATGAGGTTGGAGTTATGATTATTTAACTCTGCCAATTGCTTTAGAGGTTAATCACAACACTTGTCACATGTTTAGTATCTGATTTAATATTTGCCTTTTGAGAACAGAAGGTATGTGCACTGTTGGCCTTTTCAAGTACACTGCCTTCACACGGAAGGCACAACATTGAAAAAGAATTTCTTTAATGACTAGATAAGGTGCTGAGTCTGTGCTCATCAGATGAATGCATCAAACATTTAGCTAGAATACTGTAAACCAAGTGCTCTCCAGGACCTGGGTGGGTGTTAATCCATTTAGCCCTCATGACAATGATGTGTAAGAAATGGTAGTGTGTTTGGTCTGAGGTAAAGAACAGAGGACACAGAGAGGTCAGGCTACTTCCTCAAGATTACATGGCTAGCATATGACGGAGCTATAACAGGCAGGGTAGCTCAAGAGTTCGTACAAGTCTCCATCCTCCTGGCAGTTGGGTTAGTCCCCAGCCATCCCTTTGGCATGAATATTAAGCCACTAGATTAAAGAGGAACAGCGAGGAAAGGATGTTTAGAAATATCTCTGTTGTTTCTTACATATGCTAAGACCAAGACAACACATCTAGGAAAGAAAGGACTGTGTTGATTTAGAGGCTCATCTCCCAAATCCCAACAGCCAGAAATGAATATAGCCAGGTCTTATGGCCTGCTGAACAGGGTAGAGGATGGCTGTGGGTGAGCTCCAACTGGAGGAGGATAGGACAGGTCCACAGGGAAAGATCTGGTTCAAATCAATTGCTTCTTGTTTTCCATCCCTCACTTTTTAAAAAAAAATGTAGATCAAACCCTTGAAGTGTAAGGAATGATCAACTCCTCGTTAATTCTGTTGATTGCAATAAAGGAACCATTGGGGGCAGGTCACAAGCCTTGTGTGAGCCCACCGATGCTCCAAAGACTGCTACAAAGGACAAATTCTGGTGATAAGATTAATAGGACGGCACAGTTTGAAGTGATCAGAAAATTAAGAACGTGCAAGACCAGAAAGCCCACCTGCCAGTCAACATCTCCCTGTGAATCCTACCACTTGCCATTGGGCCATGATGATTCAACTGGCTCTTCTATGGCAACCCCCATTTTCATATTCATGCCACAAGACCCAGAGTATGCTTCAGGTCTCCATTGTCCCACATGGTTAGTCTCCATGGTGGCCCTCGTGGGAGTTGGGAGAACCCCAGGCCTTGAGAGAGGTCATTGGGGCACTGAGGGCATGCCCCTGTAGTGGTACCTAGGGAATCTGAGGCCCTTTTGTTCCTTGGTTCATGGTGTACTTTGTTCTCATCATGATGTGCTGTCCTGTCACACACTGAAAAGCAACGGGTCGGGTAGATTACAAGCTAGTACCTCAACACTGTGAGCCAGAACGAACGTTTCATAAGCTTTCCATCCTGCGTGTTTTGTTATAGTGACTGAAAGCTGACTTAGACAAACTACAACTCTAGGACATGGCTCCTAGATCCTCAAAGGCTAGTTCCTGTTGCTTCTAAAAACAGCTGCATTCCCCCCTCCCCCTCCTCCCAGCCAGGGGTTTTGAAACATGCCCTTGATCACTGATACGAAGACATTGTTTAAGTTAGCCTTTGTTATAGGCATGTCCTGCTCCAAGGTCACTGGAGGCAGACTTATTTTTAGTGCTCAGCATTGCCTAGAATTCGACCAAGCACACAGGTGTCCTTGCAGGGAAACACACGTGTCTAGCCCTCTGCTCAATGCAGAGAATACATAAGCCTTGTGCCAGATAAAAGACACCTGTGACTTTTCAGACCTTTCTTGACTCCAGAAGGGTTGACAGTAGGCTGTAGAGCTGGATTTATAACCCAAAGTCCAATACAGTAGGCTTTATAAGCCTGGAAAGGGGTCAAGGAGATAGAAGACAGGGCCCAGTATGGTCATCAGAAAACCGGCTGGGGGTGGCGGTATACACCTTTAATCTAAACTCAGGCGGCAGAAGCAGGTGGATCTTCAAGTTCAAGGCCAGCCTGGTCCACAAAGTGAGGTCCACGACACCCTGTTTCGACCCCTTCCAGGAAAAAAGAAGCCTATGACTTTATTACCCTCTCCTCGGTCCATTTCTCTTTTCCCAGCACTTCTTCCCTGAGGTCTTTCCAATGTATTTGTTCCATCAACCAAGTCACAGGAGCCCAAAACATACGCATGGAAAACCATGGGTGTCTTAGTCAGGGCTTCTGTTGTGAAGAGACACCATGACCAAGGCAACTCTTATAAAGGAAAGCATTTAAATGGGGCTGGCAGCCGGGCATGATGGCACACGCCTTTAATCCCAGCACTCGGGAGGCAGAGGCAGGCGGATTGTTGTGAGTTCAAAGGCCAACCTGGTCTACAAAGGGAGTTCAGGATAGCCAAGGCTACACAGAGGAACCCTGTCTAGAAAAACAAAACAAACAAACAAACAAACAAAATAAATAAATAAATAAATAGGGCTGGCTTACAGTTCAGAGGTTTAGTTCATTATTGTCATGGCGGGAAGCATGGTGGCATGCAGGCAGACCTGGTGCTGGAAAAGGAGCCAGGAGTTCTACATCTGAATTGGAGGGCAGCAGGAGGGCAGCAAGAGCCCCTGGGCCTACCTTGAGCTTCTGAAACGTCAAAGCTCAAGCCCCAGTGACACTCTTCCTCCAACAAGGTCACACGTCCCAATCCTTTCAAAGAATGCCAACTGCATATGAACCTACGGGGGACATTTTCACTCAAGTCACACACATAAGTTGTAGACTGACTTGTCCATTAGGCATTAGATGGCCTAGCTCAATTCGTCCAGTGAAAGGAGGGAGGTAAGGAGCTCCCCTAGACTCTAGGGGCAGCAATAGTTACACCATGTTTACCACAACACAGCACTGTGCTCAGCCTTTGAATAAAGGGTCTCACCCCATCCTCCTAGTAACTCACAGGGGGCAGGGGTTAGCCACATCTTCATGCTCCTATGGAAACACAAAGATTCCTTAAAGCCAGTGGCAGGACTAGGATTTCAATCTAGTTGATTCTACAGTCCGTAGTTGAGAAGTGTTTGCTTTGGTGTAAAACCACCTGTCCTGAGAGGTGCTCAACCCCAGTTTCCTCTGTGTCAACAAGTACCGCCCAGGAAGGAAGGCAAGCTGCATGTTTGGCTGCTGTTTTGGTCCCATTCTTGCTTGGCGTAAGCAGGGCAGGTAGGTGTGTACTTTGAGGGGCAGAGACGGGTGTTAGGGTAGAATATGGTTGTCCAAGCCTGTGTCAAATGAGATGCCACACGTGTTAGCAGAGCTCACTCACACAGAGGTCCAGGCAGGTGACCAGGCTGGTGTAGTCTCCTGGGGAGAAGTTCCTGTTCAGGAGAAGGAAAATTTACAGTGCTTGATGTGACCCCAGTATCCAAGTATCTCCAAAGAGCAGTCTGGCTAGAACTGAGGGAAAGGGAAGTGCCAGCACATAGGCAGTGCAGACAAGGCAGTGCAAACATTCCTTAATAGTGACCAGTCTGAGGAGAGATGCCTGCACAGACAAGCAGGGCCTTTTTATAGCTAGTCACTTCATAGCTTAGTTACTCCAATTAAGGTCAATCCAAGTTGCCTCCTCCTTTTGCAAATAAATGCGTAAAAGCCAGATTTCCTAATAAACAAGAGCCATGGGTTTAATTCATTCACCTGACTCTTCTTTCTCTTCCCGGTCCCCAGTTCAAATGAATAAGAGGTACGGACAGAGTGATAAAGATTCAATTCCTATTTCCCCCTTGTCTTTGATCTAGCTCAGGTTTGTATTTCAGTAACTGGAAGTGTGTTAGTCACTGTTGCTCATGGCTGTAACAAAATGCCCGGCAGAAGCAACTTCAGAAAGAAAGGTTCTCTTGGCTTAGAGTTCGAGAGGACAGCCCACCAGACAGCGGCAACAGCTGAGGCTGCTGGTCACACTGTATCCACAGCCAGGGTGCAGAGAGAGATGAGTGCTGCCCCTCCGCTCCTCCCTCAACTCTGCCCCATTGGTTAAATTCAGTACACATATATGGTGTGTCTTCCTTCCTCACCTAAACTCTTCCAGAAACACCTGTTGTGGAGCAGTTTCTTTCTTAAGATAAAATCATCCATCTTGGAGAAAAACACTTTAAAACATAGAATACAGCAAGGCGGCTAAAAACCAGGACGTTCTAAGAGGAGAATGGGACACTCTGTCCTGCAAGAAAGCTTGAACAACTGAAAACAACTTCAGGAAGTCCCTGAAACTGAGCAGATTCACCACCCTACCCTGTGCTCCCTCATGCCCCCAACCCCCCACTTTCCAAGATATATAAGCAGTAAAAACAAACAAACAAAAAAACACTGTTGGGAAAATTTTCAAACAAGCTCAGCCTGGAATAAACAGAGACAAGCAGAACTGCATGAAAGATGCTCAGACCAGCTGAGCCACCCGGAAAAGGACACTCCTGTTCTTCCGGCTGCCTGCAGGCTGTGCAGCGCGCTCCAGGTCATCAGCTTAGGTGGTCTGCCACCCACGCTGTAGTGGACTTAGGCAATGCAGCTGTCTGAGTCATTTCTGGCCCCTGACCCCTATTCCTATTAAGTAAATGTACTAAAACTCACTGGTTCACCCAGGTGGAGGAATAGACATTTGTTACCCTTCTTACCAGGAGCAGTGTCTCTCATAGCACCCTCACAGGGGTGCCCAGGAGCTGGACTCCTGGGCAGTTTTAGAACGTACCAGGTAGGAAATCATAACAGGTGGAAAACGAATATCTTTGGGATGTCAGGTCTACCTGTCTCATCGTGCTATGAGAAAGCCCCATGGAGGCTGACATACCCAATCCCTCGCTTTTTCAGATCAGTCTTTGCTCGCCTGGTCCTAGTCCCTGCTCTTACCAGGCTTGCTAACTCAGCCAACTTGGCTCCACGCTGCCTATTAAAATTGGTTGTTCGATCCCTGGGCCTGGCCAGAGCACATCCCCTAGCTTCAAATGGTTCCCACCATATTTTAATCTCGGTTTACTACCATGTGGATAGCAGTGGCTACAGCCCTCTCCTGGTACGGCCAGTGCCTAGTGAGTATTGTTCATATGATTATAGTCTTGTTTGCACATGCAGCATTCACTGAGGAGCTACCACGAACCAAGTGCACTGTCAAAAGGGAGAAACCATGTCTTTGTCACGAAGGGACTGTTGATCTAGCAAGTCATTGCTTTTTACACATAACGGGCACGGGGCTAACCAGAGGGTCGTGTCAAAATGCAGTTTTTCTTTCTTTGTAAATAATCTGATGTGGAGCTCGATTTTTCATGTTTTCCAGTTGATCACAGTGCTGTCATACTTGAAGTGGAAAGTAGGAAACTGCAGGGGCAGGTAGAGAGAGGTGAGTGTGGCCACACAGACACCTCAGTTTTAGCCAGGGGAGACTGTAGCTGAGAGCCAAAGAGTGAGCAAGAGTTGGTCAGAACTGAAGGATTACATCTGTCAAAGACAAGGAGGGCAGCAGCAGAGGCAAAAGATAAACAAAGGGAAAATGTTATTTCCATCAAAACCTGAACTGAAGGAAGCATTTATGATGACTTACTGCCAGGGAGGATGACAACTTATGAGAGGCAATGACCATAGCTCCGTAGCGTCCAAGGAACCCACGCCCATGTCCTCCCTCCATCGGTTCAATGCAGTAAACTCAAGGCGACCATGGAAGCCAGGCCAGTGGTAACCAGTGCGGATAAAGCCTGTGTATGGCTGCTTTGCGCTCTGACTCCGAGCCAAGTCCTGGGAGCTTTGCCAAACTGGGAAACTGCTGCACGCCTCAGGAACGTAACTGAGAAACTGCGACACGCCTCAGGAACATAACTGGGAAACTGCTACACGTCTTGGGAATGTCAGCACTGGATCCCCTGTCCCTTCACAGAATGGTTACATTTCAAATAATATTATATGAAGGAAACAAAACATGATGCTCTGTTCACTTCCAGGTTTTTGTTCTTGATTCATGTATGTATCAGGGAGTCAAAGTGGTTAAGCTATGTGGGACAGCTATGATCTTTAGGAGGCGCAGGCATTAAATCCCCATTATGGATGTCAGGACACACAGGGGAAGGCTCAGAGTAAGACCCCAATGCCGGGCAGGCTTGGTAGTGCCTGGCTGTGATCCTGGTACTCAGGAGGCTCAGGGAGGGGGATTGTGGGTTCTCGGCTATCAGTGGCGACATAAGAAGTTTCTAGCCAGACCAAGAAGAGACTCAATACCCTATGAGCATGTACAGGGGGAGGAAGTCCCCCTCAGTCACAGTCAGAGGTGAGGGGAGTAGGGGAAAGTGGGAGGGAGGGAGGAATGGGAGGATACAAGGGATGGGATAACCATTGAGATATAATAAGAATAAATTAATTATATATATATATATATATATATATATATATATATATATATATATATATATATATAAAAGAAGTTTCTAGCCAGACTGAGCTACATAGTGAGAGCTTGTCTCATTAAAAAAAAAAAAAAAAAAAAAAAAAAAAAAAAAAAATCAAGCCATGGGGCAGAGAGATTGCCCAGTGGGCTAGGGTGTTTAATTCACAAGCACGAGAACCTAAGTGTGGGTCCCAGCACCCCTGGAAGAAGCTTGCTGTGCACCTGCGGGTGTCTGTAACCCCAGTATTGGGGGAGGCTAAGACAAGTGGGTCACTGGGGTGGGCTGGCTGCTTGCCGAGTGCCAGATCCTATGAGAGAGCCTGTGTCAAGGGAATAATACAGTGAGTAATGGCACATCATGGTCTCGTCTGTCCTTTGCACAAATACATGCACCTGCAGACACGTGTGCCAATATAACATGTATAGTACACACACACACCACACACCACACACACACACACACACACACACACACACACACACACACACCAGCACCACCACCACCACCCCGCCAAAGTAAATAAAACCTCAACACCTGGTGTGGTTTGCAAGTCTCAAGACAAATTACTTGAAAGGTACAATTATATTAAGGCAGTCAAAGTATTACTGCAAGCCACTCCTAAAAATTGTAATCACAGAGCAATCCAGATCGAGAAGCTGCTAAACTGCAACCTAAAACCATTAAGCAGAGTCAATTCTTAGAAGCTAAACTGCCATTCATTTTCTCAGTTTGCTATGGCATTTTGTTAGCAGCAAGAGTCTGGGCTTGGCCCCGGAGATTTAGGGTAGAGGGAAAGGTGCCATGGGGTTCCATGCTGTTGCACGGACGAGAAGCTTAGGTCAGCCTACTGATGTTCGGTCTCTAGGAAAATACTCAGTTCAAGGTCATGAACTTGAAGCTTCGTGATACAGACCCCAACTTGATCACTCTGGAACAAGTACTCTTGTCAGGTTAAAACAAAAGTTAAGAGCCGGGTGTGGTGGCGCACGCCTTTAATCCCACCACTTGGGAGGCAGAGGCAGGTGGATCATTGTGAGTTCGAGGCCAGCCTGGTCTACAAAGTGAGTCCAGGACAGCCAGGGCTACACAGAGAAACCCTGTCTCAAAACCCATCCCCCGAAAAAACAAAAACAGAAACAGAAACCAAAAATACGAAACATCACGGCCTTTGCTAAGGATAACGGTGAACTCAGAAGTCAGGGATGAGAGCTAAAGACAGCCATGCTGGGAGATCACGGCTTGCTGCTCAGGAACGACCCCAACATGGCTTTCTGGAGCCTTTTGCTCTCAGTTTCCTGAGGAGCCCCTGAGGTCTTGTCACAGCCTCCCAGAGGCAGCACTTGCACTTGCCAGCCCTTTTCACCCGCCTGGTACTTCATGAACACCCACAGCAGGCACAGCATCTCATGATGGAAGTGCGGAACAGCACCCTCCTGAGGCCAGCCTTCCCAGCCAGCCCTGACGCTGCAAGTTCTGGGTAGCCTCTCAGAGGACACCACCTGGACTTCCAGAACCAGGGTGGGTGTGTGGACCGCACCCCACAGTGCATACATCGGGCCAAGGGTGTTTACTTGTCTTATTTGAGTTCTATGTCCCTTTCAGTTGCTATTAGAAAAGAAAGAGCGCCAACAGACCTGAATACATGGACACCGTACGGCTCCATCGGTTATGTCATCATACCATTGTTTTTCAATGGGAAAAAAATGACGGAGGAAAGCCAGGTGGTGGCGCACGCCTTTAATCCCAGCACTTGGGAGGCAGAGGCAGGTAGATCAGTGTGAGTTCGAGGCCAGCCTGGTCTACAATGCTAATCTGGAGAGCTAGGGCTATACAGAGAAACCCTGTCTGGAAAAACAAAACAAAAACACAAACAAACAAACAAAAAAGAGTTGAGGCTGAGGTAAAGGTTGACCATAGCCAGGTGGAGTTCAATGGAGACAGAAAATTCCAAAGCGGCCATTGTGAAACACAAAAGCTTGCCGAGCCACTTTTCTTGCCTGCAGAGAATTTTTGCGGTTGTCAAGTATTTTCTGTGAGCTTGGGCTAGCTCCTGGTTCTTACCTCGGTAACCTTCTGAACTCTCTCTGCCACATCACTAACAGGGTGATTCTGTTGGTGTTTGCTAAGCTGCCTTCCAGACTGCCAGGAAAAAGAGAATTTCCCAGTAATGGCTCAGATTTCGCCTGAGTCTCTTAAACCCCAACAATTTGGCTTGGGCTAATTTAGCCATTCTTTAAAAAAGGTTTCTCCAGCTTAGTTTTTGTAAAGGTGGTAGAAAAATTGACTTCTGGGACTGGGACGAATTCTGCTTTTTATTTTTTTATTTTTTATTTTTTAAGGGACATTTTTAATCTAAAAAAGAATGTGCTTTTTTTTTTTTTTTTTTTTTTTTTGCCTTTTCCCCTTGGGAGAAGTTGAGGCTAGTTCACCCTAAAATTTAAAAATATACAAACAAACCCCATGAGTCACATTCAAAGAATCAAAAGTTAAACAAACAGCATTATTTGTCTCGATTAACTAGCGATGTCACATGTGGGCTTACTCTGGTGTTAATCACACTCCCACCCAATCTTCCCCGGGCTTAATCGCCAAAGTTGAAAGAACAGCAGGGAAGAAAATGAGGGGCTCGGACAGATGAACGCTCTTGGGTTTCACAGGTATCAGAGGGGATCCATCCCATAAGAGGAAAGCCTTACGCACTTCCTAGAAAATCAAGGCGTCTCTTGGGAAGGCCAGCTTGACCCCAAGCGTCGGAAGGAGCTGAGTACCACAGAGAGAACACCAGGCCACCTATAAATCTGTCACAGAGAGCAAAGCACAGGACAGGTGGGGATGCTTGCAGGGCCCCCCCTCCTCACCCTGCTTTTAAAGTTGTGGGGACCTGCTGCCTGGGGAGGTGTGAAGCTGGGAGTCCAGCCCTTCGGAAACCGCAAAGCCCTAGAGAGGCCCCAGAGGGAGAAGAGAACATTCTTTCCTAAATGACACCAAGCAGACATAGCTGAATTGACTCGTTCAGGAAAGGTCAGTGAAGTCGTGCTTTTCCCATTAAAAAGCTGTATACAACCAATCAACATGAGAGACAAACACAAACCCACGCAGCAGAGAGATCACAGGCTTGGTCATTGCCTTGCCCCCAACCCCCCAGTTTGCCAAAGCGTCAGGCCGCTGCTGCACACACATGCCGGATGAGCCCACAGTGTGGGCATCACAGTGCAGCGTGGGTTAGAGTCCAGCCGGATGCACTTCTGAGGGGAGGGGCGGGGCAGGGATGGAGGGGGTGGGAGATGAAAAACAGCGTGGAGACAAAGGCAATGGCCTAACGTCCATCAGGAATGTGCTTCAGAAAAAGCAAACAGCATCAGGCAAGCAACCACTCCTTTCAAAGAAGGAGAGCAGGAGCGGCGCAGAGAAGAGAGAAATTAATTAAAGAGTGGAAGGCATCCTATTATTAACGAGGCCAAAGAAAAGCGTGGGTGAGCCAAGGGCTCACTTCTAGTCGTTAATGTAAAATATATTCTGAACATCCAGCCGGATCGGCGAGCTCTTATGATTCTGTAACCTGCCTGTTGTTCCTTCGGTTCCTCTGCCACCCCACCGCTTCTCAGTGAGTTTCTTTCCTGTGTAGTAAAAGCAGTAATAACTCCATGGCAGAATTTTTGTCCTATGGCACATTAGAATAACCTGTAAAACTAAAAGTTTAACTAGAATTACCATATTGGCAAAGCTTTTAATTGATGTATTAATTTAAGCATTTGTTGTCCACACACGACTGTCAAGGGTTGCTTGTTTCCTTGCCTTGTGTAGACCCTAGAGACTGAGCTCATATGGTCAGACAACAAGTGTCTTTACCGACTGAGCTATCTTGCTTGCCCAAGCTTTTATTTGCACCCACCCTCTCCCACGGCCGTTTGGAGAAGGCAGGGCCCACGAGGAGCACCTCAGCAAGGCTTCACCTGGTGTTCACCTCAGCGTAACCGTCAATGTATCTCTTGCGTCTAACCTGAGTCTCAGCCAGGGTTGTGCTCGCTAAGCCATGCCTGTGGCTAAGTGGCAAGTGCTGGCACTGACAACCTCTGCGTGCGGCAGAATGTCGGAACTCTGTAGACTGCAGTGGTACTCGCATCCCTCTCCCTCCAGAAACAGTTTGGGAAAAGAAGAGTCATGTGAGATTCAAGTCCAGCTCCCTGGAGGAGATGCTCTTTTGAGCCTTACAAAAGGTGTAGAGGAGTGTGGGTGTGCAGGGGAAAACATGTGACTCCAAGAACGAAGTAAAGCAGGAACTGGAAAACCAAGCTATTTTCCCAACTCTACCGAAAAAGAAAATTACTCTCCAGTTACATTACATTCTCAATCTGTGTGGGACCTGGGATAAGAGACCAGAGAACAGATTTAGAAAGATTTTCTTCCCCTCTTTGAGAATATTGTCTTTCCTTTAGAAAAAGTAGCATTTTCTTTTTAAAAATTTTTTTTAAATTAAATGCTTGTTTCCAATCAATCATCCCCTGCAAATTTTCAGTCAGAAACTGTCTGCCCTCATCTTTTCCCAGCTCCAATGTGAGGCCTTCATTATCTGAAGCAGCAAGATGATTTTCAACTGAGAGATGTGGTCGCAAGTGAAGCCACAGAGCACGGTCGCTGTCAGATGTTCAGGGGACACAGAGACGTGAGGGCTGGGGAGACACAGCCAAGCCGAGCGCAGGGGTGCAAGGGCTGGGGAGACACAGCAGGACCAAGCACCGATTGATGATCTCCAGCACCCATGTGAATAGGCAGGCTTGGCAGAGGGTCCCTACAACCCCAGCACCGGGGTGGGGTTGGGGAGACAGAAGACAGAAGGATTGCCAGAGCTTGCTTGCTGACAGCCTAACTCGAGGTTCAGTGGGAGACCTTTTCATAAGATAAGAAAAGAGGAAATAAAGGAGCAAGGCACCTGCCTCTGGGCTCCACTCTTACTGCACGCACACACGCGCACACACACATACACACACACATACACACACAGACATGCCTCTCTGTGATAAGCCAGCCCCATGATTTTTCCCTCTCCCTTAAGTGAGCATCAGTTCGCTGCATCCTTCAGGGAACCATGTGAGCCTACAGACCACCACGCTGACCCTTCAAGCTAACCAAGTCATAAAAAAATTCCCAGAAGCCAGCAGCTAAGGGAGATAACACTGAATTGTCAAGACCTTTAGAATTGCTGTGATTTATAGATGGGAAAGAAGCCTTTCTGTGCGTGTTGAAGGGCCACAGGAGTTGTAATTTACGGTTTTGTGGTTGTGAGCGATAGCAGTGAAGGCGCTAAGCTACCGAGTCATTCACTGCCTTTGCATGGTCTGAGGAGTCAAGCAGCTTTCCTCAGCAAGCCAGCGTTCTCCACCAACTGCAGGCTCTTCTGCTTGAAGAGACAGACATGTGTACCCACAGAGCCAACGCAGAGTTTAGAAATACACAGAGCAGGACTGGGAGAATGGAAATCCGCTGAGAAGCGAAAGCTCAGGGTTAAAGTTCACCATCTTTGAAGACACCAGGTAGCCCATGTCAGTGTCTTCTGCAGTTCTGCACACTGACCTTGTTGCTCTGAAACTGCAGTGAGAAATTCTAGCTAGACTCGGTTGGACTTTTAATTGGACCAGACTAATTCTGAGAGAAAAAATGCTCCCTCCCCCTTCCAAGAGAGTCGTATGCCCTTTATGATGTTTTGTCCTGTTGTCTGAATTGGTCTATGAATGCCTTACACTGTAGAGTCTACAGCACACTTTTCCTTTGGCTCACAACACATCACTCTTTCTTAGTTTCCTCCTGGGTCTTTGAGTCCATCCACACCCCCTTACCAATGACTCCCCTTTCTCTACTCTACTCTTAAATGTGCAGTCCCTAAGAGCTCTGAGGCTCTAGACCCTCTCTTTTTTAAAAATATTTTTTAATCAAAAAAGAATTACATCCCTTTGTCCCCTCCCTTCCCTCCTCCTAGCCCCCCTCCATCTAACCCCTTCCATGTCTCACACCCTCAAGATGGTAGCTTATTTTTTTTATTATTGTTACATACAATAATAATGTATTTGTAACACACATGTACGTATGTATGATTGTATGTATGTATGTATGTAAGTATACGGCTTCAAGGCTGGCCATTCTATAGTGATCAATCAATAAGGGGCCTCATCCCTAGCAGAGGCCAAGTCTCCTCTCAGCAGTCATTAGTTGGCATTAGTTGGGAGGGGAGGGGAGGAGGGTGAGGGGAGCCTGCGGTCTGGATGTAATGTCTGAGAGAATAACAAGGTTGACAGACTGAACAACCAAAGGGAAGGCAGAATGAGACTGCAGACATCGGGCTCAGTGCTAAAAGTCGGCGCTACTGAACTGTATCAACTCTCTCAACCGCTACCTGTGAAGCCACCTGCACAATGCATAGCTACTCGGCACGTCCGTCCTCTGTATTTTTAAAGTTATTTTCCTCCCTTTCTTCCTAGCCAGTAAGATTTGTTTCCTTAGAAGACACCCCCCACATACACACTCACACAATCAACCCTGGCACATGCACCCTACTAGACCATTGTCTTGCCTTGTTAGCGGGGTGGGGGTGGGGCGTAGGGGCATGGGGGGAGTGGGGATGGGGCTGTTACAGCCATGGCAGAGGCAAGAATGGAAAGCTGTGACAAGGAATCTCTTTTATTTTACCCAATGCAAGGTTTCTTGTTCAATAGGGCCTTATGTTCAGTGTGAGACACCAACCGTTCTACTTCTTAAGTTATCCTTTCTTCTTACACTCCTCAAGCTGCAGACCACCCCCCATGTGGCCTTTGTATATGTTTAAGTTTCTGTATTATGCAAAGGCGTGGAAGTACATGTCAAGAATATTCTTATTTCAGGTGTTCCTGCGAGAGTGGAGAAACCATAAGAGAGGTAAGCATTGTGACTCATGCTCAGAATTCCAACCTTCAGGAGGCTGACAGGAAGATGAGGAGGTCAAGACCAGCCTGTACTATGTAGCAAGTTCAAATCCAGGCTGGGGTACATGGTGAGACCCTGCCTCAAAATCTAAAATGACAAACCAAATCCAACCAGCCACAACAGAAATCCAAGAGGAGTCTTTTTTAAAAACCTGCTTTAGACTTTTATAGTCTCACTCATTTGGAAAATAGGCAAATTCTAGTTTTTCTAAAAATATAGCGGGGCAAGGGTGTGGAATCAGTGAGCACTATATAACATATACAACATATAACCCATAATACACTCAAGGGATGGTAACCATCATTACTGTGACAACTGGATAAAATGGAAGTTAGATATGACATTATCGTCTTGGCAACACATGTATGAGTCAGGCCTCCAACACACTAACCATAAAGCCACATTTACTGGACAGAAGACATTCTGTAAACCCCATTTAAAAAGGTCTGTCCAGAGGGAAATGCCTATCTGCCCATCTGTAGTATAAAGCAATGCAGCCATGTTTGTCTAATGCTGACGTGGTCTCCTGGTCGCAGGGCCTGCTTAACGCTGAATTCGGTTACCTGTGCTGATGGAGAGAACAAGGTTGCAGACAATCCCATAAGGCCAATGCTGTGCCTTCTAAGTCTTTTCCCCCCATAGTAGCTACCTTCTAGGGTTGCCCTGATCTTGGCTTGATGTTTGACCTTCTATAAAGAGCGTGTGTTGCTTGATGATGAGACTCATGACCTCACCGACCCAAACAGAAAGCTCTCCTGAATGCAAATACTTACCGCATAAAGTCTGCAAGATGAACAACAGTGGTGGGCCTCTGATGTACTCGCTAATGTACAGTACAGTAATTACATCACAGTAATGCGATTTAAATTTTAATATGCTTCCACCGTGCACATCAAGTACAGCAATTAGTGCCTAGTCTGGACTCCATGGCTCATGAGCTTAGTGTGGACATGGTAGAAGGGAAATCATAAAACTCCTATTTTTTTCAGAGGGTAATTAGCATCTTTCTTTTGGTGGTCCGAAAGAAAGGCTGTGGTGAGGAGTCTACGTGATTATGAAGTTTAAAAAAAGCTATGAATATTGCTGAGTAAGTACCATGTGATGCATGTCCAAGAACGGTGCTTCTTAATTGGCTTAGGTTGTTAGTATGAAGCACTAATGAGAGAGGGGGGAGGGGGAGAGGGAAGAGGGAGGGGGAGAGAGAGGGGGAGGGGGAAGAGGGGAGGGGGAGGGGGAAGAGGGAGAGCGGAGAGGGAGAGGGATTTTCATTCTATAAGTTCTGTTTCTCTAAGGAGCCCTGGCTACACAGGGGATTTCCCTTCCTGTAATTAATTTCAATCATAAAACTAGCAGTCCCATGATTGGGCAGATGTTAGTGTCATTATTAGACATATCTGAAATTGAGGCCGCTCGGGGAGAGTTAACTTGTCCCACAGAAGTGGGCCTCAGACTCAGAATTACCTGGAAAACTTCAAGGCACAGACTTCTGGGTTACCTCCAAAATGTTCTGATTCAAGAAGGCTAGGGTGTGGCATGACTTGCATTTCTCACAAGGTCATAGGCAAAGCTGCCGCTGCCGCTGCCACTGCCCTGGGGTCCAGATGAGGAAGACTCTTGCCCTAGACTGGCCCACCTCATGTCCAGTCTGTCCACTGCACCTTACAGCACAAGAGTAGGAAAAGCGCTCTAAAATGGCCATGTATAAATCACTCTGAGATCAGAATCCAGACGTGTACCCCGTCATTTGACCAGTTGTCTCTCATGGCCTATAGGCTTTTGATTCCAAACACTCCTTTCTTTTGCTACACCAACACTGAGCCTTCCTAGGCTTTAAAGGGGTGCCATGATCTGGTGAGCCAGAATTTACCAGGGCGAGAGGGCAACAGTCACGCTCAACTGCATCCATCTGTCTTGTATTATTTTATAGATTTTCAGACTTTTGACCTTGTACTAAGTAGGCCATGTTAGCCCAGCCAGGCACCCTCAGTCTCCGGATACTCCAATATAAACGTCTTCAGTTGCCTCAAGGAACAGGCACTAAGATTTCAAGGTGTAACATCTGGGTCTTTGATAAGAAAATGATATTTTAGTTCGGCTTTAATATATATACTACCTGCTCATGGCCAGAATTACCTTCACTTTGTTAGCCATTGCAGTAGGCTGGACTTTGTGGGTACCAATGTATGTATGCATGGCCCTGAACCCTATCTCTTTCTAGATCTTGCTAATCAATGGCATCACTCACCAGAGTCTCAAGTCAGAAAGGCACATAATAATACTCTTCAGACAGCAAAGCCTCCATGCATGTTCCACCCCTCAAAATGCTGGGTCTAATTTCTAGTGAGTGCAAATGTCTGCTCTTTACTCTTCTCATCTTTGGGGATGGTGAGAAGAAAGCAAGCGTGTGCTACACATGTACGCCGCACAGTCGTGTGATTTCTTCAACCTCTTCATCTTTCATTTGAGGATTTGGAGAGAAAAAGGTGGATTATTTTAAGGTCATCATGAAGATACTTCCACGAGCGCGTTTATGCTTTAGAGATACGCTAGGAAAAGTAGACCTAAAATTCCCAGCTAGAAAAGCAATGCCTGTCCCTTACTTTATTGTTGTTGGAAGGCAGGAGGAGACAGACATGACTTTGATCCCGTTTGTGTTTAAGCCACTGGTTTTTGAGGGAGGGAACTCTGCAGTCTAAGCAGACTTTTTTGTAGTTAGGCAAGCCTGGGTCAACCATTTACTACAAAGGCAACTTTGGGAGGAAACGTATTCATGTTTCTTCATTTGAAATGGGGCCAAGAATAATAGTTATATAGGGCTGCTATTAGGAGAAAAAAAATATATATACATATATATATAAAATGAAAGACAGCACATCAATGAACCCAGACTGGGAGTAAATGCAAGTTAATGTAATTATTACTCTAATTTAAAATTCTGAAATGCCTGCCTTACATAAAAGTGGATTCTACTACTTCCAGCTGATAATGAAGTCTTGATTAAGTGCTCTCCTAATGGATGGAAAAGGGCCCGCCATCCCCGCCTCAGATTACTATAACTATGACACAATCCTCATTTTTTTTTTCAACCTCAGTTGAAAAAGAAAAAAATGAGGAGAAAAAATTAGGCAAACATGTCCTTGCTCACTAAGCAGCATAAAGTGCATTCTGAGGAAATGAAGGTAAAACGTATTCACCACTTAACTCTCTCACACTAAGAGCTTAACATTTTATAATGTTACAAAGAGCACATGGCTCTTACCGCTCCTTGCCTGGATGAGGAGGCAGGCTTGGAGAAGCTGCGGTCTCCTAAATAAGGAAAGGAGATCCTGGCATGAAAGGTGAGCCCCTAACCTGTAGGTCGCTTCTGAAAACCTGAAGCAAAGCAAACACACCCTGTACTTTGACAGCTACAGCCCACAGGTTTCCTAGGGAGCTGGCATCTGTTGCTGAAATATTTGTTCACAGTTCTCTCCGGAGACATGCAAAGGCAGATGCCTTCAGGGTAGGCCTTCTCTCTTCCCATTGAGAAAGCCAGTAATGCATGGTGTATCTGAAGGCCATTAACAGGTAAACACCGGGTAACTAGTCCCTCTGCTCCTGGTGGCTGGGGTAGGCCGGGCAACTGAGGTGATATGGAAGGAAGCCATTCTCAGGTGTCACTGCGCTCAGGACTCTCTGTGTTATCTGTCTGTCATTACACATTAAGATCCTATCACTTCTGCGGGACCAGAAGCCAGGGAGGACCAGCTGCTGCCCACCACAGGCAGGAGATTCTCCCATCATGCCTCACTGTTCTCCATTGTTGGTCACCTGGGCTGGATGATGAGAAATGCCTATGTTTCTTCAGAATTAACAGCTTCCTTAAAGACACACACTCTACTTTCTAAAGGCATGAACCTAAGGATCAATTAGCCATACTACTAAAAGGAAGTCACTTACTGGAAGGATTCTTGACCAAGTTTTCTTCCCGTAGTAAACTTAGTCATAAACAAAGAAGGCTTAGCTTAGTAAGTGTCTTGCAGCCAAGCCTGGCCACTGAGTTTGATCCCAGGAGGCCACATGGTGGAAGGAGGCAAACCAGTTGGTCTCTGATCTCTACAGATGAGCTGTGCCACACACATGCCAGCACCCACTCACCCACTCACAAGGAATACATTAGCCACGTCACAAGATAGGCGTAGATGCCACTTCCTTATAGTTTTCAGGGCTCTTCCCTTTAGTGTTATCTGCTAGCCAGTTTTCATGGGAATAACTCTCTCACTGGAGGGCTGTCATGCAGGGTGTTACTTTGGCCGCTGCCACATGAAATGCCTTGTGCTTATGGGCATTCCTGCTTCGAGCTGTGAAAGCCAAGTATAGCCGTCCAGTCTCTCACGAATGTTTACCTTTCAGAAACGGAGCAAAAGACGGATGATCAAGTGTTTGGCCAAATGCTTGAGAGACCCGAGGAGTTTTCACGTCACCTCACCCCATGAGTCTGTTTGATCACTGAGACTGTGTAGTAGCCAGGAAACTAACTTTGAAGTATCTTCTCTGGGTCCCCAATGGTGTGTCTGCTGTTGAACACGTAGCATATGACTGAACACTCAATAATTCTGTGAGGTAGGTATTTTATGCATATTGTACAGACGAGGAAGTAACCCCAGGGAGAATGGCTAGTAAAGGCTGCTAACTAAGATTCAGACAGCTCATTCTCAAACTAGACCACCTTCCCGCAGCAGCATTTTACCGGAAGACTTAAGGATTAAGGAAAACCTAATCGTGTTTTTCAATTACCAGTTTGAGTGTAAGCTAAGGCACAGGCCAAGCCTCACCTGCAGAGAGAGGCCCTCAAACATGGCACACCCCAACATCTGCACGGGTACTCCGACCATAAAGCTTGTGAGTTATTTGCCACACACAGATGTCTGCGGCAGATTAATAATTAATAATTAGACTTTCAAAACAACAGTGTCATTTAAGCCTCTATATACAATGTTAAGGACGGTGGGGACACTGGTGATGAGCAGAGGGAAGGCCTCTGGAGGCAGGGCCCTGCTGAGATGCTTCTTCAAGCTCCCTGCTGCCTCTCTTTATACCACTGGTCCCTACAATGCCGCCTTGCTTGCGCCATGGCTCCAACTCGCTAATGAAGAACGGGGCAAAGGCAGCAGTTCTAAGTATCTGGCCTCCTGTGAGTATCTCATATCCCTGGTTCCCTTCCCAGCTGGTGCTGAGTCGCAACAGCGTGTCACCGGAGACACGCCCATTAAAATTACATAGCACAGGTAATGGAGAGAGCTAGGTACCAGCCAGGTAATTAGGCTCTTGGCGTTCCCTTTCCCTCTGTCTTAGCACACCAGGGGCCCTTCGCTCCGGTATCTCTTGGGATTTTGTTGAGGGGGTGGGGGGGTGGGGTGTTATTTAACACTGTCTTCATTAACTCAGCTACTAAGTTGCTAACCAGTATTAGGTTCACCTCATGGGGGAAGGGACTTGAAACTCTCCACAAGAGGCCCACCGTCAGCTCTCTAATGGCAGGTGGCCAGTTGCAGCAGAGTGGATTCAGCTGTCTCCTGCGTGCTGGTCACGAACAAACAACTGAACAAACTTGGGTGGCAACAGAACCCACAGGAGGCCTTTTTTTGCCCCCCCCCCCCCTTTAAAGGAGCCAGATCTTAAAACGCCCAGTTTAAGTAGAAACAAATCAGACACAGGGCCTTGGCTGTCTTTGAGTTTCTTTCTGACGATTCCCATGGAAGAGCTCACAACAGTCAGGAGTGAGCCAAGCACGATGCTGGTTCTCGGGAAAGAATGCTACAGACATGAGATGCAGGTGTAGTTGAGAATGTGGGTCTTGAGGTGCCCCAAATGGGTTCTATGCTGCTTTTACGAAATACCGTGCAAATAACATAATGCCTTTGAGTCACGTGAGAAACGGTGGAGCCGCTTTCCAGGTTAATGACAGTGTACAACAGTAGCAATATGCACCCAAAAAATAAAAAACAAAAAACCAAAAACCCGGCAGCTTTCGTGCCCTCTGAACCAGTGCGTGCTTAGGGAGCCAAACAGTTTACCAGGTCCCAAAGGGAAGTGCTTGTTGTCAAAGCTCTGGCAGCTCTTGCCCATTCACAGGCTCTTTGGGGGAGAAGGGAGTTCTGCTGGGGGCAGTGACTAGCCAGGAAAACAGAAAACAAAGCCAACATCCACAGACATGCTTTGACAGCACGCATCCCTCCCTTCAGAGCCGCAACCCAAGCTGCCCCGCTTAGCAGTGGCTTTAATGAGTGGACTGTCCTGGGTGTAACTGCTGGGCTCCGTCCCTGCTTGTCTAGCTAACTCGTGCTCCCCTTTTGCTGAGGCTAACTAATATGACACTGTACACGGCCAGATTTGGTGTTCAGTTTTTTTTGTTTTTGTTTTTGGAAATGGAGTAGGAGACCCTGGCTAGTAGTACTTTCTCTAAAGATTCAGGTGCTCTTCCCTGAAGCCAGGAGGAGTCTCTCTAACTCCTAGAGTTTTCCAAAGCCTTTAAGAGATGCCCTGAAGTCTTGTGTGATCATCATTATAGCAACAAAGACTGACAGTATCTGGAAATCTCGCTGGGTCTATAAATCTGTATTATAACTCTGCCAATGCTCTTCACAAATTGCCTAGTAACTATGGTTGATAGTTGGAGGGTTGGGGAGGGGGAGAGAAGGGAAGGGAGAGGAGAGGCGGGTGAGGAGAGGAGAGGAGAGCCGACTAACGCAGCACACATGTCTTCAGGATCTTTTATGCCCCAGGTTCTAACCTGTCACGCCCCCCCCCCCCACCCCCACATCGCTTCATTTGATTCTTAAACAGCCTCTTGATGTCAGAATTACAACGTTGGTTTACAAATAGAAACGGAAATTTGGAACTTGCATAGCAGCTTGTAAGTAGTGGCGCCAGCTGACTAACGCAAGCAGTGCCTTCTCCGTTCTGCAGATACGTTGTGTCCATGTCCAGCCTCTTTTTTTTTTTGTTGTTGTTGTTGTTTTTTAAGGACTTATGTTTAAACTTGAAAATGCAAGTGAGACACATACAATATAGAAATAGAAAATAAAAGGTTAAAATGTAAATGCTCATCATAAATTTAAGTCCTCAAATCCTGAGATGTTCTTTCATGGGAATGTTTTGTATTTATTTATTAGTATCTTAGTAGTTTGGAAGATGACAAAACCAGGGTGGTTCATGTCTCTGATCTCAGCACCCAGAGAAGGCGGGAAGACCATGAGTTTCAGGTCAGTCTGAGCTGTGTTACAACTTTAACACTAACCTGACTTACACAGTGAGACAGCTTTAAAAAAAAAAATCTAAAGGTGGGGGTCACAGCCCATGGTAGAAGGCTTGTCTAATACCCTGAGTTGGATCTTCAATGAGAGAGAGAGAGAGAGAGAGAGAGAGAGAGAGAGAGAGAGAGAGAGAGAGAGAGAGCGCACATGAAAAGGGTGCACAAATGGATATAGCTTATTTCCACAATACACTTAATAAAATGTAACATGAACTTTTATTTGCCCATTTCAATTCTTGTCTTGGAGGCTTGCTGCCTCCTTCTGCTAACCTAGGCCTAGTCCTGGAAGTTCTAGTCTCTGTACAATCTAACCTAGGCCTAGAATGTTTTCAGCCTCTGAGACTCACTGCTTAATAAGCTCACCCTTACTTGTTCTTACTCAGCTCTGGGCTGGCTGGTTCAACTCAGCTGGTCTGGCTCAAAACTCCTTTCCCAGCTGACTTGCTCAACCTGGCTTTTCTCTGAATTGCTCTGCTTGGCTTCAAACTTTTCTAATCTTCTGGCTCCTCATTCTCTGGCTTATTCGGTCTTTACCTGAGTTCTTGCTCTACAATCTGTCTTTCTATTTCTGTCCCAGTAAAACTGCCTCCTCCTCCTCTCCCTCCTCCTCCTTCCTCCTTCTCCCTTCATCTCTCTCCCTGTTCCCCCTTTCTGCCCCCCTCACCCCTGCGTTGTCCCTTACGTAGCTTCCCTTTTCTCTCTCTTCCCCGAGAGTTGGGCATATCTTATATACTTTCAAATCTTTTCTGATTCATCACTTTCTTTTTCTGCCACTTAATTAGACATCACTTTCAAACATGGGTGCTTCCTTCTACACACTAACCTTACCTTCATTGTTTGGGAATAAAGACATGGACCATAACGTCTGGACCTAAGCTTTTCTTTACCTGATACTTGCTCTATACCAGGCTGGCCTTGAACTCACACCTGCTTGCCTCTGTCGCTTGGATTAAAGACGTGTTTGTATCCCAGCCGGATCACACAGACCTAGAAGGTGTTTGGATGTGATCTCTCGCCAGAGCAGCCATGTTCTAAATTAAACTTCCTCTACAATAAAATATACAAAATGATTTAAAATAACTAGGCATCTGGGCATTATGTAAATGGCTCAAGGATAGGGACTCTGTCTACTTTGTTCTTTGGGTAACTAAAACAGGACCTGATCTCAAGCACACACACACTAAACACTCACTGAATTGATGAGCGAATGAGTAATGACTATTTGGCAGTCACAGGCCTCTGTGGACCAAAAGATGAGTTGGTCTGTGTCCAGTCTCAGAATGGAGCACAGCGCATCTGCGGAAACTGAACGCATTTTCCAGACATTTCAGTGCTGATCTTTTTCCCTAAAGGAACAAAAGCCAAAGCCAATCATTTTTAACAAAACAAAAACAACAAAAACAAAACAAAACAAAAAAACCAGACAGGACATTTTCTCCATCCTAGTCATCGCCCTAAAAGCTACTGAGCTAGTGGTACATCTCCTGAAGGATACGGGACAGAAATTGTATAGACTCTTGGCCACAGTAGCTCACACTGACTCCTAAATTATGTATCAGCTGTGCAGTCCAGAGAAAGCCCTGTAGGCTCCTAGCTGCCAAAATGCAATAGTCACTCCATTGAGCTGTTGCAAAAACTAAGGGTGATTAGCAGTGGCAGCCACAGTGCAGGCATTTAGCAGGCTCTGTAGACAGGAATTTGCTTTCCCCCTGACTTTCACTGATCGCTCTTGCTGACTCCCGTTTATTCTAAAACTGTAGATGTAGGTGAGATCATAATTGTGTCTTACATACTCTTATTCTTCTTTCACAAAGACTATTTCAAAACACATGAGTCAGAAGGGCTCTAAATCTTCTCCTTTTTTTTTTTTTTTAAAGTATCAGATCAACATTGTTCAATCCTGTTATATAACAGAAAAGCAGGGAAGTTGGGGCTAGAACAGAGAAGGCCTTTTCACAATAAGGCAACAGTGTTCTTTTTTTCTTTTTTTTCTTTCTTTTTTTTTTTTTTAAAGTCTTTGGCTTTCTGCTTTGGTTGTATTTTTAGAAGAGGTAGAATCAAAGGGGAGGTGGTCCTTGCTTCTACAGTTACCGCTGTTCAAAAGAGGCATCGGCTGAGTTTCTACAAAAAGAGGCCAGAAAAAGAGTTCAAGGGAGAGTGAAGGGGACTGCGGCTCACGGGGGGGAGGGAGGGGGGGCACATCTGTTTGTGTTCTCCCATGGGAAAAGCTAGACTTCTGGCATAGCACAGGTTCCTGGCTAAACTGGAACCCAGCAACAGATAAAAGGCTTTCTTTCTTAGATGCTTCAGGGTCAGTCAACAGCTGTCTGCTGCATCCTTTAGTGCCTGACTAAGGGTGAGGCCTTCACACCTACCAGGACATTACAGATCTGTTTCCTTGGATCACAGTGGGGAGGAGGTTAAGTTAGAACCTTGCTCAGTTCCCAGGCTGGGAGGGACACGGATACAGGCCCAGGATTCTCATTCTAAGCAGATCCCCACTTTTCTCATCCTCCTAGTATCTACTGTTTGCCTGAAATTCTTCTTTTATTTTATCCTGATAAACATTTTGATTATTTCTCTGAAAATGACTTAGGACAGTATAAAGATCCAAAGGGAGAAAGCATGATGGACTCAGGGGTAGAATTATGGTTAAAAGTGGAGTGCATGTCTGTAATCTCAGCACTCCGGAGATGTGAGTTTGAGGCCAGCTCGGTCTACAAAGCAAGTCCAGGACAGCCAAGGATACAGAGAGAAACCCTGTCTCATCCAACCAACCAACCAACTAACCAACCAACCAACAAAAAGTGGAGTGCACTGGAGAAAGTGCTCCAGTTCACTTAAAATAGGATCTTTTTTTAAAAAGCACCAATAGTGCCGGAGAATGATGCAGGACGCAGATGAATACTCTCGTGATGATGGTGGATGCTGGAGCTTTTCATAGACTCCTCACATGGCATGGTAGAAAAGCTAAGAAAATCAAGCCAGGTTGGAGGAAGCTTGCCTTGCAAGGATGGGAACTGATTTTTATCTCCAGAATACATGTCAAAACAAAACAAAAATCAACCAACCAACCAAATGAACAGACAAGAACACTGAGTGATGGCATGTGCTTATAATCTCACTGCCAGAGAGGCAGAGATGGGTGAATACTTGCAGCTCATTGGTCCAGCCAGCCTGGCTTACCTGGTGAGTTCCAGGTCGGGAGGGATCCTGCATTAACAAAGGTAAACAGCAGCTAAGGAGTGACATCTCAGGTTGTCCTACAACACGTGCACACACAAACACACAATCACACATGCAGTCATGCACAAAAGAAAGGAAGCCTTGTGAAGACAAGCGCTGGGTAAATCACGCAAGGGTGGCATCTCTGCATTGAACATTAGTGTCATGCAAAGCTGGAACATTACAAAGATGACTTTCTAGTTGCTAATCCATCCGACATCACCTTTTTCCGGAGATCCTCACCTGGGACATGTTCTAGAGCTTACAGAGGTTATACCGCAATGAGTAGAAATATGAACATAAAGAAAAGGTATCTGATCAGGAGGACTGCAAAGGAAACATACAAAAATCACTGGGGAAGGAGAGAGTATGTGTGACTATACTGTGGTGACAAGTAGGCTGTTTTTCGGCAAGAACAAGCATTATGAGCGGTTACAATAAAAGAAGAGTGGTAGGACTTTTAAAACTTAAGTTTCGTAAGGAATTCAGGCAACCCAATGGTCAGAAAACAATTCAAACAGTGGACAAAAGGTCTGAGTGGGTATCCTGGTTAATGCTACTGATGCTATGATGAAACACCTCGACCTAAAGAAAGTAGAGGAAGAAAAAGGGTTGGCTTATGCTTCCCCATTTGTAGCCCATCATTGAAGGAAGGTCGGGCGGGAACCTGGAGGCAGGAGCTGATGCACAGGCAGTGGAGGAGTGCTGCTTACTGGCTTGCTTCATGTAGCTGGCTCAGCCTGCTTTCTTATAGAACCCAGGACCACCAGTCCAGGGATGGCACCATCCACAGTGGGCTGTGAGCCCTCCCCTACTGATCACTAACCAAGAAAAGGCCTTCCAGCCACATCTTGTGGTGGCATGTTCTCGACTGAGGCTCTCTCCTTTCTGATGACTGTAGCTTGTGCTGAGTTGGCATAAGACGATGCAGCACAATTGTCAACTTTACACACAGACATCAATGCTTAGCCATAACCTTTCCTTTCTAGTTCATCCCCCCAAAGCACACATTCACATCACAATATGAACATCACGATATCAAATATTCCTAGTTTTAAAAGTCCTACCATCTTTAAGTTATCTTTAAAACACCTAAGCTCTTTTAAAACCTCAAGTCTGTAAAACTCCAAAATCCCTTTAAAAGTTGAAAGTCTCACAAACTGTGGGCTCCTGTAAAATGAAAAACCAAATAGAGAAGAACCAGTGCAAAGTCACAATCTGAACCAAGCAAAACCCAACTCAAAGTATGTAAATGACTCAGTATCCGACACCTGGGATCCACTCATAGTCTCCTGAGCTCCTCCGAAGGGCTCTCTGCCTGTGTGGCACATACAGACTGTCTCCTGGGCTCAGGCCAGCTCCACTTGCTTGGTGGTCATCCCATGACACAGCATCTCCAAAATGCTGGCATTACCTGCTGCAGCCAGGTTGCACTTTCACCAGTTGCCTCTCCTGGCTTCTCCTCAGGGACTCAGCCTCAGCAGCTCTCCATGACCCCCTTCATGCCTTCAAACCCAGCACCACCTGGGTAATTCTTACACTACGAAGTTTGAGGTTCAACCATAATAAAGGACAGCCTTGACCACCTCTGGAACACAGATTCTGTGTGCTGACCCCGAGGCAACACTTCCCAGGAGACTTTCACCTCAGTGATGCTGGTCTCCTCTTAATCATGGCTGATCCTTCAGCTCCAGCTGGTCAGCATCCATTGTCCCGGCAAAGCAAAGGTTTTACTTTAGTAAAGCAAGGTCTCTTGTTAATCTCAGCTGCTTCTTCAACTCCAACTGGTCAAACACCACATACTCTTCACGCAAAGGACCCGCTACAATCTTTGCTCCCCTCTGAAATTTCCCAAGCTGGACCTCCACTGCTCTCAACAGTCTTACCTTTCAAGCTCCGACAGAACAGCCCACTGAACTCTTACTACTCAGTGGCTCTTCTAGCTAAAAGCTCCTAAGTCCTTCCACAATCCTCCCCAAAACAAGATGATCAGGTCTGCCACAGCAACGCCCCACGATCCTTGTACCAGCCTCTGCCCTTAGTTAGAGTTACTGTTGCTGGGATGAAACGCCAAGACCGAAGCAACTTGGAGAGGAAAGGGTTTGTTTGGCTTAAGCTTCCACATCACCGTTCATCATGGAGGGAAGTCATCATGGAGGGACCAAAGCTGGACAGGAACCTGGAGTCTAGAGCTGATGCAGAGACCATGGAGCGATGGCACGTACCGGCTCACGCAGTCTGTTTTCTTATAGAACCGAGGACCACTGGCCCAGGGGTGGCACCACCTAAAATGGGCCTGGCCCTCTCCTCCCACATCAATCACTAATTAATAAAATGCCCCACAGCAGCTGGTCTAAGAGAGGCAATTTCTCAATTGATGTATCCTCCTCTCAGATGACTCTAGTTTGTGTCAAGTTGATGTAAATCTACCCAACATAGCAGACATTTCTCAATACAAGAGGAGTAAGCAACAAACAGGCATATGAGAAACATCAGACATAATGTATTTGCATATTCAATCAGTAAGTATCCAAAATGGATGTCTGAATAAAGAAAAGGTGGCACATATACACAATGGAATGTTTTTCAGTCTTTAAGAGGAAGGAAATTGGGGCTGAAGAGATAGCCCAATAGGTAAGAGCAGTAGTTACTGCTCTTCCAGAAGACTCAGATTCTGTTACCAAGCATCTACATGGCAGCTCACAACCATCCACGTGGCCTCTGTGGACTCATTCAGACTCACACACATGCACATACAGAAAAACAAGCAAATCTTAAAAGACAGTGTTAGCTAGGTGTGATGCCACACGTTTATGATTCCATCTTTTGGAAGGCTGAAGCGGGGCCGACTGCAGTCTGGGCCAACTTGTGTTCCGGGTCCACCTGGCCTACACGTGAGAACCTGTCTCAACTAACTCTCCTCTCTCCTCCCTCTCCCCACCCCCCACCCCCGCCATCATTTACAACAATGTATACGAAATGTATGCATCACGTATGAACTAAATTGGGCACACAAAGGTATATGTCATATTATCTCACATGTCAAACCTAAAAAAGCTAAGAATAGAGTAGGATGGACGTTGTCAGGGGCTAGTGAGGGATTTTATTGCAAGGATATAAAATTTCAGCTAAAAGAGGGAAAAAGTCCTAAAGAACAATCATACAATGTAGTAGGTCTACTTCTGTTGTCTGTTGTTAGGTTACAGGTTCTCAAGTTTCATCTAAGAAATCCTTCTCCTTTTTATTATTATTATTTTTCTTGGCAGGGCTAGAGGACCAAACCCAAGGCCTTGGCCATGCTAGGCGAGTACTCCTCCGCTGAACTATACCCTCAGCCCTCATGTAAGCTCAGGGCTGCATTTTGAATAGAAGGCCCAGGCAATTTTGACAACTCTGATCTATATCGGTTAATATTTCCTTAAAATTAAAAATGCAGGGCGTGATGGCTCTAGCATTTAATTCCAACATTCAGGAGTAGAGCAGATAGATCTCTGTGAGTTGGAATCAGCCTGGCCTATTAACAAACGCCAAACAGCCAGAGCTACATAGAGAGAGCCTGTCTAAACAAACAAACATGCTAAATGGAAAAGGATTATATTTTATAAAGAACGAAAGTGCCACGTCAAACTTAGAAACACACAGACTGAAAACTCGCTTCTTGGGGCCAGCAGGTAAAGGTACTTTCCAACTCAGGGTTAGGGTTTAATAACCCGGTTCTATCCTGGGGCACACAAGGCTGAAAAAGAGAACCAGTTTGTGCATATTATTATAGCTATTGTCTGTCTGGGCATGATACTGACACTTGTTTATGGGACCTCTCAGAAAGAACATTCCTCTCAGCACAATCGGCCTCCAAGAGTAAAACGGAAGTGCAAAAAGATAAGAATAAAGGGTTTCCTACTCTTTGGAGATGTGGAACGCCAGCCCAGGGAGCTTCCCAGCACCTCCTACGCAGCACTGAGTACCTCACCTCCTTTCTGGTAGCAAGACACAGGGGAGGGAAGCAGGAGGGGACTAGACAAGTTGAGGCAGGGCCAGCATCAGTGCCCTGACAGACTGGTTTGTGTGCCGGCTGCTTCAAGATGTACCATACTGCAACAGCCAATCCATGCACTATTTTCTAATATAAACCTAATTACTTCCGTCCACCCCTTCTCAACCTGAGGACACCTGTCCATCTACAGTGATCCCAACAGACTTCATCATGTGTTTTTCATGTGCATTCATTGTATGCTTCGCATACTTATTTATTATCTCGGCTATCCCAACGGCACAATATTCACTCATCTCAGAGAAGTTTCTGAACACCCATGCAGGTTTCGGGCACTGTGCTAAGCACTGGAGACACAGCGATAGAAACAAGAGTTCTCTCATTCCTACTTAGCAATGAATTCCATAGCCAGCCTGTGCGTATACGGGAATACGATAGCTAGCAACTCAGAGAGGTAGGAGAGGCTGAGTCTGAACCCTTGTGTTTTCTGGCTGAGGACACAAAACAAGGCAAAATATTTGTATTTCAAATGTTCCAGTCTGTCTATCCATCAGAATATCCTCCGCCCCATCAGATATATAGTTAATGGAATTTAGGGAAACACTGACATGGGTGCTATCTAGTATTCAACACCGTATAAGACACACATTGTGGCAGCCGGGCGGTGGTGGCCCACGCCTTTAATCCCAGCACTTGGGAGGCAGAGGCAGGTGGATCTTTGTGAGTTCAAGGCCAGCCTGGTCTACAAAGTGAGTCCAGGACAGCCAAGGCTACACAGAGAAACCCTGTCTTGAACCACCCCCCCCCCAAAAAAAAGACACACTGTGCAAACTTTCTCAGTTCAGGGGAGGAATAGAGCAAAATATTGAGACACACATACACACATGCACACACACACAAAAACAATCCCCCTAAGACCCCACAGACTTTGAAGCCTGCAGTGCACTCACCAACACAGGTTGGAAATATGTCCTCATTGTTGATCTGGACCTCGATCCAATCCATGAGTAGGTTCATGTACTGGGGAGCCGGCAGTGCAGTGGGTTTCTTATACTTGAGGTCATCCTGCCACCGATACTCATATTTGGGGCCCCCTGACATCACCGGGCAGGTCCGCTCGGTGCAGAACTCGCAGATGGTGCCGTAGATGAGGTTGATGCGATTGAAGAAGTCCACCACGTGGACGGCCACCCAGTCGTTCTGGTCCTCCCCGCTGGGCAGCTGCACAGCCGCCCTCAGGTCCACACCCGAGTTGAGGGAGGCCTGAGCTCGTTTGTGCAGCTCAAACCTCTGGGTGCCGGGTTCAAATTTCCTCTTGGGCCGGAAGGTCTTGTCTTTGTTAAACACTTGCTTCAGGGCTATGGACATGGTCTCCTCCTGGCCTTCCTTCCTTTTGCAGGAAGCAAAGAGGCACTTGGGACTTTTCAGTGAGAGATCACAGCCCAACAGAGTTTTCCACTGCCAGCCCTCGGGCCCCAGTCTTGCAGCCTGTGGGTTTAAACTCTATTTTAAATGGCTCCTTCCATTGTCCTGTTGAATGATCTCCAAGGAAACTTCATGTTCCTTCCTAAAGATGGAAAAAAAACGGGAACTTGTGAGTGCATTTATGAACTAACAAAGGCTTGTGTTCAATTTCCACATGGCATTACTGGGTGTGCTGAGTGCCTATACGTCTAGGTATATGAATGTGGAGTGTAAGCTATTGCGCTGTGGGCTGCACGGTACTGTGAATTATGCAACCGAGGAGGGAAAGATGCTACCCCCCTCTTTGTGGTGACCATCAAATCTTTGCTGGCTCTTGTGTGATCGTAAGCTGAGGACTTCTCCAAGGCACTATGGTGTAAGTCAATGATTCAGTCCTATTGCCTCCTTCCTGGAGACTGGTGAGCAAACATAGATTGTGTCTGTCTTCTCAAACAGAGGCGATGGGACCAGGTGGCTATGATACCAAGCTGGCTAAAAAGAACCAGGCATCTGCATCAGTTGGATCTGTAAGAAATGACAGCTGTGTGTGGGTCATATGTAGTGACTGAGAAAGGTGGACAGTAGAGATGAGAGAGGAGGGGGCGGGGAAGGAACAAGAGGGGAGGGCAAAGAAGAGGAGAAAGAGGAAGAATAGGAGAGGGAGGAAAAGGGAGAGGAAGAGGAAGGGAAAAGTAGAGGAAGGAAGTAGTTGCGACAGTGGTTATTGAAACAGAGCAGCAGAGCAGGAGCCCAAGTTGCCAGGGTGAGAAAAGCGCAAGGCAGAAAGAAGCAGTCAGAAAGGGAAAGTGGCTCCTTTAGTTCCCGAAAATCCAGGAACCGGTCCTCACGCTCCTGGAAACTTAGTTGCACTGCTCAAGGAAGTCCTTCATCTTAATTCATTGATTTTTAAGTTAGTTGTTCTGTTTCGGGGAGCCCCAACTACGCTGGCACTTGCTACCTCTACAATGGAACCACCCTTAATGGTCCTAACAGCACCCTCTGGAGATCTTTGGCATGAGTTGTTCAACAGAACTCTTGCTCTGACAGTGCACACGTTAAAAGGACTGTGGTACAATGTGATGTCCTCTTGACACATTACTGGCTTAATGGCATCCTGTAGCTTGCAGGAGGGCACAGTTGGCACCAAATCTGACTTGCTAACCGCTTGTAAAGGCACTTTCCACATGGGCCCTAGACTCTTTCACCCTTTCTTTCCTACTCATTCATGACACTCCCTGACCAGAGCTCTGTCCCTGATTCATTTTATACGCACATTCTCCAAAAGCTGCCAGGAGAGAGTGGGTTGAGATGAAGGCTTTCCTGTGGTAACAAGTTCACCCAGGACAAACGGGAACAAAGTGAGCGCAGGCTCGGAACAGCCACCACAGAATCTGGCACAGAGGGTTACAGTACCAGCTCTATTAACTGCTTTATTCACACCCAGAAGGGGTTCCGCCACCCTCTACATGTGAACATGGCTGGGTTTAGGTCATTAACACTGGACTATGTTCCCAAAGATATATTTTCAAATTTTTATATCAGCGTGCACAGTATTAGATTATATCATGGCATTTTTCAAACAAAATTCGTTTCTGTTCATTTTTTTTCCCCCCTGAGATATCTGATTCCCTCTGCAGACTGTGCCCTTTGCTCAGCACAGCCATGGTCCTGCTACCATGTGCCCCTTCTACCTCTCCCAGCGCTGGCTACTCCCATCCCCTCTCTCTGCCTACCCTCTTCCTAAAAGCTTCCCCCAACCCCCCCCCCCCCGACACACCCACCCACCCACCCTCAGGAATGCTGAGAAACATCTGGGAAATGGATCTCTTCTCTCCTTCTCGTGTGACATTAAGCATTCACTCCCTGTTCCCACAAAAAGATCCATGAGGGAAAAATCCACATGACACCATGCAGGAGACCTTTTAAGAAGTCATACTCCA
This sequence comes from Acomys russatus, assembly GCF_903995435.1. Lineage (NCBI taxonomy): Eukaryota > Metazoa > Chordata > Mammalia > Rodentia > Muridae > Acomys > Acomys russatus. The sequence continues at coordinate 3,183,776 of NC_067138.1, forward strand.
AGGGATGCCGAACTATCAGCTACACGGATTTCAATACCAAAGTTTCAAAGTCTTGGCTGTGGACACGTGTGATCTCTTTTCAAATGAAAACCTTCTTGGGGCATAAGCCCAGTTGCTCAGAGTGTATGAGACTGCAGATTCAACCCCAGTGCACAGAAGAGGAAGGAAGGAAGAGAGCGAACGGGGGAGGGAGGGAGGGAGGGAGGGAGTGAGGGAGGTGGATTCCTTGAAGACTTAGTTTGCCTCATAAGAGACTGAAGAAACTTGAAACTTTAAAAGGTTTTTTTCCAAGACAAACTGCATGAGTGAGAGGCTGGAAAGGTGGAGAAGGAACAGTGAGACTTTTTCCTCGCTAAATGAGCAACAGTCCCTCTTTGCAGCTCAGTAGTGACAGGCGGCTATAGCAAAGAAGACTGGCTGTTCCTGTACTGATAGTGAGGGTCCCGTCAACTCCCATGGTTCTCGGGGCCGTGCTCCTCTTTCCCAGTTCCATGGCCCTCGGGGCCTCTGATTCTGCTGCTTGTGTGACCTGTAGTGTCTGCTCTCATGGACACCATCAACAGATCTGTCTGATGTCCTAGATGGAAACACGTGACTAACAATGATCTCATCAAATTCCCCAAAGCTTCACAAACATGTCAAAAAATAACCAAACCTTGCTAGAATTGTGGGGAGCTTTTTTCTTTTTTCTTTTTTTTTCATTCTAGTAATACTTAAGTAATAGATTTTCAAGATCTCAGTTGCATTAACTGGAAGGACATTTATTCCAAACTTCAATCAGATTTAAAGTCACGCTGGGTGTGGTGGTGCATATCTATAGTCCCAGCACTCAGGAGGCAGAGGCAGGCATATCTTTTTGAGTTCGAGGCCAGCCTGGTCTAAGTGAGTCCAGGACAGCCAAGGCTACACAGAGAAACCTTGTCATAAAAAAAAAAAAAAAAAAAAATCACCATCTCGGGGCAAGGGAGATGCATCATGGGGTGAGAGTGTTCTCTAAGTGAGCATGATGTCCTTAGCTTAGGACCCAAACAGCCATTTAAAGTCAGGGTGTGACCAGGCGCATGAGCAGGCCCCACCTAGTGCTTACTTCTCAAATACTTGAATCTGCCACTCACAAACTCCTTCACTAACATTTCTGGTTCTCAACTCATCTTCCCCCGCCCCCCCCCCCCCCGAGACGTGGTTTCTCTGTGTAGCCTTGGCTGTCCTGGACTCACTTTGTAGACTAGGCTAGTCTCCTGGACTCACTTTGTAGACTAGGCTAGTCTCGAACTCACAAAGATCCGTCTGCCTCTACTTCCTGAGTGCTGGGATTAAAGGCGTGCGCCACCTTGTGTGGAAGTCATGACCATGTTAGATACAAAGAGACTGAGTGCTAGCTAGGTTAAATAATCTGCCAGAAGTCAGAAAGATGATAGGTGGTAATTTGAATCCATATTTCTCTGCCCAAGATGTACGTGATGTTTTCCGCTGTGGGTATTTTACAGTCCCAAGGATGTCTTCAGGTACCTTTTAAGCACCTCACATCAAGGGTCAAAGGGTCTCCAGAGCAGGTGGTCCTATTGGTTGCATTTGCACATTGCCACACATGCTGGAGTAGTCAGACACGGACAGCTTCTGCTGGTGCAAAAGCCTACAGTGGAGTTATTTATTCTGAGGAGAGTGCCTGTGGGACAGGTGGGTTCCCTATGTACAAAGACAAGGGCAGTTGGGATGGATGAGAAAAGAACCATCACACCTCTTAATACTAAGCAAGGGTACCTTTCTATGTATTTTTCCAGCTGTCAGAACTATGTTGGTGTAGAAACCTAAAAGAGTTTTATGGGGGGGGGGGGGGAGAGAGAGAGAGAGAGAGAGAGAGAGAGAGAGAGAGAGAGAGAGAGAGAGAGAGAGAGAAGAGCATGGTGGATGCATCTGGCCTTGAGATCCTGCCCATAGTGTGTCTTTCATCCAATTCAGTGGTTACCGCTAGCCAGGGTTCTGATCTCAAGATACTTGGGAAGCTGAGCCAGAGGACTCATAGCCAGCCTGTATAACTTAGCAAGTGCCTGTCTCAAACCTTTTTTTTTTTTCTTTTTTCTTTTTTCTTTTTTAAAGAAACAAACAAAAGGCTGGAGATAGACCTCTGTGGCAGGGCACTCTCCCAGCATGTGCAAAGCCCTGGGCTCACTCCTCTCTGCTGTTATAAAATCCAGACCAGGCTAGCACAGTGTCTATCCCATGTTAACACAGACACCCGAGGTTATGTTAAAAGCAGCGTCAAGTCTGTACTTCAGACAAGCTCCAAATGACGTCAGATCTACTAATCCAAACAACATAGGTGATACGGTGTATCAAATTTGAAGGCTCTCAGGTTTTTACCCCCAGACACCGGATATCTAAATCTGCACTCTAACCGCATCTCACAGGGAAACGCTTGGAGCGTAGGTAGGAGGCACGACTGGCTGGGCAACTAAAGAGATGAGGACATAAATTTGTTCCTGTGATTTTGTCAACAGTTTGCTTCATAAGCAGAGTGCGGAGTCGACCGTGTGTGTTGGGGAAGAATGTGAAGCGCCTCGCGGTTCTCAGCTCACCTGCTCTGCTTGACTTGCTCGTTGCCAGGTGGTGATAGAAGGATAGAGGGTGGGCGGTGGGGTGGGGTGGAGAGTGGGTGGGCGGGAGTTCTGATCTGGATGGATCTGATCACCCAGCACCTCCAGGCCTCACGGAAAACCATTGGGTGATGCCACAAGGAGAGTGGTTCCTGCCACTGTAACCACATGCCAGAAGTTTCTTAGGCTAATAATGACATAGTAGTTATTCTCCATCTTTGTCTAGTGTTTGGAAAGAAAAGAACAAGTCATAAGCTTTGGGCCCTGGGTAGAAAGGCTAAGAAAGTTCTGTTGTGAATAGCACCCATTATAATGCCAGCTCTCAATAAATAGTTGAAGCCAATTGCTCACTTAAATAAAATTTTTTTTTTTACTAAGGCCTGTTTATTCAGCAGACACAGGACTAGGATGCATAATTAATTAAAAATTGGCCTCTATCTATTGGTGTTCAGTTTGTGGTCAGTCTGAACTTCTGCTTTTCATGCCCCAAAGTCTAACACACTAATGTGGACGCAGATGCCATTCCTTCAGTGTGTCACTTGAGTTAGGAATGAAAAAAAAAAAAAAAGCACTAAGGTCTTTGGAAAGAGAAAAACGGAAATCCAAATAAACAGCATAAAACTGACAGCCGCTCCATGTGTTCCCCATATTTTCTGCTTAATAGATCAACTTCAGCAATAAAACAAATGCACAATGAAAATATGCAGAGAGAACGCTGCTGGGCTGTGAGCTAATGTTGACAGGGTAACTAAGCAACACTGGCAAGGGAACGGCAAGGAAGTTCTTATTTTTCTTTTCCTATTGATGTCTTCTGCCTCATTAGTTGAAAACTCAGAGTCCTTGCCAGGGATAAAGGAAGAACTGAAGCAACTCTCCCACTGACTCCTGAGAAACGCATCTTCTCTGCCAGCGACCACATCTTAGGGGCCATCCTGGCGAGGCAGGAGAGTGACAGAGACAGGAAGAGGAACGGAACTGATGAATGTTAACAATTGGAAGTATGTGGTGGCAGAAGATGTCCTGGACAGGACGATTCACTGCAGGAAAGCCACAAGAAAAATGGCCCCCAACAGCTCAAGCAGAGGAGGTAGAACCTTAGCTGGGCTCTCAGAAGCTGGACCAGTGATGGGCGCAGAGCAGACCTCACTGAAGATTTGTTGAGTGCATTAGTAAACAGCACTTCACACTAAACCAGAACCACAATAGTGCAACCAAACTGCAGCTCCTAATCTGAGTCACTTGGGGGATCAATCTCAGCCTCGGTATGCTCATAGTCAGAGCCTGAATATGAATACACCAGTTACTTAGGGGTGTTCTGTAGTGACATGGCAGTCTCCAGCAGGGGAAGACACCTGTCCACTTACCTTTCTAACAGGCTCCTCCCTTCCTTGGTGCTGTCTAAACTTTCACGCTCAGAACTGAAGAACAATCGTGGTACCTTCCTCCCCGCATACTTTTCTCTCTGTGGCTGAAATAGTCTACAGAGCTTTCCTCTTCCACTGTCAATATTGAATAAGTTAGGTTTTAAGAGCTGGTGTGTGTGTGTGTGTGTGTGTGTGTGTGTGTGTGTGTTGAACATGTGTGTGCCTGTGTAACTGGAGGCCCGAGGAGGATGTCTAATGTCCAGCTTTATCATGATCTTTCTTATTTGAGAGTTTTTCACTGAACCTGGAATGAAGCTGCCAGCCAGCGAACCTGAGAGGCCCTCCGTCTCCACCTCCTCACAGCACTGGAACTGCAGTATCCAATACAGTCATACCTGTTTTCCATTCAGGTAGTCATGGAGAATACCATGACCAATGATACTCTCTCTTACTCTTATAAAAGAAGAGTGTTTATTTGGGGCTTACGGTCTGTGGCAGGAGGCAGGCAGGCGTGGTGCTGGAGCAGTGGCTGGGACACAGAAAGGAGGGAGGGAGGGGGAGGAACGGCAGAAGTCTTTTGAAACTTTAATGCCTGCCCTTGGTGACACTTCTGCTCGAACAAGGCCACACCTTCCAATCCTTCCCAATCAGTTCTACAAACTGGGAATCACATGTATCAAGTCTTCACATATGAGCCTATGGGCCCCATTCCTATTCAAGGCACCACAATGGGTTCTAGGGACTTAAGCCCAGGCCCTTATACTTGCACAGCTATTACTCCTACTCCCTGAGCTATGACATCATCTGATGTTCGTAGGCTCCTCTAAAGGATGTACTCCTTGATTCCTGTCTACCGACCGTTATGCATCCCTGCACACCACCAGCAAACTGGAGATTCCTGCCTCTGAGGAGTAGCTTTGCCACCCCCACCTCACCCCTAACACGCCTTCTCAACAACTCAGAGCTGCTTCACGCTTGTGTTCTGTTGGATTAGGTGAGAGAAACGCTGCCGCCTCACTATAATCTTCAAAGACGTGCATGTGTTCAGAAGCCAGCATTGCTAAACACAGATGAAGACAGGAAGAGCAGGTGCAGCCCTTGTTCACCCCTGACCCGTGACCCTCTCTGCCCTAATCCATAGCTCTTCATTGGCCTGTCATACGCCTTGACACGTCATCTGCTTATTTATTTAGCCACTGGGAGAGACCCTCTAGCACTAAAAGTTTGAGTACCTAAAAATGAAAGCATCACATGCCAACCTCGACGGTGTAGCAAACACAGGAGGCCATCAGGGCAGAGCAGGTGGCTTAGAAACTTCCCATAGTGATCCAGATGATTCACCACTCCCCAGACTCAGAAACAGCACTGTTCTGAGGAGGACCCAATGCTGAGAGAGAGTAGGAACGAGATGTAAGAACAATAGATTGAACACACCACATACCACAGTCCACAGAAGAAAGACAGAAATTTACCTACAATGTTTTCCTAAACGAAGACCTTGAAGATGCCAGGGTGGGGCCAGCAGGATTTCCATCAATGAGGCCCAACCTCAGGCTTGATCCAACCTATCCCACTTTTTTCCCCCTGAAACAGGGTTTCTCTGTGTAGCCTTGCCTGTCCTGGAACTCACTCTGTAGACCAGGCTGGCCTCGAACTCACAGAGACCTGCCTACCTTGTTTTTGAGACAGGGTCTCACTATGTAGCTCTGGCTGATTTTGAACTCAGAAATCCACCTGCCTCTTCCTCCCAAGTGCTGGGATTAAAGGTGTACACCACCATGCCCAGCACAGATAAGATTCATTTGCTCATATTTAATAATTATTTAATGTGTATGGGAATTGTTTACATATATGTCTGCACACCAGAAGAGAGCATCAACTTCGATGGTTGGGAGCCAAGCTGTGGGTGCTGGGAATTGAACTTGGGACCTCTGGAAGAGCAGCTAGTGCTCCTAACTGTGACTCCATCTCTCTAGCCCTGATGATTTTATTGACATTTTAAAGAAAAGGAGAAAAGATGAAAGTTCCAAGTTGGTAAACCTGTTACATTATTTTCACATCTTTCAATTCTCAGAAAAATGCTCATTTTGTAACTTTATAAAAACACATTTTTAGGGCTGGAGAGGTGGCTCAGCAGTTAAGAGCACTGACTGCTCTTCCAGAGGTCCTGAGCTCAATTCCCAGCAACCACATGGTGGCTCCAACCATCTATAATGTGATCTGATGCCCTCTTCTGGCCTGCAGGTGTACATGCAGGCAGAGCACTACATACATAATAAATAAATAAACAAACCTTTAAAAAATAAAAACACATTTTAAAAATTCAATATCTGTGTTAGGGAAGGTAGGCAGGACATAGATGAGTATGGTGTAAAAAATAAAGGTAATATAATGGCTTAAATTAAAAAATTCAGATAGATAAAAATATGTAAGTATGTTTACATTTTAAATTAGGGGTACATAGCAGGCAGTGTGACTACGCAGACCCTCCGACAGATGTGAGATGGAGCTCACTGCCCACTATCGTTTCTCTCTTTGTCTTTAAAACAGGGAAAGACAAGCATGTCTCGGAGAAGTATTACTTTAAAGCAAAAATGTTCAAACTTAAGGAAGTCAGTTCCTGAAACTGTCAACAGGCGTATATCCCCTTAGCCATTCTAAGTGAACTTGAGTCTCAGAGGCTGGAAAAGTTTTACTCCTGGCTTGAGAGGAGCTGACGTGTGACATCTGGAACCACTGCAGGAGATCTTTGAAGGGAAGTAGAGAAGCCAAAATGGGCTGAAGGGCTGGAAATTGGAAAATGCAGTCTCAGTTTCAAAAGAGCACACTTCTCAGCTTGGAGGGGCAGGGCAAAGTTAAAACCGAGAGCGTTCCCAGGCAAGGTTTCCAGGCAGTCAGGGCCACAGCTTCTGCAGGGTAGTGGGACACCTCGAGGTGTGTTCAGGTGTGTCCAACCTGTGGTCCACGTGACTGCGCATCCCAATACAGGAGTCACAGCCTAACGCATTGTAGGTGACAGTGATGTGCCACTATACCGAAGGGATTAACACTCGAGGTAGTGGATTTAGCTCATAGTAGGTACCCTTAAAAGGATTAACACTCGAGGTAGTGGATTTAGCTCATAGTAGGTACCCTTAAAAGGATTAACACTCGAGGTAGTGGATTTAGCTCATAGTAGGTGCCCTTAAAAGGATTAACACTCGAGGTAGTGGATTTAGCTCATAGTAGGTACCCTTAAAAGGCGGTTGCTATTATTTTGACACCATTTGATTCACACCATGATGCGCACTTTAATACAAAGCCTGGTTCTTAAGGAATCAAACAGGTCCAGGGATCCATCTTAGGATGCTGAGAATTCTCTTTACCAAGCTACACAACCATAGTACAGACTCAGCCAGCATGGATTGAGGACTGACTGGTTACCTTAATCATCACAATCCAATGCATAGGGCTTATTACTAGTCCTATTTTATACTCAAGGAAACTGAAAGACATAAGATGCAGACTTAGCTGCACAAGCCAGGTGTGGTGACACACCTTTAATTCCAGGAGTCGGGAGCCAGAGACAGACAAACCTCTTTGAGTACAGCCTGTTCTACATAGAAAGTCCCAGGCCAGCCAGGGCGACCTACTGAAATAGTGTCTTAAAAACCAAACAACAACAACAAGCCATCTGTCTTTGCTCAACAAAACCAATGAATGTTTCAAAAACAAAGGGAACAGAGGAAGCTCATGAGGGCTGGAATCAGGGAGGGGAGGAGAGACAGGTGGAACTCCACATGTTGTCCTGGGACACCAAACTGCAGTTCTGAACATTACTGGTCCTGAGTCAGCTGGCTACCTCTTTAGACAAGGTGTCTCTTAAAAGCCTCTGTTTTTGCCTCCTTTAAAGATAATGGTGGTTTTCCTTCAACATAGTATGAGCATTGAGAGCTACTGTCTGGAGGTGGAGAGATGGCTCAGAGGTTAAAAACACCTACTGCTCTTCCAGAGGACCCGGGTTCAATTTCCAGCACCCGCATGGCAGCTCAAAAGCCATAACTCCAGTTCCAGGAGGATCTGACACCCTCTCACAGACATACACGCAGTCGGAGCACCGATGCACATAACATAAAAATAAATAAAAATTTTAAAAAGAGGTACTGTCTGTGGGAACTTAAATAAACGAACAGTTTATGGCAGTCACAATGAGTGGTATCAACGGGAGATGCAACTTTAGACTTAATACCCAGGGGTGATACAGAGAGGACGCTTCGGTGCAATGCAGGTATGTTCTGTGAATAGGGTGGGAAAGGGACCTGGAAAGGATAAGAAAGAAATCAAGGGGCTGGAGAGATGGCTCAGTGGTTAAGAGCACTGACGCTCTTCCAGAGGACCAGGATTCAATTCCCAGCACCCACATGGTGGCTTACAGCCATCTATAATGTGATCTGATGTCCCCTTCTGGTCTGCAGGTGTACATACAGAAAGAGCACTGTATACATAATAAAAAATAAATAAATAAATAAAGCCGGGCATGGTGGCGCACGCCTTTAATCCCAGCACGCGGGAGGAAGAGGCAGGCGGATCGCTGTGAGTTCGAGGCCAGCCTGGTCTACAAAGCGAGTCCAGGACAGCCAAGGCTACATAGAGAAACCCTGTCTCGAAAACCCCGCCCCCCCAAAAAAAGTAAAAATTTTAAATAAAAAAAGAAAGAAATCAAATGCTTCCTTCTCACTTCATTTGGGTGGGCTTTTAATTATCAGGTCAAAGAAAATAATATTAACCTCAGAAACATAACCTCAGTATTCTCTGGCATTTAATATATATATTAATGGGGCTGGAGGTGTGACTCAGGAGTTAAGGACACACACTGCTCTTGCAGAGGACCTGGCTTAAAAACTAATACCCAAAGTAGGTGGCTCACAACTACCTGTGTGACTCCATTGCCTGGGGATCTGACATTCTGGCCTTTTGGGGTAGCTGGGCTGCACATAAGCTCATACAGGCACATACACATGCATATAAATGTAAAAATACAAATTCATTCTGTCATTGGAAGGGCATTTCAGTACTTTTTGTCTGTAATAAGATCCAGTGCACGTGGTTTATTTCACGGATTTGGGCATAGCACAGCAAATGACACTTCTCACGCCCTCCCACCAACCCTTCAAACCACTTTTTAGATTTCAACCTTTCCATGCACTGAGCTTTAGCATTATCTGCACTGTGCTTAATGGTTAAACACACACCACTCTCCTATTCCAGCACTAACAACGCCCCTACACCGTCTACAAAGTTTCCCTGTTATCAGAAACGAGGGTCTGCTGGAGGCAGAAGGCCACAGCCTCAGAAACAGGAGCGAACAGACCAGCCTGCAAACACTGCAATCTCTCAGATGCAAACAGGTAGGAAGCAGATAAGGGGAGACAAAGAATTAATGCACTGGTGCTCTGGCCTCCTGAACACATCCATAACACGCAAACAACAAGTCTGAAAGAAAACTGAGCTCAGCATGGAACTGCCGACTCCACCCCATGGCAACCACAAAAAGGCTGGGTGGGCTTGCGGGCGGACAACCCTGTTTTCAGAGCCACAGAGATATGTGCCTGCATCCATGCTAGTTACTCTCCTAGGTGAACGGGTTACATGAGGTGCCAATACTATGTCACTGTGTGTTTCAGGGACAAAGGAGGGTCATGTAAGTAAAGACATGACAGGCAAGCGACAAGTATTAGACTGACCCAGACTGCTCACATTACCAGGCTTCAGGCTTCCTGGCATCCATCTTTTGACTTATTCCCTGTAAGACTTCAGCATCTCAGCCTCAGACGTGCAAAATTGGAAACCGTAGTGCATGGCGTCATTTGCTCTCTTGGGGCTTTATGAAGAAAAATGTTCACCTAAGCCCACAAATAGACAGACTCTGTCATAGTGTTGCCACCAGGGAGGAAGACACTGTGTGGCTGCTAACCATGAGAGCAATAAGCTAGCCATGCTGAGCTGACTTGGTCTTAACTTTTCTTCCTCTTGAGAAGTATCTACCTTTGGGAACTTTGCCATTTCCTGCTGCCACTTTCTCCACTGCAGGGAGAAATACAGGTCCTTTGGGATTTGAGTTCTCAGGCCTGTCAGCTGTGGGATGTATTTTCTACTGACTTCTTTTTTTTTCCTTTCTTTTTTTTTTTTTTCCTACTGACTTCTTGCTCTAGTTTTATTCTTTGTTTGCTGTGATAAATATGGCCAATAGGACCAAGAAAGGGTTTATTTGGTTTTACAGGTTACTGTAGCTCATCTGAGGAAGCCAAGGGAGAAACTTAAGGCGGGAACCGCAGCAGACATTGGAGGAAAGCTGCTCCCTCGCTTGCTTCCCTTGGCTCACACAGCTACCTTCCGTCCACAACCCAGGACTATGGGTCTAGGGTTGGGGCCGCCCGTAGTAGTTAGCAGTGAAGGAAATGCCCTCCCCCCCCCCCCCCCCCCCGGCAGACCAATCTGATGGAGGTGACTCCTCATCGGAGGCTCATTCTTTGCAGGGGTGTCAGGTTGGAAACTGATGCTAACTACGACATTTCCATAAGAAATAAAGTTAAGGCCAAGTGTGTTGGTGCACACCCATAACCCAACCACTGAGGGTGGCTGAGACAGGATGATTGAGAAGTTCAAGGTCAGCCTAGGCTACATAGTGAGACCCTGTCTAAAGGAAAGAAAAAGAAAGTGGATGTATTTGAGTTTTTCGTTGTTGTTGGGGTGGGGGGGGGGCTTGGATTTTATAAGGCTGCGAAGGTCTGCTTTTGTTGTAGTTTAAACCAACTGAACATCTGCTTTTCCTATCAGCTTCCTCCAAGCCAGGTAGAAAGAAATAGCAAGTGTTTATCGGGGACTTTCTAGAGACTCAGTATGGAGTCGTGCACACTGGCATGCTAATGCAGATAGCTGTGTTAGGAGAGACTTTCCGCAGAGACTTGTGACAAAGCTCAGGGATGACTTTACACAGCAGGCCACTCCTCTGTGGAGGCCCTGTTGCCACAGAGGAGGAAGCTCAGTTCTCTCAAGATGTTTCTTTGATGAGAGAAGACCTGGTCACAGAGTACGTTAATCCCCACTGCTGCCCAGTGGGTGGAAATACAGAGAACAGAGCAATCTCACTGGTGAGTCAACTCCAGGTCTCTCGCAGGCGCAGGCTCTTTCAGGTGGCCTCCACCCAGCAACCTGATACAGGAAGGGAAATGGTCTCCTTGCGGACTGGGAAAACCTTCCAGACATCCAGGTAAAGCTGCTCCTTTGCTCTGCGTCAGTTTCTGCAAAGCTCTCTCTGTTTCAGTCAAAAGCAGGAAGAAAGCAGAGAAAGAAAGAGCTAGGTGGCTGGTTCAGGGTGCGTGTGTCTGGCCCGTACCTCTCTGCCCCCCTCACTCGTGACTTTACACTGCACTGTGCTCTTCACTTCCTGTGGCCAGTCACCCCTCCGGTGATGACAGCACAAGTATTTCACACAGGACAGCACAAACAGAACTCAGGAGCCCTCATGGTTAAACTATTTATCTAAATGATCGCTGACCCAATACCAGGCAGATAAACAGTTCTTTCTCCCACCCATGGTCCCGTAATCATGACTCACAATCTACAAAAGAGATCCTTTCAGAAAACAGAGACCTCTTGCAAAGATCTCCAGGACTACTGGACATGCTGCTTTCCAGGTCAGCGTAAACTGTTGACGTGCTTTCAGATTGCAACATTCGCTAAGAAGTCAATTCCTCTTGACTAAATGTCAGCTTTAAGACTTGAAAAATATGCTGGGTGATGGTGGCTCATGCCAGCACTTGGGAGGTAGAGGCAGGCGGATCGCTGTGAGTTCGAAGCCAACCTGAGCTACAAAGTGAGTCCAGGACAGTCAAGGCTACACAGAGAAACCCTGTCTCGAAAAACAAAACAAAACAAAACAAAAAAGGCTTGAAAAATATAGGACAAGGCTGGAGGTGGCTCTGTTGGTAAGAACGCTCCGTGTGCAAACATAAGGACCTGAGTTCGAATCCCCCAGACCCATGTAAAAGCCATGTATGGCCAAACACACTGACAACTCCATCTTTGGGGGCCGGGAGGGAGGCTTAGAGGCAAGAGAGTTCATCACTAGGGCTCAGAGGCCAACAACAAGCAAGCAGGGAGCCTCTCCGGGTTCATGAAGACCACCCTGTCTCAAGGAAATGAGGTGAGAGAGACTGAGAGCAAGATAGCGGCGTAGACCCCCTCAGCCCTCTCTGCCCATGTGTACCCCAATCCCATGTGTCACACCCATATTCATGCATGTGCGTGGGAGCACACACACACACAGACACACACACACCACCGCCATCACCAACCCCTTAGGTTACAACAAGCTGTTTGCATAGCCTTTCTATGGTGTCAAAGACTTCTACCTGTAAGCATGGAGTGTTTTTCTCCTAACATGAGAAGGAAACGGAGCACAATCATTTCGGTTACTTTCCTCCACTGTCCCGGTGATGCTTGTACCACTAAGCAGAATCCTGACACTAGTTTTCCTCCAGCTCTGATCCTGGCACTCACCCCCACAAGCACGACAATAAAATTGTTACTGGTAATATTTTTGCACCACGAAGGATTCCTGAGAACTTGTTTGGTTCAGTCTAACTTCTCAATTTGTCTAAAATAAAAACAAACACCTAATTCCCAGAGAAGTGAACATTTAAAGTCTGGCAGCTATGCAGAGCTGGGGCTGCAGCTGTAATCTCTACTGTGAGGTTCTCGCTATGCGTATGAGCCTTTTAAACAACCAAGGGGAGCGGGGGGGGGGGGGGGGGGGGGAGGGAGGAATAACTATCACTCAAGATGGTCCAGAGTACCTTCTCCTGAGCTAAGAAGGGAGGCACATGATTGGCTGGCTGACTGATTGATTGATTGACTTATAGATTTTTTAAAATTTAACCTACAGTGGTCTTTAAGCCTTTAAAAGCAACATATAGTGCCTCTGCAGACTCAAATGAAGTCTTATAGAGGACATCCATGATATAAAAACTTATGGAAAGTCTCCTCTCGGTAGTGGAAACAAAGAGAGTCCAGCCCCTCCCAGCTCAGACCTTCAAGAGCCAGAAGGTTTAAATATTTCTCAGCCATTCTCTATTCCTCTGTTGAGAATTCTCTGTTTAGTTCTGAGCCCCTTTTCTTAACCGGGTTATTTGGATTGGTGGTGTATAACTTCTTGAGTTCTTTATATATTTTGGATATTAGACCTTTGTCAGATGTAGGGTTGGTGAAGATCTTTTCCCAGTCTGTAGGCTGTCACTTTGTTCTGTTGACAGTGTCTCCTGCCTTACAGAAGTTTCTCAGCCTCATGAGGTCCAATTTATTAATTGTTGACCTTAAGGCCTGGGCTGTTGGTGTTCTGTTCAGGAAGTTGTCTCCTGTGCCAATGTGTTCCAGGCTTTTCCCCACTTTTTCCTCTAGCAAATTTAATGTCTCTGGCTTTATGTTGAGGTCTTTAATCCACTTGTGTATGGTGACAAATATGGGTCTAATTGCATTTTTCTACATGTAGACATACAGTTAGACCAGCACCATTTATTGAAGATGCTATCATTTTTCCATTGAATAGATTTGGCCTCTTTGTCAAAAATCAAGTGACCAAATGTGTGTGGATTAATTTCTGGTCTTCGATTTGGTTTCATTGATCCACCAGCCTATTGCTGTTCCAGTACCATGCTGTTCTAATTACTGTTGCTCTATAGTACAACTTGAGATTGGGTATGAGATTCCTCCAGAGGATCTTTTATTGTATAGGATTGTTTCTGCTATACTGGGTTTTTTGTTTCTCCATATGAAGTTGAGAATTGATCTTTCAATGTCTTCAAAATATTTTGTAGGTATTTTGATAGGGATTGCATTGAATCTGTAAATTGCTTTTAGTAAGATGGCCATTTTTACTATGTTAATTCTCCTGATCCACAAATGGCTGGGTAACACTTAAAGAAATGCTCAACATCTTTACTCATTAGAGAAATGAAAATCAAAGCGACTCCAAGATTCCGTCTTACACCCATCAGAATGGCTAAGATAAAAAAATTCAAGTGACACCACATGCTGGCGAAAGATGTGGATTGAACTAGAAATGATTATAATGAATGAGTTCACCCAGAAGCAGAAAGAGTCAAATGATATATACTCACTTACATCTAGACACTAGCCCAAGGGGCATGTCCCATGAAAGTCTTCATTTACCAGGAAAGTGGGACAGAGGGGAAGACTTCCTATTGGGACTTTAGGTGAGAGAAGTATGGGAAAATGGGGAAATAGAAGAATCCAGAGGGTCCTAGAAACCTACAAGAACATTATGACAGGCGGATCTGGGCCCAGGGGTCCTGCTCAAACTACGGCACCAGCCAAGGACAATATGTGCAATAAACTTCGAACCCCTACCCAGATCTAGCCAATGAACAGGACATTCTCCACAGTTGAATAAAGAGTGGAGACTGACTTTCACATGAACTCTGGTGCCCCGTATTTGACCATGTTCCCTGGAAGGGGAGGCCTGGTGGTGCTCAGAGGAAGGATAGCAGGCTACCAAGAAGAGACTTGATACCCTGTGAGCATATACAGGGGGAAGAGGTCACAGTCATAGGGGAGGGGAGTAGGGGGAAAGCAGGAGGGAGGGAGGAATGGGAGGATACAAGGGATGGGATAAAATAAAAATAAATAAAATTATGTCATTAGCAGACTTAAAAGAAAAAAAAAAAAAAAAAAAGAACCAGAAGGTTTGGCTTTGTCATTCAGATAACCCACAGGCCCCTCAAAGTCCAGCAGTTTCTTCCTCCTACAAAGGACTTGTCTTCCCCTGCAATGTGAGGAAACAGCTCTAGGCTGGCCTTTGCCCAGAGCACTGCACCAAGCCATCCGAGCCACCCTCTTTCCTCATGCCTAACTTCTCAATATAAAGTCCAGCTATAATCAGAGCTCACCTGGCCCCCATCAGACCCTATGCACAAAAGCAGTTTCAGCCACACCCCACCTCTGTCTTAGATAGTGCATCTGTTTTCCTTCTCTCTGGACTCAGCACTGGCTGTGCTGGATTTGATTTATAGTCCAGGCTGGCTTTGAACTCACAGAGATCAGAGATCCACCTGCACCTCCCTGAGTGCTAGGATTACAGGCATTTGCTATTACACCCGCTTTGACTCAATTCTTTATTTGTTTGTTTGTTTTTGTTTTTTTTTGAGACAGGATTTCTCTGGGTAGCCTTGGCTGTCCTGGACTTACTTTGTAGATCAGGCTGGCCCCACACTCACATCAATTCACCTGACTCTGCCTCCGGAGTGCTGGCATTAAAGGTGTGCACCACCACACCTGGCTTTTGACACAGTTCTTAGATTGTACTTTCCCCCAAGCCCTGCCTCCCCATTTTTCCTCTTACTCCTTCCCTCTTCTCCTCTCTGCCTCTCAGGACTCTGGTGGAACGTGTTGCTGCTGAACTGAAAATGCACAATCCTGGCTCACCCTGAACCGGCTTTCTACTAGCAAACACATTCCCTTGGGTCTCCTCGCTGGACCCTCAGAAATACTAAAAACACAGAGATCACTTGAGGTGCATGTGTAAAGTGCATCTTAGGTCCTCTCGTCTCCTCTCTGAATATATTGACTGGAATCTTTCTAGTTTGTACAAACTCTGAGTTAGGAAGCCAGATACACCGGACCTGGGCCAACACTCAGATACCCAGGAGAACAGGCTGGACAGAAATGTCATCTGAGGATCTGAAATTCCAGGAGGGCTAATCGGAACCAGGTTGAGAACAGAGTATGACCTCCCCACTGCTGGTAAGTGAAGCTACACCACCCACAGAGGGGGCAGCTCAGCTCTTCTGGACTCTGCATCTGCTGGTCCTTGATTCCTGGAGACTGGATGCTGTATTGTGCGCCTGAGAACAGCATGCTGGGATTTGATTCCCATGGCTGCTGGCTTCTGAGCTTATTACATCACATCATTAATCTTTGCCTTCCTCCTCTTCAAAACAGAGATAATGAAGTTACCTATCTCAGTGTGTTATGCAAGGCTTCCCTTTTCTCTTTCTCATATAACACTCTGAGGGCGATTATACGTTAACTCCAGGATTTCAGCGTTGCTCAGTCAAGATGGTTAAGTAAGTGAAGGTCCACCGCTGGCCTGACAGCCCATAGGTACTCAGCATCCCTCAGTGATTGCAGAAGAGGGCAAGCCACTTCGTTCCCCAACTGGGAGGAGAAACGTTTTCCTGTTAGGCTTAGCTGCCGGGTGTCTCCCTTCAGCCACAGTCAAGCAGCCTACCAGTGGAGCAGGAGCACAGGGTAGGAGGCTGCCAGATAGTTTGTGTTTACTAGACATTCGTGATTATAATTTAAGATCAGGAATTCACACTCACATGGCAGTGCCAGCAAAACTCATCCTGGGTCAAAGCATGCTTTTAAAACACGAAATGTCTTAATTCTGATTTTCTTATGTAACCACGATGTGTAGACTTGCCAAAGAATGTTAAAAATAGGACCCAAATCAAAGAGGGAAAGAGCCTCACAGTTTCTGCTCTGACTGGCATGGAAACAGTTGCCTCACAAAACAGGGGTGGCTGTGAGGTTTTTTTCATTGTCTAGGGGGATCGATCGCTTTCTTGGTTTTCTTCTTTATTTTGTTTATTTCTCCCACACTACTTTGGAGTGATGAGTCAGGGTGCCACCACTTTTCTGGAAAAACAAGAAAGGCTACAGAAGGAGAGAAAAGTCCTCACAAATCTCCAGAGGCTACAGGAACTGTGCCAAGGGAAGCGGCTGCTTCCACAGAGCCATGGAAAACAACAGGCGCTGTAGGCACCAGGCTCAGCCAAACCCTGCAGCGGGGCCTAGCTTTATTTTGGATCCAAGCAAGAGTCCAGGAAGCCATGTGCATTGGCTTCTTTTCCATTTAAAATCCTACACTCATCAAAATGTGTCGACGAGGGCACCTGCATTAGGGTACCCCTCTGTGTGTTCTCCGAAAGAGGAGGTGAGAAACAAGTCCTAGGAAAGCAAGCTGTGCCCAAGGATCTAAGGCAAGTGTTGGATGGTGGTCCTTATTCCCACTTCCTCTCCTCTCTCCTCCCCCTTGCTCCTTTTCTCTTCTTCTCTCCTTCCCTAAGCCCCTCTCCTTTTCCCTCTCCAGAGTTCATAATGTAGTCCTGCCCTGGAACTTGCTAGGTAGCTCAGCCTGGCCTGGTGCTTAGCAGTGATTTGCCTTCTTCCCATGTGCTGCGCTGGCATTAGGGGTGTGTGCCATCACACCTGGCTCCTGTTCTCTTTAAACGGCACTCTATTCTTTTTTTTTTTTTTAAATTCTCCAAAAAGATGATAGATTTCCATAAAAATTCTGATGGCCCAAGATATTTTTATACCAGTTTCAGTCACTTAAAAAAAAAAAAAATCAATGACCCAATATAGGCAAGATTTGAAGACTACAGAATGCCACAAGAAAAAAAAAAAAACAAAAAACAAAAAAACAAAAAAACCCCACACTATTAGACTTGCACTAGAAAGAAAAGAAGAGGTGTCTAAAAGCCACTTTGGAACATCGCAAATTCAGATCTTTCAAGAACCAAACAAGATACAAGCCCCTTGCCAATATTTGTGCTTTAAATCAGATAGCTAGCCCCAGATGCTACAGATGTTCAGAGCCTAAGTGATTATACAATGGGCTGCTTCCTCTTTGATCCCTTCCAATATACCCTATCCCAGAGCAGGTTCTAGAAAAAAAAATAATAAAATAAAAACAAAAGCTCACAGACCAGGGCAGCACAACCAAAGAGCCCTGATTTATCTGAGCTTTGCAGGGTTTCTGCGCTTGGCTTCTCGTTTCTTCGGGGAACGCAATCCACACGACTCGGCTTGCTGCTTGAATAAAGCGCACGTTTTTCTCATCTAGCAGAGTCATCTTATGAAAAGTGAGGACAACCTGCCCTGGCGTCGGAGGGGCAAACGAGGGAAGAATAAGGTCATGCTGGGACATGAAGGGTTTAGAAAGCCTTGATCTCTGGATACAGCTTAAAAGGCACAGACAGGGAAGGAGCAAGGTCCTACTTTTCAGGGCACCCAGAAAGCAGTGGCTTTCTTTCTTTCTTTCTTTCCTTCTTTCTTTCTTTCATAAGGTTTCACCATGTGGCCTGGAACGTGCTATGTTAGACCGGCTTGGTCCTACATAGACCAGACTAGCCTTGGACTCAGAGATCCACCTGCCTTTGTCTAAGTACTGGGATAAAAAGTGCGTGCTGACATAGCCAGTGGGAGTAGCTTTCTAAGAAGTCACCAGCAGAGATGAAACAGACACTTGAGACCTGGGTCCTTCAACTCAGCCTTATCAAAAGGAGCCACGTGACACTTAGGCTTGCAATGGCTGAACTGCAAAGCGGAAAGCAAGAGCAGAATGTCTGACAAACTGTAGCTTCTTCTCCACCCTAATATCACCCTTTCAGAGGGATCTTCAATAAAGTCTCAGTGAAGACAGTCCCTTCAGTTGATCAGAAGCCATTAAATTCCTCCACCCCCACCCCCACCCCGCCTGCCATTCATTTGAGAGGCTTCTAAGGTAGACTAAGCCCTTGGTTAATCTAGTGGCTACATGTCAATAATACCTCTTGAATTTGACATACTAAAATCCTAACCCTCGATGCGGTAGTATTTAGAGATGGGGCCTTTGGAAAGTGATCATTTGTCTCACGTGCATAAGTGGGTCTAATTCCCGTATAAAGGGGACACTAGACAACTCCACCCCCCCCCCAAGAAGGCCTATGTAAGAACGAAGACATGCTGACACCTTCATTTTGGAACTGTGAGAATTAAATGTCTGTTGTTTATATGCCATCTGGCTTACGGTACTTAGCCATAGCAGACTAAACTAAGATCCATAGATATTTAGAATGATAGCCCCACCCCCCTAAGTCTAGGATTAGGATGTATTTAGCTTTATAAGGCTACCTCAAAATGTGTGGGAAGAAGATAAAGGAATTCTTACAGTAACTTGTATTTCCACCAGCCATTTTAGAGTAATCAGAAGAGGCTCCTTGTATAAAACTTCGTCTTGTGACTTTTGAGAAAAGAAATGTCTACTTTCCACTCCAGGTACTCTCTGTAGTTCATGAGCGGTGAGGATCTGGAAGAAATGAGTCAAGTGGTGTTTCCCTTGTCCTCAGGGGCTCTCCTAACTCCCTGTCAGGTCCTGAATTTTTAATCCCTCTCCCTGAGGCTGGCTGAATAAATCTAACCCAACGCTAGCAAACAAGTAAAGGCAATTTTTTTTTTTTAATGGCACAGTCCAGGTCACCATAACCTAGACTAGGTACCAGGTCAGCAGGAATGGCAGGTACTGGCTGATACCTTTGTGTCATAAGACACACGGTTATTTTCTGTTCTAGGATGTTTTGGACGGGAAGCCAGGAAGTCAAGATAATTGTGTAAAATCTGTCAAAGGCTCTTTCGAGATCCCTCCATCTAAGAGGAGGAAATAGCAAGAGGGAAGAAATTCAGTCAAAATGAACTGGAAATCTGGAGTGAAGCTTTGTGCTGCCATACCTGACCCACAGCAACTGGGAGGTAATCGGTGTTACTCTCAAGCCACCAGGTTGGAGGAAGACTGTTCTCCTGCGGCAATTGATAAACACACCCACTTAAGCGTCACTGAAGAAGACACACACACACACACACACACACACACACACACACACACACACACACAAAGAGGGAGACAACTCAGGAGTCATCCAGAGGGAGCTAGTTTCCAGAGAGGTGCAACCATTCAAGAAACATTGGCTAGCCCCCAGAATGCATATCTGCAGTGATACTGAGTAAAACTGATGAAAACTGGTGTGTGTGTGTGTGTGTGTGTGTGTGTGTGTGTGTGTGTGTGTGTGTGTGTAAAACAAATGTTACTTCTAAAAGAGTCCATTCCTGTGCAATCCCGACAAGTTCCTTACCTAGTTCCAGGCTCAAAAAAAATTTTAGTTGTTCTATACTAACATATATATTTGCATGTATGTGTACATATGTGTATAGAGACGTGCACATAGATTTATTTTTGACTCTCCTCCTTCATGCTTCTTATTCAGTCTGTCCAAAAATTATTTAGTCTGCTTTTTTGTGTGTTTTGTTTGGCTTTATTGGTTTGTTTGTTTTGTTTTCAAAGATAGGGTTTCTCTGTGTAACCTTTGCTGTCCTGGACTTGCTTTGTAGACCAGGCTGGCCTTGAATTTACAGAAATCCACCTGCTTCTGCCTCCCCCAAGTGCTGGGATTACAGGCGTGTGCCACCGTGCCCTGCTATATAGTCTCCTTTTTTTCTTCTTCCTTGAGACGGGGTTTCCCTGTGTAGCCTTGGGTATCCTGGACTCAGTTTGTAGACCAGGCTAGCCTCGAACTCACAGAGATCAGCCTGCTTCTGCCTCCTGAGTGCTGGGATTACAGGTGTGTGCCACCACTGCCTGGCTTATAGTCTACTTTTTAATTGAGAGCACATCTCATACTTCATACCACCTACACAGGAGCCACTCTCATGTAGACCATGACTCTCTTTCTTTACTAATTCCATGGACTGGACGGGCTTCTCTGCGTCTGTTCTCCCTCTACAATTTATTTCCAGATCAGGCTGCTTTATAAATCTACATGAAATCAGTCCTCTGCCCTCTCCAAACCCTGAAAGGCTTCCCCCCACACTCAGAATAAAAGCCAGAGTCCTTATGTTAATCCATGAAGCCTGGTATATAGACCTGATCCCTGGCGCTTCTCCCGCCCCCCACGGTTCTCCCTTTATTTGCCTGTTTCCTCTTCCCTGCTCTTTGATGTTTCCAAAGCACACAAAATCTGCTCTCACTCCAGGCCTCTGCTAGTTTGCTGGGGCTGCTATAACAGTGCACCAAAAAGTAGTTGGCTTTTAAAATGGAAATGCATTGTCTCGTTTATGGAAATCTGAAAGCCGTGTGTTGGCAGGACCGTGCCCTCTCTGATGGCGCCAGGGAATGTCTGACCTCTCCTTGCTCATGTGGTTTGCTGGCCATCTCCACTGTCCCTTGGCGTGTAAGCTCATTGCCCCAGTCCGCTGTCGTCGTCACCTGGTGTTCCTGTGAGCATCTATATCTTCAAACATCGCACTTGCAAAGGCAGTTGTCATCTGAGATGAGGCTTGTTCTATCCTGGTGGCCCTCACTCCTATTCCCAAACACAGTCATATTCGAGAGCTCTATAGGTTACAATTTCAAACACGTGAATTTCAGGCAGGGAGCATAATTCGGCCCATAACGAGAGTCTCTGCAATCACTGTTTTCTCTCCCTAAAGGCAAGAAACCACGGTGCGGCTGCCATAGGAATGGGCCCTATAGACTTGTGACTTACGAGGAACCCAGCTGCCGGGGACAGCTGCTGTGCTTTGGAATTGTCCTCTGCATCTGTGTCAGTGCTGTGCTTCCCAGGGCCGTGACCTAGTATGGCTAGGACACCAAAGCAAAGCTGCTCCGGAAGATGAGAACTGCCCCAACAGGTGGCTTCCACTCCAAAACAGTCCAAAAGCCTTGCCAAAGTCTCAGGACAGCACAACCCAAGGACGCTCCCACTCAACGCCCCCCTTCTCTCACAGCAGTCCGATGGATCCCACAGTTTCCCAAGAGGGTGCTGTTGTTGTGGTTTAAACATGAAAAATTCCTCATAGGTTCAAGTGGTTCGACGCCTGGTCCCGAGCTGATGGCTCTGTCTGGGCAGGTTGTGGATCCGGTAGGAGGTGGAGGATGTAGAGCCTGGCCTCACTTCCCGTTCCGGACTGCAGAGGCAGACTACCCAGCAGCCTTCCTCTCCCACTCTCATGATCTCCCCATCCCCAAGGATTGTAACCCTTCGAACTGTGAGCCAAAATGACCCCCTTCTGTTAAGTTGCTTCTAAGTCAGATATTTTATTACAGCACTGAGGATAGTAACTTAAAAAATATAAATAAATAAACGAACTCTCTTGCATTGTGAATGCCATCTTGGTGCCTGCTTCTTGGAGAACCTGAGCTAATCTCTCAAATATTAGTATCTCCTTACGTAAGCCTCTGACTAATGGTCCTTTGCGATCCAAAATAAAATACCCTCATCCAACCTGGTCCTTCTTGCTTTATTTCTTCTGATTTCATTATCTTTTTATTTGTTGTTCCTCTTGCATCTTTTTTTTTTTTTTATGATCAAAGACATTGAGTTGTTCATGTTTACACCCTAATGTCTACAGCAAAACCAGGAATATAGTAGGTAGTAAATTAAATTTGTGAATATGTTTACTTTATAAAGAAATGTTGGATTGAAACCCCCTTCAATTCCAGACACATAAAATATAACCATCATAATAATGTGCCTTATAAACTTTTAATATAGTCCAAAATTGAACAGTCAACACAAAGCCAAAGCTGTAAGCCACAGCGCCAGGGGTGACTTGATTCTGTATACAACAGCTACTTTCAGCCTTAGATTGAGACTGAAACGCCCAAATGAGAGTGAGGGCAGGTGACGTCGCCCTCAGCCCTGCGCGGAAGACAAGCCAGAATGACAAAACTACACCATCAGAATTCTGGAAACACTCCTTCTACATGGAAATAGAGCTATTAAAAACTACCACTGCTCCCCCATCGCACCCCCCAGGAAGCAGGCAAGTCTGTAGTGTGTTTTGCCACAGGGTCATATTTAAGTGGAAAGCACATCTGAGGAGTAGGAGGAGGTCCCCTGCCAAGCCCCAAGTCAATGTCATGCATAAGCACAGCACCGAGACTCACACTGCTTAGATTGGACAAGAATCCCGAACCAACATAGCACCACACAGATGTTCCCCGGACCAGGGAAACCTTTGCAGAAGCAAACTCAGACTGCTTAGGAGGATGACTTTTTTTTCTGGAGCTCAAGGTTCACGAGGATCCCTCCCTACTGAACAAATCAGACAAAGATCGGAATGAGCCAGAGAAGAGTCATGTCCACAGCAAGCCGAACAAACAGCACCTCAAGAACTGAGGTGTATGTGTGGGGGTGGGGGGATGGGGGTTGGGGTGTGGGGGTGTGGGGGGGTTTCTATACACCAATCACACTTAAAATAAGTTCCTAACCCAAAGGAGAAAATGTACAAAGTCCTCTATGAGAAAAGGAAAGAGAAGTAACAGAATTCTTTTATGTTTTTATTGCTATTTGATTTGCTTACATTTTACTTATTAGTGGGGGGCAGCATGGAATTGCATGAGGAGGGTGTCAGTCAGTCAGTGGTTGGGCGCTTGTGAAGTTGACATCAGGCAGAAGTCAGCTCTTTCCTACAGTGTGGGTCCCAAGGATCGATCTCAGGCTGGCGAGCTCTTTTATCATCTGAGTCATCTCAATAGCTTGTAAGTAGAATTTAAAAACATAAAATACAGCTGGGTGTGGTGACGCATGCTTTTAATCCCAGTACTCAGGAGGCAGAGTCAGGTGGATCACTGTGGGTTCGAGGCCAGCCTGGTCTACAAAGTGAGTCCAGGACAGCCAAGGCTACACAGAGAAACCCTGTCTCGAAAAAACAACAACAACAAAAACAAAACAAAACAACAACAACAAATACAAGCCAAGTATGGTAATCATGTCTTTAACCCTAGACCTCTTTATAGCTGAAATGGAAGTGTTGCCTTGAGTTTTAGGCTAGTCTGAGTTACCTAGTGAATTCTAGGCCAGCCTAGGCTACAGACTGAAACCCTGTCTCAAATTTAAGATAAAATAAGCAAAGAGGAAAAACACAGTGTGTTCAGTTGCTTGTCAGTTGCAGTTTAACAATTAATAAGGAAGATAGATCTGAAGAAAATAGCTTAATGTTGCAGAGAAGAGAAACAATGGAAGAGCTGCTACAGAATGTGAAAATTAAGTTAGAAAAACATTAAAGCATAAGCTTGTAATGCCAACACTGGGGGAGGCAAAGGGCGGGCAGATCTCTGCGAGTTCCAGAATAGGCCAGCCTGGGCTACATACAGAATCCCTGTCTCAAAAAACTAAAACCAAACAACCAACCGAAAAATTATTCTAGAAATATATATACTTGTATAAACAATGTTTTCACACGTGGATATAATGTACTTTGATCATATTCACTCTCTACCACTCTCTACTACTTTCTTAATATGTGTTCTTTTAAGATTTGTTTTATTATTTGTTTGTTTGTTTATTTATTTATTTATTGTGTGTGAGTGTGTGTGTGTGCACATGTGTAGATGTCTTCAGCGGCCAGAAGAGGGAATCAGATTTCCTGTAGCTAGAGTTACAAGCAGTCATGAACCACCAGACATGGATGCTGGGAACCAAAGTTTGGTATAATGCAAGACAGCAAATGCTCTTAATTACTGAGCTATCTCTCTAGCCCTTTAGTATGCGTTGAGTGAGGAAATTACAAATAGAATTTAAGCACGCACACACACACACACACACACACACACACACACACACACACACACACACACCAAGAACTGTTAAAAAAAACTACAGAAAATCTCAAACCTTTTAAAAAAAAAATCACAAAAACAGTAAAAGATAAATTGCTAACTGAATAAAGTCATTCAGCTTGTCAGCTGATTTTACATAGTGAGAGAGAGAAGAACATGCTATAACAGAATAACATTCAGAATGACATATGGACACCACTTGCAGGCCAGTAAGCTAGCTCAGTGGGTAAAGGCACCTGCAGCCAATTATATGCATGGACTTCTCAGCCCACAAGGTGGCAGAAAACTGACCCCCTCATGTACACACACACACACACACACACACACACACACACACACACACACTAGGTGTAATAGAGTTTTTATTTAAAGACCTTTCTCCAAAGAAAATCATGACCAAACTACTCTCTATACCCACCTAAATTACTGCTCAAAAGTGGGAAGAAATAAAATATACCATACCAAACAAAAATATACCATACCAAACAAAACAAAACATAAAGACATCTGAGAGAAATTAATAACAACCTATTTTAAGATAAAATAAACTGAAATAAAGTGAGATAAATAATGGTGAGCAAAGAAGATACAGAATACATTACTACCTTTTGTTGTTGTTGTTTGCTTTTTCGAGACGGAATCTCTGTGTTAGCCTTGGCCATCCTGGACTTGTTTTGTGGACAGGCTGGCCTATGAACTCACAGTGATCCACCTGCTTCTGCCTCCCAAGTGCTGGGATTAAAGGCCTGCACCACCACTGCCCAGCCACATAAGTACCTTTGTAAGTACCCTTGCCATTTAAAAGCTACATTTTTTTTTTTTCCAGATTAAAGGGAGTTATCAACAATTTGTAAGTAAGATGCAGGTGGTAGGACTGTGGAAGAACCATTAAGTTACAGTGGCTTAAGGTCCTTACATTAACTCAACCGAGGAGGAACAAGTCTGAATAATTTTATAAATAATTTTTACAAAATTTTATTTTACAAAATAATTACTATAACTTTAAAAGTTTAATGTAAACCTATATATTACAATTTTAGGGGAAATGAAAGAGGAGATGGGGTATAAGAAGTGGAACGCATCATGGTGGACAGGAGGACGCTCTGATAAGACAGGCACACAACTATAAACATGATGATGTACTGCCAGCAGATCCTCATGGAAAGAAATTCTTAAAACCTTCTTTAGGGCCCAGTGAAGTGGCTTCTTATGGTAAAGTGGAGCCATCAAGCCTGACAATTTGAGCACAGTCCTTCGGATCTACATGGTGGGAGGAGAGAAGTGACTCCTATGAATTGTCATCTGACTTCCCCACCTGTGTCTTATTATGCACACCAGCCTGTGTACACACACACACACACACACACACACACACACACACACACACACACACACACACACGGGTGGGGGTAGAGAGAGGGGGAGCGAAGAGAGAGAGAGAGAAAAGAGAGAGCAAAGTAAGGGGATAAAGTAGAATAAACATGTGAGAAAATGCACAGTCAGTAAAACATCAAGATGAAAGCCTAACAAGTCCAACCAAAAGAACAGCCCTTGCCAACCTGTGCTACAAGCATGGAAGCCAGGTCTTACACTCAAGCAGTCCCGCCAGCCTCACCCTGTAATTTCCACCCTGCTCAACCTTATCATCTGGCTGAGAGGCCTAACATTACAGGGTAGGAAAAATGCTGGATAACTCAAACGTAAAACACATGCAGCCCCAGCGGTCAGTCAAACCTAAAATAATGTCTGGAGGGTAGTTCTGCCCGGTCTGCTTACACCAAGTCTCCTCTGGGCCTTCCTGGATACCTGGATATCCAGGCTGTTTGGAAAAGGCATGATGCTGAAGGTACCCTACAAGGAGGAAAGAGAGGGAAGATAGAGGAAAAGAAAAATAAGAAGCAGCCATGACGAACACCTCAGCCTCTTACTTTATAGCCCCGGAGAACTGATGCTGCAGGACCCAGCTTACACATCAGACTCATTAATCAAGGAGGAGATACTTAGTTTTATTTTCTTCTTGCTCAATGGGGGCTGGGGCTGGCACGTGAAGCAGCCAGGATGAGGCATGGGCCCTTTAGGATGCTGAGGCGCCTTGCCAGTGGGCCTGCCTTGAACACTGATAGACTCCCGGTCCCCTCTGCCCAAGAAGGCGGTTCACTTTGGGACTGTTATTCCTCTGGAACCCTGAGTTGATCTGTTATCGTTAACACTTTGTCTCAGTTCATGTCAGCAGCGAGGGGTGGGGGTGGGGTAGGGTGTGGAGGGGTGTCTTTTATGGCCCACATCTGCACCACACTTCCTGAGCTTTTCTGCTCTCCTGACTTGTTTTCTTACAACTGCCTGCACCTGTCATCTGTGTTTCCCTTCACAGCCACTCTGACACAGACCGCTGTGTCGCCTGTTATCCTTTTAGGAACTACAGCATGCCTCTTGCACTCACTAAATGCTGAAGTGACCGATACCTTTGGCTTCCTTGGAATCCTGCCCGACTTTCAGATGTGTGCCTCCAATTCTAATCCTAACTTCTCACGAATTTTCAGCCTACATGTCTTTAGAATCCCACAAGGCCTTCTTTATAAAGTTAGTGCACATGTTCATTTAACTATCTTTTACTTTGTTCTGCCTTAATTTTTCCTTTTATTTCAGTGTAATACTTTTCTACGTACTTTTTCTTTATACTTTCTCATTCACTTTGCTCACAGTCTTTCCCCTCCTCCACTCCTGCCAGAGAATTCCCAGCACCTACACAATGTGTGTTCTCTGTCACCCCCCATCCCTCTTTCAAAAACACAAAAAAATATCAAGGCAAAGCAAAAGATGCATAAGCATGTGCGCGCATACACCACACACACACACATACATATACCACACCACACACACACATACCACACCACACAAACCACACCACACACACATATACCACACCGCGCACACACACATACCACACCACACACACACACAAACCACACCACACAAACCACACCACACATACATATACCACACCACGCACACAAATCACACACACACACACACCACACATACACACACACACACACCACACATACACACACACACACACCAAACACACACATACATGCCCTACAACTCAAAAACAAAGAAATGATTCTCCCTTTCCCAGCAAGTATCAATTGCAGATATCTTCTTAATTAAGGATGGGGTTTTGTGTCCACTTCCCTTCTCAGTGCTGGGACTTTGTCTGATTTCAAGCTGTTCAGGTCTTATGCAAAATGTCACGTATATGTCACATACTCATGTGAATTCACATATGTGTTATCGTGCCGGAGGATGACACCTTTCTTGGAGTCACTCATCACCTCTAGCTCTTATAATCTTTCTTCCTCCTGCTCACATAGATCCGTGAGCCTTGACAAGGGGTTTGATGGGGACAGCCTTTTTACGGCTGAGTGCTCCAAAGACTCTCAGTCTGCATATCATTTAGCTGTAGACCTCTGTGTTAATTACCAACTACTGCAAGAAGCATCTCTGATGAGGGCTGAGTGAGGCACTAATGGACGGGTATAGCAATGTGCCATTAGGAATCATTTTATTGCTGTGTTCCTTAAGCAGAATAGTGACAGTATTAGGTTTTCCCTTGAGGCCCATGGTCTATCTACTCTCTGAGTCTTGGGCACTTTAGCAGTGTCAGATATGGGTTCTATTTCATGAGCGTTAAGTCAGCCATAACCTTATGGTAAGGCCAGATTGCTATGTTTAAGTCATTAAACATAGATAACTCATGGTGGCGTGCACACCTTTAATTCCAGCACTCAGAGGGCAGGTGTAGGAGGATCTGTGGAAGTTAGAGGCCAGCCTGGCCCACAGAGGAGCAGGACTACCGAGAGAAACCCTGCCTTGAAAAAGAAAAAGCAAAAACACAACAACAATAACAGCCAAAATGCAAGACAAAACAAAAGACCCACAACCACCAAAAACACGAAGAAATCCAGCCAGTGCCCTTCTACCAACTAGAAGCTTCACCTGTACCAACAAGTTCATGGTGCTGGAATGTATTTTGCGTGCAACCACAGGAGAAAAGTAATTATCAATATCACTCAGCTGCAAACTTTGAGACCTGCAACAGCGACACCCTGTCTGCGAGATATACTAAGGCAACAACAAATGGTTTGGGAGTAACCGACCACTTTTTGACCTTACTAGATTCTTGCAACTATTCTTTCTAAGTCCTTTTATTTATTTTTATTACATTAAAATCGTGCTTTGTGTATATGCATGCATACATGCAGCCTGGTGTGCATGCCAGGACACTTGTGTGAGGTCAGAGGACAACAGTTAGCGAAGGGAGGCATCAGCTCAAAGGAGATGGTGCTCTTGTCTTCAGCATCCAGAGCAGCATCCACCGTGTGGGTCTGAGGCGTTGAACACAAGTTGTAGGCTTGGTGGCACCTACAAGCTGATTTTTTTCTCAGTGTTGTACATAAAGATTTGATGGCTCAAAAGAGACCACAGTCTCCACAGAACAAGAAAAACACAAAGAAAGTTATCAAAATTGAAGGAAATACATAATTACTTCTTTGCCAAATCTATTACTCAAAAATCCTTTATTTTATATGAGAACAATCCATAGGCAGGGCGTGGTGGCACCATGCCTTCAATCCCAGAACTTGGGAAGCAGAGGCAGGTAGATCTTTCTGAGTTCAAGGCCAGCCTGGCCTACAAGTGAGTCCAGGACATCCTTTTCCCAGCCCTATGAGAAATCCAGTGCACACGTCATTTCCTTGGATTTGTAACTTTATCAAAGCCTACACAGAGAAGCCCTATCTCGAAAAACAAACAAACAAAAAAGAAAGAAAAAAAGAAAAGAAAACAATCCATAGGACAATTTTATTTTTTAAGAACTCTCAATTCTATAGCTCCTGAGACATTTAAGCCAATCACAAATTGAATGAGATACTTAAAAGTCAAATGATTTTGAAAAGCAATTATAAACACCCTTTGTATGGCCTGAAGCAAAAATTACACTTAATGTGGGGTGTGGG
Source organism: Acomys russatus (assembly GCF_903995435.1). Taxonomy (NCBI): domain Eukaryota; kingdom Metazoa; phylum Chordata; class Mammalia; order Rodentia; family Muridae; genus Acomys; species Acomys russatus. The sequence goes on from NC_067138.1 coordinate 3,213,189, forward strand.
TAGATGCTGATATGTTTGGAATGTGCGTGGGTAGAAGGGAACCCAGGGCCTCTGAAAGTTTCAAAGATCTGGTCCCCTTTGTGGTTTGAAGGTGGAGACGTGCTGGAGAAAACCCAGCCATGCCAGGCTAAGTGGCTATGATCCGGGTGAAGGGGTCCACGCTCCCCACCTTCCACAAAGGCTTTGATAAAGTTACAAATCCAAGGAAATGCCGTGTGCACTGGAGTTCTCATAGGGCTGGGAAAAGGATATGACTTTCAGTGCAGTCCGGGTTCTGGTGGCAAGGAAGGGCATGCGTGATTGAGGGACCAGGACACTGAACAAAGGATATCAGGGTAAGGCGCGCCGGCATGCTGAGCTCAAAAGACTCAGGTCAAGTTCTACCTGAGCTAGTGGGAAGTGGAAGATGCCCCAGGTGAGAAGTGTTGCCTAAGGAGTGTTCCGCAAAGGCCTGGCCTGTGAGGATTGTCTAGGGAGTGGGTTGAAATCAGGGATGAGGAGTCTTTTACTCATATCCATATATAATATGGAGAAAGGTGCTTAAGGCTGGGAAAGTTCAGTCATTGAACACTGATCCAGCAAGCCTCCTGGAGCTCCCATGGACGCCTCCTAGCCAGGCCCTTCCGGTGAGCTTCCTTAACACCTTTCTCTGAGATCAGAACAAAACTGTAGGGGCAGAAAGACATAGGAAGTGGGCATCTCTCTGTTTGCACCAATGACAAGTGAGAGGTGGCCAGTGGAAAGCTCACAAAAGTCTAGCCCACCAGCTCTATGCTAATTTGTCACAAAACAAAACAAACAAACAACAAAACCAAACTAAAGAACCTGGAAAGGAATTGTTGTTATCCAATCTTGGGCTCACCTTCACCTTTCCACGTTAAAGGGCTACGGAGAAGTCTCCCTGGGCAGTGGTCCCTTAAGGTTGCTTCAGTCACTGCTGCTACTTTTCAGGCCTGCTCACAGCTCCTGGGTCTGCACTTACCCTGGGGGCCCTCTGCCTGAAAGCATCAACAACTCTGCCCTACTTGCTTGCTAATTGGCTTGGGCTATCTTCGTCTCTTCCTCTCCCTCATCTTCCTCCTCTTCCCTCTCTCCTCACCTCCACTCTCAAACCTCCAAGGCTTCCTCAGACTTTTTTCTGTAGGTAACTCATTTTCCGGGCAGGGAGCTCCTAGGGTGCCACTGAATGAATTCCATGCATACAGGCAGGTTGAGGTACCTGGCCTGGAGTGGACTCTGGGACGTACGATAGCAATGACCTTTATACCTTAGTGAATGGAATGTGAATGCTAGCCTTTAAGCTTGTCAACCCATGAGTCATCCTGGAGACTCAGCTTTGCCACAGTTTTCCAGACAGATCCCCCCCTCATCCAAGTCCTGGGCTGGTGGTTTGTTTCTGTTGCCAGGTGGACAGCTTCAGCTGGATGCCTCACAGGTGCCCAGTCTCACAGAGTGATAAATCATCAGGAACAATAAGGAATATAGCAAATCGTTTGCCCATATCTCTTACTGCATAATGTTAACTGATTTGATCCTCAGAATTCCCATGAGGTATTTATTATTCTTCCCAGGTTTCAGATAAGGAAACTGAGACTGTTACCTCATCTAGCCAAGATTGCTTAAACAGAAGGCAGCAGAGATAGACTACTCCAACACGGGCTGGTTCCACTGTACAAGTAAGCACCACCTCCAACAAAGGCAGCTGCTCTCTCCTCTTCCTCCAGGAACAACAATCTCTGGTGTTGAACATCTGCCATTGCTCACAGTGCCTGATCCTCACAACCAGGCAGAGCGAGAGGTTGGCAAGTTCATCTTACCGAAACAGGAAAGGGGCTCACGTTAGGACACCCCCTGACAGACCTGAACGCTTTCCCACCTCCATTACCCTTTTCCTTCCCAGATGTGCCATCCAATCACACGCTAAGCCTCAGCAATCCCATGCTTCTTATTTCCCATGGGCAGCCATGTCTCAGTGACTGAGCCTCTGGATCCTTCCCCTTCTCTGTACCCCAGAATTCCTGCCTTACCCCAACTCTGCACAGAATGGGAACAGCAGAATTGCTGTGATATTAAGATGTTTTTGGGTTTGTTTTTTTCCCCCTACTTGTTCTCTCTTGGTGCTTATTGAGTTGGAGACATTGAGAATAAATTGATTCTGTGATGGGGGAAAGTATTAAGAAGGTACCATCTGATAATGTGACTATTATGTGTATAAAAGTGCGGTGACACTTGCTGGCCACTTAAGTGCAAACTGGCTCAGCGGGTTGTCGATAAGACTATTTTTTAACATGAAGAATCAAAAATCTACACTGAATTTGTCTAATCAACATGTGTGGCCTATTGAATCAGGATAGATTTGTTGTGGTGAACAAAGCAGGCAGAACTCTTTTTTGTTTTGTTTTTGTTTTTGTTTTTGGAGACAGGGTTTCTTTGTGTAGCCTTGGCTGTCCTAGACTTGCTTTGTAGACCAGGCTGCAGAACTCTTTTCTTAATGGAGTTTATAGTCAAGTTGGAGGCAGGGGCTTAAACATATACGTGCTTGCATACACACATGTACACATGATTTACACTTACAAATGATGCCATGTGATAAAAATGACAAGAGAAAGCACTATGGCAGAGGTCAAGGAGACAGAAAGTGGATTAGATGGTGGTCCTGGAAATGTGCCTTTACATTTCTTAAAGTTATTTTTAGTTTGTGAGTCTGTTTGTGTCTGTCTGTGAGTCTGTACATGTATAGATGGATGCCTATGGAGACCAGAGGTGTCAGATGCCCCGGAACTAGAGTTCAGGCAGTGTGAGCCACCTGAGGTGGGAGCTGGGAACTGAACTTGGGTCCTCTGCCAGAGCAGCACATGCTGCTGAGCTATTGGTCCAACCCCACACAAGTGTGTCTTGGAAGAGGATAGCTTTGCATCCAGACCAAAGGGTTTCAGGAAAACACTATTACAATAAGACAAAGAGTAGACATGCTTTCCTATGGGCACCTGACAAGTGAAATGTCCGGGGACCAGCACTTTGAACTCTTCTGAAGTCTGTTAAAACGCTGCAGAGGCTGGCATCATTCCTTCATGATCGAGCACTTTCAGCATCTTCTGTTATATTCCATCATGTTATGTCCTAAATACAAGCCATATGTTACAGCTTTGCTACGAAGCATCCTCTCAGAGGACTCATAAGATGGAGGCTTGGTCATCAGCTGCTGGACTGAGCTACTGACACATGATGGGATCATGAGAGTCGTGATGATTTTTTTTTTTTTTTCCTGTTTTTCCAAGACAGGGTTTCTCTGTGTAGCCCTGGCTGTCCTAGACTGCTTTGTAGACCAGGCTGGCCTTGAACTCACAAAACTCCTCCTGCCTCTGCCTCTGAGTGCTGGGATGCACCACTACGCCTGGCTGTATATAGATATAGTAATGCCTTGGGAGGTGGTAGGACTGTAGACAATGGGACCTTATTACAAGAAATGGATTGCTAGGGGTATGTCTTTGAAGGAATATCTTCTGTCTGCTCACCTTGCTTCCAGACAGGCATAGGGTAAGCAACCTTTTCCACCTTTTTGACCACAGTCCAGAAACAATAGAGACTGTAGCCTTGAGCTGATACTTTGAAACCACAGGCCAAACAAATCTTTCTTCCTTTAAGTTGCTTTTCTCAAGTATTTTGTCAGAGAGAGCTAGCCAACACATCATATGTATCCACTGAAGTACTTAACTGCCACAATTACAAATAACTCAGCTAGTTTAAAAAGCCTTGCCACAAATGACTATGGCCAATATTTGAATTTGGTAAGGATTTTAAAAGTGACGTAACTGGTCGGGCTTGGTGACACACGCCTTTAATCCCAGCACCCAGGAGTTAGAGGCTAACCTGGTCTACAAAGTGAGTCCAGGACAGCCAAGGCTACACAGAGAAACCCTGTCTTGGGGGGAAAAAATTGTGGTTACATTTACTGCTTGTGTATAAATAAGGGAGTCTAACATTATCTTTTATAAACACCAAGATTTTATATAATTAAATGTATCAAGACTCTTCAAAGGAGATCTGGAACACGACAGTCTGCCAGTTCTAACTGTAAGAAATAAAATACATTATTTCCGACTAGTTCAAATCTGATGCCCCATTGACCACACATGGAGGTAGCCTACAGAAATGGTTCTGTGGATCAGTCACATCCCATGTGGACACAGAAGGAGCCCAGACATAATTGAATCTAGTCCCAAGACATCCAAATTTCAGAGTTTCATATTTGTTTAAATAGTTTACCTAGCACTCAGCATTCTGAGGGCTACCTAATTTCCTGCTCTGCTATCAGGTCTGGTCCTCTAGAAGCGAAGAGGAGAAAAAAACCACCCAGGACAGTGGGATTAACAGTGGCACTTTTAAGAATGTAATACAAGAAAGAACATCTGGGTTTCTCATTAGTCCAAAAGATAAAAAATAGGATTTGGCTCTGTAGAGTAGAAAGCGACACAAGGCAGCTAAAGGGTTCTTAGCGCTGGATGGAACACACTGCTCTGTGATGTTTCTATGAGTCTGTGCTGCGTTATCTTTTCTGGGATATTAGTACAGCAAACAGCCTGGTGAACTGGAGGTGCTGTTCACCTGCAGATCAGAAAGCATACAGATTTCCCAATCAACACAGTAAAGACGGAAGTATCATCTACGCTGAGATGATGTTTTGACATTCGAGGGTAAATAAAGATAGTGGAAGGAACGAGGTGTCAGTCCCCTTAGAAGACAGGGATTTCCCTGCCTTGTGGTGTTCAGGGGTGAAACAGCTCTGTGCTCACAGAACTCACTTGGGCCCACGTCAGCCCCCTGAAATGTGGGGGGGGGCATGGGTGCAAGCATGGTGGCCTGCTTTCTCCTGTACACTGAGTCACAAACTGAACAAATGTATCCAGTCGCTTCGTGTTGACACCTACTATGTCAGGGCTGTTTGACCAGTGACCCTCAGAAATTAAAGCATGTGGAACTTGTCTTTTTGAGTCTGCATTCAAATGTCCCCACTTGGTGATTTTTTTTGGGGGGGTATACTTTCTCACACTGAGGCTATTTGACTTTTCTCTGCCTATTGATTCTTCTAAAATATCAGGGTTTCTGCCTTTCCACTATTTAGGGTTGTCCTAACCTTTTATTTATACCCTCTCCACTTCCCTGGAGGCTAAATAGTCTTTATTTCTAGATCATATAGTTCAAGAGAAACAGTCTGTTGCACCACCTAGTCTGCATGGGCAGAGGCTTGCCAGCCAGATCCAGCCAGAGGCCTACCAACATGGAGACCGGCTCCTGCGAGGCAGGTAGCCATCCCTGAGGACCACTCATCTGCTGTCCCATCCTCACAAGTGGCCTGCTCTCTTCTGTTCCATGATGTGCTGAAGCTGGAAGTCTGCAAAGCACTGTTCTCCCGGGACCTCATCCTGGTGGCTTTTCCTATTATGTGGCACCCATGGGAGGTAAAAGCGAGTGTGCTGGCTGTTTCTTTTTGCATTTCCTTGTCCATCCTCCTCTTTCATTCTGTGGTATTCTCAGCTATGCACAGAGACCCAACAGGAGCCTTTTGTGAGGCACTCCCTCGCTCTCAGGCAGCTCTGAAGGCAGCAGGCTCCCCAAGCAAAGCCTTCTCCTGTTAGGCTCAGATGCGGTAGCTAATCTTGGCCTCTCGCTGTCAGAAGCACTGAATGGGCTTAGGGCTGCTGGGCGTTAAAGCCTTGTCTTGAACTAAAGCCATGCTTGCCCAGAATCTCTCCCCATTCACGCTAATCTCATTTCTCTCGCCATGGGAAGAGACACTATGTTACTGGTATTGAAGGCAGAATGAGCTGGAGGTGGCGAGGCATAGGCTTTCCTAGTTAGGAGATAAAAGGCAAACTGTGTGTTCATGGGTGGAGTGGCCCAGGGGTTGAAGCCCACATCCTAGCTGAAGGTAGGCCCCTGGAGAGAGAGGGAGACCACAACCAGAGAAGGGATGAAATTGTGTCCTTTTGCTCAGCAGCATTATGTGAGTGACGCCACCTATGGAAGAACAAGCTACGATCTTGCCACCTGTACTACAGATGCATCTCTAAAAACTCAGGAGGACAACTATAAAACTCGACATCCTTTTCTCAAATAGTAGTTTAAAAAAAAAATATGTAAGAGGGGCTGGAAAGATGCTCGGCTGTTCAAAGTACTAGTTGCTCTTCCAGAGAACCCAGGAACCCAGTTCCCAGCACCCGTGTGTTGGTTACAACCATCTGTAACTCCAGTTCCAGAGGATCTGACACCCTCTTCTCACCTCCATTAGCAAACAAACAAACAAACAGACAGACCGAAAATGTGTATGGGAGCCAAGAAGAGCAGCACATGTCTATAATTCCATCTGCTTGAGAAGTTGAGGCAGGAGGATTGGGAGTTCAAGCCTAGCCTGGGCTACTTAAGTTCTATCTAACAGATCAGTGCTTACTAACAACAAGGTACATGTTAATGTTGGGGGAGGAAAGAATGGGAAAAGAATGGGGCTACTGCCAGGCAGTAGTGACACAACCTGTAATCCCAGCACCCGAGAGGAAGGCAGAAGCAGGCGGATCCCTGAGTTCAAAGCCAGCCTGGTCTACAAAGTGAGTTCCAGGACAGGCAGAGCCACATAGAGAAGCCCTGTCTCAAAAAACAAAATCAAACAAACCAAATAAACCAAAACAACAACAAAAAGAATGGGGTTACCTGAGAGACAGAGACAGAGAGAGGTCTGACCTAATCAGGTATGGAAAACTACTTATCTCTGTCAGCTCTGAATGGTGTGTATTCATTCCTACTAGTTTCTATTTCTGCATGCTTGGGACATTTCATGCTGTAAACAGTCACAGTCTGAGAATGGTATGGTAGAGGGGACTCTTCAGGTCACAGTCCTTCCTTTGAGCTCTGGCTGATGAGACTGACAGAGAACATCATAAAATTACATTCACTGAAATGTATTGGGGAGAGGGGCACCCAGCACACGTCTGTTTCAGGCACGACTTGCCCATGATCCCATCCATCTTCCACACTGAGCAGCCTGAGTGGGCCCTCTCCTCCAAAGCACAAATAAGATGAAAGCCTCGGCACCCTCCCTCTGGATGCTCCACAGCCCTCCCAGCACCTGGCCATGGCCTTAGGGACCTCTCTTGGTCTTGAGCCATTTATTTCTCTTTGAATGCATCTCCGGTTATAGATGCTTCCTGGGTACCCCTACGGCCACAGTCTCTGCCTCCAGGCCCTTGTGCGTTCTATTCCTGGCCTGGTACCGTCCTCCTCTGGCCCCTCCTGACCCTGCCTAGGGCTCTCTATTGCTCAGTCTTCAGATCTGAGATTAGATGAGTTTCTGGAAAACCGTCCTGGCCTTCCTGGATATGACTGAGCCTGCCTTCCTCCCTCAGTCCCCTTTCATAACTTTTGTCAAGAAGAAGGGCAGCTCTCTGGTCTTCTCTTTCCCTAGAAGAGAGCGAGGGGCTGTATTCTACCGTCCTCTGCTTGCCTAGGACACAACATAATGCCAGGCACCCAAGGAACCTTTGGCGAAAACATCTGTTCATGAGCAGGGTGAGCCTGTGGACAAGTGAGTCGTGGAACTGAGCAGCTTTCCTGGTCACTTGTAGCGCAGCGTCAAGCAGTACGGTAGTCTTTTCATCTTCTGATGAATGTAAAAGCTTTACTGGAAATCCTTTCAACGAAGGTATGATTCCTAAATATGTCTACTTCTATTTAATTAATCAGACTTAGCAGGCCAACTTAAAATAGCCCCAGAGGAGGAAAAATGACTCGAGGCTAGGCATCTTTGTTAGGGTTTTTATTGTTGCAATAAAACAACACAATGGAAACACACACACACACACACACACACACACACACACACACACTGGAAAGCAACAGTTCATGGAAGGATGCTGCTGAACGGCGCGCTCCCAGAGCCTGCTTAGCCTACTTTCTTATACATCCCAGAGCCACCTGCCTAGAGAACAGTGGGTAAGGAGGTGGCACCACCCACAATGGGCATCACCCACTAATTAAGAAAATGTCCTACAGACTTCCCTATAGGCCAAATCTGTTGCGGGGGAAGGCTGGGGTGGGGGGACATTGGGGGGGGGGCATTTTCCAAATTGAAGCTCTCTCTTCCCCAATGACTCTAGCCTGTGTCATGCTGACATAAAACCCGGCCAGCACACTGGGTGAAAGGACAATCTAACAGTTTTTTTTTAAAACACATTAGAACAAACTAACATGCTTCTCCTGCCCACAAAGGTAATGTAGCATGGCACACAACTTCTCACTTCACTGGCATGCTTTCCCTCTGTGCTTCACAGACAAGCATGGCTTACCACAGACTCAAGGCCTCTTAGTCAGGGACTTTGTCCAGACAGTGTTTTTGACACCAGCTGGACCAATCGCCTTATCATACATTAATCAGATTCCTACCTGTGGGGGACCTGAGGTCAGCGCCTTTAGTGAGCAAACACATAAAACTCACTTACAGTGAGAACACTAGGACTCTGGAAAAACAAAGAAGAGTGACACAGGGGGACCTTTTTATGTGTTCCACCCCGCTCTCACATCCTTGTGATGAAATACTGAAATCATCGCTCCTGCTTGCTCAAAGGCGTGGCAGCAACAACAGCATGCAAGAGAGAGGCTTGTGCTTACAATGGGAGACTAGGTTTGAAATTGGTCCTTAGAGGTAAGCAGGAATTTGGTGGGGGACAAAGAAGAACATCAGAGTCAGAGGAACGGGCACGCACAAAGGCTGCAGTCTACGGGGGAGCGGGGGGGGGGGGCTGGGAGGAAGAAGTGACAGAGGAGGTCTAGGCAGGTTCCATGAGTGGCCCTCAGATCCTACAGGTCAGTGTCTCCAGCCAGGTTTCTTCCACTTCAGGACTGATTCATATACTTTTATTACTCATAGCGTACAGACATGTGAAAATAGAAGCCATTTTTAATAAATGCCATCAAATGTTGCAGGCACAGTGGGAAGGTCAAAGGAAGGCCAGAAGTAAGCCCTACAAAAGCAAATTAGGAGGAAGGGTATAGGGATAAAGAGATGGCTCGGTGGTTAGTAACACTGGCTGCCTTCGTAGAGGACCTAGGCTTAGTTCCCAGCACCCACACAGTGGCTCACAACCATCTGTAACATCAGTTCCAGGTGATCTTACAGCCTCTTCTGGCCTCCTTGGGCACTGCATGCAGGCAGTGAACATGCATATATAGCCACTTACACACATAAAGTAAAAGTAAATAACTCTTTTAAGGAAGATTAAAGTAGACTCCCAAAACATTTCTTTTTCACCAAAGCCCCAAACAGCATGCAATACGATCGCTTTTCTTAAATTTAAAAACTGACACATGCCAGGGAGAGGAAGACAATAATAATGGAGGTAATAATTCTGCATATGCCCTTCGTGCAGGATTCACTTTTAAAAATCCTTGCTCATAAAGTATAATAAGATAATTATGCAGTGTGGACAAAATTAATATCCAGTTCATAAGTCCATGGAACAAGATACCTCATAACTTGAGGCCATCACAGATGTCAAAAGACAAACTCATCACCCTCATGATGGGGGTGTGGGTCCAGTTCCAGAGATTACAGAAACAGAGATCGAGGTAAATCGCGCTGTTTATTAAAGGGGAGAAATGTTTATCTTACAAATCACAGGAAACAGAGAAGTTCTGCAAGACAGGTGGGGAAGGGATAGGGTCTGAGGGGGTAGGGTCTTGGGGGGCAGGGTCTGGGGGGGTAGGGTCTGGGGGGGTAGGGTCTGAGGGGGCAGGGTCTGGGGGGGTAGGGTCTGAGGGGGTAGGGTCTGGGGGGTTAGGGTCTGAGGGGGTAGAGTCTGGGGGGTAGGGTCTGAGGGGGTAGGGTCTGGGGGGAGGGTCTGAGGGGGTAGGGTCTGGGGGGGTAGGGTCTGGGGGGGTAGGGTCTGAGGGGGTAGGGTCTGGGGGGTAGGGTCTGGGGGGGTAGGGTCTGGGGGGGTAGGGTCTGAGGCGGTAGGGTCTGGGGGGTAGGGTCTGAGGGGGTAGGGTCTGAGGGGGTAGGGTCTGAGGGGGTAGGGTCTGAGGGGGCAGGGTCTGAGGGGGTTAGGGTCTGAGGGGGTTAGGGTCTGAGGGGGTAGGGTCTGAGGGGGTAGGGTCTGAGGGGGTAGGGTCTGAGGGGGTAGGGTCTGGGGGGGTAGGGTCTGAGGGGGCAGGGTCTGGGGGGTAGGGTCTGAGGGGGTAGGGTCTGAGGGGGTAGGGTCTGAGGGGGTAGGGTCTGGGGGGTAGGGTCTGAGGGGGTAGGGTCTGAGGGGGTAGGGTCTGGGGGGTAGGGTCTGAGGGGGTAGGGTGTAAGGGGGTTGGGTCTGAGGGAGCAGGGTCTGGGCTGACCATCACTGGGCCTGAATTAGGGCATTTGTCTTCTCCACCCCCCACAGGCTCACACTGTCTTCCTGTGGAGAGTGGGAGGCAGGACAAGTGCCTGCGCAGATCATTCTTTTCCCATGCCCTAGATTAGAGACATGTCCTATGTTAGGACTGTCTTTTATGTGATTCATGTAAGGTACATCTTTAACTCCAGTCTCAGACAGCTAAACCGAAAAAAAGATTTCCCAGTTCTTCAATCAAACTGAAAATCCTTATAGTGAAGAAAAAGATTTGAAAGCAGAGGGAGGGCAGTCTCCAACATCTTAAGAGTAAACCTATACATACATATATTCCTTAGCAAAGAAATAGGTCCAGGCCAAGTACCTACCAGGAAATCTGTTCCAATGACCCCAGATGAAGTGTTTCTGAAGATTCTCAGAAAAACAATTACCACCTAGTATTACAAATTAGGAGACAAGGCCGGGCGGTGGTGGCAAACGCCTTTAATCCCAGCACTTGGGAAGCAGAGGCAGGCGGATCTCTGTACTTTCAAGGCCAGCAAGTCCAGGACAGCCAAGGCTACACAAAGAAACCCTGTCTCGAGAAAACCAAAAACCAACCAAACAAACAAAAAACAAATTAGCAGACAAATGGACTCAACCGTGGACTCCGACTGCGGCTAGGCGCCAACAGCTGCCAGGCATCACAGCAGCCAGACAGGAACAGCTGCTAATTTGTATCAGAGTAGACTAGAAGGAAGGAACGCCAGATTCAGAGCTGTTTGCGGTTAATGTGCTAATTTCCCATCCCGCAACTGACAGGTGAAAGGGAACTCACTGCAAAGCAAGCCTACAGGACAGTGGCCCCAATATTTGGGGGTGCAGGGTGGATAGCAGAGGAAAAAGCAATGCTTTGGAACCGAGCACATGTCTCTCTACCTCTGGTAACCACTGTTTTCTAATCTGAACAGTAAGGATGCATGCTCCTAGCTTGCAAGTTGAGAGAGAAATGAGTAAAACCATATAGTTAAGGCTCTTGGCGGCTGCACCAAGCAAGCACTAGACATGTCCCAAAGGAGGCTTTTCTTTTCTTTTTTCTTTTTAGCTTTTTAAAACAAGGTTTCTCTGTGTATCCTTGCCTGTCTTGGACTCTCTCTGTAGACCAGGCTAGCCCCGAACTGACAGCGATCCACCTGTCTCTGCCTCCCGAGTGCTGGGAGTAAAGGCATACGCCACCACACCTGGCTCTCTGCTCTGTTTTCTAAGCACATATATGTGTAATGTTTCCCACCCTGTCCCATGTATGAGAAGTTTTGACATGTGGTGAAATTTAGATCCTGAAGATCTTGTTGAGGCATAAATTGTGGCCAGGAGTGTCACATGCCTGTAATCTCAGTGCATTGGAGGAAGAAATGCAGGTGACTTTCTTGGAAAGGGAGGCTAGCCTGGTCTCAGAAGTCAGGCCTCGTCCCATATCAAACAAAAAATGTGAATTATCACCCAGTGGCTCTGAATAGGGCCAGGCTACATTCTTTTATTTTAATTTATATATACATTTATATATGTGTGTACATATATGTTTTGCCTGCATATATGTCTGTGCAGTATACATACATGCCTGATGCCCATGGAAGGCTGGAAGATCACAGCCCCTGGAACTGGAACTAATAAATGGTTGTGAGCCACCATATGGGTCCTGGGAACTGAACCTAAGTCCTCTGGAAGAGCAGCAAGTGATCTAATTGGCTACATCAGCTCTAAGACCCAAGACAGATCAAGCTGTAGCGACACATGCCTTTGATCCCAGCACTCGGGAGGCAGAGTTCGAGGCCAGCCTGGCCTACAGAGCAAGTTCCAGTAGAGCCAGGGCTACAGAGAAAACCTTTCTCAAAAAAAACTAAACCAAACCAACCAGCCAAACAAACAAACAAGACCCAAGACCCAAGTGCTGCTGTTGTTACTGAGCTGCGGCTAGCCAAACCTGCCTGAGAGCTGAGTTAAGCAGTAGTTGCATTTTCAAATGCGTGAAAGGGAGAGAGGCAGGTCCACCTGTTCCCATACCTGGGAACACCTCATCACGGGCACTCACCCACCCACCGCACTGACTTAGAACTCTAGAGCACCCCAGGGCTGGGAGCCCCACTTCCCTCCCCCAGGGGCTGCTGCCCTAAGGTCAGACACTCCATCTAGGACACAAGTCAATGAATGAAGGAGTGAGTGGGTCTATGAATGTGAGGAGTGAAGCTACAGAAAATAGTTGTTGGCTTTTGCATAAAAATAGAAAAGAAGCTCCCACGTCATATTTTTCAGTTCCTGAACTGGCTCCACGCACTCTTGTGGCAGGTAGGTAGGTTAACTCCTCCTCACACTGGCCAAGCTGTTTTGGCCTGTATCTGTTTTGACTCGCTCCCCCATGTCTCTAAAAAATAAACTCATAAAATCAGCCCCACCTGAGATGAATCAGGGGACACCTCCCCAAGAGTTATGTGACCTAGTCAGTAACCTTCTTTTGAGGTTTACAGGAACCAGGAATGCCTGCTGACGTGTGGACAACACCAAAAACTTGTCAAGAGAATTGACGACCAAGGGCCAGGTGTGGTGGAACACACCTATTCAGAAGGTAGAGGCAGCTGGGTTTCCATGAGTCTGAAGCCAGCCTATTCTACACAGTGAGTTCCAAGCCAGCCAAGGTTACATCTCAAGACCCCAACTCAGAATCTCAGAAGCATCATCAGTGAAAAATCCAGTTTCAAGCTGGGCAGTGGGAGGCAGAGGCAGGTGGATCACTGTGAGTTCGAGGCCAGCCTGGTCTACAAAGAGAGTCCAGGACAGCCAAGGCTACACAGAGAAACCCTGTCTTGAAAAACAAACAAACAAACAAGCAAACAAACAACAAAAAGAAAGAAAGAAAGAAAGAAAGAAAAACCCAGTTTCACTAGACAAACACTAATTATATTCGATTGAGTTGCAGAGCATCCTTCTTGAAGGTCTAGCTATTGGCAAGTCCACAGTGTTAGGATTCTGATATAGTCTGCCTATCTGTGACGCCACTGCTTACCTGCCACGGGGGCGTGGCCCTGCCCTGGGCCATATAAAGGACACCCTCCGTGTGGCTAGCGCACTCTGTCTCTCCACTTCTCTACCTCTCGTTACTTCTAGATCTCTCTATCTCTTTATCTCACTTCTTGACCTCTCCAGGTATACGAAAAAGTTTATTTTATTTATACAAGATAACTGCTGAGAAATAATTATGACTCATCTCCTGGCTTCAGTAAACACGATGCCTCTCATTTGCAACAGGAGATGGGGAATTGTATGTATTTAAATTTTTTCATTCTGTTTTAGACAAGGCACACCACACTGGCAGACATCAGTCTCTATGAGTAGAGGAATCCATCCACTCTGAACTCTCCCTAAGCTTCCAGAGGACTTTAAAAATCACTCATTAATTGATGCTTTCAGCACCCCAGTGGCCTCATTATGCTGTTGTTATGAAGTGCTTATTTTCTCAATCCCAAGGGTTCTGAAAGCAAATAGATGTTCCCCGGCAGTTATTTCTGTTTTCTCGCAGTTATCCACTCTGTACGTTTATCCACGCAGGACAGAGAACAAACGCTCGTTCACACCACGGTTGACATGGCCCCCACTGCTTCCACTCCGGTAAACATTTCCATGGCCGGCCACACTCTCCTTTCTTTTTCCTATTGTCCAAGAGACTCTGGGAAGTGGTAGGTTTTCTTCCTGGAGTGAACATACCTGGAGGAAAGCAGGTTTGGGAAAGGCTGTCTTGCACTGGTTCACACAGTGTCTTGGAGGCTCCATCTCCAGAGTGTCTGTGGAGATCTTGTTGAAGTTCAAATACCCCAGACGCACAAACCATTCTGAGAATTTTTTTCTAATGAAAGACCGTGGGTTTCCACAAAGCTTATTTGCAGAACTGTATGAAGCACTTTGCTAGAGTTCGTTGTACAAATTTGGAAAACACAAACTTTCCAAAAATCACAGAATACCCAAATAGCGAACTTCTATATAGACAAACTTTCTAATGACACATTTTGAAAGGAAAATATTTGATTTAGTACTGTACACAAACAGGCACATGAGGATGTAGAAAAGGCTACACCTTACCCTATATTACTGTTTCATCTTGATGCTGTACAAAGCCACAAGCATGTTCGCCTGCGTTTCTGGAATGCCATGCTCGGAACAGTAAGCCTAAAATTCTCCTGGCTCCCTAAAAAACATACATATGTATTTCCCTGGGTCTCAATAGCAATTACTGCTTACTGCTAATGAGAGTGGTTTTTAAATTCCTTTTTTTTTTGTTCGTTATTTAAATGTGGTTGTTTTACATTTTCTGCACTAAATATGTACAGCTCCCTAATTAGAATGCAAATGTTTTCCTGAGGGAAGGAGTTCTCTTATCAGCAGGAAAGTAGTTTCTATACAGGTAGAACCAATTAATCATCAATTACCAGGAAATTAATGGAATTAAGTAACAACGGAGAATATAGTTAACTTGCCATACAGATTTGGCCTTAACTTCTTGCATTTAAATAAATTCTTCCCAGTAGAGTGTCTCCTAACTAGCTCTAATTTCTACTAGCTTATTCTTTTCCGAATCAGCCAATGCTTCCTGGTAAATCAACAAGGAATGCCAAGAAAGATAAGGAAGGAAAGGTGCCAAGGGAGCTAGCTGGCCTTGGCGCTCGGCAGCAAGGAAGCCATGAATATGAATGGAGGGAGTCTTGGCCAGAAGGAACTGCTATTCAGATGACAGCTGCCGGCTCGGGAGCCCTGCACTGTCACTCTCCAGCTGCCCACCCCCTCCCCGGAGCCTTGATTTCCAGCCCATTGGAACGCTACAATGCCAGTATCCTTCGTGGTGTTCTCACACTCCAAAAGCACGGAGGATAAAAGGCTGCTGTGTTGAAAGCTTGTGCCCCATAGAGTAACAACAGTGCTAAATGTGCTTAAAAACACGTTGCTACTTTTCATATCAATCACAGCAAATGCCAAGCAGCTCCCCTGTCTGCTGGGAGGTACAAGGGTGAGCACTGTTTAATTGGCTCTGGGAATCTTATGAGGCTGCTAGACCTTTAATTAGACCAGTTGCTGGGTTGTATGATGCTGTTCTGCCCTGGTCCTGGTAATTTGCAGATTTACCTTTGAACAAACTTAAAAGAATTCACTTAAGCTAAATGAAACATTCAAAGTGACAGGACCCCCTAAGTATTTGCTCGCCATCCTAGTGTCTTTGTACATGAATTAGATTTGATAACACTTAAATTGTTTATTTTCAATTCATGATATCTTATCTGGGCCAAAAAGAGAAACCTTGAACTATACGATAGAAGGAGACTGTAACCCTTGACTGCACTTAGCTGCCAGGTGGGTAAACAGCATATGGCGTGGGTGCTGGCGCCACTGAAGTGAGCACCACGCAGGGAGAAAGTTCTAATGTGGCTGGATCTTCTAACTTTTCAAGAATAACTCTGTGTTTTGGTGTGATTCAGGGTTACAGGATGACAAAGAGTGGCAAGACGCAATACTTCCTATAAGAAAAGCGCAGTGAGTCTCATGGGTGGAAGAGTTGGTGGATAGGAGGACCAGGAGGGGACAGGAGCTCCACAAGGAGACCAAGGGAGCCAACAACTCTGGGCCTGGGAAGCGAGGGGAGCACTGCAGAGAGACTGATGCACTGACCAAGGACCATGTGTGGTGAGGACCTAGGCCCTGGTTTAGACTAGTCCATAGGCAGCACAGTCTCTTTATGGGTCCCATAATATGGTGACCACTCATTGCTCACTTCCCCCTGGCAGGGCAGCCTTGCCAGGCCACAGAGGAAGAGGATGCAGGCAGTCCAGATGAGACTTGATAGGTTGAGGTCAGATGATTGGGGGGGGGGGGGGCTCTCCCTCTGAGGACTAGGTGAGGGAGGGCAGGGGGAGTGAGGGAAGGAAGGTGGGGATAGGGAGGAGAGAAAGAAGGGGGCTGCAATTGGGATGTAAAGTGAATACAATTTTTTAAAAATAAAAAGTAAATTAAGCCAGGCATGGTGGTACACGCTTTTAATTCCAGCACTCAGGAGGCAGAGGCAGGCGGATTGCTGTGAGTTCGAGGCCAGCCTGGTCTACAAAGCAAGTCTAGGACAGCCAAGGCTACACAGAGAAACCCTGTCTCAAAAAACCAAAAACCAAACCAAAACAAACCAAAAGTAAAAGAAAAATCTCCAAGGGTCAGAATAGCGTTATGAATTTGAAAAGTGCAAGGCTTTAACATGGGATAATTTTATTTTGTGTGTGAGTGTGCATGTGTGTGTGTGTGTGTGTGTGTGTGTGTGTGTGTGTGTGTGTGTGCACGCGCACGTGTGCAGAGGCCCTAGGAGATGCTGGCAGGCCTCCTCTGTCACTCTCCATGTCATTCTTTCGAGACATGGTCCCTCACTCTATCTGAACCCAGGCTGGTGGCCAGTAGGCCCAAATGATCCTCCTGCTTCTGCCCCCAACACACACTTGAGCAGTGTACGTGTGGCCCCGGCTTACATCTTATGTGGGTGCTGGGGATTTGAACGCAGGTCCTCAAGTGTAAAAAGCAAGCACTCACTGGGCATGGGGGCACACACCTTTAATCCCAGCACCCAGGAGGCAGAGGCAGGTGGACCATTGTGAGTTCCAGGCCAGCCAGGTCTACAAGGCAAGTGCAGGACAGCCAGGGCTAACACGGAGAGACCCTGTCTTGAAAAACAAAACAAAACAAAACAAAAAAACCAAAGAAGCAAGCACTCTTACTCACTGAGCCATCCCTCTAGTCGCACGTCACCTCTCCCCCCCTCCCAAAAAAATGGACTTTATAAAGAGCACTAAACTCATGGCAGATGCACAAGTCACCCCTCAGCATGGAGACTGGGAGTAGAAATGCATCATGACTCTTAATTCAAAACTGCTTGGTCAGTGTACCTTAATCAAGTTCCTTAGATTCACTTTAGGTGCTTCCTTCCTTTTATTGGGTCAATAATAACGAAGTAGGGCTTATATTTTAAACATTTTACCCAAGTACTTAAAAGCCAAATGCATCTACTTCCGCACCTTGGTTCTTACTGGTTTATCTTTCATGTGTAAAAAGACTGAAGAACAAAGAGACATCAAAACGAAGCCAGAGGACAAGGTTAGAACTCCAGAGTTCAATCTCATGATTCAAGCAGAAAGCAAGCCTATTAACCATGCAGGCCCATGGCACGGCCTCGTGGAGCCAGGACGCTTTGTAGTCCCGGCAAGCTCTGCTTTCACATTACATCACTGCAGCCTGATCAGTGAGACTGCAGGAGCGTGTGCTGGTTGCTTACCTGTGGCAACCTCTGTGGCACCAGGTTCAGTTTCCTAGGACCTACAATGATCTTAGTGAGGCCAGAGGTCTATGTACCGAAACACGATCAAAACCCAGCCATGGATCACTCTTATCCCATCTCTTGCCCATTCAAATATTAATTTTCTGATTGATTCTATTCCCCATGTCTCTCTCAGAGTCCAGGAATCAGACTAACTCTCCAATTGTCACCCTACATTCAGCATTTTACTCCTGAATAGCTTGAAAAAAAAAAAAATCCAGCATTTCCCACACTGAATTAAAAGTACACATTGGGTGTGGTTTTGAAAAATAAAAGATCCTTCAGTCAGTCATGGGCCACTGTATAGAGATTCTAGTCCAATGACAGATAAATAGTAAATTTGAGTCAGGAGTCCCATTCCTCTCCAGGTGTACATCCAGGCCAGCCTACCAGCTTCTAACCAGACAGTAGATCTTTTGGACTTCAGAATCCTTTTTTTTTTTTCTCCCCCATGAGACAGGGTGTCTGTGTAGCCTTGGCTGTCCTGGACTTGCTTTGTAGAGCAGTCTGGCCTCAAACTCACAGAGGTCCACCTGCCTCTGCCTACTGAGTGCTAGGATTAAAGGCATGTGCCACCACGCTTAGCCCAGAATCCTTCTTAATACAACCTTTCCAGGCAGCCATGACTGTTGAGTCAGACTTAGTTTGTCCCGAGGCCTCCAAAGTCTCCAACAACCAGTATGCTAAAGCTAAATAAAATCACAGACAGGAACACCTAGAGCCTCCTAAAGACAGCACCACAAGCAACTCGCTTTTTATCCTCTGTTTAGCCTAAGTGCTATGATCCACACCTGTAAAACAAGCTGTGAGGAGTCAGTGGCAAAGTCTGCTATTATCGCCCAGTACCACCCTCAAAGATGCCCTGACTGTGAAATGGAAGCTCTTCCTGACGCCCTGCAGGGAGTTGATCAGTCACACCCTCCATCAGAAGCAGCAGCCAGACTCCAGGCACTGTCCTTGCAGAAAGAGCTGAGGGAGAAAATGATGCACAGAATAAGACTTATGAAGGGATCTAAGACCTAAAAAGGGAAAGGAGGGCAGGCAGATGAAAAACTCTCATCTTGTGTTCCTGAGAAACACCCCTTATGAGAGGGAAGGAAGATCACAAATGTCCCAACTGAGGACTTCCGGGTTCTCGTCACTTCCTGGGGTCCAGCAAGATAACACGCATCCACTCCAGTCTCTCTCAAATCAGCAGGTGTGGCTTGGACATAAACGTCCCCCCGTTGGTGGCACTGTCTGGGGAGTTTCAGGAGATTTGACCTTACTAAAAAAAGTATGTCACGGGAGGTGGAATTTCGGATGGGTGAGCTCTGTGCTTCTGGTTTTGTTGGCTACCACCCCTGCCTGTCGCCATGCCTCCCTGCTGTGCTAGACCCCTTTGGAGCTGAAAGACATGTAAACCCTTGCTTCTTTAAGTGGCCTTGGTCATGGTGTATTAGCAACGTAACAGAAAAGTAAGTAATATAACAAATAGTGATGAACAAAAATCAAAGTGGAGGTTGATCCGGTCCCACGGGCTGCCATTTTGGGGTCTGAGAAGATGTGGTTTGGTAGCCTTCGCTGTGTTCTCCTACAGAGCCTTGGCTCAGAGTCCTAACCTCACCACTTTGCTTCCCACTCGCCCATTTATTAACTTATTTTTATATGTGCATGGGTCTCTGAGTGTACGACTGTGGACTGTGTGCATGCAGGTTGTGAGCAGCCGATACGGCTGCTGGAAAATGAAACTGGGTCATCCGCTAGAAGTGCTCCTGACTACTTAGTCATCTCCCTGGCTCCTGCTCCTGCCTCTTATTTCTGTAAGACCATGGCACCAGAGTCAGAAACTTCCAGTGAAGAAGACCCTATAACCTGTCTCCAAGCCTCCCTTCAGGACTAGTGGCTTTACCCTCCCGGAAACCAGGAGATCTGGAAATTGAAAGCTGTCAGCTGAGTGCCTTCCAAGGAACCACACTTGGTTAGAGCTAGCAAGTCTACAGGAGATACCGGTAACCTGCACACAGAGACTAGCCCTCTTGCCTTAATATGGAACAACTCGTCTAGGCATTGTTAGCTTGAGAGCTTCGTATGCTTTACTCAGTTTCCCCGCCTGCCCTTCTGAGGCGCTTATCTACTTGCAGGGATGCTGTCCCTATAAATCTACACACAAATCTCACTGTTCCTAGAAAACTCAAGTGTGACCACAACTATAAACTTGCGCATTGTTGTTTCCTGAGACCTCCAACACCTGTATCAGCCGTGCTTAGGATCTGCCATTCAGGGGACACATGAAAGCATGGCTAGAATGCTTATCCCGTCCCCATTTTAACAATGGTTCTCATGGGTTCTATGCTGTTCTCGCTGTGCAGTTCTGGTGTGCGTGCACACACATACACACAGTGACCACAGGGTATTGTGTTAGTAACCGAATGAAGTACAAACTCAGCAGCTAGCTTCTCAGTCCACAAGTCACTCACTCTGTGAATAGCAAATGCACACTATGGGTGGTGACGAATCTTGTGACTTCTTTCAAAGCATGTTGGTTACTGGGTTGGTGTTATCCCTGAGTGTTTAGGGAGTTACAGAGAGGAAAGCAGCATCCCTTATTTAGTGTCCTCACACGTCTTCCTCAGCATCAGGAGCCCGAACAGAAAGATCTAAGCAGGCTCCTAGGAGTGAGTTCTTTCATGCACCATAGGACTAGTGCAAACCCATGTGTGCTTGTTTCTTACTGATTCCATTAGACAACACTTTTCTTTAAACAACTTTATACATTGGAGTTCAGGACCTTAAAATAGGGCTGTACTCCCCTTGGGGGCTGAGAGAAGAATCCATTTGCTCTCCTTCTCTTGCTGCCAAAGGCCAGAATTGTGGGCTAAGAGCACACTAAGCTCAGATTCGGTCACTGTGCTGGCTACGATTCTGATGTGTTAGGACTTCAACCGCTGACCCCTCTGCAAGTCCCACGATTTAAAAATAAAGTAAGATAAAAATGAAAAAGAAAACAAATGACAGCAGATGCTGGGGAAGTGTTAAGGCTGGTGGAAATGTAAGCTGGTGTGGCCATTATGGAAATCAGTGTTGAGGTGTCTCAAAGAAGAAAAAGTACAATCACCATATGATTTAGCTTATGGGCATATATGCAAAGTTCTACTACAGACATACTCTCACATCCGTGTTTATCGCTGCAGTAATCACAGTGTGTAGGAAATGAAAGCAGCCCACTACCCTTTAATGGCTGAGTGGACAGTGAAGATGCACGCAATGAAATGTTATTCAGCCATAAAGTAAAATGAAACTATGACATTTGCTGGAATGTGATGGAATTAAAAATTATTGTAATAATCAAAATATTCCAGACCCAGGAAAGTCAAAGACCACATGTTTTCTATCACATGCAGAGTCCAGATTTTAACTTTCGTATATGTATGGTTGTGCGAGTATAGGTCAAGAAACTATGAAATGAAGCATGAAAGGGGCTAAAAGATCTTAAAGGGAGTGAGGAGAGCAGATAGAGTAACTGAGCCAGAAGAGGACAAACAGGGAGGGGGGCAGGGATCTGAGAGAAGGCAGTGGGGCTGGAGGGTCAGCGAAAACAAGATATACATGAAAATGCCTCAAGGAAACCCATTCACTATACAAAGAAAGAGTGAAAGGGGAGGGAGGGAGGAAGTAGGGGGCAGAAAGGGAAGGGGGAGGGGAGGAAGGAAGGTCAACACGAACAAGATGTGTATGAAAATGCCTCATGGAAATCTATTATACAAAGAAAGAGTGAAAAGAAGGGAGGAAGGAAGGGGGAGGCAGGAGGGGAAGGATGGATGGGGTACAGAGAGAGGAAGGGACGGGGTGGGGGTGGGGCAGAGAAAGAGAAAAGCAGCACACCCCATGTGTTTTAATTACAAACTATGTCTGTAGCAGGATGCCGGAACACCTGGCCACTGGGTGCTTATTGTGCAGAGACCTTGACAGATTCTGAGTCTCCGCTCTTCTCACCAGGTGACAGTCCCTAATCCACCTGCCACAGAAGGCAGGAGTGAATGCCAGCCACTCCCTGTGGCCACGCGCGAGAGACGTCTCACGTGCATGAGGCAGGTCTCTCACACAGGTTCCAGTGTCTTCCTGAGCTCAGGAAGAAAGGCCCTGCACTGCAAAGAGAGAGCGAGAGATCCATGCATTTAACTCATTACGTCTAAGCCAGGAAGACTGAAAAATTCTTTCTTACAAAAAAAAAAGTTTTGAGAGGCAAGGGTTGTCACGCTATTAGGTGACAGTTCTGGTTTTTTTTTTTTTTTTTTTTTTTTTTTAAGAAAAAAATAAAGCATGGCATATTCAAGACTTTTTTTACTTAAACAATAACAGCTTGACAGAAAACCACACAGACTAGTTTTGTGTGACTTTTGCCAAGTTATGCAACCCTTTTCAGCGGTGGTTCTTCAACTATTAAAACTATCCATCTTACAGAATTTCTTGTTGTGGCAAGGCATGCACTGTAGAAGCCATGTCTGAGTGCCAGAGTGCTAAGAAGAGTGTTACTGAAGGGGACGCTCAGTCTCTGCCCACCTGTCCTAGTCAGTTACTACTGTTGCGAGGAAAGATGGCGACCAAATGCGACGCAGGGAGGAAAGGGTTTATTCTGCTTATAGTTCCACATCACTGTTCGTCACTGAAGAATAGTCAGGACAGGAGCTCAAGCAAGCAGGAGCCTGGGGGGGACGGGGCGGGCGGGGCGTGGGCAGGTGGGAGCTGGTGCAGGGGCCATGGAAGTGCAGTTTACTGGCTTTCTCCCCAGCCATGCTCAGCCTGCTTTCTTATAGCGCCTAGGACCAGGGTGGCCCCACCCACAATGGGCGGGGCCCTCTCCCATCAATCAGTGCTCTAGAAGCTTCCGTACAGCCTGATCTTACCGAGGCATTTTCTCATTAGAGGTTCCCTCCTCTCAGATGAAGATAGCTTGTGTCAAGGTAGCATAAAACCAGCCAGTACACCACCCTTGCCTCTCTTTCTAACTATGGCGCTAGGCATCAAACCCAAGGCCTTGTGCATGAGCCACATGGCCATATGGTCTACCGTGGTTCCCTTCCTTCCTTGTTAATAACTTTATTATGATTTATTTTTAGATCGACAAAATAAAGTTGTATGCTTTTATCATTTATGTCTTGAATATTTACATGTATGTACACGCACACAGCAATGTAGTTGGCTAACCCATGTATAGGCTGTATTATAAGAAAGCAAATGAGCCCTCCGGAGGCAGAGGCAGGAGGCAGGAGGCCAGCCTGGTCTACAGAGTGAGCTCCAGGACAGTCAGGGCTACACAGAGAAACCTTGTCTTAAAAAACAAACAAACAAGCACCCCTCCCCCTCATGGCAAGGTAATCACTAATATCAGTTCCTTTAGACTTGAGTCTTATTTCAGCAGTATTTTTTCTACTCTTTGAAAAGTATCCCACTAGAAACTTAGCTGTGTCTGACAATTCCAATTCTGACCAAGTACGCTTTTCCTAAACTGTATTAGACAGCTACAGTGTGTCTCTCATGCCACCCTGAACCTGAACCAACTTCTTGCCCCGCCCCCCCCCCCTACGGACACATTTTTATTGCTTGCTTTGGCAGAGGTGAGCTAACAGCTCACCAGGCTACTCCCTCCCATGCAGGCGACTGCACTTCCTGGACTTGCGCGCTTAGCTGTAAGTTCTAGCCCAGGGGAAGTGACTGGCCGTGATACACACTTTCTGACTCTAACCTCGTGTAGCTCAGCCACGCACACTCACCCATGCTGCATTTCCCCTCTGCTCGACAAGCAAAACCCAGGCTAACACGGAAGATGACGGAGCTACAAGCCGGAGTGGCTCTGTGCCTGTGATCACTGCTTGGAGGAAAGCCAACTGCACCTCAGCTCAGAACTCAGACAAGATGCAACCGCTACTATTGTGTTTGGACCATCCTCCCTTTCATAGTGGGCTTGCTTGTTTGTTTTGTTTTGCTTGTAGCGGCTAGTAGTGAAGTCCTGGAATTTTTGTAGATTATATATAAAAATAATCACTGTTCCAAATCAGATCCCAGCTGGTAAAATAAGCTGTAAGCCTAAGATTTCACTGTAGAGCAGGTTTTATTTTTTATTTGCAGGTTTGATTATTTTCACTTTATGTTCACTTTGCTTCTATGTTTGTATGTGGACCAGGTAAATGCCTGGTCCCCTTGGATGTCAGAAGAGGATGTTGGATGCCCTGGAATTGGAGCTACGATGGCTGTGCATCACCACGTGGGTGCTGGGAGCTGGACTGGGGTCCTCTGCGAGAACAAATACTTTTCCAACTGATCCATCTCTTCAGGCCCCATAGACTAGGATCTACTACAGTTAACCCATACAATATGCCCAAAACTTGGGAAAACAATAAAAGTTTGCTTAAAAATATGAACAATTCATTTCAGTTGATGTCTCTGTGGCTCATGCAAGGCTGCCGCGGCTTAGGCTCAGGTAAATGGAGAGCCTGCCCCACCCCACCGAGCAACAGTGCTTCATGGCAGTGCAGTGTGAGTTAGAAGGTGAGTTCAGAGACATTGCTGAGGTTTTCTTTTACAATCAAAGTGGAGAAAACTGACGTTGTGAGATATAGTCATTTATGTTCAATAACATAAGGATCGTTTTCTTTTAAGACATTTATTTACTTAATTTGTATGGCTATTTTGCCTGCATGTATGTGTGTGCGCCACATGCATGCCTGGTGCCTGAGAAGAGGGCGACTGATCTCCTGAAACTAGAGTTACAGAGAGTTGTGAGCCTCCATGTGGATACTGGGAATTGAACCTGGATCCTCCGGAAGAGCAAACAGGGCTCTTAACCGATGGGCTATCTCTCGAGCCCAGTATCATGCTCTTAAGCGATTATGTGATTTCTTAATTGTGTGATACGACTGGACTGAAGAATGCTATCTATGGCTTAAGTTCATCTGAAACGTCCCATTTAAGCATTAAAATATACAAGGATGTGCATTTGTTTTGTCTATACATAAGAAAACTGCATCAAGGGCATATTCTCAGGAGCTTAAGCCTACAGCCAAACACAAAGAAATTCAAGTCTCAGACCCCACCTAAGATCAACTAAGTAAATTATAATACTGCCTAAGGTGTTAGGCATGAAAGCTAACTTAAGGTCATTCAGCTTAAGACATAATATTTTTTGACTACTAAGACACAATCATGCTAATTTATCATCAAAGGAATCATCATCATCATCATCATCATCATCATCATCATCATCCTCATCATCATCATCTATGGCCCTTCTCGACACCTCCTTGGTGACCACAGAAGTTAGCTTGGACCAAATACATCAGAGGCAACTTACTGAAAACATGCATCAAACCTTCCTCTTTCCACCTCCTCCATCTTCCTCTGTTCATATCTTTATCTGAACCTCTGGGAGCTCACAAGGCCCATTGAAACATACACTCAGCTTGGCCTCCTCGCTTCCATGTTGGCTTACAAGCATCCCCACACAGCCCCTCAAATTATCTCTTAAAAACGCATGCTACACCATACCAGTAGCTCTCCTGCTCAAAACTCCTTCCAGGTGTTTTCAATGATCTTACAGTAACACGAACTGTGTTTGGCCTGCCGTGACCCTTGGAACACCAACCATCCTGGTCCCCCCTTCCTGACATCTGCTCGCCTTTGTTTAAATACCCCAACTTCTTCCCTCCAGAGCATTTAAGCGGACATGCTTCTCTTTGAGTCTTAGGTTACCTATTCCTTCACCCACTTATCCTCTTGCCCTGCTTGTTTCATTCGTAAAGTTGATAAAATCCTGTAGTTTTATTTTTACAGTTTGAAATCCTGGCTATTTATGATATGAACCTTCAGCCAGCACCCCTCCCTGTTTTAACACCGTGACCAAACATCATACCCTCCAAGAAGGATGGATGAATGCATGAAATGTGTCTGCAATACATATTTTCAACTTCAATGACCTAGCAAAGGCGATTGATCATCTGTGAAAAACCGTATTAACAATTTGGCAATGACCGTTACTGCCCTGTCCTGCTTTACAGGGAGATAGACCCCAAGTGTACAATCTGAATGGTACGTCACCAGGAATATAAAACTGTCTGAGGCCATTCATATGGACCTTTTCACACACTGAGTTTTACTCTTTTTTAAAAAAAAATATATTTTATTAATTTATTTATATTACATCTCAATTGTTATCCCATCCCTTGTATCCTCCCATTCCTCCCGCCCTCCCATTTCTCCCTTACTCCCCCCTCCCCTATGACTGTGACTGAGGGGACCACCTCCCCCTGTATATGCTCATAGGGTAGACATTCTCCACAGTTCAGTGGAGAGTGGGGTCTGACTTTCACACGAACTCTGGTGCCCCATATTTGACCACGTCCCCGGGATGGGGAGGCCTGGGGCACTCAGAGGAAAGATAGTGGTTTTTGGTTTTTTGAGACAGGGTTTCTCTGTGTAGCCTTGGCTGTCCCAGACTCACTTTATAGACCAGGCTGGCCTTGAACTCACAGTGATCCGCCTGCCTCTGCCTCCTGAGTGCTGGGATTACAGGCATGAGCCACCACGCCCAGCCTCAGTTTTACTCTTAACAACAAAAATACAAAATTGGTAATCCCAAGATGTGTGTCAAAACTCAAGTGGCTGTAGTATTTGGAGACATGACGCTATCCTGGCTTTAACCCTAAAGTCATCCAACTTCTAAAGAAACTCAGAGAGAGATAGACAGAAAGAGAGAGAGAGAGAGAGACAGACAGACAGACAGACAGAAGGGAGAGACAGACAGAGGGGAGAGACAGAGACAGAGACAAATTGTTGCACATAGGAGCTTCCTTGGAAGGCAGTACTCATATCAAACTCATGATGACATGGACGTTCAGCATGCAATTCAATTGCTTGTTAATGGCTCCCAGGTCACTCTGACAGGGAGCCAGGTCTGACTAAATGGTAGAGATTGGTGCCTACAAAGTATTTCCTCCACAGTCCCCGCAGCCTCTAATGGGAAACGCAGGCCTGGATCAGACTCCGGAAATATAAAGGCAGTCTCGCCACACTAAGTGCCCCGAGGATGCCAGTGTGTGAGTGCAGTTTTCCCTACTTCAGATGACAAACGCTTCCCCAGTCCAGTGAACTGCTGAACTCTCTTCTCACGCTGAACAGGAGAGAAACCACTGAGCCCCACACAGTGCCTGCCAAGGAGCTGGAGCCACATCAGCCTGCACAGAGCTTCGAGAACCAGCTCAGCAAAGTTCTTGGGGTGACACTCCTATGAGGAGGTACAGAGGCAGGGGAGGCCTGTGTCTAGACATCCTCCAGTGCTCTCTCTGGACAGCCCTTAGAGAAGGTTTGTGCCAGAAAGTAGCCCCAGGGAAATTTTTGGCTTCTACTGAGCACTTAGCCTTGCTGCCTCTTTTCTCTTTGTTCATGGAAGGCCCAGGGACAAGTTTAAAACTGTCTGCAATAATGGCACTGGATGTTATGGCATGCATTCATACATTCCGGTTATAACCTTGACTTCCTTTTATTTTCCCTCAAATTTGATTTCTTTAATCCCTTTTTTAGTGACTTTTTTTTTTTTTTTTTTTGTTCATTGGTGTTTTGCCTGCACGTATGTCTGTGTGAGGGTGTCGGATCCCCTGGAACTAGAGTCACAGGTGAGCTGCCATGTAGTTGCTCGGAATTGAACCTGGGTCCTCTAGAAGAGGACCGCTGAGCTATCTCTCTCCAGCCCCCTTTAATTACTTTTCTCCCTGGCAGTGTATATTCCTTTAAGCAGCCTTAAGCCTTTAGGAATGAGTCTGTTAATGCATGAATACAGTGAACTTTAAACTCATTTACAACCCTAGTCTCTGAAGAGACAATGTGGCCACAGAAGTACTGAAGACTGCTTTGGTGGATTTCTGTTCCTGTTACCTTGGGTAAGTTGCTCAGCATTTTAAATCTTCCATTTCTTCCTGTTTAAATTGAGGACAATAATACCTAAGTTGTATGATGGTTATGAGAGTTTTTAAACACTTAGGTAAAGAGCTGGGAATGTGGCTGAGTGGTTGAGTGCTTGCCTAGCATGAACGGGAGAGGTTCCCAGTCCCCTACCAACTAAAAACAAAACAAACAAACAAACAAAAGAACAAAAAAAAAAAAAAAATAGGGCTTAGTAATTGCTAAATTATTAGAATCTTTTATTACTATTAACACCTGTACAGACTACACTGAAAGATAATCTATTTGCTCACCTTATCAGGTTGTGAGCACTACCACTAATGGAAGCTCCGCTCTCCTTACAACTCTAACCACTCCCACAAACCACAGACAGTTCTGGCGACTTACCCAAAGTTCTAACAGAAGTGTAGTTATTTGCTTGCTTGGGGTTTGTTGTTGTTTGTTTGTTTGTTTGTTTGTTGAGACAGGGTTTCTCTGTGTAACAACAGCCCTGGCAGTTCTGAAACTCTCTTTGTAGGCCAGGCTGGCCTTGAACTCAGAGATCCACCTGCCTCTACCTTCTGAGTGCTGCGATTAAAGGTGTGCACCATCACACCCAGCTAAACGTGTAGTTATATAGCTGGGTGGTGGTGGTGCATGCCTTTAATCCCAGCACTTGGGAGGCAGAGGCAGAGGCAGAGGCAGGAGGATCTCTATGAGTTCGAGGCCAGCCTGGTCTACAAAGTGAGTCCAGGACAGCCAAGGCTACACAGAGAAAGCCTGTCTCAAATAACGAAATAAAAAAAAGGGGGGGCGGGGCAGGTGGTTCCTTAATTGATATGACATTTAAACTGGCATTTGTGTTGTTTCTCATAAATCTGACATCATTAGGTGGCGGATTCTAGGAAACCCAAGTCTTAATTTGTACATTCAAAGTAAGTTTATAGAATATTGGGAGTCTTAGGCCTAATTCAACTTCCATCACCAGAAGACTTCCTCCCAGGACCGAGAAGCCCTTGTGACGGCACAAGGAGAAGCCCTTGTGACGGCACAAGGAGCTTGGATTGCAGCAAGGATAGTCTGGAGTCTTTACAGTGCCCGTTCTTTTAAAGATGGGGCAGATGCTCACACATGGAGGCAGAAGGAAAGGAGATCTTCATACAATGGGAAACTTGGGTTGACAAAGTCCAGGTGAAGACACCTTGGCTCAGCCCCACTGGACCCCTAAATCACACTGTGACCTAAGCCAGTTGCTTTACCACTCTCACCCTAAGGGTCTGTGTCTAAATGTCCCCCATTGATATAGTTTGTGATGGAGAGTCTGTGCTTCAGTGCTACCTCGGGTCAGGAGTGCTGACAAGAAGAAAAGACCCCCCTTCCCAACTCCTGCTGGGACCAAATTAATCCCAAGACACTACTCCCAGTGCCAGGACTGCTACTAGAACAACAAGTTCTGTGATTTGCATCAGATGAGTCAGTACTCTGCTGATCTAGAGAAAGCTCCCTTGAGTTTTCTACAAAGCCTGTTTGCTCTTCACTAATGACAAGAGACACAACCACAAGCAAGTCAACAGTGATTAAGAGAGGATAGCGCCTCTTCTGTGGACCAAGAACCATCCCACTCACAGCCTAGTCCACCATCGGCACTTCTCAACTACCAGCACACTCAGATGGACACCCTCATCCACTGGGACCCACCGCGGAAATGGAAAGATTACAGATCATCCTAGTAGGTGACATATTTCACCATTATCCTCTAACAGTCTTACTGTCACCCCAGAGCAAAATGCCCCAGAGAAGACAACAGGAGAATGAGAAAGTAAATGGAGGCTATCCTGACAATCCCCAGATCAAAATAGTCTTTATTAGTGGTGCAAATTCATTTACTTATGCACAGATTCGACCATCGTAACTTTCTTTTGCCAATGGTCATTTTCTAATATTGAGATCGTTCTTACAGGAAGTTGTAATAATTCAGTCTTCAGCAAGGTAGCAAAAGACTGGTGTGGGTAAGTCTACAGAGCCTCGCAAGTAATAAGATATACAGTGGCTACTGAGAACACTAATAAAAACTTGGTGAAATGGAAGAAAAGTCTTTTGCACTTTGCCCCTACAAGTCGCTATCCAACCAGACTTGAGAAACATAGGAAATTCCATGACTATGTTTATTCTACAAACAGTTGATGTCATGATTACAAAACCATGTTGTAAGTCACATTTCTAGTCTGGAGGGAAAGACATGAATCAACCCCAAAATATGAACCCAAGATATCACTGGAGTTACAAAAGTGTTCATGACTTAACTAGCCTTGGGCAGTTCAAAGAAGAAGCACCAAAATAGCAGTGGACACACTTCGGTTGCCATCTGTCATTCTGTGAATTCCTCAATTACCCACAACCCTCAAAAAGGAAATCCTCCTCCTCCTCAAAAAGGAAACCATGGCCTATGATCCCAGCATCAAGACATGGCTTTGCCATCTTTAGTTAGTCACCCAACAAATGATAACTGAGCACTTACTATGTGCCTGGTACTAATGCAAGGTACCTAGGTCTATCATAGGCCAGACATGGTGAACTGTCTGTTCTGGGCCTTGTCTTCACGAATAACTTTCAGTCTTTATTTAAAAACCATTACCTGAAGATGGTATCATACAGTTCTAGGGCACACTTCTAAGATGCAGTGTCAAAGCCATCACAATTTTGATAACCCCATCTTAGTGACTTAAGAAACACAAGGTCTCCTATCCCCGTCTGTAGAGATTCAGATCTCTCAGTTTCTGTGATTTCTCCAGGCCATTCAAAGGGCAGCAACCAACAAACCAGCCGCTGCACCTGCCACCACGGAATTGTGATTAGACAAAAGAAAGGCACCAACAAGGCCACCACCAGACTGGTAACTACCCGCTGCCTTGGGGAACGAGAAGTGTGAAGAGACACCACCTTAAAGGGGTGGCCTTCCCTTTCCGGCCTCACTTTCCCTGAAGGGCCTGAATTTTCGCAATGAGCCAACAATATGACTGGAGTAGTTGTTGGTCTCTTACATTGGGTAAAAGTCAAGAGCAGTGCAGTCAAGGAGGGGACACAGGCTCCTGTGAGGAACTAACCAGAAAGGGGAGGCAGTGCAGATGATCTGGCAGAGCACACAGAGTTGCTCTGCCATAAACACACTGTGCAGTCAGGCCTCGGTGTTCGGGAGGCATGCTGTCTTTGGGCTCAACTACCTCCAACACAGCACAAATGGAATGACTCACACTCAGCTACTGAGTAACAAAGTGATCAACAAGTTATCCGTACTGGAAACTGCTCTTTCCTAGGAAGCAGTAAATCTTCTCAGTAGATCCCGTGTGCCACTGAGGTAAGCCCTGAAACGTCTCATTTCTCCAGCTTGTCAAACAAATTCCATCTCGCTTGCACGTTAGTGCTAGCCTTATATATAATCCATGGGGACTGTCCACAGCTCATCTGATAACAGGGTAGCTCCCTTTTCTGTTCCCTCTGATGAAAACAGTACCACATATAAACTACCTCAGAGCATGCGAGGAAATAAAGACAGGTATCATGGGCACAGAGTGGGTATGTCAGCGCACATCCTGCTGATGACAGAGTGGACAGCTGTGACAGATGTGCATATGAAGAAGAAAATGTTTCCTCAATAGCCTTTTCTGCTTCCAGACTCTGGGGCATACTCAGATGGCCTGAGCAAGTGACTGATGAGCCAATGTTTCTAATTAGAGTCATCGGCACGTGAGCGCACGCATGTGCGTATGCATGCGTCCTCTTTGGAGTACGCACTGACATTTGTACCTGTCCATAAGTGATGTCAGCATTGAGAAATGAAGCTAAATGCAGCTCTCAGGAGATGAAGGAGGGAAGGCAGGGGAAAGGCTTCTTCAAGAGGGAGTGCCCTCTTTGAGCTCTGTCGGTGATCAGTGGGAAGTTCCGTGGCCTATGAGATTGCCAGATAAAATAGAGATGGCAAGTTAAATTTGGATCTTAGGCCAATGAGAGAAAGGGTTTTCTTCTAGCGCAGGTCTCTCTGAGATACTGCAGGTATAGTCTGTAGGTTTATTTGCAAAGTCAGGTGATCCTAATGGCCAGAGAGAGGCAGGCATGCATGCCAACCATATTTCCTTTTTTGCCATGAATACTGTCAATGTTAGCACAACTTAACAGTTAAGGTACCTGGAGAATGAGGTCCACCCACAATTACATGTCTGTAATTGTAAGTTCTTGGTCATTAGGTGGTATAGTGAATTCCTCCCTCTACAGGACCTGCGCCATGGGTCGCATGTGCCAAACACAGCGAAGTTTTGAATGAATAAGGATAGGAGACAAATGACAGCAAAGGGAGGGGGTTTGGGAGAGAGAGCTTAAAAATAACAAAGCTGGGGCTGGAGAGATGGCTCAGTGGTTAAGAGCACTGACTGCTCTTCCAGAGGTCCTGAGTTCGATTCCCAGCAACCACATGGTGGTTCACAGCCATCTATAATGTGACCTGATGCCCTCTTCTGACCTACAAGTGTGCATGCAGGCAGAGAATGTATACATAATAATAAACAAATCTTTAAAAAACAAAACAACAACAACAACAAAATAAAAAAAAACAAAGCCACGCATGGCAGAAAGAAAATACAGGGAACGTCCACATCTGCTGCAGTCTTCGTCACCTATGAGAGGAAACGTCTTACCGGAGCAAGGCAAATGAAACTGTCTTATAATCAAGTGCGAAGTAGAGCAAGCAGCAGAGTGAGGTGGGGTGCTTGGAGAGGAATGGTTTAAATTACGGATCGACGCTTATACAATCGTTTATTTAAAAAAAAAAAAGAAAAAAGAAAAACTATAATTAAGGAAGGCAAGGCAATGCAAACGCCCTAAGTGGTAGGCAGCTCTACCTGGAACTGCTTGGCCTGGACGGTTTAGGTAGAAATTATAGGAGCTATGTAAGAAAGCATGGCCCTCACGGGTGCTTTGCACCATATTGACACTTTGTGCATGTGTGTGATCACAAATGTGTGTAGATGTGCATAAACGTGTTTCTGTATAAAAAGCTATGAGGTCAGTACACTAAGCTCCCACATAATTCTACATTGTCCACCGCAAATGAACTGGACTCAAGACTTAGGAAAATTCACATTTTCTCTTTAAGTAGAGATGTTTAAGTTTATTGATTCTGTTTCATATATACATTTTTTTCTTTTTTAACTATACCTTCTCTTAAAGACAATTGCTTTTTTTTGTTTTGTTTTGTTTTTTGTTTTTGAGATAGGGTTCTCTGTGTAGCCTTGGCTGTCCTGGACTCGCTTTGTAGACCAGACTGGCCTCGAATTCACATCAACCCGCCTGCCTCACCCTCTCAAGTGCTGGTAATAAAGGAGTGAGCCACCATGTCCGGCACAAGACATTGCTTTTTAAGTAAGAAAACATTTGCTGACCACAGAAAACTCAATAGGTGAATAAAAGCAAAACCAAAAATCACTAATTTTTCCAATCCAGAGATAAGACTCAAAACTTTTGGGAGATCTATTTCAAGGTTCTTTTCTGAACAAGTATGCAAATACTCTCATTTAACAACAATGTAACTGGACTCCATCCTACCAAGAAAGCTTCTTTTAAGAGACAAAATATAGCTCAGCGTGGCATCACACACCTTTAATCCCAGCACTCGGGAGGCAGAGGCAGGTGGATCGCTGTGAGTTGGAGGCCAGCCTGGTATACAGTGCGAGTCCAGGACAGCTAAGCCAAAGATACACAGAGAAACCCTGTCTCGAAAACCAAAAAACAAAACAAACAAAACAAAAAGAAAAAAAAAGACCATATTCAGCCAAGTGGCCATATATATTTTCAGACATAATGTTTAGTGCTTGTGCAGAAATTTCCTGTGGATGTGTTGCCTAACCAAGTGCTTAGTATCTTGTCCAAATCTTTGGGCAAGAGAATGGAGAAATTCTAAGAGCAAGAAATACTGTGTCAAACACAACGCACACTACAAAGTTTTGACCAATGTCACCATTTTGTCCCCTGTGACAGTTTTTGACAATCAGCCATGCAGAGAAACTGTCTGTGACATTAGAATTTATATAGAATATAGAGAGGAATATCTGCAATATTTTCTGTTTTTAAGAAGCAAGCCCATAATAACCAAGACTTTATGAAAGTCACTCATGGGGCTGGAGAGGTGGCTCAGTGGTTAAGAGCACTGGCTACCTTTCCAAAAGAACCAGGTTCAAATCCCAGCACCCACATGGCAGTTCAAAATTGTCGGTAACTACAGCTCCTGTAATGTCCACCCTCGCATAAGACATACATGGAGGCAAAACACAAATGTAAATAAAATAAAATAACTTAAGAAAAAGTTCATCCGCAATTAGCTTTTGATGCAACCAAATGGTTAAGAAATTTTAAGCCAAAATTTCAATCACAGTCTGCTATTGTTGTAGAGCTCTAGTTACTTTCCCATTCAATAGAATACCATTGAAAATCATTAATTTCCTTTTTTAAAAAAACAAAAACAAAAAGTAAGAAAATAAGCCAGGGTCTTTTTAAAGTCATCCTATTACACTTTCTTAAAGAAAGGAGTTCATTTAATAAGACCATAATCCAAAGAAGATTATTTGGTCAGACAAAGAAAGCACCATCAATGGCAGACAGCCATCACAGCAGAAAGCACCATCAGTGACAGATAGCAATCATAGCATAGTCACAGCCATAGCCACAGCCATAGACTAAACATGAGTTAGCTGGCTGAATGGATGACCTTCTACTCAAATGCCTTACGGGTGAAAAACAAGCAGAACCAACAAAATACTTCACAGATTCTAGAACCACCATGCAAAAAGGAAAGACAATGAAGTAAAAGTTTTTAAGTACTCTATATAATCTAAATCTGTATCTAAACTGTATAAAAAAAGAAATTCCATGACACTATAACAGAGAAACTAACGAAGCAGATAAGATTCTCAAATATACAACCCACCAGAAGACTGCTAACGTATAGGTACATGAAATGCAACCCAAAGATGAATATAATGAAAGGAAGGGGTAGCTGTGAAATATTAATCTCCAGTGTCAAAAGAAAACTAAGCTGGGCCTGGAGAGATGGCTCAGTGGCTAAGAGCACTGGCTGTTCTTCCAGAGGTCTGAGTTCAATTCCCAGCAACCGCATGGTGGCTCACAACCATCTATAATGAGATCTGGTGCCCTCTTCTGGTGTGCAGGTGTACATGCAAGCAAAACTCTGTATATGTAATAAATAAATCTTAAAAAAAGAAAAAGAAAAAAAGAAAACTAAGCCAACTTCACCCTGTATTTTCTAGAGCTTTGCTAAGTTGATAAACTCGGCTCATCATCTTCTTTGAGAGAAAAATTAAGTAAAAATAAAAAATTTTAAAAGGAAAAGAAAAATGGAAAGAAAAGAAAAAAATTCTCAATACAGAAGCTTTAAATTGTCAAGATTGGGGGAAACTGAATTGTTGTTGCTAGCGACCTAGTCATAAGTAATCATAGTCATTTGGTTAATGACTAACTCAATTAAAATAAAAATTTGGCTATAGGATCAAGTACCAAAATATATCTCCCAGAAAGATCATTATGTCTTTGATATATGAGTTCAGTGATTTTTTTCCCCCCTAGTGTTGGGAACTGAACTTGGAGTGTTGCAAGTGCTTGAGAAATATTCTACACCTAGGCTACACTCCCAACTCCTGTGTGTCAGTTTTGTTATGACGAGTCTTTTTCAGTGCTGGGATGGGTCACCTGGGAACCTAAAGTAATGCTTTACTCACTTAAAAAGGAAAAAAAAAATGCCCGGAGGCAAAGGACTTTGGAATCTAAGTAAGAAAATTCCTCCCGCTGAAGATATACAGGTATATAAGACCATGAAAGCGTAGCTAAAAACATTACTATCAATCTTGAGTGTTGTACAGCACCGAGGCTGGCATGACTCCACAGTGTTTGTGGCCGGTGGTCCTCGCGGCTCTATTCATTTCACCCATCCGATCTCTGAGCTGTGTTCATCTGGATGGCACCACCAGGGAAAATATGAAGCTCCTGAGGAGCATCGTCGTCAGCTCTCCCCTACAATGTCTGAAAGAAATCAAGAACTTTGAATTTCCTAAAGAAATTCCGTCATCCTTCCAACATGTGAAAAGGGACGTTAAGGAGGTCTTCTACCGTGTGTCTGTTTGGGCACTATATATTTTCAGCCATAATGGCTCCGTCGACCCTGTGATAAAGGAACGCCTGCAACGTATCAGAATGGGACTTTATGAGCAAGTGCGGCAAGCTCAGGACTGCTTTATGGAGGAGGACAGTAAGATTCAGCATCCTCAACCAAAGGGCCTCTGGAGGGTCCACCTGGAACTGAACAAGTATTTTGTCAGAATCGAAAAGTTCCTGAGCGATAAAAAACACAGCCTCTGTGCCTGGATGGTTGTCGGAGTGGAAATGAGAAGATGTTTCATGATATTTTACAAATTCAAAAAACTACTCAAAATGCAAACAGGTATATTTTCAGAATTACATCCCCCCCCTTCCACTGTTTCCTCTGGTCTTAGGCGTGGCTGTGCTGTGTGTGGTGTGGCAGTGTCCTCAGACTTGTCTTTCATGTAATGTTGCTGTCTCTGCGGCTCAACCTTGTTACATCGACCACAACCATCTCTTTTAGAAGAGGCCATGCTGGCCATGTTAACCTTGAGCGATCCCAGGAATTCTCTTCGGAAGTATTGGAGACAGGTGGAAAGGAGTAAGATTTCCTTTCCATCGTCTCTCTCATCATCTTCTCTCATGCTGTCCTGGGCTCAACTTTGTAGACCAGGCTGGCCTCGAACCCGCAGTGATCTGCCTGCCTCTGCTGGGATTAAAGGTGTGCGCCACGCCTGGTCACTTTATCTTTTTGAAGTCATTTTGTATTCAGATTACCTAGATTATTTACTTGACTCTTCTGTATTTAATCACCTGACTAAGTGAATTTTCTCCTCCTTTTTCTCCTTTTATATTTCAGGATCATCTGTCTTCAAGCAAGAACTTAGATAGAAACTATGACTGCTCAAAGGCCCTCAAGAACGTCTTGTGCTAAAGGGGTTTCCAGCTTGCTGCTAAACTCTTCAGATTCAAGAAGTTCCCAGTGCAGGGTCCAAGACAGCATAGTCAAAGAAAGTCTTACGGCAAGCAAAAAATAATTTCCAGTGGAAAAGTTAGAAGAAATGTTAACGTAAAACAAAACAAGTTGTGGATTATGGCACTTTGGTTACTAGCAAAAGAATTGGACAATAAAACGAGTTAATATCATCTATCTTATAAAAACAGCTCATTGATCAGATCGTTTCAGATCAGGATCATGGCCGTGGGGAGGGAGGCTGGATAGACATGCAACTGCCAAGCGAAGGACAGACAAAGGGTTTTCCGTTCGTTTCTCCACCACCTTGGCCTGACCTCTGTAAGGGCTCTGCTGAGATGACAGCAGTCATGATAGTAAACTATAGCAGCTGCCCTGCCCCGTGTTTGCTCTGTGCAAGGGGGTGGGCTGCCTAAGTGGGGGCGGGCACGTCGTTCAGTGATGGATCACATGCACAGTTGTATGAGGCCCTGAAATCGATCTCCAAAACTTCAAGGAGAGGAGGAGATAGAAAAGAGAAGAAAGACCTGTCCAAAACCGCTAACCATTTTCTAATCAGGACAGATAGTTTGACAGAAGTCAGAACCACACTCTTTTTATAGAGTACATCTTATCAAAAGAATCAGAGATCAAAAAAGGAAAAATCAAAAAACCCCAGAGACCAATCTGCCAAAAAACACACAAACGACAAAAAGAAATGTTAATGGGTGATATACAATGTTTAGCCTCCTGTTCCATGAACACGACAGAAATGGAAAAACAATGGTAGCACTGAGAGTGAATACAGTGTTGGTTCTTTTATACATTGCTGGGGAGAGGCTAAACTGGCAATGTGCTTACTGTGGGCAATATTGCAATCTTCAATAGCCCAAACGAATATCAATCCTACTATGTCTCCAGAAATGTATCCCAAGCCGGGCGTGGTGGCGCACGCCTTTAATCCCAGCACTCGGGAGGCAGAGGCAGGCGGATCGCTGTGAGTTCGAGGCCAGCCTGGTCTACAAAGTGAGTCCGGGACAGTCAAGGCTACATAGAGAAACCCTGTCTCAAAAAACCCATTAAAAAAAAAAAAAAAAAAAAAAAAAAAAAAAAAAAACAGAAATGTATCCCAAAGAAATAATTGGATAAGACTGCTATTCACTGGAGCTTGGCATATACAGTTTTTTACCTCTTCACCTTTGGATTTTCTACTTTTCCTACAATAAAATTTTTTGGATAGGTCTTTCAGTTCTAAAATTAAAGAACGCGCACACACTTAGTTTCCTCTATAATGAGTGTGTTTCCCTTCCTGGCAGGCTGGGCCAAGCCCTGACTTAAGCTTTAATGATGCCTTCTGGTATTCCCTGAGCAAACAGAACCTAAGCAGGTCTTCTTCAGCAGGTCCTGTTTGTTACTTTGCTGCTGCTGTTAAAATGTAAAGAAATCTCATCTTGTGGGCCCTTATCATTAGAGCGTGTTGAGGACTTCAAAGAATTTGCTGTTCCTCTTTTCAGGAGCCCACCGGCAAGATCTAGAAATCGCGGGAGAAGTTTCTCCATAGAACCTCTCTTGAGTTAACAGTCTCTCAAAGTACTTTTAAGTTAGCAAAGGACAAGCCAGACTTACGCAGAGCCTAGGACTTAAACAGTCTGAATGAGACTGGGAGTGTAAGACCACTTGCTTAACACGCTGGGGCCCATCCCGAGCAAGCGTGGAGTGTTGGAGAGGTTCATCGGTCACGGGCGGCACCATATACGCCTCTCTTCCGTCACTGAATGGGAGAGGAAGGTTGTCAAAACTGAGAAGCGGAAAAAGAATGTCTCCGCATCTCCTAGAAGGACTAACGTTGGGAATTCCACAGGGGGAAAATTGGCAAAGGCAGCAATTACAAAGCTGGCAAGAGGCATCCGTCCCAACAGGTGTATAGGATCAGACCTCCTTAGCCGACCCTCTGGACACGTTCTGGTTCCTGCTGGCTTTGGGAGGCAACTTTGCTCTTGCCAAGATTTCTTAATAAATAATCCACGCTCGCTAACCGCTTTAGGAGTAAGCGCCTAATTTATCCTGGGAAACTCTACCTCCTATAGTCTAACGGGCGCCCCCCTCTGGAGAACCAGGGCTTACCCCAAACCACCTGTTCTCAGGCAGATGAAAACCAGAACAGAGCTCTGGCCGCATCTGCCATCTGTACTGCTCACTCGTGGCCTGCTTTTTCTACATCGCTGGGAGAAATTTGCCACTTAAGCTTGGAGCCTTAGGTGAAATCAGAAGCCCACGAACATTTCACAGCTAGTCGCGACACTACTATTTCCAGGCAAACTCTATAGTCTTCGCAGCTTATGTCAGTCTCCACTCTTCGGTGGTCAATGGCCTGCTCCTCCACCCTGGCGAATTTGCAACCCTTGAACTTTCTGTCGTGACGAGGTGCCCTGCCGCGCCCGTCGCCTAGGTTGCGGGCCATCCGCACGCATTTAAGTAGCCTCTGGAAGTCCTTTAGACCCTCTCGCAGAACTCCTTGCTTTCGAGAACTTCGCTTCCACTCTCCCAAACCCAACACCCGTCTCAGATTCGCAAGGGATAAGATCTGAGAAATGTGCCCTGGGCCACAAGCAGCCTGGGAGGCGGGATTAGGAACAACTTTCCCTCCGCCCTCTAACCGCAAGGCTGGGGTGGGGCGGCCTAGCCCTGTCCCGATACCTCCCCCCTTCTTCCCCAGCGAGGATCCCTGACCCGACACCGCGCAAAGGCCAGCGTGGAAGGCCCCGCGAGCGGCAGAGGGGTCTTCCTTCTCCGCCGGAGCCCCACCAGATGTGAGAGGCGCAACAATAGTGGAACCGCGGAGAAACAAAAGGCCATTCACCCCGGCTAAATGAGAATGGCTCTGTCCTCTAGTCTCAGCCGGGAAGACTTACAGAGGGGTCTGAAAGGGGGTAGGGAAGGCTCACGAGTGGTGTAGAGACTCTGCCACGCTCCAGGAGGCGGGAGCCGCCGCTCCTCACCACTAACTACCCAGCCCTGGGGGTGCAGTGGTGGGGAGTAGAAACCAAGGGAAAGTTTTAGTTTAGTTTACACCTTCTCTGGGGCAGGGAAGGGAGAGGCTGCGACCCCAGATGTTTGACAGTTGTTGGTCTAAAAGTTGAGTAAGATTTATTTATTCTTAATACCCTCCCTTCGCGAGGCAGCGGTAGCCTGGGGACAACCCGAGACTGTGCGCTGAAGCCCCAGGCAGCCCTAAGCCCTGGGATCCAGGAGCCCGGGAGCGTCCCCTACCACAGATGCACTTTCGTAAAAGTTTCTCTTCCCGCCGCCTCAGGCCAACGCTCACCCTACCCACATCTACGATTCAAAATGGGTTCCGGGCCAAATTTGCACCCTGAAGGGGGCGTGGGGCGTGTATTTCAAATCAAAGCCACGGACCCCTGCGTGGGAGCTGGACTTAATTTCCAGCCCGGGAAGTGCGTACCCGGAGGCACAGAGAAGCCAAGGAGCCCGCACCGGTCTAAACCAGACTCCAACCCCGGAAGCTCGCGGGTGAGCGAGGGAGACTCGGGGTCCCCGCGGTGTGCCCTGCACTTCGGCCCTTCTGGGCACAATCGCGAGCGGGAAGCCGCGAGACTGCGCCGCCTCCCTTCTCTTGGAAAGCTTTCTTACCGTGGGGTTTTAACCTCCTGGCCAGGGCCCTCTTGGCTTCCTTCACGCGGGCAGCAGCTTCTGGAGCGGGAGAAAAAGAGTGAGCTCCTCCAGCCGGAGCAGCGACGCTTGTAGGTCCACGCGAGGGGCTTTCTGGCCAGCACACGCGACTCTGGACGCGGCCGCTGCTGCTCAGATGCAGCCCCCACATTCACCCAGCGCGCCGCGCAGCACGCCAGAGAGCCACTGCAGCTCACCAGCCCGGAGCGGAGTCCCCTGGCGGCCTTTTCTGGAAAGGCAGCTACGTGGGGGCAAAAGGAGTCGTGTTGCCAGGAGGATCTTCTAACCTCCACAAGAGCCTGAGATGGTGCTGTCTACGAAATCTCTTCACTTCGATCCGCTGGCCAGTGGAGCTAGAAAGATGTCAGACTAGAGAGGGTGTTGTCCTGGTTGGTCTTTGTCAACTTGACAAAACCTTGATATGTCTAGGAAGAGAGAGTCTTGATTGAGAAAATACCTTAAGGAGATTCCAATTGCTAGCTGGGCGTGGTGTCGCATGCCTTTAGTCCCAGCACTCCGGAGGCAGAGTTCGAGCCCAGGACGACCAAGGCTACAAATAGAAACCCTGTCTCAAAAAAAAAAAAAAAAAAAAAAAAAAAAAAAACTAAAGCAAACGAACGTCTGTCCAACATTTTCTTGATTAGTGTGGGAGGGGCCAGCCACAGTGGGTGGTGCCAATTTGGGGGACATAGTCCTGGGGTATAAGAAAGAAGGCTGAGCAAGCTGTGGGAAACAAGCGCCTGAGCAGCGTTAGCCTGTGGCTTCTGCTTCCGTTCCTGCTTCCAGGTAACTGCCCTAAGTTCCTGTCCTGACTTCCCCTTATGATGGACTATGGTCAGAATGCTTAAGCCACACAAACCCTTTCCTCTCCAAGTTGCTTTGGGTCATGCTGTTTTATCACAGCAATAGAAACTATAACTAAAGTCCAGGAAAGCTTTTTCCAAGGCACCCAGAAAGGGCCAAAGGACTACTTAACCTTCTCCAAAATTTTATGACTGTTATAAAATGCTTTGGACTGCCTGGCACACCTTAGAAAGTAGCATTAAATTATGAAAAAGAAAATGCTTGGAAGTCATATCTACTTTTCAGGACGATTTAAGAGTAAACTAATTATGGAAAATATTTTTAGTTCTTGGTAGGAGTCTTCAAACATGAGCTGACTTCCTGAGAGAAAATGAAGTGGATTTGTCTACATGCTTTTATTCTCTTAAAATAACATTTTGTTTTGTCTTGTTTTGTTTTGATTTTCAAGACTAGAGTTTTCTTTGTAGCCCTGGCTGTCCTGAACTCACCTTGTAGACCAGGCTGGCCTCAAACTCACAGAGATATGCCAGGCTCTGCCTCCCCTAGTACTGGGATTAAAGGCAGGTGCCACCACACCCAGCCTATAATAACATCTTAGGGCACACTGATTGGCAGTATCAAATAATTTGACTAAGTATCGTGTTCCATAATTTTTATTATACATTTGAAAGAATAGAAATAAACAAGGTGGAATTTGGGAGATGTATACATACATTTCCATGCCCCACTCCTACTAGCCTCTCCACTACAACTGTCTCTCTGTGTGTAATGCCCTTCTTGGCTCACACTAATGCCTGAGAAACTCCTGTCACAGGGCCTTAGTACCTGCCATGCCCTCTGTCCGGGCTGGTCTTCTGAACTGCTCAGAGACTACCTTTTTCTTCTAGTTATTTATTTATTTATATTTATTTTTTGTTTTTTTAAATATTTATTTATTTATTATGTAATCAGTGCTCTGCCTGCATGCACACCTGCATGCCAAAAGAGGGCATCAGATCACATTAGAGATAGTTGTGAGGCACCATGTGGTTGCTGGGAATTGAACTCATGACCTCTGGAAGAGCAGTCAGTGCTCTTAACCGCTGAGCCATCTCTCCAGCCCTATTTCTTTTGTTTTTTTGTTTTTGTTTGTTTTGTTTTGTTTTTGAGACAAGGTCTCTCTGTGTAGCCTTGGCTGTCCCGGACTCACTCTGTAGACCAGGCTGGCCTCGAACTCACAGCGATCCACCAGCCTCTGCCTCCCAAGTGCTGGGATTAAAGGTGTGCGCCACCACGCCCGGGCCCCATCATCTAGCTCTTTACTCAGAGGTCATCCGTTTCAATGCCAGCTATTTCTGCCCCACCCTGCCCCACCCCCGTGACATTCTCCCCTACTCAGATGCCCTGCTCCAATTTCCTCTATGCAATGAAGTACCACCAGACGCAGTAAATCAGTAAATACTGCATTTTGTTCACGTCATCTTCTATGAAAGAAAAAAGGCAGAAACGTAAAATTTAAAAAGCTTTTAAAAACAATGTGAGCAGTGTTGGAGAGGTGGCTCAGTAGTTAAGAGTACTTGCTGCTCTTCCAGAAGACTGGACTTTGGTTCCCAGTACCCAGCAGCTCTCAATCACCCATAACTTGAGTTTCAGCAGATCAGGCACCACTTCTAACCTGTACAGGCACCTGCATGCACATGATGCACATAAACTCATGCAGGCACACACACACGAACATTCAAAACAAATCTTTAAGAAAAACAATATAATCTTATGTGATGGCCCATGGTCTGGCCAGGTTTCTCTCTCCATGTGAAGGTCAGCTGTTTAGCACACTCAGTTTCCCATTGGATCTCCCTTTCCATGCACTGCGATACAGCCACAGGTTAGTTATAAACACATGCTATGTAATGGGGGGGGCACTAATATGTCTATAAATACTAATTTACTTTTTTCTAGTGGAAGAAATGTCAACAGGGGCTTTTGTCTATCTTGTCCATCGCTCAACTCAATGGGAAGTATTTAGAGATAAGGACTGGAGAGGCTCTAATAGCGGATCACTGGAAGAAAGTCTAAGTGGAAGACTACAATGAGGAAGAGGAAAGGCTGGAGGAGCAAAGGAGGGAGAGAGAGAGAGAGAGAGAGAGAGAGAGAGAGAGAGAGAGAGAGAGAGAGAGAAAGAACGCTTTCTCCACTAAGCAAGGACCCATCTTCAAGCCATGAGGAAGGCCCTCAATAAGAAGCAAGCTTGGGGGGCTGGAGAGATGGCTCAGTGGTTAAGAGCACTGTCTGCTCTTCCAGAGGTCCTGAGTTCAATTCCCAGCCACCACATGGTGGCTCACAATCATCTATAATGTGATCTGATGCCCCCTTCCGGCCTGCAGTTGTACAAGCAGGCAGAGCACTGTATACATAATAAATAAATGAATCTTAAAAGAAGAAGAAGAAGAAGAAGAAGAAGAAGAAGAAGAAGAAGAAGAAGAAGAAGAAGAAGAAGCAAGCTTGCCGCCTTCCAGATCCCAGCCTCCAAAAACGATAGCTCACTTTGTTGTGTCAGCCACCTGGCCTGTGGTAGTTTGGATGACCAACACAACACCCAATAAATATTTGCTAAGCTAATCAGTGA
Source organism: Acomys russatus (assembly GCF_903995435.1). Taxonomy (NCBI): domain Eukaryota; kingdom Metazoa; phylum Chordata; class Mammalia; order Rodentia; family Muridae; genus Acomys; species Acomys russatus. Next base: position 3,257,027 of record NC_067138.1, read on the forward strand.
AAAGACTTGACTGCATGCATTGCAGTATCAAATCTCTACTGCACATTAAAATTTGGCAAGTATTTGCTAAGTACTTTCCCTAAAGTACTGGAAGTACTGGAAGAAGACAGAAACTGGGCAACTCTGCTCTGAGTCTGCTTATTTGGAGTAAGGGTTGGGGTTCCATCTGTTATGCTAAAGAGCAAAGGAGAGTTCACCAGTGGGGAAAAGCTACGTGAAGCAACTTCCAAAAAGCTATCTGAAGCTGTAAGTCAGAAGGTGAGAAGAAGTACAAGAAAGAAGTCAACTCTCGGGGCTGGAGAGATGGCTCAGAGGTTAAGAGCACTGCTTGCTCTTCCAAAGGTCCTGAGTTCGATACCCAGCAATCACATGGTGGCTCACAACCATCTATGATGAGATCTGGTGCCCTCATGCAGAAATACATGCAGGCAAAACACTGTATACTTAACAAATAAAAAAATCTTAAAAAAAAAAAGTCAACCCTGGCTGCCATTTTCAACTTTTTTATTTTATGTGTACTGGTGTTTTTTGTTTTTGGTTGTTGTTGGTTGGTTTTTTGAAACAGGGTTTCTCTGTGTAACCTTGGCTGTCCTGGACTTGCTTTGTAGACCAGGCCGGTGTCAAGCTCACAGAGATCTGCCTGCCTCTGCCTCCTGAGTACAGGGATTAAAGGTGTGCGCCACCACACCTAGATGTGTCTGGACGTTTTTGCTGTGTGCGTGTCTGTGCACTGTGTGCGGTGTTCCTGGAGGAAAAATGTGCCAGACCTCCTGGCACAGTTGGGAGCTGCCATGTGGGTGCCAAGGGTCGAACCTGAATTCCCTGGAACAGCAGCCAGTGCACTTTACCCTCGAGCCACTGCTCCAGTCTCTGCTTTTGTCGTTTTAAAGGGGTGAGTTTTGGCTCATAATTCAGGATTTAGAACACAGTTTGATTTACCTTAGAGGTATAGGGTTTGAAAAGAGTGACTATGGGCAGTAACCTCTGGACAAGTGTGTTAGTTAGTTTTTATTGTCACCATGACACAACTGAGAGTCAGCTGGGAGAGATATCAATACTGTCTGGATCATATTGGTCTGTGACCATGTCCGTGAAAAACCATCTTGACTGACGATTGATGTGGGAGGACACTGTCCACTATGGGAAGCACCATATCTAGGTAGGTGGGTCTGAGCCATGTAAGAAAGCTAGCTGAGGCCAGGCATGATGGCACATACCTTTAATCTCAACATGCGGGAGGCAAAAGCAGGCACAGATTGACGTGAGTTTGAGGCCAGCCTGGTCTACAAAGCGAGTCAGGACAACCAAGGCTACACAGAGAAACCCTGTCTTGAACCCCCCCCCCAAAAAAAAATCAAGCGTGATGATGCACGCCTGTAATCCCAGCACTTGGGAGGCAGTCAGGCAGATTGCTATGAGTTTGAGGCCAGCCTGGTCTACAAAGAGGGTCCAGAACAGGCAAGATACATAGAGAAACTCTGTCTTGAAAAAACCAACCAACCAAACCAAAACCAAAACAAACAAACAAACAAAAAAGAAAGAAAGATAGCTGCACATGAGCCAGTAAGTGAGCTGGTAAACATCATTCCTCCATGAGTTCTTCTTTCGTCCCTGCCTGGTCCTGCCTTGACTTCCTTCAGTGATGGACTGTGGTCTGGAAGTGTAATGTGAAATTAAACCCTTTCCTCTCCAAGTTGATGTTGGCCATGGTGTTAATCATAGCAACAGAAGACAAGCTAGAAAGCAAAACTACACAGCTAGTCAGACTGGAACTCTGAGTCCTGCCTTTATATCTATAATTGCTTCATGTGTCTTGACATGTAACGAGGTCACAAATGCACATTTGTCTGCATGTACAGCATGGCTGGATTTTGGGCTGCTTAGGAGAGTCCTCTCTAGGTTTGCATGGAACATAGCTAAGGAAATTGATACAGGGAAAGGACACATAAATCTTAACTGTAAGCTCTTCCAGGAGAGAGAGAGGGACCAGGCTTACCTCATATGAGTTGTTCCAAAGAGGCAAAGTGCTGGGACAAGTGAGGGGTTATCTTCCACAGTAAGAGACCCAGAGTCAAAACGGGCTGAAGCTCCCTGCCCCGAGACTGTCAATTGTCATAATAATATAAGCAGCTGTACGGCTTTGACGGAGATGCACATACCGTGCTGGGCAATTTCCTGTTACCTGATACACGCTCAAGACATTCTCCCACATGCAGTGCCTCCCTCACGGGTGCATGAGACTCTAATACGTGTTCAAGGCACACTGAATCCAGAAGCTCCACTGGCTCATGGATGTCATCTTCTGCAACTGACAACAAAAGGGAAGCATTTTAAAGTAGTTTGATGCAGGCTAACTCAACTCCAATTGGCCAGGTAGTGGTGATGTACACCTTTAATCCCAGCACTAGGGAGGCAGAGGCAGGCAGATCTTCATGAGTTCGAAGCCAGCCTGGTCTACTAAGCGAGTCCAAGACAGCCAGGGCTACACAGAGAAACCCTGTCTCGTAAAACAAACAAAAAAACCAACCAGCCAAGTAAAAGAAAAGCTTCAATTGCCTCATCCCAGTCAGCACATGATAATCTCTCTCTCATTTCCAATTTATACTTTTTTTTTTTTTTAAGGAGAGGAATGACAGTCTGGTAACATTTCCATGGTGTGTGAGTAAAATCTGAGAAAGATTATGTTACCAAAGCACTTCCCTTCAGCTTCCTCTTCAAGAGCAAAAGGTATTGGGAAAGTGTCACCATGGCAACCTTCTAACAGTCAGATAGCAGCAGAGTAAAGAGCAAGCTTGCTTCACCACCGACTGGAATGGACCCATGGTCAAAGTGCTTGAAATTACACTGTTCATCACATATATGTTTGCTTAGAATTTGATTATCCAGTGCTGCTGTGCTCCACCAAGCATACGAATTATAATTGTTCCGGGTAGTAAATAACAAAGAACAAGCCTTCCCAAGAATTTTTAGGTCAAGCAAAGGGAGATCACAAGTCTGGGTGATTGCGTAGCACGCATTCAACGGCTAGGCCACACGTACGCCTCATCTTCCCTTCACTCTGTTTTCAAGACCCTCGACTCATCACAGGGCTCAAGAGTCATCTCTGTTTCATAGGGACATCTGGGAGGAAAGGATTTATGGGAAGGAAGTCTGGGTCACAGAAGTAAGTACGCATGGCTCCTCCTAAGCACTGAAGTAACGGCAATTCAACCGTGAGGTAATGGAGGCTGATTTCGTGGCTTGAAATGACTTAAAAGGATCTAGTGTATACTACCTAAAGCATTTTGTCAGTCGGCACCATTGCTGACACTGAGCAGTGACACTAGATGCCTGCAATAATTTTCTCTAAAATCCGAATTACACCAGTCACATTCGCAGAAGTATCATCAAGCTGACAGGCCAGAATTGGGAGCTAGAAAAAGCTGTGGTACCCACAGCCATGAAGACGGGGCGCCATAGAACCAGGAGGAGCAGTCAAGCATCCTTCTGCTCTACAGGACAGCGGGGATGCTCTTCCAAAGCTATGTTTTAAGTATTTTCATTGAAAAAAAAATTGCCTTGTGCTTGTAGAATCAACTGTACTATTCCTAGTGATTCTACCTCACGTCTCCCTACTAAACTACTTGTTTTTTTTTTAATTAAAGTATTTGAATCTTTAATGAATGACTTTTCTTAACATTCAAGCCTGATGCTTTTCTCAGTGGGACAGACACACACTGGTGGTCTGCCTCAGTGCCTAGAATAATGGAGAGGAACTTGCTTGTCAGATAAAAATCCAAGGACAGGTCCTTGCCAAGAGAACTAGCCACAACTAAAGACAGCCTAGCCTAGTCCCCCAAATTCATTTCTAAAGTGTGGCATCACCACTCTTCATAAAAGGGACAATCAGACCACCATATACTCAATGGATTTGGGGAACAATTGATACAGGAAAACAGGGAGAGAGAAAATCAGGTATTATGGGGTGGATACTTCTAACTTAACAGAATGCTTCTTTATTCTCCAAGTAGGAAAATAATGAGGGTCTCAGATACACTTTCTCCATTGGATAAGCACAGCCTTACTGCTTGTTGGTCAATGCTCACCACCACTACCAACAACTCAGCCTCTCCCCCGCCCCCCAACCACCTTGTATGGCACACAGAAGCCTTGCTTCTCCTTACATCTCCAAGGCCTATGGGAAGGAATACAAGAAGTGATTTCTTCTGCTGTCGGAAGCAAGACACTTTTTGATAAACTGAGAACCTCCCCAAACCACCCTCTGACATCCTAAAATAAAAGATAAACAAGATCTTCTCTTTCAAATCACGATTAAGGCAAGAGATGGAAGCAAGCTAGCATCCATCTTATCTTCCTTTCCTTCCATTGTCCCATCTACTCAGACTCCACGTTTTCTCAAGATTCCAGTTAGGCTTGGTCCACTGTTCAATGTCAGTTTCCTTGTAAGAAGCTGACTGACCACTGGGAAAGCCCCTTGGTTGAATCAGTGTGGGATTTCTAAGTGGAGAGTGTTCTGTGTTCGGTGTCCAGTAACAAGAGAGACTTGCTTTAGGTATTAGTGGCTCTGAAATACTTCTCTGAGGGAGGAAAGCTTCTAGAAACTTTTCTTGGGAAAGTTTCAATTCATTTTTTTTCTAGTTCTTGCTACTTAATACTCAGTAATCTCTGAAGAGATAATTCCCAAACATTTTCCCTCCCTCCCTTCATTCTTTCCTTCTTTCCTTCCTTCCTTTGTCTTCTTTCCCTCTTTTTCCCCCTGTTTTTGTCCCTATGAGAATTTTTGACAACTATGTAGGTAACCAACATTTCAGTTTTTTTAAAAGTGAATTGAGTTACATCTTCACCCCACTCTCCTTTTTCTCCCCTGTATTCTTTTCTGTTTTCCAGTAAATGCTACCCAGTTTTTTCTTTTTACTATTTTTTTTTTTTCATTTAAAGCTGCTCAACACCATTGCTCAGATTCTCAGTGCCAGAGGCCCAGAGGAAAGCATACTTGCGGTAGAGGATTCAGGCTTAGAAAGAATCTTCACACACAAGTACTGGAGGAAGTGGATGCTATGACACATCAGCCACCAGCACGGTTCTCACAGCCTCCTAGTGACAGTGGCCCACATCTCCTGGCTTCTACTCCAGGCACTTTTCTTGGTCTGTGCGTGGGCTTTCTATGTCACTGTTCACTGGTAATCATGGTGATCTCCTGCCATCTTCCTCCTGTACTGTCCCAGCTCTGACCACACTGCCTCCCCGACCCAAGGCTACAGTTTAGCCAGTCTTCTTAGTTAATAATATAGGAGTATAACATAATCTTCCTGTAAAAATTCCTTCCTTTGAGAGGTTTGTTTGCTAATCATCCCTCTTTTACACTGCCTTCAATTTCCCCATTCCTTAGTTTAGTTTCGAAAGAACACCCTGGTGTTCACTTCCTTTACTTTCTCCCTCTTACACCACTAATAGTTTAGCTGAATTGTGCTGAGCCCTATCAACAGGATTACTCAGCTGACCCAAGGACTCTTGAGCAATAAAATCTTAGTGGATCAACTCATTTCTTCTTCTTTTTTTTTTTTTAAAAAAGATTTATTTATTTATTTATTATTTGTACATATTCTTCCTGCAGGCCAGAAGAAGGCACCAGATCTCATTGTAGATGGTTGTGAACCACCATGTGGTTGCTGGGACTTGAACTCAGGACCTTTGGAAGAACAGCCAGTGCTCTTAACCTCTGAGCCATCTATCCAGCCCCAATTCATTTCTTTAGTAAAATCCTGGTTCTGGTTTAATTACTAATTTTTGTTCTCTGGTGTCTGTCTCTCTTCTTTCTTTCCTTCTTCTTCTTCTTCTTCTTCTTCTTCTTCTTCTTCTTCTTCTTCTTCTTCTTCTTCTTTTCTTTTTTTCTCGAGACAGGATTTCTCTGTGTTAGCCTTGGCTGTTCTAGAACTCGCTCTGTAGATTAGCCCGGCCTCAAACTCACAAAGATCTGCCTGCCTCTGCCTCTCAAGGGATGGGATTAAAGGTGTGTGCCACCACTGCCCAGCTGTGATGCCTGTTTCTTAAGAACACACAATTGCAGGGCGTGGTGGCTCACGCCCTTAATCCCAGCACTTGGGAGGCAGAGGCAGGCAGATCTCTGCAAGTTCGAGGCCAGCCTGGTCTACAAAGCGAGTCCAGGACAGCCAGGGCTACACAGAGAAACCCTGTCTACATTGCTACTACATAAAAAGGATAAGTACATACATTGTATTGATGAAAGGTTGTTTTCTTTTTTCAGGAGATAGATAACTTTATTTTATTTTTCTTTTACCTCATTACCTAAAAATCTTTCAGCTGGAGTCAGCGAGGTGGTTCCATAGGTCACAGCACTCGCCACCAAATCTGATGGCCTGACGATGTGGGACATAAACAATAAAAAGAGGGAACCAAGTCCTGCAGCTTGTCTTTTGGTCATCACATGTGTACCACAGCACTGAACGTGTGTATGCATGCTGGTGTGTTGCACATATGTGTATATATACACACACACAGTAAGTAAATAAAAATGCACTTAAAATTTTGGAAAGCTTTCAATTGTACTTTTATAGCAATTAATTTAAAAGTCTATATGAAATCTTTTTATTGGTCCAAAACACCTAGCGTGAGCCACCATGATGATGCGACATTTCCTGTTACTTCTCTGAAGGGGGCTCATGGGAAAAGAGTGACACAACTAGGCTTTGTTTGATACTGAATGAATGTGCTGAGTCCTTCCATTGTTCGCAAGCAGCTCTGCTTTAAAGCTCAGTGCAGGCTACACTCAGTGCCTGGGTGGAAAGCTGTGATTCTGCGGGTGCTGCCGGGGCTGTGAATAAGCCCTGCCTCTCCAAAGTGGTGTGACTGAGGGGATGTCTTAGTCAGGGTGCCTATTGCTCAGATAAAACACCTGCCCCATAAGCAACTTGGAGAGCGAAGTCTATTTTGATCACACCTCTGGTAACCTTCTATCACTGGGGAAGTCAGGGTACGCTCGCACTCACGCAGGGCAGGAACCGGAAGCCAAAACTGGTGGAAACAATGGAGGCGTGCTGCTTACAGATTTGCTTCTCATGGCTTGCTCAGCCTTCTTTCTTATAGGACCCAGGACCACCAGCCCCGAAGTGGTACTGCCAAAAGAGACCTGGCCTATCCCATACCACCGATTAAGAAAATGTACCATAGGCTTGGCCACTTGTAGGAGCATTTTTTTTTTTTTTCAATTGAGGTTCTTGCTTTCAAAATGACTCTGGTAGCTGGGCATGGTGGCGGCATGCCTTTAATCCCAGCACTCGGGAGGCAGAGGCAGGCGCATCTCTGTGAGTTTGAGGCCAGGCTGGTCTACAAAGCAAGTCCAGGACAGTCAAGGCTAACACAGAGAGACCCTGTCTCGAGAAACCAAAAGCAAAACAACCCCCCAAAAAACCCAAAATGACTCTAGCTTATATCAAGATGATATAAAACAAGACAGGGGCCTATCCAGGTGACACTACTATTAACCAGAGGCCTGCGAAGCCTTCTTCTCACCCCACTCAAGCCCTGCCTCTTACATTGTCTCAATGACTGGTATCCAGAAAAACCTTCCCTATAACCTCCCCAACCATGCACTGGAGGGGTGCACTGGGGCCAGCTGCAGGGACTTCAGACCTCCTTCTCTACTTCCAGTCTGTGATAATCCAGGTGGGACCAACTGAAGGGGCCCTCCCTGCCTCCCTGCCTCCCTGGGGGGAGTTTATGCCTCACCCATTGAGTTCTCCAGACAAGAATGAGCTCTCTCACCATTCTCAAACATAGAAAACACTCCACTATGGGGAAAGAAAAGGGAAAGAGAAGCCAGTGAGGGGGACACCAAGAGAAAGCGTTTATGACATCATGGGAGCTTCTATATCTTATATCAGCTGGAAACAGAACCGAAAGTCAGGTGTCCTGTTGTTTTAAGTTACTTTGAGTGTGGTGCCTGTAACTTGCTACAATAAGTATTCTAATATAGTTAACCTGTAGGAGAAATCTTAGAACTCGTAAATAAAGACACCCTCCCAGGCCATCTGCCTCCACATCCACTGTAGTTCTAAAGGTTTTATTAATAGAGGGTAGAGAACTAATGCTTACTGAGCATATAGTATGTGCCAGGGCCTGTGCTGGGCATTGCCATGTGCAGTCCTAATCTTCCCAGGGATGCTGGATGCTAGGTGTATTACCTGCTTTTTGGAGTTTGGGAAATTTGCTCAAGGTTTACCCCTGCAGTTCTTCGGTGCTGGCAGTCATGACTTTGTGTCTTTTCACATCCCTCTGAGACTGCTGTGTGTGTTTGGGGAGTAGGTGTTTGGTGGAGCAAACACCCTTGGTGCTCTGTTCGCAGCTCTGAACACCCTTCTGATTTCCAGTGCATTTATGAAACTGATGGCTACCAAGATCTCAAGTTGCCCATCGGATATAATTTCACTGTCTGTTTTAAGACTGTTTCCACAGCTGCAGGAGCTTATTCAATGCAGGAGCAAGCACAGTGTCTGCTTCAGTGAGGGGGGGACTAATGCCCTCAGGGACAATGAGGTGGGAATCAGAGTCAGTAAGCAAACAAGGATCTTTATGCTTCCTAAAGACCAAAAGAAAATCAGCTCTACTTGCATGAGGTAGCTGCTTGCCGAATTCAGTCAAGACATACGGATTCAGGCAAGACCCTGGTTTCCCCCTGTGTTCCAGTCAGCCTGATTGCTCACTCCCAACTCCTAGAATCGCTTCCCAGATAAACTACTTGCTCTGTGATCTTCGTGGCTCAGTGGATTTGGTGGGGGAATCCAAATCAACAGTCTTAGGACTCCTGGAAATAAACCGCATCTGTGCTCTGACTCAGGAGGAAAAGGCTGCTGCTTGAGGCCTATCAGGAAATAAACCCAGGCTCCAGAGAGGAAAGGCCCTGCAACAGAGGCCGGTTGCAAGGTGGGGTCTCAGTTCCAAGAAATACTCCATACATAGGATGTTCTTTGAGAAAATATTCTAAGTGTGGATTAAACATGCTTAGCAGGGCCAGGCATGGTGGGGCAGTGGGGCATGTCTGTAATACAACACTTGGGAAGCAGAGGCAGGTGGATCACTGTGAGTTCGAGGCCAGCTTGGTCTGCAAAGTAAGTCCAGGACAGCCAAGGCTACACAGAGAAACCCTGTGTCGAAAAATACAAAAAAATAAAACCAAGAAAAACATGCCTAGAAGGATCTTTCTCCTTTTTCTTCTTCAACAGAAACCGCCCAGATCGTCTTAATCTTGGCCAGCCCCTTAAGGAATCTCCATTACAAATAAGGACCGCACATCTCTTGAAGTTAGCTAGAAGACAATTAGCTCTTTCTCCACCTGAAAGGAGGCACAGTGTAGTGGGTTATGGCAAGGCCAGTGCAATTGCAATGGTTGGTTGTGGGTGTCAACGTGCCTGTAGTAAGAGCTTGGTGCTCAACTGGGGTGTGATGGCGCATGCCTGTAATCCCAGCGCTCCGGAGGCAGAGGCAGGCGGATCGATGTGAGTTCAAGGCCAGCCTGGTCTACAAAGCGAGTCCAGGACGGCTAAGGTAACATAGCAAAACCCTGTCTAAAAAAAAAAAAAAAAAAGCTTGGTGCTTGGTGCTGGTGAAATGCATCTCTGTGTGGGGATGTCTCTAGGGAGGGCTGATACATAGGAAAGTGACTTGGGGGAAGAGAGGGGAGACCTGGCCTGCATGTGGAGGCCTAAACAGAAGTTGGAGGAGGTGACCTGCACGTGAGTTGCAAACGCGGTCCTTTTCTGGGTCAGTGTGTGTGTATCCGCTGCGTGTGTCTGCTGTTACCGTGTGCGGCCACACTCCAGCTTCTTTCCCTTTTCAAGAGCCAACAGCAGCAGATCTCCACAGAGCTTCCTGACATCAGCACTGGACTCAGATGGCTGAGTTGACTCATGTTCTCTGCTCCTCTAGAATGTTGTGAGGAATCACTGGATCACCCAGTCCTCATAAGGTAAGCCACTTCAATAACTCCCCTTTTATAACGTCTATTCCATCAGTTCTGTTCCTCTGCAGAACCCAGTTTAACACTATGGAGGAAAGTTTTCTAATCAGCTGGGAGACTTGGCTTGCCAGTCAGTGTTTGTAAAAGATACGAACAACCCCTTATGATGGTTGACTTTATGAATTGGCTTGACAGAGTTAAGCATCTCTCAGATAGCTGGTTAAACATCAACTCCAGACATGTCTATGAGGATATTTTAGGAAGAGATGAGCACCTGAATCAGTCTCTGATCCGAATGTGTGAGGGCATCATAATGGAGAGATAAAAGGAATCCACAGAGAAATTTGCTCTTTCTTTGGATCCTGGGATGTCTTACTTTTGCTGTCCTTGTACACCAGAGCGTTGGCTTCTTAGGTACACATACCATGGTATTTATACCAACTGCATCTCCAGCGTGGGATTTATACCAACTGCATCTCCATCTCTATAAACACACACCCATCAGCAGCCATTAGGTAGGCTGAAACACACCATGCCTTTTCCTACATCTCTAGCTTGAAAATGGCAGTGAATTACTCAGCCTCTGGAACCATGTGCCTTAATTTCTATAATTTCCACAATAAACCTGTCTCCAAGGCTAACTAGAGAGTGTCCTATCGGCTCTCCTTCTGTGCAGAGCCATGACCGCCTCAACTCAGTGGCTTAAGGTGGGGACGCCTTTAATCCCACTGCTCGGGAGGCGAAGGCAAGCGGATCTCTATGAGTTTGAGGCCAGCCTGGTCTATAAAGTGAGTCCAGGTCATCCAGGACTATTACAGAGAGAAACCCTGTCTCAAAAAAGCAAAAAGGAGGCCGGGCGGTGGTGATGCATGCCTTTAATCTCAGCACTCGGGAGGCAGAAGCAGATGGATCTCTGTGAGTTCGAGGACAGCCTGGTCTACAAAGTGAGTCCAGGACAGTCAAGGCTACTCAGAGAAATCCTGTCTCGAAAAACCAAAACAAACAAACAAACAAAGCAAAAAGAAGGAGAGAAGAAGAGGAGGAGGAGAGCAACCTATGTGTTCTGCACATCTTAGTATCTTGATGGGAATGGAACGGGGCTCTGCTCCAGCAGCTCCTGTGCAGGATGTAGGCTGTAATGGTCACCAGGGAACAGCAGGAAAGAGGCATTGCTCATACTCTCCAACTGGCTCTCGATCCTCCTATCTAACAGTGACATGCATTGTTCATGTTACATTGTCCAGAGTCCTGTCAGGATGAGTTCTACCATAAGGGGAAGTGCAGGTTGAGAGAAGAAGAAAAGTTGAGTGTCAGTTTACTAAGTGCATTGTTGCTGGGAAGAGACTCTGTGGCTGCGGCAACTATTACTAAAGAGAACATTTAATTGGGGCTGGCTTACAGTCTCAGGGTTTTAGTCCGTTATTGTCATGGTGGGGAACATGGTGGCACGCAGGCAGACATGGTGCTGGAGAAGCAGCTGAGAGTTCTACATCCAGATCCACAGAGCAGGAAGAGAAAGTGACACTGGGCCTGGCTTGGACTTCTGAAACCTCAAAGGCCACCTCCTGTGACACACTCCTTCCATCAAGGCTGCACCCTTTCAAGTAGTGCCACTCCCTAATGACTCAGCATCCAAATATACGAGCCTATGGGAGTCACTCTCTCTTTGGGGAGGGTTTTTTTTTTTTTTTTTTTTTTTTTTTTGAGACATTGTTTCTCTGTGTAGCCCTGGCTGTCCTGAACTTGCTTTGTAGACCAGGCTGGCCTTGAATTCAGAGATCCACCTGCCTCTGCCTCCCATGTGCTGAGATTAAAGGCGTGTGCCACCACACCCAGCAAGAGAGTCATTCTTTTTCAAACTACCATACTGAATGTTTCTGGAAGCATCTAGCATGTAGCCACTTAACCTATCCTCTGGTGTTCTGTGTACCCTGATTACAGATACTTAAGGAGGCTCTTATGAAGGTTAAATTTTTTAAAAAAGTCTATGAAAGACCTGGCACATAGACATTATTTCATACCAGAATCATGTACATGTTGTTAATGTGACTATGATTTTTTTTTCATACCTGAAATATACTGTCAAGATTTAAACCATTCAGGGCTGGAGAGCTGGCTCAGTGGTTAAGAGCACTGCCTGCTCTTCCAAAGGACCCGGGTTCAATTCCCAGCACCCACATGGCAGCTTACAACTGTCTGTAGCTCCAAGATTTGACACCCTCACACCAACACACATAAATTAAAAATTAAATAAAACATTTTAAAAAAAAAAAGAGATTTAAACCATTCTTGTGCCGGGTGTGGTGGTGCATGCTTTTAATCCCAGCACTCGGGAGGCAGAGGCAGGCTGATTGCTGTGAGTTCGAGGCCAGCCTGGTCTACAAAGCGAGTCTAGGACAGCCAAGGCTACACAGAGAAACCCTGTCTCAAAAAACCAGAAAAAAAAAAAAAAAAAAAAAAAAAAGAAAGAAAGAAAGAAAGAGAAAAGAAAAGAAAAATAAAAAAGATTTAAACCATTCTTTCTGAGAGTTATGGGATATTGCAAGTCCTTCGGAGGCTTCTAGCCTTTTAGAAAAACATCTGTCCCTTTCCTCTGACTCTTTCCCAAATTTTGTTC